>NC_046222.1:17114670-17760658 GCF_009819885.2 Catharus ustulatus | reverse complement strand
AGACCAAATTCTTGAATTTTACAGAAGAGAATTGTCATGACGTAGATTATTTCACACTTCTGTACCTGAAATACCATCTTTGCTGCAAGATCTGCCTGAGCTCAAACCTGAAGATAGAGATACAAAGTAAAAAAGCCTCCCCCCAAAAAATGTGCCTTTTTTTAAATCTACACACATTTTTTAGGATAATGAAACCGTTTTAAAAATTGAACTATATCATTAGTTTCCCCTAGTCGATATGCAAAGATACAACAGCTGCACTACTCATAGTAAAAAAAAATATAGATCACAAAATCTTCTGTTCAATCTGGAGATCAGTTTCTGGTCCTAAACATGTTTTGTTGTGAAATATTGAATTCTTCTAGCTGTAGAAACTGTCACCAATTGTCCATTTGATTTTCTTTACTAGACAAATCAGTTACTACCGCCAAGTTATTTAGTACAGAAAAAAGAGCAACAAAGTCTTCTTTCAGTTCGCTTGCTGAGTGAACAGGAATGTGCAATAAAGTCTTACAATAAAACAAGAGAATGGCCTAAATAAAGCATTGAGCCAGCAAAAGATGCTTTTGTCTGGCAGGTTTTGCCAGATAACTCTGACAAACTTAGAAGTTTTTCACTGTTGTATCTCCACAGCTCCCCACTCCTGTATGAAAAACAGAGGGTATGACAATAGTCAAAACCAGGTGTAAATAAATAATTGTGTAAGCAAAAGGGTTGTTCCATAGTAAGTTATTGAATATTTTTGAACATATTTCCCTTCACAGTGAAATAAAAAGAGCCAGTGCTTTCCTCAGCTTGATGCATTTTCATGCTAGACGAAGATTTCGCCCCTAGTCCTCACTGATGCATCACTGCTGGGCTCCTTAGGTGAGAGAAATCTCCTTTTCTCCGGGGTCCTGATCCCAAAGATCTTTCTGTCCTTCTGCAGCTGCCACCTCTGTCCTTTGCTGTTTTCTACTACACACGGGTACCAGGCCAAGAAGGTTTTTGAAGAGGACAATGGAGATTATTGGTGCTCACAAAACTGCCATCAAAACAATGGGATATTGTCCTTGTCCAAACATTTAGAACCTGGTGTGCCACAAACGACGATTTCTGCTGCCTATCATGTAGGGGAGCTCTGCTCAGGTGTCCTGTGCTCCCTCTCCTGGCTTGCCTTAGGCACTGCTGTTAGCAAACAAGCATTAGTATTTCTTATTCAGAAAGTGACCACAAATGCTCTCTGTGACAAGGAAAGAAATAATTTGCCATGACACAGATCAAGCCTGTATTCAAAGTGTCACATTTAAAAATGTGTAAGGTGCCAGAAGTATCATTTGGTACAAGCCTATGATGTATAAACTCTTAAATATTTTTTGTTGCTCGTGTTTGTTTCTATCCTGGAGCAAGGTAAGGCAGCAGTAGCTTGATCCAAGTCTTACATTCCTCTGACATTAGGAAGAACATGTTCAGAAAAGTTGAATGGTTCAATGGTGAACCATTGTCCCTTTCCCTCATCAGAAACAAGATGCTACTATGGTTCCAGATACTTTTTTTTATTCAGTTCAGAGATAATGGACACAAAAAGATCCTTGCCTGTCTCTGTAATCATCTGCACTAAATTACCAGATTGTTCAGTTTCTGTAAAACAAGGTAAGAAGAAAATCCCTCTACTAAATCAGCTGATTAATGGATGGAAAAAGCCCAAAACAAAACCAACTCCAAGCTGGTATCCTGAAGATCACTTTTGTATTTATTTCACCAAACAGAATAACCAGTTCTAAGATTCTGTCTCCCTTGTTAATATTCTGACTTTATTCAATCTGCTCATACCTATTAGTTTTATGAAACCTAGAAATGCAGAGCACCCAGAATCTTTAAATTTGTAACTGCAACAATTTCTGGATGTATAACTTTAGAACTGACTGGCTGATGGCTGGGAAGGGGTGGCGCAAGACACAGTTGTACCCTAGACTCCAGTGAATAAGCTGTGCACTTGCAAATATACTGCTCCAGTAGGAAAAGATGCTGTAATTTCTATGAAATTAAGGTAGGCAGGGAAGAAAAAGCAAAGACAGACCAAAAAATAGTTAAGTGCTAATACAAAGCCTCACACATGAAGACTTCACTTAGAAATTGAATATGAGTATATATAAACATACTTTTCTATTAGTGACCTCTGGAACATCTCAGCACTAAGTGGTGCTGGTGTACAACAAAAGAGGGAGCCTTGTGCTTCTGTCAAAAGGAAGCAAGGCCGTGCTCCCTCTTCATGCATCATCAGGCAGTAACAGGATAGAAAGATTACAACATCTGAGACACATATCTGTGCAGGTCTAATCGTTCCAGCCAGAGCACCCTTAAGGCAAACTTAAATTAACCAACTTGAGATTCTGAATGATGCAACTTCATGCCTGATCTAACACTGAAAAACAGGCCCTTGATGATGGAGCACTAGTCAGAGATGAGAAAACAAGACTGAAAATAGAGTTAGTCCTCCCTAGCAGAGGGAGGCAGGTCAGGCTGAGTGGGATCCAGAGGAATGAAAAGTGCATTTTCATTTTAAGGTGATTCCAAATTTCTCAGGTGAACACAGCACGGTCTGCCCAGGAGCTGACAGCAGCAGGACCTTCATGATCCACTCCCATGCACAACAAACCATGGCAGTGTCAAGTGGAATGTTCCAAGCACGGAGGACATAAAGCTGTCAGGTAAGTTTGTCACAAATCATTCAGCTCTCAGCTAGGAAGCTGAGGGGAGTTGGCACTGGAAAGAGACCATGATGGTCTGTGGCAGCTCAACTTTTCTAAGCTGATACTGAAAGCAACTGCCATGACAATAAGGATTAGGCAGGCAGCTGATATATTTGGCATGCACATCTATTGCATATCAGGGGTGCAAACGAGGTCCTTTCTTTGCTGGGATAGCTGAGGGTCAGAACAGACCATGTACAAACACACCCTCTTCTCTCTCAGCACCATTAGCAAGGGAGTCAATAGTTAAAATATCTTGCCAGTGACAATTAAAATCCAGATTAAAGTCTGCATTCAGAAAGTCACCAACAACTTGTCTAAGGAGAAGAAAAAGAAAAAAAAAGAAGGGGTTGTATAGAAATGGTTCATTTTCTTCTGTATCAGTAGATGGTGCTCTTCATATGCTCTCAGAGGTTACTTCTAAGCACAGTGCTTTTTATGCCTGGGGTTGAAATCTCTAAGTGTTTTTTCCATACCTCCTTCTTCATCTCCTTAAATTGCCAGACCCTCTTCCCTCTAAAGTGGCTGGACAATAATCATATTAGTGCTCAATGGGTTCAGTCATGAACTTTAGAGTTATCTGTCATGGCAAATAACCAAAGGAGGCAGAGAACATGTAGGATTTCTATGCCTTTCTGGAAAGATACCACTCAGTAAATACTAATGTGATTCTTTTGTAAGTGCTTCTGAAAGGGTCTCACCATGCTTCTGTCCACGGTTGTCCTGAGCAGCAGAGTGACACGACCTCTCACAAGTATTTACAGCCAGCATATAAATTTAACACATTGGAGGTGCATGAAAACCACCCTGCACACCTCTGTAACACCACTTACATACTCCTATTAGGCTTCTCAGAATCCCAAACACTGCAGTCACATTCAGATAAAATTTCCAAGTGCAGAATGAGGGAGGACACATCCTAGGAAAGCAGCACAAATACCATCCCATGTTCTGAGACCCAAAACAGGGACATGCATGATCTATCCAGCAGCAAATCCAGCTGTCCTCATCTTCACAGGCAGGCACAAATGCCCTTCTCTTACTCTGGAAATGGAGCATCTGGGCATTTGTTCCACTGAATTCACTCTAACTCAAGCAGGTAATGGAATATCCCGGGGTCTGTAAATAGGCTCAGAGGTATGACGAAAGAGAATCAATTTCTGGGATAATAGGAAGAAAATAACTCCAAATATACATACACATAAATCAAGGAAGCTGGCACACTTACATGAAAGTACTATAAATGATGCAGTACTGAGCAGAACTCTGTCCTTTCTGAATTATCTTTTAAATCTACAGGCTTCTATAAACAGCATCCTTCATGGCTTCCTTCTGAGTCTGGCTCTAGAAGCTGCTCTAAAGACAATGTGTAGTATGAAATGACATAAATTTATTAAGAATGTTGCACAATGCAGCCAGTCCACAACTGTGGTAAGACCACAAACCACAACAAGTGGCACTGACACCACTGAGGTAGCAATACACTGCAGTACTTGTCCATGAGTTTCCCCACCAGAGGGGAAACAAACTGATAAAATGAGCCAAAAATCTCACCCTCATCCAAAAAACCCCTCCCAAATTTCAAGGGGGTGTCTATAACCTCTACTGCTGCCTTAATTCCCTAGCACACCTGATCAGGAGGTGTTATTCCTCAGAGGCCTGAGATTGAGTCTTTAAATCTCTGGCACTGAAGGTAACCCACAGCAAACCACACAGAGAGAATTAAGACTTCCTCGAGAATTAACTCCTCCGCAGCTGCTCCCTTTTTGAACCCAGAAAAGGCCCTCTTTTTTTTGTTGGTTTGTTGTTACTTTTTTGCCTTTGTGTAGAGCCTGCTCTGTGTCCTTGGCAGGAGGCACAGTATTTCCTCAGAGTAGGTGAGAGGAAGAAGGATGTAGTGGCAAAGTTTAACACTTCCACAGACCTTTTTTCCACATAAATGGATAAGGTTCATATCTCCATTACATGTTGCCCCTGCCCTGGCAAAGTCCTTATGAAAAGACTCAGTTTTGCTCTTGCAGCTGGGCTCCCAAAGATTTCAGGAAGGATGCTGTCCAAGAGCTCCACCATCATCTGAGGCTCAAGCCTCTGGCTATTTTAATGAATTATGTCTCACTTCATGGGGCCTCTGTTCACTATTCTTTACTGAAATAATTAGAGTTCTGCTCTGTGTTTTGCAACCACATACATTTATTTTTTACCTCTTTTTCATCTTGAATATTGCCTTTCTTTTCCCTGCAGTATTGCCCAGTTATCCTTTCCAGTAAGACTCATGATCCCATTCAACCTTTGATGTAACAGAGTCATTGTTATACTCAAGTATCCATAACCCAAGGAATTTCCTGAGAGCAAAGGAATTCAGCTTCAAAATGTGCTGCTGAAAAGCATGCACAGAGACTTTGGAACTTGTTGTCTCAGTCTGCATTTTCATGATTTCTTTGAGCTGGAATATTTGCCTTGAGAAAACACTGAATATGGTATGAAGATAAATACAGCTTTGGCACACAGTGCACGTTGCTTTTTCATTCCTAATTCTAATGAAACAACACAAACCCCAGCATTTTTCTCCCGACAAAAGCCATGTATCTGATAGCCCAGAAAATCCCTCTCTGTACCTTCAACACCTCTCTCTGAAATGCCACCCTGCTGTGGTAAACTGAATTATGTATCTTGACCTGATGTTTACTGAACATATAAATTGGTTTGTTTATACTCCATGCTCTGCTCTCTTTAGATAAGACATACTTTGAACAGAGAATGGCAGAGGAAATTGTAACAAAAGAGTATGGAATTTACTGGCACTGGAAAAATTCTAGCTCCTGCTGAGGGCATGGGACAGGTTCTATTCTTAAAGGTAGAAAGACAAGTACAGAACAGAGCTGACCTGAAAGAAAGGAGCTTGAAAAGCTCTCCAAATTAACACAGATGTTTGCTGAAATGATGTGATGCTCTGGCTGCTCAGCTTATCATTGTAAGAAAGTCTTTGCACAGGACAGATGGATGTATTTACCATTTTAAAATCCTCTAATTAAAACTTAGTTAGGGTTAAGCTAGCAGAAAAGTCATTATGCTTGCCAGAAATCACAGGTATCGGATATGAAACAACACAGGTATTGATTCCACTGCAGAATAACAAACATCTTCATCTCTGAGCTGCAGCAGGGCAGCTGCCAATTAATCAGCACCTTCAGTGTGCTGGTGAGGGAAGGGAAGGATATGGCAGATCTGTACAAAATAACCCTGGCGTGAGATAGGATCTCTTTGACTACTCAAGAAACTAGTTGGCTCTAAGAAATGCTAGTTTCATAGGTGACACCTCACTACTTGGTTAGCATTCTCTAAGTTTAAAAGATTTTCCCACACTCCCCTCCACCTTCTATTAGGAGACATCGGTGACACGCTGCTAAAGGCCTGTGCATGCAGCCAAGCCTCTGTTCTTTTTACTATTAAGGCTGTCAGGCCTCTCATCTGAGCTAAGACAACCTTGCCCAATTGTCTCCCATCACATGCTTCACTGCCATCAGAGCTTTCCTTTGTGAATCAGCGCAGGAGAGACGCTCCAGCTCTGCTCTGCAGCTAGGGAAGCAAGGCATGTCAGGAAAGACAGTGCTCCAAATGTAGCCTGCCCACAGCAAATTGCCAGCTGTGCAGCCCAGGAGGAGTCCCTCACCCACCACAAGAGCAGGATGCTCACAGCAGCAGGTGTCACAGCAGAAAAGCAGAGACATAAAAGGATGGCACTGTAAGTGCTGCCAGCCACACATCAGCGAGATGCCTGATAACAGTGCTCTGTTCCCTCCTTTGCCTCTCCAAACCTGACATTTTACCATCTAAATCATCTATATGACATCTCTAAAAACACTGGCATCAAAGTGAGAAGTATAGTTAGTATTTCATAGTTTGTCAGGCTCTCTACAGCCCCAGGGAAATATTACCCAGTTGATACAATAAGTCATGTTATAAACCGCAAGCCTGCTAGGTAGGGTAGGAACTGCCTCACCCCAGGAATTGTAGAAGTACTAGTACAATGCCCTTCCTAAAACCTGCCCTCATTTATCTATAAATGCATTAAATCCTCAGATTTCTCTAGTGCTAAATTAGACATGAATTAATGCTCTCAGCAAGCCATTGGAGACCTGAACTTGCAAATACAGTAATGCTCAAAGGAGACTCAGAGCCAAGTCTCTGCATATATACCATAGATCTGTTTGTGCAAAGAGAAAAATGTTACTCCAGAGCGTGAAGGAAACTGTGTGTAATTACCTGCACTCAGCAGAAGCCAACCTGCATTCCTCACTGGGCATCACCCTTCCATCATGGCTTTAAACAACCTCACAGAGCTGCTGCTGCTGGGGAAGGTGTGCATTCTAATTCAAGGTTGGGTGTATGATCACGCTCTGTATGGTGCACAGTATTTATTGCTTTCACTTTATGGAGAGTTTTGATACGTTTCAAAGACAGGCAGTCCTGCAATAATACCAGGTTTTAAAAAAACACTTCGGTACAAATTCTTTTTTGTATGGCTTGTCTCTGGGTTTCATTGCCTAAAATAAGCAGGCACATTAAAATACAGAACTCCATTATATGATAGCAGGGAAAAAAATTAGCTTCAAGTCACAGTATTAGTGTATGAATCATGCACCCAATTATACATTTAACCAGTGACACAGAAAACTTAGTGAGGCCTCTGAGCTTTTTCCTCCCAATTGAAAAAAAGAAAAGCTATCAACTGTTTCTTAAAAAGAACCTCCTCAGCCTCCAGCTATGGAGAAAGAAACTGGGTTATGATGTCAAAATTGCATATTTGTTCAGCAGTGTTATCAGTGCAAACTTTTGATGTATACTGAAGGTTAACAATGGTTAAAAGAAAACCAGTCATATACACATGGAGAAGATTCCAGCTTTTCTTTGCAAGCCACAGTTTTGCTATTGCTACTGAGCTGAGCACGACTCCAGAAAAACTAGTGCAAAGCACATCAGAACCTCTAATCTCTGTGTGATCCGGTGACCCTCTGTGAACTGTCTGTCCCATGATGTACAGTCATGATGTGCATGGTTTCAAACACAGAATAAAAGCATTCAGTAGGAGAGAGACACAAACCAGAACAGTCAGCCTTTACCACATTTTTCTTCCTCCCCAAGTAGCTGAAAAACCCAGCCTGTGACTGTTCAGCTAAAATTAATAACTTTTCAAAACTGACAGAAAATAATTTATACTCTTCTCTCAATTTTAGCATGGTGCCCTAACACCTAAAAAATGTTTCACTTCAAGTAAAGGGTAGAGCAATGTTTGAAACCAATGCTTTATCCAGGATGCTTGAGCCACAGCAAAGATGAACGGTTTTAAGCATGCATTTATTTACGTACAGAGAAGAAATTAAAGCTCAGTGCACAAAGATCAAATACTAACACTACTCTCTTGCTTGTTTCACTTTGCTTTCAAGCTTCAGGCATGCTGGTACTTTTTCTGTTTCCTCACTGAGATGTGGGTACAGCATTTAATCCGCCTCCCTTTTCCTCTCTACCCCCCCATACTACTTAAAACCGTGCTACCTCTTTATTAGGCAGGTGTAGGAGGGGTTGGAAAATGGCTTGATCTACCTGCCTCCTCTGCTTGAAGGGATTGCCATCAAGTTCCTGAGCTCCATTGAGAAGAATCTTTCTTTTCAGCAGCTGCAGAGCATGACCTAAGGAGTATTCAATGAACTACATAGCTGTGGCAGACTTTCTGCTAAAATGACAGCCAGTTTTCAAGATGGAAATGCCATCTATTTCTGCAGTGTTCACACAGAGGGATAGTACTGCTGGCTGCTTTGAAGACATTCAAATCCCATCTCAGCCACAATGTCTTTGCTCCCCCAGCCATATCTGACATGGAGAACCAAACCTACACACACATCAGTGGTGATGTAGAAGGATGTGCATCTCATTTCATGCATCAGTTACCTCAGTATCTGAACAGAAATCTCTAAATAGCAACCAAATCACACAATTGGCTATCACCTTTAAATATTAAGCAATCTTGTTCTCTAGATTACAAAAGAGAAGATCCACACATGCAAATATTTCTTCATCCCTGGGTAGTGCTACAAATAAAGCACTGACTAAGCAACCCAGAAAGAATTTGTTGGCACCAATAGTAGCACACAGAGCAACTCTTTCCTAGTCATCAACTATGGAAGTGGGAACTGCACACACACAATAAAGAAGACAGAAAATACTCCCGGGGAACAGGTTTCATAAAAGAGAAAAACACCTTTCTTAATCAAACTCATAATTAGAGTTATTAAGGACAGAACACGAATAAAAAGAACTTTAGTATCCTAGATTATAAACAAAACAAAAATTGAAGTAATGGAATTACTTTGCTAGTTCAAGGTAGCCACAACAGAGCTTATTTAGAGCCTATCAGTGTTTTGAAAGAATATGGTCTTGCTAACCAGGAAGTTTAGTGAAATGTACCGTGACATTTGTCTTGGGAGAATTCTCTTGGAAAAATTTGCCATAGAATCATGGAATGGTTTGGAAGGAACATTAAAGATCATCTAGTTCCAAGCCAAAGTCCTCCCTTTGCAGCTGCAGCATTTGTGCATGTCAGAGTAAGGTCACCCATGATACCTAAAGGGGTCCAGACTGCATTTTTCATCTCTCAAACAGAGACAGGAGTTCTGCCTGTGCCCTGCCTCCTCCACACAGACACTCCAATCTAAAATTCTCATGCTCAAAGAAAACTCCTGGAACAGTACCTACTTTGGCCTCTGAGAAACGCCAAAATGTAGGACAGCCACTTCATAGGCTTTCAACATTTTGTGGGACAAGACAGCCATTTTCCACGCACCTGCGTTCTTATTTTCTGTAAATGCTAACAAGTCTCTGACAGTTTAAACTACAAAAGAAGCAGCACACCCTTTGGTGTGCTCAAACGTGCTGCTCAACAGGAAGTAGTAGGAAAACAATGTTTTAACAGCCGTGAATGTGGCAACATGAGCGCTTTTATCTGCTTACCAGAAGCTTCTTTAAATAGAGATGCAACCACAACACTGTTAAGCTCAAAAGTTCAGTAGTTAAGTGATTCAGTTCAAATCCACTACTCCGATGCATCACTGACCACTTTTTAAGGCTTAGCTTAGCTTCACAGTTATTTCAAATCTTTCTCTTAACCTCCACACACACTAATTAGATCTAAGCAGTCATTAAGCTGCACTGCAGAGATACCTTGGCTTACTGGTAAATATTTGCAATCACAGATTAAGTTGAAGCAGGCTTATACACGTTTTTAACTTCCTAGTCACTGTTTGTGACTTGTCAGACATGTACATGACCTGCACTTTACTTCCAGTTCTGGTTCTCCTACAGCCCCCTGAAAACTGTGTCATGTGAGGGAAACAGTGTCCCTCTGGATAAAATACAGGAGGGATTTTAGAGGAGAAAACCACGTAGTTCAGGTTCTTTCATCTGCAATGTCATGGCAAAGTGAGGTGGGAGCATTCACATATGCACCAGAGTCTGACTTCTTACAAGAACCCTCAACAAGACAGCCTAGACTAGGTCTCCATCAGATTTTAAAGAGCTCAGAACTTCATGAACCAGGCTGTGATAATACAGGCTTTAAAAAGTGGTGGAAGAGACAGTGTTCAACTGCAGAGACAGCATCCTGAGTTACAACAATTCATTACCTGCAATACCAGACACTGAGTAGGGTGCTGGAGAGGGTTTGCCCAAAGTAAGGGCTGTTTTCTTTCAGAACTGTGCCTGGGAACACTTTACTCAAGGTAGAACGAGTTTAACTGATTGGAACACAGCGGACAAGCTTCTGCCATTCTCTTAGCCATGATGAGAAAGTCCACTATGAAGGCTAAGCTGGCTAAGGACACACTGCAGAGCAGGAGTCGGCTTCATCACTTCAGCAATGAGGACAAGTGAGGCGTCACTTTATCAGCCCAGGACAGATTTGGGCTGCTCAGGGTGATTCTCCACGAGGCTTCAGGCCACATGTACACGAGTTTGGGTTTTCTACACTAGCTCCAACAAAGCCACATAGACATGCTTGTGCCAGTCCCAAGAAACTTTTAAAAGAACAAGCTCAGTATTTTAGGGTTGCTATCTTGCTCACAAATTCTTTTCGCACTTTGGTCAAAGTTGATAGAGTTGTAAGCTTGCTACCAAGCACAAGTGGAGCCTGCTGGCTTCACTAGGATGTCTCACGTGAGGAATAGTTGCAGGGCTGGCCTCTGGCTGCCCAGGGGAAAATATTTGCTCACACTCTTGTATAAGTGTATCAAGAGGGAACTAAAAGAATTCTAAAGCTGGGTAAATGGATTATATGTCTTTTTTAGGAAATTCATTCTTCTTGTGGCTATTGAAAGAAAAATCTCTAGCGATTACATCTCTCTCCTATACAGTGTCTATCTGAATTGAAAATAAAATTTAGCAAACTCAATGGAAAAGCCACACTTCTGCAGGTTTTGAATTAAGCGGCAACTGGGCTGTTTTCTCTCTGCTAAGCACACAGGGACTGCTATCTCAAAGCATGCAGCACAGAAAACCCCACCCAAAGTTGCACAAGTCTCCAGTGTTAGATTTCAAGGGAAATTTTTAGTGCAGAATTACCAAGATAAGAAATTTTCTCCTTATAGCCCTTGATAATAAGGTTTTGTAGCATTCAGAAGTAAAACCACCCAGTGGTTTCCCCACAGGAAACCCATGCTACTGCTTTTAATAGGAGCCACAATTTCAGGGGCAGTTAATGAGGTAGCATTCTGCTTAACACTGGTTTTAAGTAAAATGGTGATTAAAGACAGGCTTGTCTACAATGCAAAAAGGACTCTGATTAGTTGTTTTAATTTTATCATTAAGTACAAAATTCACTGCAAGAGACAGAAGAGCTCTCTGCAGCATTTGAAGCTCGCTTGAAAGGCCTCACTTCTTCTGGCAGCTGTTTTAAACCAACCTCTCTCCTGTAGCACTGTTCTCATTTGTGTTCACTGCACAAGAAAACCAGGTCTGCACCTGACACTGAAATAAAGAGCCACATGCTCAGCTTAAAAGAACAGTTCTATTTCTCCAATATGTTCATGAGACTACAACAAGAGCAGATTCCACTTCAGCATAAACCAAATCAAACCATTTCTGCTATAGTTGCAGTAATTTCACGACTATAAGGCGCACCCTTTTGACTAAAATTTTCTCCTGAACTCGGAAGTGCACCTAATAGTCCAGTGCACCTTATATGATGTACAAAGTTGTGACATTTGCCACTCCGGAAGTGTGAGCCGTGAGCCGTGAGGGGAGCCGGCAGTGCTGCAGCAGCTGGGTACAGGCAGGCCCGGGGGCCCACGGCACCGCCCTTCCCGGGTACAGACGGGCCCAGGGGCCAATGGCTGCCGGGTTGAGGTGGGGCCTCGTCCAGCAACCACGGAGGGGGCGCTGGGGGCGGAGCCTCGCTGCAAAAAAAAAGTGCACCCTATAGTCTGGTGCACCTTATCTGATCTACAAAGTTGCGAATTTTGCCGACTCCCGGGGGGTGCGCCTTACAGTCCGGTGCGCCTTGTGGTCGTGAAATTACTGTACTTTGCTCAGAAAATTCTGAAATTTCATTATTAAAAATAGATTTCCATTTCAAACGAAACATGATTTACATCTTGCAGGAATACCTATTATTTTCAAGACTTCTACTACAAACAGTATCTCAGATTCTTTGCAAGGGGATTTCCACTACAACACTTAGCATAGAAAATGATACGATTTTTCAAAGAAAGGTTGCAATTTGAGTAGTAAAAGAGAAAGCTGGCATTTGGGGCCTGATGGTGGTGTCAACTGTGCCACTTATTTCACCTTCAGGAAGCCAGAGTAAACATGCATTCTGCAGTCTTAGAAAAGCACAACTTGCTGGCAACTTGCACACATTACAAAATGTACTTCTGTGCTGTTGGACTCCATTTCAGCACAGACCCACTCCTTCATATACATCTGTGCACATCAATATTTAATTGTGCTCCATTTACCTTCTGCAAGAACTTCAGTAGCAAAAGCTATTCCCAGTCAAGGCAGATGTCCACTTGAGACAGACTCTCTTCTCGAGATACCAGCATCATGCATTTACCAAAGATCACATAAGTACTTAAGCAGACAGAGATACTTTCCCAGAATATGCACCCAGGAATTTATAGCTTGCGGACTTAAAAAAGAGGAGGAAATGCCTTTGTATGCAGTAGATGGGGATGGAGTAGCATTACCTTATGTCCTGTCTTTCTAAATATAGTCATGATTTGTCCTTGTCTCTGTTTTCCTGAATAACAGCACTTTAGGCAGACTACTGGCTCCGTAAGATTTTAACACAGCAATGATACAAAGGGAAGGAAAAAAGAAGCCTCCTATTCACAATGGATTTTACTGCCTGAAGCAAATATTTTCTTGCTATCTAGCAGAGCCTTCTGTCTCTTGCAGGTTGCCCAAAATAGCATACCAAGTTCACATTTATTCCAATAGGTTTTGCTTTTGCAGCCATTTGAACCTGATACAGTACAGCAATGATTTGCTCTTGGAGAGCAGATTTATTAACACACCAGCAGGACTACAATCCCAGAAATCCCCCGCTGCATTCTCAGTATTCACCTTTCCATTATGCTCCTAATTATCTCCAAAGGAGTTTATTTCTTGTAAGCTTCTTGTTCAGGCTGATAAGCATTTTATTCTGAATCCTCTGCAGATCTCAGATTTACTCCTTGTGCTCTTAGCTGAGAAATTAAGCAACTGTCTTCATTTTCACAATGCACATCTTCCACCCTCTCCAATTGCTCTCTCAGTTCAGTATCCGTCTATAAGAGCTCCCACCATTTTGAGAATTTTCAGATTAATATCCTCCTGCTTCATTATGATAAAGCTCTGAGTAGTTAAGAGTCTATAGAACCCTTAGACTTGAATGGGATATATGATATTAATAAAGACTAATCTGCTCCTTCATGTTCAAATAAAATGCTAATCCAGTAAATTATTTCTTAAGCATTGATGCAAGACAGTTAATGCAAAAATAACAATCCAAAGTAATAGCATGCCAAGTAAACACAGATTGCAGAGGACATTTTCTCACGTAAGAGTCTTTCTTGAAGAGCAGAGCTTTACATTGCTCCTTAGATTACATTGAGGGCTATTTCAGTTTACGTATTCCAAAAAGACAAACATGGTCATGTGATTCACATTTTTTTAAGAAACCCCTCCTACTTCTGCATTAGACATTGTAGGAAATCAAACTGTTTGCTCTGAAGAAAAACCCCAAAACCCAACCTATACCTAGACCATCAGAAGCTAACAGTAGGTTTCTATTACAGTGCTCAGTGTGCAAGCTTCCTCTGGAAGAAGCTACTCCGATTCTGAGAATAAAATGGCTTCTCTACCTAAGCACAGACATGTTTCATTAAATTCTAAAGTGAAATACACACAGTAAGCCTCATGTTGGTCATCCTTTCTTTCCATGACTGTACTGGACTGTGGCTCCAGATTCATAAACTCTAAAGAATGGAGGAATGATATTATGTTATTCTAATCTGACTTTCAAGAGCTGGCAGTGTTATAATTCCTTCATCCTGCCTCTGAATCCTGATGCTGCTAAACTGTAGGCTCTCAGCAATGATTTTCGGACCTGGTTTAGAAACTTCAAGAGAGGAAGAGTCACATAGCACTCCTGGGTAAAACAGTTCTGTAATTTAGTTTAAGAAGTACTAAATTCTTCCATTGAATCCAACATAACATTAAATTCAAAAAGATTTAGAGTGTGAATATGAATATTACAAAAGTAAGTTTGCATCACATAAATGAAATTAATAGTCCTGTACATGTTCTTTTGAGGCAAGATGAGGGGATAATGAATACAAGGTTACTCAAAAAATACTTTAATTCTCTCCTGGAGGCAAACACTGAAGGAGAACGTGTGTTTGCTGGTAAAAGCTGAACCACATTTCCTGTTTGTAAGAAAGGAGGTGAAAAAAAAAAGACTGGAGGGATTTGAGATTGACAGCAACTCTGAAGACAGGTTCACGCTGCCAGGTTCAAAACAAAAGAGTATCCAACATCTGCCAACATAACTTGATTTCCTGTTGGATAAAGGGGAGGGGAGTATTCCTAGAAACAACAAAACCAGGTAAGCCTTGTCTTTTAAACTTGTAAACATAGGAGCAGTAGAACCATGCTGTGGTAGATTAGAAACCTTCCAAGGAGGTGGTTTAGGCTAAACCGTCTTTAATTAAGGTTTGGAAATGAAGATTAAGCATTGGCATTAGTTTTATGCTGAAAATTCTGTGCTGTGGGCCTTCTTATTTTACAAAGTGCTATTTCCCTTCTGAAGTATGAAGTTGATATCTTATGAACCAATTAGTTGTGCACTAATTAATTGCAGTTTAAGGAATCTTTTTCAGATAATTAATCCTGTATTAAAATCTCACACAGGTGAAAGCATTTTTAATGCTAATTTAACATTCATCTGTCTCGTATGTGTTTCTTTTTCTCAGGGCCATTAGTACAAAATATTATGTATATCAACACTTAATTGGAAGGGGGAAGGAAAGACAGTTTTATCTAATCTTTAACAAATTTTTAGGCAAATCATGAGGAAAGAGGAAAACCATCTCCATAAATCTGGTAGCAATTAATCTGCGTGTGTGGATAACATGTTGATACCACAGATGGCATGTCCAGTTAGGTGCTGTCTGTTCCTCACCTCACGTTCCTTTCCAGTACAAAACATGGTAGAAGTATGCGGCCTGTTGTCCTTTGTGATGGATTCTCTAAACAAAATACATTAGAGCAAGGAGGAACAAAATGTAGCACTTCTGCTACCTATTCTTATGTTGCTAAGAGGACAAATATCCAACACAAATGGTTAAATGTGGCTCCACTCCCTGCAGGTGAGTACAGGATTATGTCCACTTGTTTGAGTTGCAATAAAATGAATAGCAGAAATTCATCCAGGAAAGATTAGAATATTTTGGAGACTTTTGGTTGGTTTCTTTGTTTTTTTTTTGCTTATTTTCTCTCATAGCCCTCCAGTGACAGTATAATAAACTCTGTAAAGAGAAAACCTAAGAACAAATAACCAAAACTCTATTTATTCCCATGTCTTGTCTCTGTTGGTGGAAAAAGTTGTCAATATACTTTTAAAGAGAAAAAGCACAATCAACCACGTATTTAAAATGTCTTTTGTTTGTCTGTATTTTGTGGTGTGAATATGGTAACTTCAGTTCATAACACTGTAAAATATACTAAGAGGTGGTGAGTAACCCCATCCCTAAAGCCAGAAAAGTAGAAACATTATCCAAATGAAGCAACTTACCTAAGATGGAGTAGCATCTAAGTTTAACCTGGTTTTCAAAGAGAAATGGAAGAAAAGCAGCATAAGAATATATCATTAGTACTAGAAAGAGTCTGATATTAGTTAATCAAAATACTGTCATCTTTATAATTATTAAAGATACTACTTCTCTACTCACATATCCCAAATTCTTCTAACAATAGAACAAGAATTGTTGTCCCTCTCTAGAAACCTTTGGGTACATAATGAACTTTTTCCTTTTGCAGAGGAGCACATTGCTTTAAGAATACCTCAATATTATTTCTTGCAACAAGCTAGTATCACCCTTAAATTTTCCTATCACAGATAATGCTGGTGGAATTTGAGCTTATTGTTTTAGAATCATAGTGTCCTATTCCCAATCAGCCTAATTATTTCATATTAATTTTTTTTAAAAATACAACAATTAAAAAAATTTTTCAATTTGATGGCTTGAATGAGTACAGTGAATACACCCTGAATACAATGTCATTGGTTTTTTGTACTAACTATATGTTGTGTAAAAAGGATTAATATAGTTTTGCTCCATTTGAGGATAGATGACTTGAATGAGAATTAAAATTAGATTATAGAACTAAAGACACCATTTCAAAATGGAATGTATTTAGTCTAATAGACTTGCTGTTTATTTCTCACTCCTCATCTACAGTCTCCTTATCATATTTTTGTCTATAGCACATCCTGTTAACTGTGAGAGGTTGCATCTGCTATTGTACATTTAGGGAGAACAGTGTAGTTATCTGTGGAGACAAATTGTTCTTCACACCGTCAGCTTTCCTTCTAATGCTGCTGTTGTCAGAGTAGTTAATACTGAAATAATGCAGCTATAAATGTAAACTGCATATCAGAAACACCCATAAGGACAAGAAGGCTTGTGAAAGATCTGGGAGTTGCATATCTGTAAAGCTAGGATATAAAACTGGAGTTTCTCATATTTTGTCTGGGTAATTCGATTAGCTTGAAATGAATGTTAGAATGGCATAGATCTCTCAGAACAGCACCACTACACCTCTGATCAAGTTGTTTGCTATGGTTTTATGGGCTAAGTAAAAACTGCTGTTGTTGCTCCCATGTAAGTAGTGCTGACTGACAAACAGATAGCTAGTATTGCAAAAACAAACAAAAATATACTGAAGTCACACATATATTTGCATACATTCTACTGAAACACAAGCAGATGTTTAAGTCAGTGTTGTGGAAAATAAATTTAAAAATAAACTAAGTAGTGTTCATCTGGGAAGAAATTTAAATGTTCTTTTCTAGCCACACCCATGAAATGTCCTACATCACACTTAAGAAAGAACTATAGATTATGAGATTTAAAACATTGGTACATTTTATGAGAAATCCAAGTTTAATATCTTTTTTCCCTATAATATTATTAAATAATTCTTGAGAAGTAGGATTGTTGAAATACGAGAGAATTTAAACTTGAAAACAAACAAAAAAATTGTATCCAACCTTTACTATTTTCCAGATAATAATTCCAATTTAAATCAAAAGCCGAAACAGGAAAATGATACTTGTCAACAAAAAGTGGGCCAGTTAAAGGCTGAAAATAGTCAAATTGAATCTAAGAGTTTTCCTTCTACTCTGGAAACACTGGGGAAAAATTGAATTCCTGAACCAGAGAGATAAATGACATCATTCTATGTGAAGAAAAAGTAACAATGTTAGATCATAACTGTACTTTAGGTATCTGCTCACTCTTTTTATTCTAGTGAATCACAGTGTTGTGGCTTGTGGAATGAGCTGCCCAGGGAGCTGGTGGAGTCCCTGTCCCTGAGGTGTTTCAGGAAAGACTGAGTGCCATGGTGCAGCTGGCAAGGTGTTGTTCAGTCACAGGCTGGATGATCTCAGGGGACTTTTCCAATGTTAATTCTGTGATTCTATCACAGTTACAGATTCTTCACTTCTTTTAGACCATAATACTGCTTGTGCTCCTTGGAAAAAGTGTAGGAAAAGAAATATGAAATGAACATGAGAAGGATGGAAACCAATCACAGCAGAAAAGATAAAAAGATGGGAGAAGAATGAGAGATGACTCTGATTATTTAGGTACAACAATGAAACTTGGAATTTCTTGTCCTGGACAGACTTGCAGTTTTGGACAGGTTGCATGGGATGCAATATTGAGTGACTAATTGACAGCAACCAGGTTCCAAAGACTGGTGATTCTTGATGCACCCTGATAACATCACCTCAGTGTAGGATCTCCCATTTTTTTAATTCCTTCCCTGAAAAATTGGAATGATGTAGAGTTGCTTCATGGGGATGCTGTCTCTCCTCATGAATGTCTGTACCTCATTGCAAAAAAAGTGCCTTTCAACATGAAAAGGAGTATTGCAGGGATAAACTTTCCTTCGGGAAAACTGAAGTGTTAGAAAGGAAGGGAAAGAGGATGTTTCGTTTAAAAAGAAGAAAAAATGGTCACTGAAAGTACATGTGCCAAAAAAACAAAACAAAACAAAAACCAAAAAAACCCCCTACCAACCCTAAAAGTCTGTCAGAAAATTACAGCTTATTAGTTTTGGTTCTTTCCTTTTAAAAGAGAGTTCTGATCAGGAAAGAAACCTGCATCCCAGAAGCCCAAGTGATTTGTGATATTTTTAATACCAGGGCTTATCTTATCTTGTTTTGTCATGATAAAAACTTCTGGGGGATAGAGTGCAGCAAAACAAAAAGAGCATTGGCAACACCAGCTTAACAAAGGGACAAAACCTATAAGAAAGTTTTGAGTTGGAGCCGGTCAGTCAAGGAACAAAGCTGTGTCTTCTCAGCAGGAGCAAATTGCCACTGTCCCCTGGCCACCAACACGGAAAAGTGCATTCCTGCACTCCTTCAACTCAGCTTTACTTCAGAAACAAACAAAATGTCAGCTTCCCGAGGGAATCCAGATATGTCATAAAACAACCAAGTGCATTAAGAATTAGTGTTGTCCAATCCAGCCCCTTGACTGCTCTGCTCCAGCTACACATTTCTTTTCATGCACTATTAGAGGAGCTCATTAGCTCTGGGCATCAGGCAGCTTTTATTTCAAGCACTCCAAATCTCAGAGAACATGATGCATGCCTCTGGGGAAAGTTAAGAATCAAGCTGCAAGCTCCTTGCACTCATTTTTTGGTTCCCTGTTTCCTCTGTCAAGGAAGGCTTTCACAGGCCATCTGCAGCAACGCTGATAATTTTGGCCACTAGACAGTCACAAATAGGTTATTTTCTTTGGCATGGTTTGTGATGGAAAACTTGTATGAGCTAGGTTAATCAAGGAATTAATAAATGAAAACAAATTAGATTTCGTGCAGGGGGGTTCTTTTCTGTCTTAGCGCAAGTTTAGAGCAAAAGAAGATTTTGTTCACATAAGTGGACCCTTTTACCAAGTGAATTTCCAGGAGCTGTTTGAACTTTTCCTTGCAGTAATACTGCTTCCAAACTGATGCTTATCCTTCACTATCACTTCCTCTGGTTTCTCAGGCAAGAAAATAAGGACAAATAAATGGTTTTAATAGCTAGAAAACCATGCAAGAAAACATAACCAAAATTTGACTTTTTTTTTGCAGGGATTGTCAAAATCTTACAGTCTTATTATTCAGAGACACAACCAGCAAAATTTTTTGGCTAAATTCAGAACTACTTTCACTATCTCTAGAATTTAGCTAAGAATTCACTAATATAAAGACAACTTCAGAAATAATTTCAAAGCTATCCAGTAAAATGACTTTCCTCTTTATTAATTTCTGATTTTTACTGTATCTTACAGGCAAACCAATAGCCTTAATCTTTGGCTGAATTCCAACGAAACAGTTTTTCTCCTAACAATTTAATAAAGTTGCTTTCTTGTTATTTAGCATCTGGTTTTGATATTACCTAGCTTGTATAGCAATAGTTGACAGAGAGTAAACAACAAAATAGCAGCTTCGATTACAGAAAGCAAAAATCAACCAAGCATGAAGTATACAGTAAAACTGTTAGACAACACAAATATTAAATTTTTTTTCAGTTACAGGAATGGACTGCCATTTTTCTGTCTGGGGAGTTTTGGCCTTCCTGAGTTTGGCTCTGCTTGTTTCATTGTCACTGAATATTTCACACTGTATGAAAAAGAGGCAAGGTAAGTAATGTCTCTTTGTAAGGAATCGAGTTTCAGTGTTTGAAGCCGTCCCTGCTCAGAGATATGAAGTCAACAAAGTGATTCTTGTGAATCTTCAAGTTATATTTTGGCAAGAATGATTTTACTAGAGAGGATTTAGCTTTTGAAAATTTTTAGAAGAGCCACGTATGAATACAGAATGATTGCTCACTGCCTGATCCACTGTTAAAGCCAGGTACACAAATCCATTCTCTGAAGGCAAACCAGTGGAACAAGAAAAATTTAAAAATAAAAAATTAGTCAGAACAAAAGTATATTTTTAATACCTGCAATTTCCTTGACTATGAAGTATACTTTTCCTGTAACTGGTTATTATTTATACTTCAATTTAAAATTTATTTTAAGTGGATGCATTGATACAAAATACTTTGGAGAAATTTTTCTCCTCCCTAAATTCCTAAACGCTCGTTTGAATTTCAGATTTCATAAGATTTTATGTATATTTTATTTCTCAGTGTATTTTGCAAAAAAACATTCTAATTGCTTTTCATAATGGGATTCTACTGTATTTCTTAAACCAATGTGTGTCTCATGTGACTACAGTCATACTCTGGTTTTGGTTGAAATTAACTTTCAGGTTTTAGCAGATTTTGCCAGAGCAACCTGTTTTATGTCTATGGTTAGGAAGTTGTACGATCATCACCATTCCCTTTACCCAGGGAAAGCTGTACCTGTGCTGTGCAGGTAGGGGTGGGCAGGCCAACACAGATGACTCCAACAAGGCTAAATACACCTGTGTATGCAATCCACATAAACAGAAGGAATGTGCTTATAAACCCAGCTCACCAAGTATTAGAGAATCAGATATTCACAGGATAGTAAGACAGTTGCTGGAGTCTTTTGGGATGGGTGTGGGTTGAGCTTTTTGGTTTGTTTTGTCGTTTAGGGCTACTGGGCAGGTATTTCTGTGAGGAAGAACCACAGTCATTTGCAAAACTAACCTGACCAGGGTTTAGCTCAGGATGCTGCATTACTCATTGAATTGGAGCTTACTGTGGTAAATTCTGGAGTCCTGGAGCAGAGTTTAGAAAATCAGGCATTCCTGAATTATTAATCAAGCTCCAGCATGAAATCTCTTTGTAGTCGTTGCCTCTCTGCTTCAGTTTCTTCATCTGTGTGGATCACAGGATCTCTTTTTCAGACATACCAGCAGAACTAGTAAAATAAATCAACCCATCACTTTGTAATATTAACACGATTCACCTCCCCAGACAGAGAAAATCTGAGAGAAAAAGATGAGGGAGAAACAGAAGGTAGAGGAAATAAAGAATTAATCATATGTGTTATGATACATTTTTTGGGTACTGTAAACTAATGTAGACTTTGCCGCCTTACAGAGGCTTACAGCACAGGGCCATAACATAAACATTTCTTGTATTTAACAAAAGTATTTGAGAAAAGTAGAGGGACAACTGAAGAACCTGAAAACCAGAGCTTTCAACTATATTCTCTAAAACAAAATCAAAAGCATGCCTGTTGAGACAATTATCTGAAGTGTTCTAAAGCAACATGTTTCATTTTCTCTCAACTTTTTTTTAAAACACATTTTCCAGCTAAAATGCATAAAGACTATGAAGAGAACAATCCAAGGTAAGTTGTATAAAAAGTTTCTTACTGGCAAGGGTAAAATATGCAATAAATAATGACAGATGGCTTTGGAGGGATGGCATAGAGGAAAATTCAATATCTCATGTAATCTACCTGGAAAAGTTGGTTGTGGGAAAAAAGTTTTAAAAAAAACCCAGGGAAAAAAATTTACATGTGAGATACATCCTCCAGTCATTTTATCAACAATGAAATAATTACATGCTAAAACTATAATTTTATCTGAAAGTGCAAAATATTGAGCTAAACCACAATTATCTATCACTTAATAATTCCATAGTGATTTAAAAGAACTCTCAGCTCTCATAATAAATTATAAATTTATTTGATAAATTATAGTCTGATAGTTAATACTTGTAGAGCAATAATTTACATGTATTTACATTTCATAACCATCTTGTACACATGGTCAAAAGCAATAAAACAGTCTGTTTACAGCTGCAGGATACCTCATGATCTGTTACACAAATCTGTTTCAAGTCTCTCTCTCTCTCTTATGCCATACAGAAAAAAAACCCAAACCAAGCCCAAACTTCAGAAAACAGAAATGGATAAAGTCTCATCTCAAGCCAAATATAAAAGGCCCTTGAAACAAAAATACAAAAGCCTGCACCTGTCACCCAAAACTAATTCATAATTTCGATTTTTCTTGAAACTGGGAAGTCTCTATTTGTCTATTACCGCCTGTTCAGATGAAAAACACCCCTGAAGGTGGTGTTAGAGCACAACTTCACCCCCTTGAGGAGACACAATGTAGGGGTGCAGTAGAAAGGCTACGCAGGGCTCCCCACTAGCAATTCTCATTCTACAGACCCACCTAGAAACATTTCCAAGTAACACCAGGTAATGAAACACAGCATACAATTAAAAATGGAAAACTGAACTTGGTTTGAGTTCTCTCTGTTTGTGTTGACAGAAGCATTTTAGTTGAATCAAGGGGGGACCTTTAAAGAACATCCCCCCAAAAGACACATGTGGTGCTTTAGTTTGTATCGCAGAGTGGTCTCAGAGGACATGAATTGGGTTCCTTTCAGTGATCATTAATATTTCTTACTCTACCTCTAACTGTAGTTTAATAGTCTTGATATTAGCTTTGTGCTTAAGGAAGTTACAGGAAAGGAGAGTTCAATTCTGGGCTAGGTAACAAATCTCTCCTGAGAATAACCACACTGCCGTTTCTGCCCCTTCTAATACTTTTGGTCTTGTTTTAAGATCACAAAAAATCTGCTATATACAGATACACACACACACTTTTTATGCATATGTGCATAAAAATTTAATAGAATAGAGTATGGAGGTGCTAAATGAAGCATATTCTGTGAATTAAAAATATTTTTTCATTCCCCTTGTAGCTATGATGGCTATGACACAGAAGATTATCCTGTTTATGGCAATCTCAATCAAAATGCTTTAGGTAAGCTTCAATTTAGGAACATATGTCTATTCAGTGACTATAAAAATATATGATTAAAAAAGGACTGACTTTTTTGTATCTCTCAAATGGCAAACTTGAGAATCGACATCTTTTTAATTATTGATATAATTGAAATTATTAAAAGATACTTGGGATAGAAATTCAAGCCTTCATGTTGCACTACTATTTATGAGAACAGATCTCATACCAAATTTGATTTTTTACAGTCCATATGGTCCTGCTCAGCCAAGTATCTCAAAACAAAGAGCTTGCCTAAATGTAAAGCTGCACTAACTGAAACAACAGCTTGATCCATGCCTATAAAAGCAATCTAAGGCACATATTACTCACGGTCCAAGGTCAGTGCTCCCACAGAAGCATGCAGAAACAAACACATACCAGTTCTCTGCTGTGGCTATCCACATATCACCAGCAACATTGACAAATGTGCTGAAGCCCAGCAGCTGAATGGTGGGCAGACAGCTTGGCTTTGCTTTACTGTGCTCAAGTTAATCCTTGGCAGAGAGACACCACATTAAAGGCTGTAACATCATATAACTGCAGCAAGAGCTAGATGTGCCAAGGATTTGTCTCTTGAAGCCCTTATAGAGTTAAAGCAGTACTGAAGTAGCAAGAACACAACTTTTTCTACAAGCCTTAATTGAGGCTAAGCAAAACTAAAGCACTTGAACTGCAGGAAAAAAAAAAGCTCAAACAAACCCAACTTTTTCATACACAATTTGCATAAATTTAATCAAGTCAACACTCAAATGCAGTGACATTGTAAAAGTCTGAAAACTGTGAGGAAGTAATTTCTTCTACTGGTGGCTAAAATGAGATATAACATGAGAAAATAACTAGAACTAAATTCACAGAAAAACTGAAGTAGACTCAGGAATAGAATTTAATTCACCAGTTGCTGCAACTCACAACCTCTTTCTCAACCAAAGAAAAGGCTGCCTGTGCTGAAAAATTCGTCAGTGTGTGGCTACCTCTTAATTGCAAGAAGTCCTCCCACCACTCTAAAATGATACCCATACAGTGAATAATGAGAAACTTCTCCTTCATATGAACACAAAATGATTTTCATTTTCACAGTGTGTGTCTGAATTTCTTAGCTATTTACCTTTCTATAATTAGAGGGAGAGATCTCTGTGTGAGTTCAAAACGAACATCCTACCAAAGCAAACTGGGGAGAGTGCATTTTCTAATAGAATCTGTTGGTCTGATCTTTTAAGACTCAGTAGCATGTCTCAATAAAGATTTTTCTACTTTGATAAATTACAGAAGAATGTTGTTACGAGCAGATGAAGTCCCAGCCTCAAAGACCAGTTAACCAGCTACAGGTATTTTTAATTTTAGCTATGGATTTCTGAATTAGGGTAATATGGTCTGTCTCAGAGTTCATTTATCCTATAACAATATATAAAAAAATCTTCACACTCTCACAAAAATTACCATGCATTAGTATCTCAGTTCATCAAGGTATTTCAGTACAAACTTGACCCTCCATTCAATCTGAGTCATTAAAAAGGAAGCATAATTATAGACAGTTCAGTTCCACACAATACAGCATAATGAAGCTCAGCCACAGGCATGCAGATCACGTGGCATTAAATTTGCATCCATAACCATGGCTTATGTAAAGAAATAATTTTATCTGGTTTGGTTATCAACCAAGTGAAACCACAAGCTTCATCACTTAATGCTTATAAGTTTGATTGGTTTTCCCCTGTCCAGTGCAAAAGCTATATGCCTTAATCAGGAAAGATTGTTTTCTATTGATTTATCCTTTGTTGAGATACCTGTATGCCTAAAAGCACACAAGCTTCAAATGAAATTTACCTGTAATTGAAGCATTCCTAGCATCAATTTCCTGAGTTGACTGCCCTGTATTGCATAAGGACTGATTTTCAGACTCTCTCACAGGGTATTTCCAGCAGGTAAAGACCAACTTTTTAAATCTAGACATTCCAATGTCAATAGTCATTGATGGTCTGGCTTGAAAAGCACAAAAAACCAGGGGAAAGACACAAAAAGCACACATTGCTACAAAAAGCAATGGAAATGAGATTGTATATGTAGACAAAAATCATCCATCTTTGGTTTTCTGCACAAAGCCTGTTAATAATGTTGTTAATAACTGGATTCTGACTAAAAAAATAGAAAAAATGAGAAGAAAACCAGATCAATAATGTCTTGCATCCCAAAGAACCTGGACTTGTTACATAAACGTCCCTCCTTCCCACAGAGAATCTTTCCAATGATACCTTAATGACTTTTTCCATATTGCTACTATGAGTAATTTACCATTAGTTTATATTGATCTGTTTTCCATGCTCCCGCAGCTTAATCATTTGTACTTTTAATGAGTTGCTTTACAGTTAGTTCAGGCAAATTTCAGGTAGAATTATGATTATAGACATACTTGAAGTCTTAGATATAAATTTAAAGTAAGGATAACTACTGAACATTAAAGTGAATTTTCTTTTAGGTGGAGTCTGCCAATCAGATGTGTTATGCCTCACTTGATCACAGTGCCAAGGGAAAATGCAGAAAACCAAGGAGAAAGAAAGATCCTTCACATGAAGAAGATGAAGAAGAAAGATCATCTAACCCCATGGTGGCTTCCAAAGTTAGCATTTACCTGAATAGTGAGCAGCTGGCTGCCGAAAACACGGCAAAAGAAGAAGCCATTCATGATGATCCCATCAGATTAATGGGTTTGATTCACAACACAAAAGGGGAGAACCGAATATGCAATGAACCAAAAATGTAACCATAAAGTGAGATTTACTTTTTCATTCTGGAGGATCAATGAAGGATTAGGGATAATATTCTGGAAAGTTGACGTACTAAACAGCATGAAATGGGTAAGTTAAGTGCTCCAAACTGTCTGCCAAGCATATTTATAGACTATGCAAGACATAGGTCCCAACTGCCACTCAGATGGATCTGCCCTTCAGAAGACAATTTGAAAGAGCCACAGAAGCTGGTAGCTCAGCATTCACATGGTAGTGATTCCAGCAAAAATTTGTCCTGTTTTAAACAATCATCAGCTTTCAAGCAGTTCTAAAAGAATTCCTCATTGTCTGCAGAGCTCTAGCAGAGTATAATTCTATATTAACTTCAATACTTTTGAAATGAGATTGTTTCATACTTGCACACTTGGTGATTAGTTGTTTTACCAATTAAGAGCTGTCTGCTGCTCCACACTGTGAACTTTCTGACTGCCACTGGTCTATGGCAATGACTGGAGAATAATTTAAGAGCTGATTTAAAGTAATTGTACATCTCATGAAACGTAACAGTATCTTTATACACCTTTACTTTCCTGTAACAATACTACATTACATCTCAAATCTCAACTCCTCTACTAGTGTAATATTGTATACAGCTGTATTCAAGGGTCCACAAAGATATTATCAAGTACCATCAATAACAATAAATCTAGGGAGGATTTCTTCCTTCTAACACTCTATGTTTACATTCATATTGGGTTTTCCATTGCCATCCTTACTGTTGTACAAAAACAGTAAGAGCTTTTTATTTCCCCAAGTCCTTCACTTACCGCTCACATTCATTTGAAGACTAAATTCTGTAAATGGGAATGTTTATAGAGTGGGTATCTATTTTTATATTCTGTGAGTCATTAAGTAGTTGCAGCAGAAAACAAAGCAAGTTGATGCAATATGTCTGCCTCTAGGTGTCAGACATTTCCACCTTCTCAAAAAACAGGATATTGGAGCCTTTAAAATCCACAGAGTGGTGGCAAGGAACTTGAAACTGATGCACACAGAGCCCTAAAACTTTGTGAGGTCCTGAAAGAGATAGAGTTGGAAACAAAAGGTCCATAGTACAGACAGCAAACACCTTCTAACAGCAGAAATGGATGGACACATCAAGGGATGAGAAATCTGTGGGGAAAACAAAATCAATCAATGGTTAATTTCAACCTATCATTTTAGTCTGATAACTAATTTAATGGAAATGAAGTACCCACTTCTCTCATTGAATGTATGTGTAACAGCAAGTCCACTTCATGGCATTTAAGCACATTTCGTTTCCTTTCTAATCTCAGTCTTCATTGTTTAGTCCAGCTATGTGTTTATGCCAATTTTCATCAGCTGCTTTCCCTTGCAACATAGTTTGTTCAAAGAGCAGGGCATTTTTGTAGATATTCGCTATACACACACACACACACACACTTCCTTTCCACATTTAATCACTGCCTCCAATAAATTATTGATTGTGGCTCTCAGACAGGATAATCTTTAATATCCTATTAACTATTTCTAAAGCATTTGTAATGCTGCCATATTAAAATTTAGCTTTATTCTTTTGGCTCTTTACCCTCCCTTCTGCTTAAAAAAGCAATCTAACAACATAATTTTTTAAACAAGTTTTGGGGTAGTTTTCAAGTGACTACTGAATCCTTACATGAAAAAACATGTTCAATATTGTTGAAAATTATCAAGACATTAGAAAAAGACCTACATAAACTATCATATACTGGTTAAATTCTTTATGCATAAACCAAGTTTCAACTAAAACATAAGAGGAGGTGCTAGGTTCTAGGTTTATACTGTCTCAGTAACCTCATCTGTTTTTTCACTGTTCCTTAAAAAAAACCCGTTTATAGCAAAGAAGTAATGTAAAGCTTTTTTTATTAACAGTAAGCTTAATATTCAAGTTCAATGGAACAGTAAAAAATGAGTAAACAAGAGGAAATACGGTGGAAAAAGCAGAATGTTTGGAAGGGTAGAAGAATGGAACTCAATATGAGAGAGCAGGTAGCACCATTGACATCTTTGTAAGTTGAGACAGATGTATTCCAGCAGTAGCTATAGCATTTGATAATCACTGCAAATGTACCTGGCTAAACAGTATTTTCAGGAAAAACAATACAGACTTTTGCTTATTTTACTTTTACTACTAAGAGTCTGCTGACTCACACAGTGTGGCAGGATCAGCTCTGAAAATACAAAGTCTTTCTCCCTTTTTTGCTACTGCTAGGAAAACGTGGTGTTGGCATGATCCTATCTTCCAAGACTTATAGATTTTCCAAGAATGACCTCTTTAAATTATTTCAAAGCAATCGTCATGGAGACAATTTTGCTATGTTGAATAAACAAACTTACCTTCCTTACCTGTGTGAGCTGCATTAAAGTTGCTGTGTAGAAGTCATGTCTAGATTCAGAACAGGTCCAAAAGCCAATTGTTGACTTCTAAGTTACTTTAGGACAGAAAATAATGAATTATGCAGTCTCTCAGTACTGGTGTATCAAGAAAAAACTGGGAAATAATTACCTCAACAAATCCAAGAGGAAAATAGTTCATAAGACATATTTTGTACAATGCATCCATGTCTGGAAAGGGAAAAAAAAAGAGCCCCAAGAGAATTCCTAAAAGACAGTATTTTGTTGCTGTCATGGAAAGAAAGGTAACATCCAAATTATAAGGATGGAATGTGTGTGCAGAAGTTCTTACTGCAGAGAAACCCCCCACTGAAGCTGGCTTCCTGTTCTATTCAAGAACAAGACTTAAGATAAAAAGATTTTGGTTTTAAGAGCTAAAATAAAACCCCCCATGTGTCTGGAAATAAAGTAAAGCCAAAGAAAACCAATTTCTTCCTTTTCTGAAGCTCAGAAAGCTAACAAGGGACAGTGCTGATAAAACAGCAAGTACCTGATCTGTCACTTACTACTAACACAATCCCCTTGCTAAGCAAGGCCACAGTAGTGAAAACCTGTGGGACCCTCATACCTCATTCTCGTGGATTTGCTCATGCAGATATACAAACTCCTCCTGAGAATTCACGCAGGTATAATAAAAATGTTGAAGGCAGGTATTTGTTCAGAACAGTTTTTTATTTAAAACATATATGTATCAGGTAGAATTTCTTCAAACTACAAAATATAATTATCAAATTTACTAAAAAGTATAGAACTTTATTGAACAATCAACTTTAGTGATATACTTAGAAACTTTTAACATTAACATTGCATAGTAGACTCAAGTCATAGCAGACAGCAGTGATTTTGGGTCTGTGCTGATATACTCAAAAACATGAACAGGCAGCAATTTAGGTAAATGAACTTGTTCCTTACTATCAATACAGTAAGAAATACAGTTTATTAGTAAATAAAAAAACAGGTCACAATTTATAACAAATACTGCAAAGTATAAAATTCCAACTTGGCCATAAATTGAGGAAGAAGTGCCCTGTCAAAAGGGACAAACCCTTTCCAAAAGATTTGTATTACAAGGAAGTATAAACCAGAACCAGTATATTGCCTACATACAATTATAAATCCTTGAATCTTGGAAGAAGAAACAACACCGAACAAAACCCAACGTATATAAAACTGTATCAGTCCACGAATGCTTCTTGGTGAGCTTTAACCACAGAGTCATCCAAGGAATTCTTACAACTGGTCTTTCCCATCAGTGTAGCTTAGTTTTCTGTATACTCTAAGGAAAAAAACCCAAAACCTCTGTTTAGATGATCAAGTAAATTACACAAAAATACTATATTTGCTGAAATTCCAATGAACAGAATGAAATTGAAACAAGTTATCAAAGCAAGTTATCTGAACATTTTGACTGTGAACAGCAGCACAGCTCCTTGTCTGCTTTCCTATGTGCTTTCAGATGGAGAGGAAGTTTTTCATGCTGTGTCACTTTAATGCCTAAGTAATGCTACTACATCAATCTAAGTTTTGATATAAATAGTTATATCTATTAAATTTTGAGATGCAAATGTATTCACAACTAGCTAAAAGTTAAAGACAAGTGAGAACACCCTGCATCTTACTTTAAAAATTGCTTAAGTCTTCTCTCATATTTTGAACTAATTGGGTTTACATCTGACAATTAAGTATGGCAGTAAAGATGTAGGACAGCATTCACACAGAGCTGAAGGAAAGTTCATTAGTTATAAACATTTTCTTTTCAGAAATCTCTTTTCCAATCAACTTCTAGATAAAGGCAATCTAGTTCCAGATAGAAAGTCAATATTGCTTTTTTTTTCAGAATCATTCATTACAACATACAGCATTTTGCCACATGGTTTAGGCATTAAATTTCTGAGAGATGTGAAGTCATTAAAAAGCTTCACTGCTGGGAACCATAGAAAGCTAAAAATATCACACCACAGGCCTCAGGAAACTTTCCAGCTGACAGTCCATTTTGGCTACAAATCAGCAAACATGTCTTTGTGTAATTAAAGAACAAAGAAACAGATTTTTATTCCAGATGACTTGGAAGAAAACTCTGAAATCTTGATTTCTCTACTTATATGCATTAAAGAAAGAAAAACCTTGTCCTTTAGAACAATAACCAATCTTACAGGAATGGCTATTTTGTATGTGGAGAGTAAGGAAAAACAAAAGGAAAGCAAAGAATTGAGAACTTTGCTCAGCTAAGTGGGCATACTCAACATCACAGAAATGTCCTTGCATACTCATCAGCTTATCTCCAATCTTCCATTATATCAAAAATAATCCAAATATAATCTTAATCAATATTGTATGCATTTGTAATACAACTCTCCAAATTTCAATTCCCTATTTGCTTAAACTGAAACTTTGTTTTTACTTCAGTTAGCTTTTTTTTCTTGTTAAATTCTCCATACAAGTAGTTTAAAAATGCTTTCAGCCTTCCTTCAAACTTCTAGTTCAAACATTGTCAGAAAATGTTCATATCAGCTGTATGATCATCTCAAGCATAGCGAAAATATTTCTTGACTGAGTTTGGGAAGCCAGCATAACTTGTGGTGACAGATTACACTTACAGCAAAAAAACACGTAAAAAATGTTTTGGTAAAAAATATTAGGAATTTTTTAGAAGCTTTTATTGATTTTTAAATCCTTAGAATATTAAATTTTTGTAATTAAAGTTCCAAGAGATTTGAAGCTTGATATGCCTTTAAAAGTTACATATTTTCTAAGAAAAACAGACATATTAGGCCAGTATCCAGGGAACTGGAAAGAGGGTCCTGCTTCCAGAGATTTAAATACACTGCCAATACTGATAATAGCAGGGGGAAAGGATCTCTGATATGTTCCAGGGCCACTGCTTTACACACTCTGTTTACATAGAGCCAAAATGCAGGTAATGATGCCCAACTGCATAGAGGCCAACTTTTGCAAGTTCCTTTAAAGGGCAATATGCTGCACTCCTCTCTGAAAGGACTTGTCAGCTTAAACACACAGCTGCAAATAAAACAATTCCATAGCATATCTAAAGTAATAAATGCCTCTACAATGACCACCAGATAAGGACTACTGTAGATACTCAGTTAGGTCATCTTCCTGTCTTGTGCTCAGCAGCTCTCCTTGCTGGAGTCTGGCTAGTTTTGACCCAAAGACACTTGCCTCTCAGTGTTCAAGTCTGTAGGTGTGATTAGTTTGGGCTCTCCCACACTCACTTTCATTATACAAGTATGCATTTATTTTGAAATCTGTTTTTTAAAGAGGCTATTATTATTATTACCTTTGGTGACGTTTCCTCACATTCCTGAGAGAGCTGCAATTCTCCATTTCCCCAGGCCAACCAGGGTGCACACGTGCAGTCCCAGATTCTGGTGACGAGAAACAGTGGATGAAAAGGGCAAGAACAATGTTGAGCAGTCCAAACATTACAGAATGTTGTTTAAGCATTAGCCTATTTAAACACTGGAAATACTTCAATGGGCAAATTTCCGTAAGAAAATACTTGCGTGCAAGTTAATAAAGTGTCTGAAACTAACCTTGCGGGGAAGTAACAGGAATACCAAGAAAACTTTTATCTGAAGAACCATGAGATCCAGAGCCCTGAAAATAAAGGAGCAACATATAACATTCGTGAAAAAAATACACTATTTCACAGCTTGCCTCAGAAGAAATGACTGTGAACTTGGAATTAAGCATCTGATTTAAATCGAGTTTAATGATTCCTGTGAAACCCTACAAAGATTGTTTGCTTCCCCTTGTCCATCTAAAAAATTAATGTTATAATTTCAGAAAGACATCACCATAACTGAATCACTATTTGAGACCATTTTAACTAATGACATTGTCTATTAAAATGGAATCAAATCTTTCATTTAAAACAATTTCAAATTTAGTAAGTATTGAGTACTTCCTCACGTGAGCCAGAACACCTGATATCCCCAAGCCCCCAGAGCTGTAAAACATCCCTACTGACCATAAAGCACTGCAAGTATGCTATCACTAGTTTCAACAGCTTGCAGCTCTAATCCATTCTTAAGCGCTTCTCCAAATATCTAAAGGTGCACAAATTTTTTCCCCCAAGGTCCTTTAAATACCTGACAATGACAGTTGTGATCTGCAAAAAAGCAGGGGTTGCTGCAGTTGCATGTGCTCAAAAAATCCATGCCAGTTGTCTGAAGACTTTTACTGGGGGAAATCTCTTGACATTTCTTTGCAGAAAAACAATGTCCTGGTGTAAGTTTCGGTCGCTTTACTGGTGAACAAAGAAGATAGTTTTGAAAACTTTCTGTTCTTTTAACTCTGGAAATTGCAGAATAAGCTCGAACAGGAGAATTAACAAGAGCATTTACAGTTTCAGGTATCTGTATTTTTTCATATTTCCTGAAATTGAAAGCTCTCTGGAACCCAGGAAATTTTGGAACAGACTCTCCACGCAGTTTCTCATCGATCCTGTCAAATTCTATGTCACACTGCTTTGCTGAGCGCCCAAAATCACTTAAATTACTCTTCACTAATCTCCCTTTTTCTTCAAGGTTCTGTGAGTTTACACAAGGTCTTTTCAATGTCAAAGACTTTCGGAATTCTTCAGAACACACTTTGTAGTAGAGTTCCTCAAACGCATCTTTGCATTTCTTGGGCATCTTTGAAGGACTCTGCTTCATAAAGTCGGATCTTGCAGGAGAACAATTTGTGATAGGTAGTAGAGAATTGTTACTATTGCCAGGGGAACTGCAAGCAGATGAACGCAGCTCTGAGGTACCAACACAGTCAGTTTTCTGAGTCTCGCTCTCTTCTACAACATGAAGTGCTCTTGAATCTGAACTGGCAGTAGGTATTATAAAAGTAGTTTCTGAAAAACGTTTGTAAGCGAATTTTTCATTTTCTGTGTATTCTGAATTCTTTGGTGAGGAAGTGGTATGTAATTCATCTTCAACTGGAAATGTCTCTCCCATTCTATCCATAACATCAGGAAATGCAGTGTGTTTGCGGACTTCTTGGCCCTTGCCAGGTGCCAAATATTCTAAACTTGAGTTAGAGTAGCCTGTTTTGATTTCATTTGTATCAGTATAAGCATAAGGCATCAGATCAGGTGAATTACTAACGAGGTAGTTGTCACAATAGAATTCTCTGCTCTCATTTCCTGAAGTTGAGCTCTGGTTGTCTTCACTTCTAAAGCCACATGTGCTCTTTCGTTCAGAGGGTCTGAACCCTCTCATTTTGCCTAGGGTGACATTGAGCTTTGGTCTTCTAGAATGCCTTCTCTTGGACCTTAAGTGTCCAAACATGTACTTCAGCACTTTCTTCTGAGAATGCTTTGTCATGAGCTTTGTAAATATCTCTACCATTGCTGGATATAAGTCTGCAAGAGTTGTATTGCTCCAGGAGCATTCTTCATCTGCAGACTGGTATTCTCCATGGATACTATCACAAAAAGTTGAGCTCAGTTCTAGACAAGGTTGATAACTGGGGAAGGCTATTGTAGTTGATGAAATGGGAGCACCAGAATGTTGTAACTGTAGATATTTGGATGAAGAACATCCATTTGACAACTCTAACTTCTTTCTGCAAACAGCAGCTTGATTGCCTATTCAGAAAGAAAAAAAAACCCCAAAAACGAGTCAAAAAACAAAAACCCCAACTATTAAGGCACTTCCAGTAATATACTGTACGACTTAAAAACAGCTGCATATGACCCAGATAGCCATAGTGTAAATAGCATATTTCTTTACGTTTTAGTGCCAGGTTTAATGGCTGAATAACATACAATCAATTAGGGAAGGAATTGATACAATTCCTAACCATATAGAATTCAAATATTACAGAGGAAAGAAATTAAATGTATTGGATAAAACCTACTGTTCAAAGAAGCATAATATAAACATATTCATGGCAACAGAAGACATCACTGCCCTTTGTGACTCCTGGTCAGAATTAACAGCATTATCCAAAAGGTTTTGTTACTTTTTTCCCCCCTGTGTTCCTGGGAAGCTTTGTACTTGGCCAGTACAAGTCCAGCTTTTGCTTTCATAAACCATTATGAAAACAATACTCTTTGTAGTCGTTAAGCCTAAAATAATTACACCAAAACTCTTAGGACTGCACCAAGTCTGGAAAGATTCTGAAGAAATTTTATGAGCTAAATACTACTTTGACTACCAGTTACCAATGGACCCAAAGCCACAGTATTACATTGCTTGAATTTAACACAAGCAGAACAAAAAAAGGAATTGCTTTCAGTAAGCTAAATACTGCTGAATTTTGTTACCAAAGCTGAAGTTATGCACACAAGTTATTTATTTTCTGTTCTTCAAATACATTCTGTCATAAGTGAAATCATGGCTAACTTCCTTTTGAAACCCAGCCTATTACATTTCACAGTTGGATAAATAATGCCTTTGCATTTACTACAAAGCAATTATTTTTCTCCAATGAATTTTAACAAATCCACATTTTCTGCTTAATATATTAGACCAAGAGAAGACTTAATTGTACCAAACTGTTCTTGCACTGGTGAAGTTAAACGATGACCTTTTGAGGAACTTGGAGGTGTTATCTGAAAAACAAACAAACAAAAAAAAACCAATGCTGAGTTTTTGGCATGTTAAAGATAACATCAAAACCATAGTTGTGACTCCCTCTCCTCTTGCTATTCTGGGTTACGTACAGTTATGACCTTAAGGAGCTCAGCCAAGTCCAGACAAAATGGAAGACATCTAGTCTAAGACCTCAGTTAGAAGTTTTAAGATTTACTAGTTTAATCTTGGAAAGTTACTGATTTTTTTTTCAAGTTATACACTATGTATCATGAATTAATCCTGCTTAGAAATGTAAGAATTAATCCATGGACGTATACACATGCTTCTGAATTATCTGGACATCTGTGGCAGCTCCAGCAGAAAGGAGAAGTTATACCCTGTATCACAATATTTCACCTCTGATCTTCCTCACCCCCTAAATCAAAACAAAGTTATTTTTTTATATTTCTCTACAAAGCTCAGATTTAGACTCTTCGGAAAAATTAGAGCTCAAAGATCAACGTGTCCACTAAGGTTCAAAGAGCAAAGTCAACAAAGTGAAAATGAATGTGTAAATTGCTGGCTCTGTTTCTTACATATCATAGCTGTGAAAACCCCAAGTTCCTCTAACACAGACATCAAACAGAGAGACAATGGGAGAAGCACTGTGAAGTTGTGTCAGAATTCATTGTGCTATCCACTTAAGGAGCACTTATTTTATTCTAAGTAGCTAATAACTTCATAGAGGAGAAATAGGTTACCGTTATCCATTTGGGTAGATCTCTGTAATCATCTTGTACTATCACATCCAGCTGAACTCTTCTTTCTTTCTTTTGGATTGGTCCATCATCTACATTCAGATTCTTGGAGGAAAATAAAATTATTAAAACACATAGGAATTATTGGCACAGACAGCTCCAAACTGATGACTCAGATTGACTGCAAATTCTTCAGATGAGGATATGCAACCAGCATAAACTTACTCCTAATGTACACATTTTATGGGAAAAAAACCCAACAAACCCAAGAATCACCCCACAAACTCCAAGAATGAACTACATGTGAAGGTATGTAAAAAGGAATAATTAACTTGTTACTTCAGGGAAGAGGACACACTGCCTTAAAGATCCACTGATAACAAACAAACCAACCAAATAAAGAATAGAGAAACAAGGAAAAGGGTAACAGAGCTCTGGTAGTTACAGCTGCAAATCTTTACATGTATGCTTGACATCCCATGAGAACTCACATACAAATGAAGGTCTACACTGCAATGACCCTCTATGTAAAATCTAAGAGAATTTTGTAAGTAAAGGAGATTCCTTAGTGACACTGTCCCTTTCCAAAGCAGATTGTATGAGCTGTTGTCAGAGAGGGGACACTAGCACCATGCTGAACAGGTAAGGAAAATAAATCCCATTTCTGGTAATGGTGGTCGAGCAAGCAGAACACAGGTTGCACAGACAAAGTAAGTATTCTATTTTTCTTCAACAATGTAAGTACAGTAATTTCACGATTACAAGCCACACTTGATTATAAGCCGCACTTCTGGTGTGTCTGCAACATTTCATTCTTTGTCCATAAATAAGCCGCACCGGATTATTAGCCGCACTTTCGTTCGCAGTGAGGATCCGCGTGCAACTTTCACAGAGTTGCCAATTAGTAACAGAATTGCGGTATCGCGGGGTTTACTGGCTCGGCACCGGCCAGACTCGGCCCGCTCAGGGCTGCCAACAGGGCTGGGTGGCCCAGCTCGGCACTGCCGCCGCTGCCAGGCCCGCTTACCCCCACCCAACACCTGCACTGCCGCCGCCGCCTCTGCCTGCCCAGCCGGGCTTCCTCACCCCTGCCGGACTGGTCCGCCCCTGCTTGCCCGCCTCTGCCAGCCCCATTGCCTCTGCCGGGGCCAGCTGGGCTCGAGCGCAGCTTGGGGCTGCCGTGGGGTCTCACTTTTGGGTTGGCAATTTTCAGAACATAGTCTAAATGTAAGCTTCTCTGGATTACAAGCCGCACTTCTGGTTTGAGACCAAAATTTTAGTCAAATCAGTGCGGCTTATAATCGTGAAATTACTGTGTTCTGGGTTGTCCTGACCATAGTCTAGTTTGGGAAGCAAGAGCAGAAGGTTGCAGTCTGCTTTTGTTATAGCAGCCATTATTTCACATGTATCCTTTTCCGTAAATGAGGTTACCAATTTAGACTAGACTCTCAGGTCAATGACTTCTACAATTTGATGGCTGTTTTCACCTTATGGTCCATGTGGTTACTCTTTTACTTTAGCTATGAAAGCCTTTCTCAGGGCTGCCTGTTGGTGCACTGCATTGCATGGCTTTCTCAGCCCTGCTGGTATTACCAAGATAATATCAATTGTCATTGCTCTTTGTGACACTATTTATTGAACCCCTCATTGGCTAAAAATGTGCAGTAAAATGCAGACTAGATCAAGTCTCCTGATGACTGTATCATCCCATCAGGCATGTGTGAACTACTCAAATAGTTAAGGGTTTCTACTGAGCACAAAAGCATTAGATTAACATATTAGACATCTGAAATTTTTACCTTGAGGTGAATGTCCTCAAATTTTCTTCTTACTGAGACTATATCACCACTTTCTCCACCTGCAATTTGAAGGTAAACATCAAATGAAATGCAGTTGAATTCAAACCAGAAATGTTTTTAAACACACACTTTGCAAGTTATTGACTGCCCTGTTTTCATTCTAGAAAATAGTTTTCTACACTGTAAATTTTAGCTGTATTACATTTCCGTTTCATTTCCAATTGAAAAGCATGGTTTGTGGGTTCATGAATGACTTGAGTGGAGCAATGAAGGGTAAAGAACACACGGTTGCAAATATTTCATCAAGATTAGAAAATTAAAGATTTTATATATTAAACATTTATTGTTATTTATACATGAAAAAAGACTTATTTTTTAATATATCAGACATTTCAGAGGGTAGGATATGGTTAAAGTTCTCTTTTCTTGCTCTGTAAGATTCATTACTCATTTATGCATAATTGCTGCTACATTCCTAAATGTCCCAACAAAGACAGTAAGGTATCACACCTCCTCTTAGTAGCATCCTATAGCCAAGACCACCTTTGAACTCATAAAGTCAGAAATAAGGTATACTTGATAATGTGAACAAGTCCAAATTTTTTAACTCTGTGTGTAGGTATTCTGTAGATATTTTTGTGACTGAAACACAACAAATTATTTTTTTTCTAGATGGAGTCAGATCTTCCAATTCATCATTAGCTAAAATCAGTCATCCTTGAGCATAAAATATGTGACCACATTTTAAGCCCTGATTTCTGAATTTCCCTGGACTCAGCAGAGGGAAGAAAAAAGGAGAAGAGAATAAACCCTGGAAACGGAGTGAAAAAGATCTTGCTCATGATACCTACCACACCACTGCCTCATCATGCCATTCTTAAATTGCTCTTTCTGCCATACAATCTTCTTCCTCCAGCAGAATTGGGTACAAACCTGTCAGATTGCTTCCTAAATGTTCATCAAGATGAACAGACTAGACTGCTACAAAACTGGGCAGTTCTTGAAATAACAGAACAACTCCTGTGTCCAGCAATGGTTGACTTCAACATGTCAATTATAAATTATTAGAAAACAGCTTGTATCAAAGAATGAGTTGATTTGCAGAATATTCTTCTAAGACTGAATCCTCAAAAAACTAATATTAGAATATCTTCAATGTACTGGCAATCATACTCTCAAATCACCGGAACTTCAGGTATTAGCAGAGGGTCATGTCACAGAACAGAAAAATATAAGTATTTTCACCAGGGAACCTGAAAATGCTTTTAAAGGCCAAAAGGGAAATTCAGTAACTTCTTTGAACCTCAAAGGCAGAACAGAGAGGCAAAAAAGGACAATTTCCACCTTTCCCTCTCAAAAATATGACCTATAATACAGAAAGCTATTTCACAGGACATGCATCCAAACAGTGTTATTACCTAAGTTATAACTTATCCCTTTCTCCAAATAAATTCATTTTGCTGTGATAGTATCCTGGTAGATACAAGTAATCGTTCAGATATACTCTGCCACACTACTTCCTATGAAAGCAAAGAGGGTAATCCTAATAACTTTCCCCTTTAAGGCCAGACTAATGCTTGCATGTCCAGTTGAGAGCTGTTCCACTTGACTTTTACCTGCTGTAGACAGGCTTTGCATACTTTCAACACAAAAACAGCATATAATACCTGGAAGGAACTCTGCCCTCACTGAGAAGCGAGAAGTATTCTAGACAAATATTAAAATGAAAAACAAATGCCAAAACTAAAATTTTAGCCAAATAGCTAGATTTTTTTTCCTTAAGTCAGTATGCCATATTAGTAACTTCTTACGTATTAAAAAAAAAACAAAAACAAAACACTAAAACAAAACCATGGAAACCCTGAAAAAACCCACCAAAAACAGTCTAAAGACCACAGATGCCAAACACCAGGGTGAACTCAATTTTTTGTGTGAGGAATCCAATCCCATATCCCTAAGAACCCAATTTTTAGATCTTACAGTATTTGGAGGTAGCTGGAACTCACAGAGGTTTCTACAAATCCTCTCCATTCTCTTCATAGACCATTCATAAGAGGAGGAGGAGAAGTGGAAAATCACTTTATGGTATGCTGCTATGAAAACACCAGAGTATGAAGCACTTCACTCTTTTATCCCTCAAGTGCACAAGTCAAAGGACACATACAAGCAGAACTAAAAAATATTGCCTACAGTGAGCTACATGCTGCAGAACTTTCTGACTACGCATATTTGCTCCTGAGGTTGCAAAAGAAAAGTAGGATTTAAGTACAAAATTTAGTTATTTTCTGTTTTTCAAATACATTTTGCCATAACCAAAATCATGGCTAACTTCCTCTTCAAATCCAGCCTTTTTCACTTCACAGCTGGACAAATACAGTAATTTCACGACTATAAGGTGCACCCTTTTGACTAAAATTTTCCCTCAAACCCAGAAGTACACCTTATAGTCCAATTCGCCTTATCTGATGTACAACGTTGTGAAATTTGCCAAACCGGAAGTGTGTTCTGTGAGCCGTGGGGGGAGCTGGCAACGCCCCGGCCCCGCTGGGTACAGGTAGGCCTGGGGGCCCGCGGCACCGCCCCTGCCGGGTCCAGGCAGTCCCGGGGCCCATGGTTGCTGGGTTGAGGCTGGGCCTCAGCCAGCCAACTGCACGGGGGGAGCTGGGGGCAGAGCCTCGCTGAAAAATAATGGCGCCTTATAGTCCGGTGCGCCCTATATAATCTACAAAGTTCCGAATTTTGCCGACTCCCAGGGGGTGTGCCTTATGGTTGTGAAATTACTGTAATGCTTTTGTGTTTACTAGAAAGGAATTATTTTTCTCTAATGCATTTTAATAAAACCACACGTTCTAATTAATATATTTGACCAAGAGAAAAAAAAGACTCAATTGTACCAAAGTGTTCTCGCACTGGTGAAGTTAAACGATGACCTTTGGAGGAACTTGGAGGTGTTATCTGAAAAAGAAATATAAAAACATCTAACATTCTGAGATTTTGCAGATAACGTCAAAACCTTGCCTCCTGCTCTTGCTGTTATGGGTCATGTACAGTTATGACCTTAAGGAGCTCAGCTATGATCAGACAAAATAGAAGACATCTACTCTAAGACCTCAGTAAGAACATTCAGGAGTTACTAGTTTAAACTTGGAAAGTTATTGATCAGTTTTTCAGATTATACATAATGGATCATATATTAATCCCCTTCCCAAATATAAGAATCTATCCATGGACATAAAAATATCGCCCTCTCTCCCCAGAATAATCAGGACACCTTTGGCAGCTCCAGCAGAAAAGACAAGCTGCACCCTCTATCACAACATTCCACCTCTGACCTTTTTCACCCCCTTAATCAAAACAAAGCTTAATCAAATCAAAACAAAACAAAATTTTTTTTCTCTACAAATATCAGATTTAGACTCTTTGGAAAAATTACAGCTCAAAGATCAACATGCCCACCAAGGTTCAAAGAGTAAAGTCAACAAAGTGAAAATGAATGTGTAAATTGCTGGCTCTGTTTCTTACATATCATAGCTGTGAAAACCCCAAGTTCCTCTAACACAGACATCAAACAGAGAGACAATGGGAGAAGCACTGTGAAGTTGTGTCAGAATTCATTGTGCTATCCACTTAAGGAGCACTTATTTTATTCTAAGTAGCTAATAACTTCATAGAGGAGAAATCGGTTACCGTTATCCATTTGGGTAGATCTCTGTAATCATCTTGTACTATCACATCCAGCTGAACTCTTCTTTCTTTCTTTTGGATTGGTCCATCATCTACATTCAGATTCTTGGAGGAAAATAAAATTATTAAAACACATAGGAATTATTGGTACAGACAGCTCCAAACTGATGACTCAGATTTACCGCAAACTACTATTCTTCAGATGAGGATATGCAACCAGCATAAACTTAATCTTAACGTACACATTTCATGGGAATAAAAACAACAAACATAAGAATCACCCCACAAACTCCAAGAATGAACTACATGTGAAGGTATGTAAAAAGGAATAATTAACTTGTTTCTTCAGGGAAGAGGACACACTGCCTTAAAGATCCACTGATAACAAACAAACCAACCAAATAAAAAATAGAGAAACAAGGAAAAGGGTAACAGAGCTCTGGTAGTTACAGCTGCAAATCTTTACATGTATGCTTGACATCCCATGAGAACTCACATACAAATGAAGGTCTACACTGCAATGACCCTCTATGTAAAATCGAAGAGAATTTTGTAAGCAAAGGAGATTCCTTAGTGACACTGTCCCTTTCCAAAGCAGATTGTATGAGCTGTTGTCAGAGAGGGGACACTAGCACCATGCTGAACAGGTAAGGAAAATAAATCCCATTTTTGGTAATGGTGGTTGAGCAAGCAGAACACAGGGCTGCACAGACAAAGTGAGTGTTCTATTTTTCTTCAACAATGTAAGTACTCAGGGTTGTCCTGACCATAGTCTAGTTTGGGAAGCAACAGTAGAAGGTTGCACTCTGCTTTTGTTACAGCAGCCATTATTTCACATGTACCATTTGCGTTAAATCGGGTTAGGTATTTATACTAGACTCTTAGGTTAATGTCTTCTACAATTTGATGGCTGTTTTCACCCTATGATCCATGTGGTTACTCTTTTACTTTAGCTATGAAAGCCTTTCTCAGGGCTGCCTGTTGGTGCACTACATTGCATGGCTTTCTCAGCCCTGCTGGTATTACCAAGACTATATCACTTGTCATTGCTCTTTGTGACACTATTTATTGAACCCCTCATTGGCTAAAAATGTGCAGTAACATGCAGACTAGATCAAGTCTCCTGCTGACTTTATCATCCCATCGGGCATGTGTGAACTACTCAAATAGTTAAGGGTTTCTACTGAACACAAAAGCATTAGATTAACATATTAGACACCCAAAATTTTTACCTGGAGATGAATGTCCTCAAATTTTCTTCTTATTGAGACTCTATCACCACTTTCTCCATCTGCAATTTGAAGGTAAACGTTAAATGAATTGCAGTTGAATTCAAAACACCTATAGTGCAAGTTATTGACTGCCCTGTTTTCATTCTAGAAAATAGTTTTCTACACTATAAATTTTAGCTGTATTACTTTTCTATTTCATTTTCGATTGAAAAACATGGTTTGTGGGTTCATGACTGATATGAGTGGAGCAAGAAAGGGTAAAGAAAACTTACTTGCAATCACTTCTTAAGATTAGAATATTAAAGGTTTTCTATATTAGACATTTGTTATTTACATATATTTAAACCTTTATTTTTATTTATATGTTAAACATATATTAAACATTTCAGAGAGTAAAATATTTTTAAAACCTCTTCCTCTCCCATTTATTTGTAGACCATTCATAAGAGGAGAAGTAGGTTATCACTTTCTTGTATGCTGCTATGAAAACACCCGAGAGTCTGAAGCACTTCACTTATTTATCCCACAAGTGCAAAAGACAAAGGATTCTTACATCAGCCAAACTACAGCTGCCTGTGAAATATTTTTGGTATGTTTAACTGAGCAGGTAAAGAAAAATGTCATGCTTTCTAAATTGGCAGAAATTTTATTATTGAAAAACTTATCTGACATTTTCCTCTTAAATGACAGTCAGAAACATTTCCTTTAACAGAGAAGTAATTGTCAGCCTTAGAGGCAGCTAGGTATATGAACAAACTAATTTAATATCTGCATATTTAAACCCTAAGCTAACCATAATTTACAGCAACTCCTCTTTCAATCATTTAACTGCTAACTACTGCCCAGCCATAGCTTAATCTATGAAAAGTAGAAGTTTGTATTTTCTCAAGTATCAAAATTATTGATCAGTATCTATTTTAAATATTAAAAAAACAGTTTAAGACTGTTGCTACTAACTACTGCAATGAAATAATTATTTGGGAATATAAGGTCAAAACCTCCCCAAAAAGCTTCAAGACTGATGTAAAAATCTTTACAAACACTAACGAAAAATTGTTGTGATTGACTGCAAACCTCTGTTTACCACTCCCCTAATACTTAATGCATCTATTTTAACAACTAATAAAACTTCTACTGACACCTAGGCCAAGGCTTTTATTTCACTGCTCCTTTCTTTACTAAGAAAGGACAGTTGAACATATTCCACACTGACTTTCCAATGTATCAGAGAATCAGGACTGAAATTTCAAAGAGGAATATGAATATTGATTTCATAGAACTACATATACCTCAGACTTCTACTGTTCCTTTTCTCTACCTTCTGAAAGGGTACAAAGTATGTATAAAAACTAATTTTACTGTATTAGAAAGTGATGAAAAAGTTATTTGTAATTTTCTCAAGCGGTTAAAAAAAGGGTAGATAAGTAGTAAAGTAAAAAACCCACCTGTATCAGATATATCCACAACAGAGTTCTCAGAAGATTCCTTAAAAGCACATGAAAGGAATTTCAATACCTGGTAGCTTAAGCTCTATTAATTAACCAGTAAAAATTTCTGCTTTCACTACTTGCTCAATTTTTTTTGAGGGGTGGTGGTAGTGACACAAACACAGTTGTATTCCACAAATTCTCTCCAAATCACACCATCTTTTTAAACAAATCTATACACAAACTTAGAGTCAGAAGAAGCTATTCTAGACTACACAGATTTTACAGATTTTTAATTTTAGAAGTCAGACCCACATATTGTCTAACTAAAAAGGCACTTGATGGTTAAAAGCCTGTATCCAGCTGCTCTCTCTTCACCTTCAAATAAACCTAATAATTCAGCTGAAATCAACTACTCATATTGCAGTACAGGGCTACCTGGTCATAAATAATTTCTTAGCTTTTGATTACATAAATACATTTTCTAAAAGAGGCTGCCATAGGATGGTTGGGGTCAGAAGGGACCTTAAAGATCATCTAGTACCAAGCCCTCTGTGATGGCCAGATTGCTCAAAGCCTCACACAACCTGGCCTGGAACACTCCATAAAAACAGATGCAATGTGGTGCCCATACCTGCTCTACTGCTGACTGTTCATCTTCAAAATCACTGCTCTGTTGCTTTGATGTTTCTTAGCATGAATGGGAGGGGGAAAAAAAAGTACTATTACTTTTTGCAATATCTAGCCCCTCTTGTTATTTTTGTTTTAAATTTATTTTTCCCTCTATTTACGTCTTATCACAGTGACTTTAGTAATTGGTTTCTTTTCCTGACTCACTCCAGCCAATCACGGCATTATGAAATGCAAACCAAAGTACTCCAGCACACTTTTTATCACTATTGAACAGTGCAGGAAACTTTTTTTGTGTGCTTTATGTACAAGGCACCTGTGCCTATCTTCTAGCATGGTGTGTGCTATTTTTACAGTGGAGTGTGATATCCTTGGTTGGCTCAAGCAGCTTTCAAAACGGTCTCTTCATCATTTGATTATTCCTTTGAACTTCTTTGCAAGAAATTGAAGAAATTTTACTTTAAGTTTTAGCCCAAATTTGTCAGACACCTTTCTCAGTGGTCAACCCTACCTGGTATCATCTGAGAATTAATTAAGGGTATCCCCACTTCTGTTATTTAATTACATAAAGTATAAACCAATAAAGTGCACAGGACAAATCCTGAAAAAAAATACCCCATGTTTCCCTCAAGTTGATTATTCTAAGCACAGTTTTCCAACCAGTGGCTATAAAACCACTCTCAAAATTCATCAAGCATGTAACTAGAAGGCTCTGTCTTAAGGTTGTAACCTTCTCTGGAAATTAATCTCCATTATATTTTTAGAAGCTGAATAGTGCTTTTTCCAAACATATCTGGATTGGGTATACAGGAAATCAGAAGAACACAGTAGTTTCCAGTTGTCCAGCTGAAATCCCTTACTGAGCAAGGTCTATGAAACACCACAGAGAATATTTTGTTGAAAAAAAAATTCTCAAGGAAAGAAACCTTTTTAAGTGGCTAATGTAGGACAGAAATATCACTTCTCCTGGAGGCTGAATTAACATACTTGGTTCTCCCTTACTGAGAGCTGCCATATATTAAAAAAAAAAGCCCACCACTCAAAGGATTGTCATTTTAATCAGTAAAACTTGATGAGGGTGCTGGACATTCTATTCAAACTGTAAAACTTGAATCTTGAAAAATTCCAAACTGTGAGTTGGAAAAAAGACTACTTGTATTCCAGGGGGAGGGTTTAATTGATAAATATTTGGTTTAATATTTACACTTGATAGCACAAAACTTTAAGTATCTTAATTGAAAACACTTAGGCATACTTAAGAATAAACAAGTAAGTAAAATTCATACATTAGTTTTAATAACCCATTGTCAGAAGTATCTTTTTTCTTTTTTGGGTTGAAGGTTTTAGGTGTGTGGGTTGTTTTGGCTTTTTTTTTTTTTTTTTTTAAGGCTAACAGCAACCACAACTGGACAGCTTTAAAAAAATTAAATAATACTTTTCTCAAGTTACATTAGAGGCTGCAAAAATCCGTATTACCCATTTTTCTGCTTTTTCTGTCATCTGTAATGCAGTATATTAAAATTAATAAGATCAAGACTTTGTAGCATTAAAGAACTCCAAGTAAACTCCGTTTTTAAGAGCTTGCAAGACATTCAGATCTTGAATAAACCAGCAAAGATTAGCAAAATATTTCTTCTAAAAGATGTCAAATACTGTATCTTTGAAAAAAAACTTTGTCCACTGGTGTTCCAAATCAGTTTCTCAGATGAATGTCATAAAATAACACCAAAAAAACCCCATTTCAAACCTGAGAAAATAGAGCCCAACATACCTTCAGTGTACTACACTGGAAAATTCCCCCTCCCCATCATTTATCCCAGCAGAGATATATATTTTATTGGAACATACAGCTCCTTTTCAGAAAAATGTTCAGATGTGACAAACCCCCCTAAGTAGTATCATATTTACACTTTGGTGTATAGACTTCTTTTGATTTCTATCCTGGAGCTTGATTTCTAATGAAGTAACTGTATGCTACTTTTTCCTGGAGGCATCCTGATTCATTGAATATACTGAATAATCTGCTGAATTTTTGATAGCCCATTATGCAGCTTCATGAGATTCTTTTAGCACATATTTTTTAATATGCCCACTTATCTAGTCATTTTCAAAAAGCTAACATCATTCATATTTCTCGTACTACATGCATGTAAATCAGGGTTGGAATTTTTAAGATACAATTATCAGACAAAACTGACAAACACAACAAAAAACTGTTTGATTAATTGATAAGGGATGCTTATTTTAGTCAATTTGCTAAGGTGGCACCATTAATTATAATGTATTTACTCATCTTAAACATTTTAAATCACATTTCTGAATCCTTATGAGTACAAGTATTGCTGATTTATTAGATGGTTTCTCACACAAAACTCAGTGAGTATCCTAAAGGTTTAGCATGAACCTGGATATCTTCTTTTAAGACGAGACTCTTTGGATAAGATAATTTATAGCAGGTTTTTTTTTACTTTTACCTGTATTCCTTCGACTTCGCCTATTATGCTGCAATTAAACAAAAAACCCAGTCAGAATAATCTAAGAATAGCAAAATAATTTCAACCATTGCCTTTATTTACTTTAGTACAGCCCACAACTACATAACTATTTGATTTCTTCAGGTTTTCCCACAGACTGACCAGAAAAGCCACAAGTATCTAGTAAAACTCACCTGATCATTCACTTTTCCCCCTTACTTTGGCTGCTAAAAATCACTGCAAGAACAACCCTTGGCCCACATAAGGGGCTAAGACAGAATTTCCCTTACAGTCTTTAATGGATTTAGTTGGGAAACTCGTGCAGCAATGCTGAGTAGGCTGTGCACAAGGAGTGGAAAAAGAACCACAAATACAGCCTCTTGGTCTCCTTTATATCCACTCTTGTTCCCTTGGACTGAATTTCATTCCTCATGCCTTCACTCTGTGGGGCTCAGAACAGCTTCTACCAAGCCATACCATACATGCCATAGGTTTATCTGACACAATGCAAAGGTTCTTTAATCACTTTGGCACTATTTCAGAGGGAAAAAAAAAGAAACTAAAGATTAAATCGGGAAACCCTGTGGAATTGATGAGCTGATTACCTGAACCAAGAGAAATTGATTCAGTGCATTAACTTCACTGAAAACATTCTGATCAGTTCCAAAAATACACATTCCCAGCAGACAGCAATTAAAAAAACATTTCTCCTGGTTTACAAGTGATGCTAACCACTGATAAATGGTCATTTATTTTAGTCTAATGCATCTGAAAATCTTAAACTATCCTAAAACCCTATTTTAAAGCAGATGTTGACATTGTTAATACCACCAAAAATATTATATAGGATGGCAAGATTGGAATATAATCCTACCTACCTATACCTACATAAAAAATATTGCTGCGTTTTGGCTGCATGGTAGGACTGTATTATTAAATACCTCAAATATTTCCCGCTTCCATTTTTTAATATCCTTCCTTGACACTTCCCCCCATCGTTTTGGTCCTAGGAAAAAAAAAAAAAAAGTAAAAATATTAACACATCCTTTCTTATAACACCATCTCTACTGAATATCACTCTAACAAACATTTAGGAAGAACATGTTACAGAACAACAAAGCATTATCAAGTCTGAACAGTCTCCACCACATTTGCTGAAATAAAAATTTACAGGAAAACAAACCAGTAGAATAATACCAGTAGGTAATTCAAGTTAATTGAGAAGTCAGGCAAGTAAAAAAAAAAAAAATCACAAGCTGAGTCTAACAAGACTGAGCTAAAATCCAAAGAGCATTACAGCCCCATATGCTACCAAGAGCAGAAAAAAGAGCAAATGCTTTTAGATTTTAGCTGATGAATGCAGACTACATGTCTGAGGTTAGCTAAAGCCAAAGTTAAGGCCCGATGGGGCCAAGCTCATATTCATTCCATGTTGAATAGAGGTCACTAACCCAAAAGCATGATCAAGGCTTTACAAACCGGAAGCTGTCTATAACAGTACTCTATGAATGTTTCCTCCCTCTCCAAGTGGATAATGTGTATGAAATGCAAGCCTGCCAATCTGTAAAAACCTTTAGTGCACAGCTGGCACTTCCTGGGTCCATCAAGTGACAAGAACTGAGGTGGCAACTTATGTATGTGGTAGTTTTTACAGAGAGATCTCTTGCTTTCAGAGATAGAGGACCCTTGCTTTTATACTAGAACAGCTCATCCTTAAAAAATGCAGCCCATGAAGTAATGGCCCGAGGAGAACAGCAGTTGTGAGAAGGCTGCTCTGCCTGTTGACTGACCCACACTGAAGTAGATTTTGGGTAAGACTGCGAACTGTAAAAACTAATACCACATTTAAAAAGTTCACAGAAAACTTTCTCCTGAAAAAAGGACCCCATGGCATAGCAAAAGAGTCTCTTCTCCCTAGGTGAGCTGAAGGAAAAATTTTAAGTGATACACTGACCAAAACCCCCATGTTTTTGTCTCTCTATGCTGCTGCTGAGAAAAAAATAAGAAAAAAAAGAGGGGGAAAAAAGTGTTCTAAAGGTTTTAGTTCTCATTATCATCTTTTCAATTAATAAATTTTCCTTCATACCTTTTAAAGTGTTTTTCTCCTAATCCTTACTTCACCCCACAAGCTTTTAAATTGTTCTTTCCCCCTCCTCTGCTCAACTATAGCAGAGAATGAATAACTTTTTTCATAGGTGTACTGGCATTTAGCCAGTGTCAACCCCTGACAAGGTATCATAATCTTCAGCGATAATAAAACCTGCCAGAAACATTTCATTTCCCAGAAAAGCCACCAAGATATTGGGTCACTACTAAAAACCCTGAAGAATATATTTTGAAACAATAGCATTTTTTTTTCTCAATAAGTTTTCCATGAGCATTATTGCTCTATAATGGATAAACCATTACAATGAAAAACTGGATAGATATTGTCACAGGCCCACAGGGTTTAGATTAATGCTAACCACATGGGAACTTCCAGTGAAAAGTTAAAGAGACTGTGTACCTACTCCACCCTGATGTTTGGCATAGCAGAAATTTATCAGAGCAGTATTCAGAATACTAAGTGGAGCTGAAAATTCACAATCCATTCATGCATATCAGCTCCTGGTAATTTCTCCATTCCTTTGCTTCCTCTCAGTCTTCTCCATTTTGATTCTTCTTACAAGTCATCCAAATATTAGCCATTCTTATCTTGAACTTTGATAATAACTATTGTCTTGTCTAAAATGGGAGCATGCAATGGACTAAAAGTGCACATATGAGTAAATTCTTGGTATTATACCAAAGTCTACATACCAAATGTCATACCTTACTGAACAGTGTTCAGTCTGTCACACTTAAAATATCCTGTAGCTGCCAATACTTGCATGCTTTAGAAAGTCTAAAGATACAGCATATAAACTAGTAGCTTTAAGGAGTTCTTACCATCAGGTGTACTATAAGTGAGATCATCCATGGAAACAAGTAAGTCATCTTCAAAAGGATGATTATACTAAATGAAAACAAAAACAATTATTAGAACAAACGATCAAAGCAATATCTTTAACGTCCATTTTATGTACCGTTTTTATGAGAATTTTCTATTTTATCCTTAACATGAAGTTATCAGTATATTGTTTTATGGGCTAAAGCTAGAAGTCAGCGATCTGGAAACATTAACTCCTAGAAGAAATCGGTGTATTTTGAGCATGAGCCGTTTAACATCAAGGCGTAAGCCAGCCAGTGCCAAAACAGAGCTCCAGAGAGTCTGCAAATCCCTTAAGTCACTCTCTTACAGCTCCACCCAAACTTCCACCGTAGAAACTCAGAGCAACCCCCACCGAAGACCAAATACCCAATGTGTCACTAGCCGAGAAAAACCTCCTAGAGCCACATTTGGGCCGGTGGAGGCACAAAACACGTAACGATTGGCAAATCCCGCATCCCAGAATAAACTCGTGTGGCTGTGCACGGAGGAGCAGCATTCCCACACCTTAAACACAAAACGGCTCTCGAGGGAGGGATTCGCGGCGGGAGCCCCCGCTTTCCGCAGTTTCATGGAAAGCGCCCCGTCTAACGCAGGCTGGTCGGAGTTAAGGATCGCACTTGTGACCGAGTCGCGCATGCAGCGCGGTCAGTCCCAGTGCCCGTTTTGTGGCTGTATTCCCGGAGCTGCCTCTGCCAGCCCGCTCCAGCCAAGGCACGGGAGTGCGCAGCTCCTGACAGACCGCACCGCTGCCCCCAGCTCCCGCTTCCCGCGGAACCCGCGGTCGCACAGCTCACCTTTTCCAGGATGCGGCTCATGGAGAGCAAGAAGCGGGCGTTGCTGCGCCGCAGGCCCTCCTGCACCGCCGCATCCCGCTCCATGGCGCGGCGCCGCTCGCCACAGCGCGGCCAACGGCTTGCTCCTCGATTCAAACTGCGCGCCTCCGCCCCGTTCGCCGCCTCCCATTGGCTCTCGCTCAAATCAGCCCTGCGGCTGCATCCAATCCAAGCGCGCGGGGGGCGGGCTTTGTATTCTGATTCGCTGCTGGTGTTGCTCGGTGCCCGATCACTCCGCCTCCAAGTCCTGTCTTTCAGAGCGAGCCACTCGCGGCGTGGGGTCACTGTTGAACCTGGCAACGGCCGCTGACCGCGGGCTCCCATTGGCTGCGGGGCCGGCGGCTGCGGGCGCCCATTGGCTGCGAGTTCCCGTTGGCCGCGGGCGGTCCCGTTGGCCGCGGGGGGTCCCGTTGGCCGCGGGGGGTCCCGTTGGCCGCGGGGGGTCCCGTTGGCCGCGGGGGGTCCCGTTGGCGGCGGCGCACGGCGCACGGCGGGGCGCAAGGCCCGTGTCCCACTGTCGGGAGGCGCCGCCGCCGAGGCAGGAGGTGGCTCGGGGCTCCCTCCGGCCTGGGCAGCCTCTGGCACAGATGTACAGATTTACAGAGCGGTGTGTCTCTGTCGGACTCGGCACAGACGGCCAGAGCAATCGGGCTGGGGAATTTGGTGTTCCGCGCCCGGCAGTCACGCCCTCCCCGGTCCGTCTCCTAAGGCTGCAGGCCTCTGCGGAGGAGTGGAACTGGAAAAGCGCAAAGTGCCATCAGCACATCAAATTCCCTGTAACTTCTCCTTACAAAAACATTTGCCATTTTGGTAATGTAAAGACAGGTGCGCTTTTTGCAATCCCATATTGTTTAAAGCTGATTGCTGTTTGCTTATTATTCAGTTGTATTAATTTTTTTTTTTTTTTTAATGGTAGGACTTAAGAAGAATACATGGTTTCATCCACACTTTAATATTCCTACTAGTATGTGATCCTGATGTTTTCACAGCTGACAAGTTCTGCACTAGTGCTTTCCCCTGTTTCTGGCAGGTCTTACCCCTTTTCTGGCTCTTCATTATGGCCTTACCATTTTTCACAGTATGGTTTTTCTGCCACCACTGCATGAAATACTACACTCAGTGGTGAAATCGTGTGTCCTGAGCAAGCCTGCTAGAAGAGTGCTGAAGTGTTGATTTCGGCTTGCAGGAAGAGAAAAGATGAGTGTGGTCACTCCAAGGTGACACACCAGGTCACAATCCTACATTTGTCACTGTATTTGCGCCAGGATGACTACAGGGCAAATAATCTTAAAAAACCCAGAATCTCACTGAGAAACACCTAATTCTATATTCTTTATTTTCCTGATACACCCCTAGCAGTAGATTTGCAGAAGCTCTCAATGCTTTCTCTGTACATTCACTTTGATGGAAGCTATGCTTTGAATATATCAAAGCTTATATAAACTTCCTAAGATTTAAAAATAGGAGGGGAAAAGTGTAACTACCCTGAATAAATTAGAATCTCTGTATTGCAAAGTGACAAAATTGATGGGCACTCAGTGGTTTGAAGCAAATGCCTTTAATCTTTCCTTTCCCATCAGTAAAATATACTACTAATTTCACTCCCTAGAATAGATGAAATACAATTTCTGTGATACTTTCAACATGGTCAAATATTGGGATGGTTTGCAATAGTAGTAGGGATTTTATTAGTAGACAAGTAAATCTATACATGCTCAGGGCAAGCTTTACATGATGTGCAGAGAATGAGACCTGGAACCCCACATTTAGAGAAGCATAAAAGGGAATAACAGGGGATTGATTCAACACTTTCGACTTTCAATAATCATATGGAAAAAATGCATTAAGTTGCTTGTTGGGGGAAAAAAGAAGCATGAGAATATCTCTGTTTTTTCACTGGCAGGTTTAGGATCATCATGGCATTTGTAGTGGTGCTTTGTGGTCCCCTTGCAGTGCTTTGATATCTTAAGACTGAAATACAGTACACACAGAGGATGAGATTACTTTGACATTTCCTAGCTTAGGACTCACTCACTCACTTTACATCCTTAATGTCTGTTAATTCCTTAATATGTAACTTCATACTAGAAATAATAGAAATAACCCCTGACGTATTTTATATTTGAGGTAATCACCAACCTAGGAAAGCAAGGCTATGATCCAGTTATTTCAGTTTTATCTGGAAGTTACTTTTGTCTGTTTTGAATTCATGGTACACCTCAATAGAGTGACAGAAGCACTCAAGTGCAAAAAAATTCTTCTACCTCCCTTACAAGAAAATGAGATTGACATTCAGCAACTGGTGTGAAAACTGTCCTAAACCAGCAGTAACTGGTATATTTGACAAGGTGTAACCAAAAAATTTTAAACTGCATGACCTTAAGAACCACAAAGTCAACAAAGATTAGCTAATGTTTGGGTGAATTTATGTAGACTGCAAAGCTAGATTGTGGATCAAACTGTTGACAATCTAAAGAAAATGGCACAACGTTCACTCTTTTTTTAGTAATAAGAGTGAACATTGTGCTATTTTTTTGCTAGAAAAGAAAATGTGTTAATATGATACAGAAATAGATATTTCAGGAAGAAAACTTCTTTGGTGCCTGTGTAGCACCAGGAGCTCATCTTCTGTTCTGTCCTAGCTCTACATGTACTGCCTTTCTGTTGACTAGGTCTTTGCAGAGATGTTTGATTGACAGCAGATTTAACTTCAACTATTCTTTGATTAATTTGACTTGTGGAAGAATAATTTGTGGCTCTGAGTTGAGTATGTCATTGTTTACCCTATGGTTTACTGCTATGTGTAATTGTTTTATTCATGGTGTTTATTCATATTTTCAGAGGCCTCTGTCCTCCCCAGCTCATAATTTAGTCCAGCCTCAAGCTGTATTTTTATCCCTTTAATCCATTTATCACTTTAAAAAAAAAATAAAACAAGACATCTGCACTAAGTGATCATTTTTACTATTCTGCTCTGAACTCTCTCCAGTCAGTCAGTATCCTTGACTACCTAGGCATCTAGAATAATAAATAATTTTCTGAAAGCAACCTCTGAAGGACCATATAAAAAGCAATTTACACATTTATTTTCTGTAAATGTTGATCTTCATATACAGCCAAAACATTGACTATTGAAATGACAAACTCCTCTCTCTTCAGTATATTTCTTCTGCATTGCATGCTGCTCTCTTTCTTTGTACAAGGGAGTTTGAAGGCATTAAATAACTGCTCTTTTCCAGAAAGCCTTGCACAGCTCAGCTTGTGTCAAGCCAGTGAATATAATTAGAGAGTCAGAGACTAAAAAAACACTGAGGAGAGTGGAGGGGGGAGTAGCTGTAGGCATACAGGAGAGCTGTGGAAAAGGGAAGAGTGAGCATCCCAGGAAAACACCGCAGAAAAAGAGCCAGCACAAGCCAGGTGCTGCAGCAGGCACTTTGTACCATTCCCTCTGCAAGGAGCCTTGCCTTCCCTGCTCTCAGAGAGGTGGGAGGGAAAGTGCTATTTTACTACTCCTTACTCACAACTCCATCCAAAGTCATAAATTAATTTCTTCACATAAGGCAGTTGCTGCATGAGTGTCTGTTACACAAACAAATGTTTCCAAACCTTATCATAATTAAGCACACCCAACCACTCCATAACTCTGCTTATATAAAACATGAACGAAAAGAAAACAAAAAAACAACCACACTTGGCCATCAGGAAGGCATCAAAAATCTTGCTTGTCAAGTCAAAAATGTTGCTGAGCTTCCAAACACAGTCCTGGGATGAGTAACATTTTGAAGTGCCTATTTGTGAAAACAGTGTGCAGTCCTGCTGGAAGCACATTTGGAGCAGGCTGTGAGGCTGCACTTGCTGGATCGCTTGTTTTCTGAAGGCTTTGTACTGCCCACAGTTGTCAAGAGCATGTCTAATTCTGTTTGGGAGTAATTTTATTAATTCCAGTCTAATCATTCCTCTGCCAGAATGGGACTTCACTATTTTCATTTTTTTGGTTGTGATCTACTGGATCTGGCTGGGATGAAGATAACTCTTTATAGCAGCCCTTTAGTGCTAGGTTTTGGGTTTGTGGCTAAAGAAGATGATTTTGGTAAGACTATAATTATGTGGCTATTGCTGAACAGGAATTGCAAACACAAGGCTTTTGCTTTTTTCCTTACTGTGCTACTCCTTCCCCACTCCAGTGAGTAGGGTGGACCTATGCAGGAAGTTAGGAGACCCAATAAAACATCTGACCTGAGCAAAGGGATGTTCTGTGTTGTACCATATTAAGTTCAGCAATAAAACCTGGGGGAGAGGAAGAAGAAGATGAGGGAGTTTTTTCTTTCATGTTGGCCTTTGCTTGCAGACTTCTCTTGTGGGAAATAGTGAGTCATGGCCTTTGCATCACTTAGTTCTCATAAGATTATTTTCACCCTTCTGTCACTTACTCAAGTGTCTTTATCTTAAGTCCTCAGTTTTCTTACATTTTCTCTTCCTGTTCTGTCCCCTGTCCAGGGCTGCTGGCAGGACTCAACCTACAGCAGGTTATTTCTGCTGTATTACCTGGTTATTTCTGAAGCCTTCTGATCACTGAGATATGTCTGATTGCCAGCTCATTTATAAAGACAGGTCCCAAGCTCAGCTCTGTCTGTGGATAGAGAAATAAGCAATTACTAGGACAACAATCACCATGAAATGGTCAATCCTTTCTCCATCACATGTGGGAGTGCAGAAGTGAGAACAAAAGTAATTTGTAATCATTTAGGACTCAGGGTACGAAGCTCAGGAATCTGATCTAATGGAATTGTATTACTATTGAAGCAAAGAATGAGAATTTCCTTAAAAAGGCATGAGCAATTCTTGTCCCTTTCGCTACTCATCACTGTCCTTAGTTTTCAGCATCTGTTGAAACTGTCTGGATTGACTTTTGCTGCAAAAACTTCACTCTCTCTGGCGTTTTGTAGAAGTAGCTCTGTAGCTCCTGCTTGGGTTAGCAAAGAATAGAGAGTCACCAATGTGCTGCAGAACTTAACAGTCACATCATGCCTCTCTTGCATGGATACCAAAGTGCTTCACAAAATATGGCAAAAAAGGCAAAACCTTGCCTTGGTAAAGAGAAAACCCAAGGTGCAGAGTTAAGTGATTTGCCCAGGGTGTTGTGTTTGTGCACGTGCTGTTGGCACATTGGTGAACTGGTTGTAAGCGCACCCTAAATTCTGGTCTAGCATCCCCCTGCTTGACAGTATTAACATCTAACTAATCATAGCCAATTCCCCTGGGTGCTCCCACACGGGTCAGTGTGGAAGGCTCAGAATGTCCCCCCTGGATTCTGGTGCTCCTGAGGCATGCTTGGCTGCTTGTTGTGTCTCTTTTGATCTGCCTTTGAAGGAAAGGAAACAACCACTGCATGTGACCCCATTCATTCCTGCCAGCTTGCACAAATGGATCATTGCAGTCAGGTACATTGGAGGTGATATAAAAGCACATTCATCTGAAACAGAGACCACTAAAAGATGTGCTGTAATCATTGCTGCTACCTAACCTCTGTCCTGCATGAACCGATTAAATAATTTAAAGTGTTTGAACACAGCACTCATTGTGATCAATGTCATTCTGTTGATCAGATCAGTGGGAATGAAGAGTAAAACCCCATTTACTGAACAACAAATACTGGCTGTGTTTCCAAAACAGGCCAAGGCTTATTGAAAAGAATATTGATTGAGCCAAGAAAACATTGAGCAGTTATAAAAGTTTAATCATATTCTCATTCAAGCCTGCCTTCAGTGCCAGGATTTAAAATTCTCTCATCTCCCGAGGATGGAAGATACATTTCCATAATGTTCTGCAAGCTTCCAATGCCTAGCATCTGTACTGAGTGGTGGAATTATTCTTTGCAAGTGATTTAGCTGAGATACATGGTGCTTTCTGCACCAAGTGATTTCACGAATGTTTCTCATTTGCAATTGTTTAAGAAAGAGATGGGCAAGCCAGTGTTAAGCCAATAAAGTACTTTTGAAGGGATCAGAATAAATATTTGGTCTTCATGATTGAACAACATATTAGGTCCCCTCAAATCAGATGAAATTCCAAGGATTCCTCAGCTATAAAATATTGGTTTCATTACAAGGATGTGTCTATGTCTTAATTAGAAAACTGCTCACTGCTCATTTACAGTGGGCTGAGAGAACTACAGTATGCAGGGAGTGAAAGACCATGTTCAGAATGGCACAGGTGCTGTGGCAAGTGTCTGGTTATTGAGGCTCTGTGGGGTTAGAGAGCAGAAGTGTTTGCCAGGAAAAAACAGGAAATTGTTTCTCTGGGTTGTGAAGGCTTAACTTTTCTAAGCTAAGCTCACTGCTGTGGAGAACGAAACCAAAACAGAGCTATGTCTGAGCTACTACTTCTCTTTCCCTTTCAATCCTCTGCTTCTCATACATCCATGGCAATCTTTATGAAAGTCAAGTGTTGCTGGGTCTGGCCTGCAAAGGGAGATGTGAATGTAGCAGGGCAGCAGAATCTCAGTGGCTTCCCAATAACTGAGACTGCAGCATTAGCAAGGACGGGAGGGTTACACAGGGCATGGACACCTTCTCTACACACCAGGAAGTCCTCAAACATGCTGCTGTCTTCTCAGGTATTTTTGTATAGCAGGTACCTGGCTAAGTCAGAGTTACGTGATATGTACACCTATGTGTTGTAAAATTGACTTATACTCTACCCAAAAAAGGGTGTGATATGAATCCTTCCCCCTTTGCAAAGCTTGTAGGAATTCATGGCTGCAGGGTTGGTGTGTGCCACAGCTTTACAGACATGTCCTGATTGTCTCAGTGCTCTGACTCCTGATGACTTGTGAATTCTAAAATGAGGAGTTAAACCTTGTCTGGGCTCATAGGCTTCAATTTTCTTTGTCTGACCTGTCACTTCTGAGATGCAAAGGACAGTTGTATTGGTAAGTGGAGTTCTGAATTTCTGTCCTTCCTCTCCCTGCCCCCACCCTTCATTTACCTTCCGTGAGATCTCTTCAAGGAAGTGGAAGGAAATTTCATACTTGAAGAATACTTTAAAATTAAGATAGTGCCTGTGTCAAGGTAGCTAAAAACTTGAGGTGCAAAAAAAGATAAAAATCAAAAGGGATAAAAGATCTGGCAGCAAGTGCTAGGTAGAAAATAAAAAATGTGTGATGCATTTGGTAGGGATAGCTTGGGTGCAGGTAGATAAAATTAGGAGCAAGATCAAGAGGAACAAGGAAAGCCTTGAAAATCTTAAATCCAATGGATGCACACAGTGTAGATACATGAAGACTCTTTTCTCAAGGCAAGAAGGAACAGCATCTTCCTACTTGAGAAAAAAACAATAAGCAACAGAAAACCAACAAGAAGATATAAACTATTTTTTCTTATTTGTCTGGGAAGGAAACCGTCAAAGTAGCAAGTCCAGAGCACAGAGCTCTGCAGAGCTGTGGTGTTCCTGAAACACCTTGCTTACATTCACTTATTCAATCCTGCATCTCACACTCATGGGTTCATAGAACAGCACCCCTAGCTCCAGATGTACACCCTCTACACAAGCCAGCACAGTGCTTCCTAATGGCACCTGTGCTTGGAAATGCCCCATTTGAGGACGTGTTCCCAGTCTACACTGTTATACCATTGTCCTTCTTGTCATTCATCCTTCATGCACATCCCTACTACCTGTTGTGTAACTCTTGAATTTATTGGGCTGCTTTGACAAGATGAATGTTGTGCTCCCTGTAAATTAACCCAATGTACTCAGTTAAAAATTGTTTCCTTTTTTGGCACAATTAAATGAAATGATTCAGAAAGAAAACAAAAGTATTGCTTTTTCTGCCTTACATTCCTCTATGATTAGAGGATGTCTGGTAAGGTAACACAGACCTATGCTGTGAAGTGGGGGATAAGATTGTCTCAGCAAGGAGGTGGGTGCTGGGAGGGAGCAAACCAGCTGCTAGTGAAGGGGTTGTACCACTTGCTTATGTGTTTTAGAGGATTACATGGATTAGCAGCGCCTGGAGAAACAACAGCTGACCAGGAATAATTTACACATATATAGTAGGATTACTTATGGAGGGGAAATTGGAGCTGGATTTATACAGCTCACTGTATCTGGTCCCCATATTACTATGGAGGTTGTAGTGATACTGAGAATGAGTGATCAAGGAAATGTCCTTTAAGAAAACTTTTGCCTATTTGGGCTCCTCCATCTCTGTGCTCTTTTCAGTATCACAGAAACATGTGGAGATAGACTTGTAGCCAAATACTAATCTCACAAACTCCACAGAAGTTAACTAACACCATCTGTGGCAGTTTTTACTGTAAATTACCACAACATGTGAAATGCTTCTCAGTTATTAGTAGAGTTTTGTCATGGGAATAGTGTCACAAGACCTCCTTGCACCATGCTCTCATTTCCAGATGTCTCTGGTTTAGATATATAGGAAAGGATGCTTGATTATATCTCTTCAGTAAAAAGGAATATTCTTCTTCTCAGTGTGCCTTGAATGTAAATGCAAAGCAGAAATGAAAGAAATTAAACCAAGAAGCACATATGTAAGTAAAAAGTTTTCTCCATCACAAAGCTACTCCCCAGATGCCAAAAAGCCATTTTTATCTGTCCCCTCCTGCTTGTTCCCAGGGTCTGTTTCCCTCTCCCTTGATCTTGCAGTAGTGCTTTGGACAAGTAGAAGAAAGCAGAAAGGATTTGTAGGAGGAAAAACCCCACCTCAGCAACAAGCAGACCAAAACAGTGAGAACAGGAAAACTGACACGAACAATAAGTGAGTCCAGAGGAGAGACAACAAGATAATTAAAGGGATGGATCCCATCTTCTAGGGGAAAGGCTGAGACAATTGGGATTGTTCAGCCTAGAGAAGAGATGGCTTTGAGCTGACTATATTGCAGCCTTGCACTACCCAAAGGATGCCTGCAAGAAAGATGAAGAGAGACTTTTTACAAGGGCAGGTAGTGACAGGACAAGGGGAGTGGCATCAAACTGAAAGAGGGCAGGTTTGGATTGGACATTAGGAATAAATTTTTTTTCTCTGAGGGTGATGAGACTCTGGAACATGTCCAGAGAAGCTGTGAATGCCCCATCCCTGGAAGTGTTCAAGGGCAGGTTGGGTGGGCTATGAGCAGCCTGGTCTGGTGGGAGGTGTCCCTGCCCATGGCAAAGGAGCTGTCACTGGGTGATCTCTGAGGTCCCTCTCAATCCAAGCCATTCTGTGACTGTGTGATTCTGTGATTTGTTGGACTGTTACCCCCTAACTTTTATACCTGTAGGACAGTAATTTCTTTCACCTCCATCCTCCTTTTGTCTAAGACCATTCTAATGAATGAACTTCCCTTTAATGCTGGCAATTGCTTCCTGCTATTGTACACATTTGGCTTCTCTCCAAAGGTGTGGCAGCATCTGGCACTTTTCTAGAGAGGAGGCTGTGAAGGAGACAGCAGAGCACATCCTGAGTCTGAGTGGGCACAAATGTGCTTTCTACACCAATCAAAACCACCAGAAAAACAGCAAATTAAGATTTACAGTTTTGTTCTCCAGAGGCATTTACTAACCCTGGTAGACAGAACACATTTCTGTGAGCTTCCCTTTTTGGGGAGCAAGGCTATGCATGTATTTTGCTTGATTTTTTTACAATTAAATTTCTGAAGATGGTGGGTCTCGTGTGCTCACCTGCCACTACAAGAACTTCTTTCCACTGATGATGTAAGAAAAAGCAGTTCCTAACTTGGGTCCTTGGGAATCTCACCATTTTAGATAATGAAAAAAATTGACTGATCCTTAAAAAACTTGGAATTTTTTGTGCACTTTTTCATGACATAGAAAATGACTCAATTATTATGTCCTTCCCTAGAAGCTGATTGCTAACTGACACAGCCATTAGAGGCTGAGCTGGTGAACAAGATATGAAAGGGAACACTGACCTAATTAGAAAATAAACAAGGACAAGGGAAAAAAGATTCTCTTTTGATATGAGCACCCTTAGTATAATAAGAGCAATCAAAACATGTTTAATTGTGAATGTTCATATTTTTCTTCTGTTAACGGCTTTTTTAAAATGAGCTTTTAAATCAGAGGGGATTTGAAATCCTCCAGGATAGAAGCAGTTTGTCAAATATTTGTAATTTAAATAAAAAGAGAAGAAAAAGTGCAAACTCTTCTATTATTGTCCAGAACCATTAAAGCTAAGTGCTGGAGGTATGCTGCAAGTGTAAAAAAAGAAAAAACCCACATAATTTATATTGCTTTGGGAACAAAGATGGAAGAGGCATATGAATGGATGGTAAGAATGAAAAGCTGTCCCTGAAGCCTGATGGGAGTTGAGTCGCTTTTGATACCTCAGAACTGTGTCAACCCTTTCCATGAATATTTCACTGGTTTTTAAAAGGAAAATTGTCATGATTCTAATCCACCACCTGTTTTTAAAAAATGTTTTCAAAATATTTCTTTCATTCCTTCCATACGTCCTTCAGCAGTAGCCTGCAGAAATACATAAAAGGTTAGTAGAAGTGCTACATAAAAGGTTAATGAGTGTGACACAAAAGGTTAATAAGAGTCTGAATAAATCAAGAATTCAATGTATTCTTTAGATGTTGGTGAAAAAATTCTGTTCTGGTTTGCAATCGATAGAATAATTGACTTATGTGGGACCACAAATGGACTACAGGTTCATGTTCATTTATCATTTGGAGTGTACTTTGAGTTTTCCAGGAAAGGTGAAATTTAAAACATCAGTAATTGCTATGTATATGCAAGTGACTAGATGGCTCATGGGATAGGAGAATAAAATACTAACCATTTTCTCTTTATGCCAGTTGCTCACACTCAGCTGCCAATTGCCATTCAGAGGGCTCTTGTGAGGAAGAATTTACTGTGTTTCCTAAATAAATAGTAGTTTTTCACAGCATGGAAAATTCTCCATGCCAACATATCTAAGGTTGCTACCTTACTAACTTGCACAGCTAATGAAAGTAATCTAGAGAGGAACAATGAAAAGTGCCTTTGTTTTATCGAGCTGTTGAACATTCTCAGTGAATAAACAGAAGGCATCTTGAGTGGTTAGTTCCTGTGGTATTGGAGAAATCAGGTGCAGTAGCAGTGCAGAAGGAACTGCTGGGCAGATTATCATTGTTTCAGTTTGTTTATTTGTAACATTGCTAATCTGATTTCTTCTGAATGCTAGAAAATTTCAGAAGACCATTTTAGTTTGTGCTTTGTGCAGGAGATGATAAGAGATGACAGGCTAATGTGTCTGACTTCTTTTGAGCTTTACCTTCAGTGCATTGTTGGAAAAGTACTTTGGTTCTATTAGGGCAGTAAGGAAAGCCAAATTTCAGACAGACTCTTAGATTAAGTACCATATATTTCTGGTTTTGTTGTGCACTTGTTGTCAGGTATTGTCTGAGGTACAGAACATGAACATGCCTCTCCATAGCCTCAGTCTCCTCTTCCTTATTATCTTTTCCATACTTTGATATTTAGACTTACAGTAGTTTCACGAATACAAGCCGCACGGATTATAAGCCGCACCCCCGGTGCCTCGACAATGTTGCTGTCTTTGTCAATAGATAAGCCGCACCCCGAATATTAGCCGCACTTTCGTTCGTCGCGAGAATCCGTGCGCAGCTTTCACAAATTGGCCAATTAGTAACAGGATCGCGGCATAGCGGGCTTTACTGGCTCGGGGCGGGGCCAGGCAGGCTCGGCCCGCTCATGGTTGCCGACGGGGCCGGGTGGCCCAGCTCAGCGCCACGGCTCGGCGAGGCTGGCCGGGTGGTACTGCCGCCGCCGCCGGGCTCGCTGGCCCCCCTCTCCCGTCAGCACCGCCCCGCTGCCGCGTTCCCTAGCCCCGCCGGCGGGCTCGCCGGCCGCAGCGCGCCGCGTTCCCTAGCCCCGCCGGCGGGCTCGCCGGCCGCGGCGCGTTCCCTAGCCCCTCCGCCGGGCTCGCCGGCCGCGCCGCGTTCCCTAGCCCCGCCGCCGGGCTCGCCGGCCGCCCCCTCCCGTCTGCACCACCGCTGCGTTTCCTCGCCCTGGCCGGCACTGCAGGCCCCCGCACCGCCAGGCTCCCCCACGCTGCTGGCCCCGATTCTGCTGGGCTTCCCCCGCTGCCAGGCAGCCCCACCCGCCGGCCTTCCTGCTTCTGCCATGCTCCCCTGCACTGCTAGCCCCAGTTCTCCCGGGCTCCCCCGCCCTGCTGGCCCGGGCTCTGCCGCCCCCCCTGCCCCGCCCTGCTGGCTCAGGCTCAGCCGCCCGCCCCCACACTGCTGGCCCCGCCTCTGCCAGGCTTTCCCACCTCTGCCGGGGCCGGCCGGGCTCCAGCTTGGCTTGGGGCTGCCGCGGGCTCTCACTTCCGTGTTGGCAGCTTTTAGAATTTTGTTAATAGATTAGCCGCCCCGGAATATTAGCCGCACTTCCGGGTTTCCACCAAAATTTTGGTCAAATTGGTGCGGCTTGTATTCGTGAAATTACTGTACCTTTAGAATATCTCCCTTAAGGACAGAGATTGTTACATAATGATATTCCTTTCATGAGGCCTGATCTTTGCTACCTCCTCTCCCTTTTAAGGTTTCTTCCCCTGCTTCTTTTCCTTTATGGTTTTTGGGTGTCCTGTGACTCCATCCAGTCCTCCCTCCCAGTGTCTCCAGTATTCTGCACAGGACATGAGTTTGGGTAAATAGTGCAGCTTGAAATGAGACAAAAAATTCAGGCCTTAATTTCAAACTGGAGCCAGATGGTTTAGTAACTCAGAAGTTATTGTTTCAATACATTGTTGTCTTTAAGCACAGTAAAAACTGCCTAGCAAGGTGTCTTGAATTTTCTTACAGGTTGTGGACTCCCCATCCTTGGCGGTGTTCAAGACCAGGCTGGATGATGCTCTGAGTAAACTGGTCCAGTGGAAATTTCCCTGCCCGTGGCAGGGAATTTGGAACTAGATGATCTTTAATATCCCTTTCAACCCAAACACTATGGTTCTACTGCAGAAGAAGTGGAAATAAAAATGAAGTAGTGTTACAGCAATATCTTTAGAATAATTAGGTTACCTTTGATGGCTGGACTCTTCTGTCACGTGGCTACTGTAAGGCAAAAATCAGTGCAGGCCTAAGCAAAAAATGTCACTTTTCAGGTCGATCCGTGTAGTCCAACAATGATCCATGTAGCTGGAGTCCAGCTCCTGGCCCTGCATAGCATCACCCCCAAGAGTCGCATCCTGTGCCTGAGAGCATTGTCCGAATGTCAAATTATGTTTAAGTAGTCAAAGGAACTGTGTGTTTACCAACTTACAAAAAATATTTACATGCAATCTTATGTATTGTCACAAACATGTGGAGTTGCTGTAGATAAATAATTTTTGAAATTATATGCCACAGTGTTTAAATTAAAATAAACAGATACTTGCATCTTAATTTCACAGTTTTCTGCTAAATGATTTTATGTTAGTGTAGGAAATGAGCATTTCAGCTACACCTTCCTAATTTAGTCTAACAAAATATGACCAAGAATTTCCTTACATACATTGTTTTATAATGCAACACAGAATTCTCCCAGAACTGGTAATTCATTTCATATGATTATAGTTATGCAGAAAAATTAGGCAAATTTAAATGGAAATACTAGTTTTAAAATCCACTTATAAAAAAAGAGTCAGTGTTTACAGATAGTAGTTATTTTTCCAAGTCTATCACTTAATTAGTTTAAAACCAAAAATCCCAAATACAGCTGTTTCCAAACACCTGCTTAGCTGCTTAGATTGGGTAATTTTATTTAAAATATTGTAAAGTCAGTTCTGAAGGACACCACCCCCACAGGCTTTAAATACAAAAGCATAGACTAAGAACTGTGACTTTATGAAGTCTGGGTGTGAGAAAACTGACAATGACATATTTGTGTATCAAAGATGAATAAATACAAGAACTTAAAATTCAAAGCACCAGCAATCTCATACATAACTTTATTTTTTTAATATTTTTTATTTAGGATATAAAAGATTCAAATGTCAGAACTATAATGTCAGAACTGTTTATAATGTCAAGTGATGCATGTTGCATATTCTTTCTCTATTCCATTGATCAAACAGAACCTGGGATAATAATTGTAGATGATGGAGTACATTTCATGTGCAAATGGACATGGATTTGAAAGAAAAAATCCTTCATATCAAAGTCTTAATAACTGTTTTGTTCAACCTGCACTAATCCTTGCATGAATTATTTTGCTTAATTTTGACATTTCTAGTGGTAATTAGTATTAGTGTGATGCCTGCAGGGCATTGTCAGGCAGGGAGAACTTAGTCTTGTGATATAATACAGTAATTTGATAAAACTTGTTACAGACTTGAGAGAGAATCAATCCTGATAGAACCAGAAAGAACTGTAGTTTTCCCTTTGCACACATTTCATGCCATTCCATTTCAGCTCATAGAATTGGTTTTGTTATTTACAAAGTCAGGTTGTGCTTTGAGCCTGCTTTCCTAAAAAAATGAAGACTATATGATGATGCCATCTGCAAATGCCTTCCCTTCAGTCCTGGCTACCACCTTCAGAGGCAATTGCAGCCCAGTTTGACAAGAGGTAGAAATCTCAGAAAGACTCAGTGGGCTAAAAGCTTTCATCCAGGTATTTGGACAGGGTAAAGATACCTAAATTAGTCAGGGAAAAGCTGTTTTGCAGAAGTACAAGTTACCCTATACCTCTTACCTTTTGTCTCATACAGCCATGACAGAGCACAGTAAAAACTTTTTTTTTTTTTGCAAAGGAGGGCATACAAGTCAAAGGACACAAATCTCTGGGAGTGCTTACAAAATGATTTGGGTTTTGCTATTCTTTGAACTTCTAATTTTGCTTTACAAAGACAACAAAATTTAATTCCAACACTTTCATAAAAGGTAAATTTGAAAGAACAGTGTCTGAGTCCTGGAAAAAACATCAAAATATCACATTATTTTAATTAACAAATATAATAAAATCAAGAGTGGTAGAGACCTTGTTAAGGAGGATACACATCTTGGGAATATTAAGCTAACTAAAGCATTTCCCAGAGAACTTAATCCAATTTTGTGTACTGATTAGGGCCAATGTTAGGTTAATACAAAGCAGATTTGTTGTTAATTCATCTGGATAGAATACAGTCCTACCTAAAAGTTTGTGCCCACACTTTAGACACTAGGTTAAAGAACACATTATTAAAAGAAAAATATTAACTCGGTGTCTTCTAGAAAAGTTGCAGTTTTCCTTATTTTTATTATTTTATTGATTAGTCTGAACAGAAGAAAATGTGCTGTTTTCAGTTTGAATAGTGGTAACTTTCTTCATAGTAGCTGGTATGAGACTGTGTTTTGGATTTGTGACCAGAACAATATTGATAACACAATGATGTTTTCATTACTGCTGAGAAGCACTTGTACAGTGACAAGTCCTTTTCTACCTCTCACCCCACCACTGAGTGGGCTGGGGGTGCACAAGGAGTTGTGAGGGGGCACAGCTGGCCCCAAGTGACCACATGGATATCCCACACTGTGTGAAGGATGCTCTGCATATAAAGCTGGGTGAGAAGAAGGAAGGGAGGGGATGTTCAAAGTGATCTTCTCAAGTCACCCTTATGCTTGATGGATCCATGCTTTCCATTGAGATGGATGAACATCTGCCTGCCTGTGGCAAATGGTGAATGAATTCCTTGCTTTGTTTTGCTTGTGTGCATTTTCTTTCCATATTAAACTCTCTTTATCTCAGCCCACAAGTTATCTCACTTTTGCTCTTCCAATTCTCTTCCCCATCCCACTAGAGTGGAGTGAGTGAGCAGCTAGCCAGGGTTTGACCACAACATGTTCATAGAGATCACATAAGTGCCTTTTACTGCATCAAATATCTCTTCTATTATACACAGGCAAAAGTTGCTTTTCTTTTTTTTTTTTTTTTTTTCCTGTGACTGCCACAGTCATTATCAAGGGAAAGAATAAAGAAAATAAAAGGAGATACATGAAGAGTGAAAATTGTTACTCCTGGAGAAGGCTGCTCAGTATTGCCCAGGCAGGCTTTGACAACATCACTCTCTGAATATATCAAATGTTATCTTCCTTGAAATGATGACACAGAGACCACCTCCATGACTGGATCCTTCAGACACTGTTTCTCCTACCGTTCTGTATGATTTTGAGTACGTTGGAAAGGTCAAAACTTTGTGTAATCAATTCCATTAGGTCCTCGTCTTTTTCCACACCATTGATAAACTCTTCCAAAGTCAGTTCCCCTAAAGGAAAGTCAGATACTCTTTAGCAACTGAGAAACCCAGCAATCTCTCCAGCGAACAAAAGACCATTCATGCCAGATTGAATCCCTCATGAAAATTGCTGATAGGCAAATGCAGGTAGAATATTTGCTAATGTTTTCTCGCTCTGTGTCAGATCCTAGAACTGACTCACTTGTTTTTCTGTTAAAACAGGTCAAACGCAGCTTTCACTGGAGTATGAGACAATTATAAGTGCTCATAAATGTGTGTAAAGAGGCTCTAATGAAGCCTATATCAGGGCTGAATTTAGATGTACTGGCTAACGGGAATTTATCTTAGAGCTGGTTTTAAAAGAGATTAGGGTGTGATTTGCTAAGGATTAATGGGCATAGTCCCTCTGTTGACTACTAGGATTATTTAGAGCCATGATCAGATGTAGGGAAAAAAAAAAGTGGTTTGATAGATAAATCTATATAAGTGGTTTGATAGATACATTCTTCCAAGGAACTGAAATAGCCATTTAGAGTGTGATTTTTTGGGCTCCTGTCAAAATCAGCTAATAACTTGGAAGTTTCAAGACAACAGTAAAGCTCTTTTACTCTTTTATTGAAGACTAGGAATATTGTTTAATGTTCTTTCTCTTGTCCTGCTCTTTTCCCTGTCAGCAAACTCTAGTTCTAGGCATGTGTCTGTACATAGTACATAGAAATGTACACAGTTCTCTGTCTAGGGGTTATTACAGTGATACTGTTTTACCTTGAGAGGAGAAATAAATCTTGGTTTAATAAGAAAAGTGAGATTGTTTCCTCTGAGAACAGTTTAAAGTTTCTTGTTAAATTCACAACAATGAATGATTTCTCAGTAAAATAAGAAATGACAAGGGCCAGGCAAAGAGGAAAATAGCTGGATGAGTTAAGGCCCCAGGGTGCAGGGGAGCAGCAATTCAAGTCATGTGCATGTCTGGCGAATGCTTAGTGTACTGACTTTTGGCTGTTTTCAGGTTTAAGTACTCCCTGTAGGGGTTTTTTTTGTGTCTTGGTTTTTGTCCATGACAGCCTTGGAAACTTCATCTGACATGAAGAAGGCAAATGATCAGCATTTGAAAAATGTGAAAACCACTTTCTAGCCATAGTCAGTAAAGTTTGCTTTCAGTTTAGTCACATCTGTCCTTGCTACACTGGTGACAGTGAGGAAAGTCATTATTTGACAGAAGTCCTGGCTCTTAGGCTTCCATGAGCCTCTCCAGGAGCTGGCATGCAGAGCCCTTCTTTTTTCAATAACAGCCTATATAATCATTCTACAAGCAGAATCAGAACAAGCCATCTCTGTACACTTGCATGCATCATCCTGCTTCATCACTCACCTACTCACTGCCTCTGAACTCTCCTCCTATTCCAGGCACTCCTCCTAGTTCCCCTCTCCTTCCCTCTGTATAGCCTCTGACTCAGGTCTTTGTGTGGATGGGGTCCCTGGACTCATCCCATGGACATGCTGCACCATTTTCCTGCTCATTCAGGTCAGCTGGTCTGGGGTTCCCTCCTCTTGATGCCCAGCTGTCCATTTTGAGGTACCAACAGCAGGTGTGCAAACCACCCTGCAGTTACCTGATGGGGTCACACTGACAGGCCCAGGCTCACTGCTGCTGTGATGGGCTCAGATTTCTATCAGATAATGAAAATAAATTGCAAAACCAACAGATTTTTTTTTTTTTTTAAGAATTGTTCTTTACAACCCATGGGATTATTTACAGTATATTAATGTAAGGAAGGACTTTGCAATTTATTTTTCTATTTGTACTTTTCTTCAACAGACTACAGGGAGGTAGCATAGTTGAAGCTAAACTTGGTAAAACTTGGCTCATTCCTCAGGCTGAGCTAGTCCTGTTGCTTTCCAACAATTTAAAAACTAAGAAACTATGGGACCACTATGAAGATAATCCTGAATATGCCATGTTCTGGATTTTCCTTGCTAAAATGTATGACACAAATAATGGTCTAGCACAGACACAATTATTACTTGCCAGTAAATGTATGGTCAAAGCAGTGAATAATCATAGAATTTGGGTTAGATTTTGACTGTGTTATTTGGACTGCTTTCATAATTTGTCTTCACCCAAAGTATGGGCCAGGGAGGTGGGTCAAAAAATCCTCTGCTAATATATCCTCTACATGCATCACAAGACCACTATTACTTTTATATACTCTGATTATATATTGCAATCAACTTTTAAAGCTCAATACACTAAATAAGACCATAAAATGTACCCCCCCACCTTTGCCAAACTGCCCAAAATTCCTGTCTGTGACCTGACTTTGCTCTTTTTTGCTTTCCTAATGTTCCTAATTTATTGATGATGGCAGCAATTTCTGTAGAACATAGTTCCAGTGGAAGGAGTATTTTCATAGTTAGAAGTATGAGGGGGAACATTAATCTGTGACAAATTTTCAATTAGAAACAACTCTAAAACAGTTAAATAAAATTGTAGCTTCCAAATGTAGGACCATTTGGCTTAACCTAGTATCTTGAGGAAAAAACAGGAGCATGTATCTTAGCATGTGTTGACAGCCAGCCTTCAAGGAACATCCAATATGCTCACCAGTGTTTTAGAACATGCTAGAGCATGTGCAACCGTGCATCTTAGTTTTTTTAAAGGATTTAAAATAGATGATACCAACACAAATATATTACTCCCCAACTGCCAATCACGCTTTCATTTTGCTGTGCAACCTGAGAACTGGCATTTTGGATGAATGGTGCAGGACCTCTGTTTTAGCCCTTGCTGCACATAATTCCTTTGTCAGTTGACTTACACTTCACTGTAGAGCTGAAGTAAAATAATGGCAAAGAAGAACAGATTCAGGCTTTCAGTTATCTAAACCAGTCATCCTTCAGCTGCATGTTGCATCCCATCTTGCAGAGGAGTCTCTGCCAATGCCAACAAAAGCTGGATTCTTACCGTCATTGTTCACATCTATCTTCTGAAATATCACGTTTGTGAACTCTTCAGCACTCATGCTGGTGTAGCCATTAATAGCCTGGATAGCCTGAGGGCAGAAACACAGGAAGTTCTTGCAGGGTTTTCCCCATCAAGTTGTGAAAACAATATACTCACAGAAGCAGTACTTGGAGTGCAACTCTTTAGTTCACAAACCCTTTCAAAAATCACTAAATAAATAGCTATTTCAAGGAAATCTTCAGTAATGAGGACTGGAAATTTAATTAACATAACACAGCCTGGAGATTGCATGCTAATTTGCATATCTCTGAAGGTCTGAAGAACCCTGTGGCACCTCTGCTCTGTAATACACTTTAGATTCCACATCAGCATTTTTATCTGGCCCTAGAGAGTTCCGTGCCCTTTGGTCTGTGTGATTTAAATGCAGTATTGTATTTCCCAGCTGAAAGCACACGCAGAGAAAGCCTAAGTAATTTTTCTATTAAGACATGTTTAATTTAGTAATCACAAATAAAGTCAGACCTGCAGTCCTGGAAGTTGTCATAGTTTACTTATCTTCCAGAGAAGTTAAAAAAACTGGAAGAGTCCCCCACTTTTTAGTTTTTTTGGTGGGTTTTTTTGGTTTGTTTTGGGTTTTTTGTGGGTTTTTTTTTTTTTTGGTGGTAAAAGGACTAAATATTTGGAGTAAAGGTTTAAATGTATTTTTTTGCAAAATTGTGTCCCATTGACTAGGAAAATATGTGCATATATAGACACACTATATAAGTTGGGCACACTATATAATTTTTTTTTCTGCACTTGAATATCTTGAGGTGAACTGTGTTGTGTAAGGTAAGTCACTGTACGTGCCACTTGTTTCTTTTGGTGTCTCTTTCCTAATATATTAGACCTCATATTTTAAAACAATGTAAGTTAAACCTATTCAGCTGATATGGAATTCTTGACCAAATAAAATCATAAAAATACCCCCTCCAAATGCCCCAAATTCCTGTCTGTTTAAAAAAGCAGCAATAATTTTGCAAAAATAGTTACATAAGCTTGTTTCTATTACTAATTTGTACTTTAGATACTTTTGGTGTTTTATACGTCTAACCTTCAGTCTTCAGTAGAAAGTTGTATCCCTTCTACTGTTAAATTTATGCAGTGCCAAGAGTAAAGCAGTGGTTCCTGAAGCATTTGAGCCACTGACTACCACAGAAACCACTTAAATAGTAAAATCCTGGGCATTGAAAGGGTGCATGGTTATCTGGAAGAAGTTTTGATGGTTGGTAGTGATATGCTGGTCCGTAGTTTGCATAGCTGTAGAGACAGATTTCACTTTAATAGCACTTCTGTGTTTCTAAATTAATGTCTCAGATAAGACGCATCTCTTTGGACAAGCTCTTGGTTACTGATGCTTATTATAAGCTGGGCACCCCTTAATGGCTGCAAGCCTGTTTGTTCTTTTTTTCTTTTAGGGCCCACTATTTTTAATCTAGTCTAAGTCAATGACTTAGGCAGGTTGAAGTTAAAGTTCTTAAATACCAAATGAGATGAAAACACACAGAGGCTTAAACTGGTTTTAAAATCAGGTAAGTTAAAAAAGAAATTATTCTTTACAGTGAAAAGATTTTAATTTTAATTCTCACTTTGGATAAAGCCCCAGAAAAAACACTGTTGACTCATTGGCTCTGGGTGAAAATGGACAATATTTGTGAAATAAAGATTTCATTAGTCTCAAAGGAGAAATCTGGAAGATTCAGCCTTTCCTTCTACCTTTAGAAAGCTGCTCTTTAGGTGATCAGCTTTATTTGTTTGACCCAGTAGCTCCATCTGGCTCCAGTTCCTTTCAGTTTTGGCAGCAGCTATTTAAAGTCTCTAACAGCGGCTGGCTTGGCACCAGCAGTAATGCAGAATCCAGGAAAAGTATTTTCCTTGTTTGTTATGACATTAAAACTCTATTTAGGTTTGATGCACCCTGCAGCAAAGCTTTGATCTGTAGCGAGTCCTGTGCATTTAGGAAGCAGTATTGAGTCATATGTATTTGTAAGCAGCCCTAACATACCTTTTGGATGAAAGCAGCTAATGAAGAGCACAATATTACTTCATTAGAGCAAGGGGAAAATGGTGAAGATAATTTTAAAGAAAACATTGCACTTCTTAGGTTTTATGGGTTTGAAGTGGGCCCATTTTCTGCAAAATTTTGAAAATATTTTTATCCAAATATCACTGTGTTATTTAATAGTAAAATTATATTTCCATTATATAGTTTTAAAATGTGAGTAATGGCATTTGTAGTAAACAAATCTAAAAGCCTTTCAAAAAATTGAAATATTGTAATATTTTGATGCCATCTATATTTTTCTTACTGCAAGATCAGTTTGAGAAACCAGTTTTCTACAATAGACTGGCACATATACTTGTAACCATCTGTTTTATTCATTATGCTGCTACAGTTCTACCCTGCCTTATAGTACAGTTTATCACAGTAATGTCTCTACTGTTTCTACAGCATTTCACATTCAGTAAAGTATTTTATCTGTAGAAGTATGGTTTAAAGTAAAATACTACTTAGATGTGTTCAATAAGGAAGAAACTAATGTCAGGAGTGTCACTACTATCCACTGTTAATTCTGGTTTTACAACCATAAGACATGAGATAAAGTACTGACAATGCATTTACAGCACATGATGAACCACTGTTTCAGGGGCAATGCACTATATCAGATGCTCTTGCTGTTGGTCATAACTTGCTTACCCTGAATATGCTTAATAGTTCTTTTTTGTCAATGCATCCGTTTCCATCAGCATCGTATAGCTTGAAATACCATTTCAATTTTTGGTCAATTTTCCCTCGTATAACCAAATTTATTGCAGCTATGAACTCCAAGAAGTCTATAAATCCGTCCTAAGAGAGAGAGAGAGGGAGAGAAAAAAACACAACTATTTAACAACATTGGTTTTCTGTTCTTTCAGGCAATTGCACAGAAATAGGTCATCAAATTCCCTACAATACACATTGATTTATGAAACACCTTAACACAGAAATCTTCAGTGGTGTTAGAAAAGGATAAATGGCTGCACTCAACTGGAAGAGCTATAGGAAGAGCTATTAGGAAGGACAGTTTTGTTCACCCCTGAAATCCAGGGGTTGTGGAGGTGAGGGGCAAATCTGTTCTGGTCAATTGTTATTGACAGTTTTTAAGAGGAAAAGAAACAGTTTTGTGGCAGACTGCCACGTGAAAAAGAGGAGTTTGGGGTATCTGGTTTGGTGCTAATGAGATAGATACAGTGGAGTTGTTTACATCTACATTGCAGAACTATGTATGATTTCCATTGCCACAGAGCTGTTCCAGGTGTTATTCATCTGAGAGATCACGTAATAAGTGTTTTTAAATTGTAACCAATACTCTGGCGTGAGCCCTAAGTACTGTGGTTTATCCAAATAAAAATCAAGTCTCTCCAATGAACATTTTGCATGGGATATAAAACCTTTAAGGCATAAACCAGTCTATAAATATTAAAGATTGGGGATATTCATAGGGAGAGAGCATTTCAAATTGATTTAGTTCATTATTTTCCAAGCTACTGATAGAAGTCTGTCAAGGACAGGCCTCCAAAGTCAGGTTTTTCTGTTTCTGTAAAAATGTGGTTGGGATGGAAGAAACAGTTGCTGAATTTCGGAGCATGCTTGCTCCAACTGTTTCTCATGTGCATACAAAAAGAATTAACAGCTGGTAAATTTAGTCTTGTGATCAGAATCCAATTGGTCAGAATCCAATTGCTCAGAAAACCTTGGAAAGACTTAGCAGTTTCAGATGGCCTTTGACTGAAAAGAGAAGGTTGGATGAATATCCAGTAGGTTTAGCATGTTACTTAGTGATTATTGTCTTATATTAACAGACATCTTGACAATTGAGGTTTACAATCAGCAGGCATTAATCAGTCCTCAATATTCTACTACAGGAAAGGAAGACCTGTAAGGATGTGACTCATTGCCAAAATCAGAATCCTAAAATAATTTGGTTTAGAAAAGACCCCTAAGAACATCAGATCCAACAGTTAACCCAGAAGTGCCACGCCTAACATGCCTTATGAAGACCTCCAGGTACTATCAGTATATTTTTGTTTCAAGGGGCCAAACACGTGAGCATGCAAAAAATGACGACAAACAGGAATTTATAAGGGCTAAAATATACTGAAATTGAGAGCTCTGCTGACCAGCCTTCCATTGCAAATGCCTGAAACCATCCCCACACATCTACCTGCCTAGATTCAATCACAATAGATTGTGGAAGTGAATGTGGGCTCTCAAAGACTGGATATATTTTTTTTAAATAGGAGTCCATTTTTTTTCTCTTTCCTTCTTTTCTTTTTTTCATTCTCCTTTTAGATTCCTCACAATTGTGTCCTCATGACGCTGATCTGGGTCAGAGCTCCTGGGAGCCCCTTGTAGTGCTTGTTTTGATTTCTGTGCAAGGCTGATCAGCAGAGTGGCACCTAAGAGATAAATCCAGAGTATTCAAACACACTGGATTCAGCCCTCATGCAGAAATGGTGTGTGCATAAGTTGTGCAGACTGACCATTGCTTCACAGACCCTCTGCAGGTTCTCTGGTGGTTGCTTGTTTTACTCTAATTGCAATCACAAGCAAATGCAGCAATGACCATTCAACACTGTTGAAGATTAAATTCAATTTGACAGTAACTACATATAATTTTCAAACAAAATTAGGCTCAGTATTAAAAGCAGATGCTTAACCAAAAATGACATATCACACATTACAAACAATCTTCTTTTTGGCACACTGGCTTAAATTTCCATTTTACAAATATTATTTCAAGAAGGATCTCATAATGTATTTGTCAAAATGTATTTTGCTGATTGCATTTCCATCATCTGATTTGATATATCTATTAAGAATGTGGTTAAATGCATTTCATATGGTTGCTTTTTTACTGCATTTCATACTGCTTATTACAACTGCAGTTTAATTTTAAGGTTGCTGGATACCCATGACCAGATTAATTTTCTTCTTTCTCTCTTACATTTCACTTAGGATTTTGGGAAATATTATTTTGTTTGCTTTCTTTCTGCATCTTGGTGTCACTATTGTTGCTCTGACAAAGCATTGTAAGTTTGGACAATGTAGTAGCCAGTCTAATAGTTTTGAGTATGTAATTCTGATCTCCTGGATTATATGGTGTGTCCCAAAGAGGAAGGGCCTGAAGGCCGGGGTCAGAAAACTCCCACCTCTGAAAAACATCTGGGAGAAATTTGAAGTTGTCAGGAAATCCCTTGCCACTTTCTGCAGTCATGCAAAAACTACTGGTGACATGGTAGCCAGCAGCCAGTTTCTGTTTCTCAGGAATAGAAATACTGAGAAGGTAGACATGCTTGTCTACTTCATAGGGAACCAGAAGCATTTAATAAAAGCATTAATGAAAAATTTAATGTTTTCCTTCCAGCACCAAAAAACATACATTGTAGGTAAAAAAGGAAACATTTATGGTATGCTGAAGGCTACATGTGATCTTATTGCACATATACAGAACTTTCTGAGATACTGCACTTTTTACAGTAGCATCTCAAAATACTACATTAAACAGTGAAAACCATCATAACAGTAACCTATGAAGATCGTCCTGTGGTTCTGTGAGTACAACAAATAATGCAATAAATGTGTTGTGATGATATTAAAAGAATACTGCTGTGGTGATTTACCCATCTACTGCTCTATAATCATTCTCAATACAAGTATCTAGGCAGGTCCTTATGTGTCTCTAGGCTCTGTAAAACACCTCTCTGCAGCATGCACAGCAATGTATCTGTTGCCTGTTAGGAAGTCTAATTCACAGCAAAGGGCTACTGTAAGAATAATAAAATAAATTTTTAAATAATGCCCAACAACATAATAAGCACACTTGAGTACTAGTGGTGGAAGATAAAAGTTATTTACTTTTGGTGCTTAACTCTGTGATTGTCAAATATTTGTAATATTTTTATTAAATGGAATTAATCCTAGTGAAACCTGCTTATTCATCAGCTTAGGATACAAGACAAATTTGGGTGTATGAAGGTTTCTTTTCCATGTCTGTATGGTGCTGGCTCTGCCTTCCTTGTCTGCAGCACATTGCCATGGGCACCTGTAGGGATGGTGAAGTCCTGCACTCTCCCCTGCCCAAATGAACATGGAGTCAGTTCACACACAGGGTACCCTTCTCGGTATGGTATAAAACAGAGGGGCAGAACTCTCCTAGTGTGGTTCTGAGGAGTGGGCTGGAGACATACCAAATAAATGGATTCAGAACTTCTTTTACATGCCCTAAAATCTTCTAAATTTCTATACATAGTAGGCTTAATAAAAATGTAGACCTTTTCTTGTTCTTTTAACAGCTTGACTGGATGAACTAGAAGTTTAGGGACACTTAAGGGTCATACATGTGTTTGTGCCCTTTGTTACTGCCCTTTTGTAACTTGTTTTGCTTTCGCTGATGAGTAATTTTTTAAGCCACTTGCAACAGATTGATTCACACAACAAAGACAAAAGGAGGCTCCAAAAATGGAAGGAGAGCTTGCTGATGGTATGAAATTGGTCCTCAGGGCACTACAATGTGTGACTGCCTAGGGCCCAGACTCCATTTCAGTTTTTCATTAGCTGCTGGATCTCCTGAGGAAAAGGGAATTAAATTTTGTCCTTTTGTGAAGGGTTTTTGCTTCAGGCTGTCAGTCTGTGTACCTTTACTGGAGGCTGCTCACCATTATTTGATGAGGACAGAGATGTGTGTCCCCTGGGACAAAGCTGGGCAGTGAGGGACTGCTACATTATACAACAGCCATTAATACCCCAGCCCTGGAGCTGTAGGAGGGCATTACCCTTTGGCTCCTAGAATAGCACTGCTAATCTTCACAGATCCTTAAAAAACTCTTAGGACTTCAAACTACAGAGATTAAAAATAATTGACTTGTCAGCTATGAATAACAGCTGATCTGAAACAGCATGGTTATCTAAGGTTGTGCCAGAGTGATGTGAACTTGGTGTTTTGGCTGCCTAGCTCTTCCCTGAGAGTGATTTCCTGGCAGTGACAGGGATCCCCTACAGGGATAGTCAGCCATCTCACACCACAAGCTGTGGCCAGGCATGGGAAAGGGATAATTCCTGTCCCTGAAAACCCTATGGTGAATGAACTCATCATCTTACTTGGACCACTGTGTACTCTGCCAAGAGTCTTAACCCAATAAGCAGTACCTTGTTTCCAAAATTTACTCCTGAAAAATCTCTAAACTCAATCTGACAGCAGGAGAATAGCTCAAATTGTTTACTAGGATTAATAACTGTGCAAACATAGATGGTCCAGGTATTTCAAACCAGGGGCTTAGGTCATTTATCCACCTTCTTTCCCAACTGCCTGTCTTTCAGAATAGTCCTTAAACCTCTTAAGGTGGAGGGAGGAGGCATGGGTGAAACAGCTCAAAATAACTGTGAAATTTTTAACTAATCCTATGAGCTTCTTTCTTTCTCTCTGGGTCCAATTTCAAATACAGCACAGCTTTCTCTGCCCTCAGAAACCTAAAGGAGGATTCATGTCACTCCATTTCTTCTTCCCCCATTTCATGGAATCAGAGAATGATAGAATCATGTAGGTTGGAAAAGGTCTCAAAGATCATTGAGTCCAGCCATACTTGGTTTGTTTTTGTGTCCGAGTATTTTCATCTGTTCTTCAAAGGCTGCATATGCAATTACTGAAGAAATAAAGAGCTCCTTGTAACTGATACTTTGATACTTCCCTAGGATCTTATATTGGAGCTTGGGCTTGGCCAATCTCACAAGTTTCATAAGTAAACTGAGCTGGCATTTGTCATGGGGCGGGGGAGACCTCAGCAAGCAATGATTATTCAATAAGGATGAAGAACAGAGCAGGGAATTAGGTGCTGCAGATCGTTAAGTGGTTTTGTAATCCTTGCATTCTCACTGTTACGTAAAGAGATGAGGCTGTATTGACCAAACTGTTACGCAAAGTTTTGCTTTGCCCCGGTGAAGAGGACCTGCAAGGCTTGGGGACTTAGAAATTATCAGGACATTTGTGTTGGAGGAGTTGGGAATGCAGAGCCAGCAATGTGTCCTGGCTTTCAGACTTGTAGGCTACCCTGGTAAAACCAGGCGAAATCCAAAATGTTAAGATGACAAGCAATTTTATTTCTTTAAAATTAACTACTACCCCCCAACTTCCTGCCATCATTGACAGTTTTCTTTCAAGATTACTGGAGAAGACAGGAAAGTCACCAGGCTGGGGTCTCTGCCCAGGAAGGCTGTACTGAAAAGACCTAGCCCTCTGCCATCCTCTCCTGGATACTGGGGTTTAGCTTTCTGCACTCCTAATTTTGAGTCTTTACCTGTACTTATAGGAACATCTTTCCCAACTTAAAGCACTAGGCAAGAGGAAAAATACTAGAAAATACAGCCATGACAGCACATTTTCCATCAAATTCCTTGCTGATAATGCTAGCAGATTTTTCTTGTTTGACAAATTCAAAAGTGTAGCAGGACAAACCACCAGGAGAAGTTGTCTTGGTTTGAAAGAAAGATGTATGCCAAGGAAGGCAGGAAAAAATATGACCCCCATCCCTCCATATTATAACTTTGAAATTAAGGGGCTTTCAGGCACAGATATTGGAAAAGGAATAACAGTTTTTTACTAGTATATATAACAAGGCAAACAAACAACAACAATGGCAGCAACAACAGACAGAGCCAGAATCCCAAACCCAGCCTTCTCTGGGCCGCGGGCACTTTCCCCTGGGTGCAGTTCCGGGCACAGCCAGCAGGGGTGCTGGTGGCTCCCGGCCGGGCAGGGCAGTGCGGTGATTCCTCCACGCCTGCAGGGGGTGATGTGGCGTGAGCTCAGTCGCATCTTCCTCACGCAGTCTAAAGCTTTTAGATCATAACTCAAAACTCATAGTGTTGAATCCTACAGTCAAGAATTCAACTGTACTTGCGTTAAGCAAGTGATGATTTTAATGATAATGTAGGCTTTTAGTTGGTAATGACCAATTATTTCAGTATAGGTTTGTACTGTCACAGCAGTGTTGCCTTCAGACCCCCTGTGACTTCAGCTCCAGAATCCCAGAGGTCGGCCTTGAATCTCCCCAGGTACCTTCTACCAAAGGCTCCAGGAGAGTCCATGGTTCCCAGCTGCAGAATAAAGCACATTCTTCACCTCTGGTCCCGTCCTGACTGGGCCAAGGGCCACTGCATGAGCGATCTCCTGCTTGATCTGGGCAAAGGCTTGCGGCTGCTCGGCACCCCAGTGGAAATTGTTCTTCTTATGGGTGACCAGGTAGAGAGGGCTCACAATCTGACTGTACTTGGGAATGTGCATTCTCCAAAAGCCTATGGCACCTAGGAAAGCTTGTGTTTCCTTTTTGTTGGTTGGTGGAGACATTGCGGTGATCTTATTGATGACCTCAGTGGGGATCTGGCGCCGTCCATCTTGCCACTTTACTCCCAGGAACTGGTTCTCTTGGGCAGGTCCTTTGACTTGCTCTTTTTAATGGCAAAGCTGGCTCTCAGCAGAATCTGGATGATTTTCTCTCCTTTCTCAAATACCTCTATTGCCGTGTTCCCCCACACAATGATGTCATCGATGTATTGAAGGTGTTCTGGAGCTTCACCCTTTTCCAGTGCAGCCTGGATCAGTCCATGGCAAATGGTGGGGCTGTGTTTCCACCCCTGGGGCAGACGATTCCAGGTGTACTGCATGCCCCTCCAGGTGAAGGCAAACTGAGACCTGCACTCTGCTGCCAGGGGAATGGAGAAAAATGCGTTGGCAATGTCAATGGTGGCATACCACCTTGCTGCCTTGGACTCCAGCTCGTACTGGAGCTCCAGCATGTCCGGCACAGCAGCGCTCAGCGGTGGAGTCACTTCGTTCAACGCACGATAGTCCACAGTCAATCTCCATTCTCCATCAGACTTGAGCACGGGCCAGATGGGGCTGTTGAAGGGTGAGTGGGTTTTGCTGACCACCCCTTGGCTCTGCAGCTCACAGATTATCTTGTGGATGGGGATCACAGCATCTTGATTAGTGCAGTACTGCCAGTGGTGAACTGTTGAGGTGGCAATTGGCACTTGTTGCTCTTTCACCTTCAGGAGTCTCACTGCAGATGGGTTTTCTGACAGTCCAGGCAAGGTGTTCAACTGCTTAATGCCCTCTACTGCTACAGTAGCTATTCTAAAAGCCCACCTGAATCCCTTTGGGTCTTTGAAATAGCCACTCCTGAGAAATTCTATGCCTAGAATACATGGAGCCTCTGGGCCAGTCACACTTGGATGTTTCTGCCACCCCTCCCCTGTCAGGCTCACCTCAGCTTCCAGCAAAGACAATTCCTGTGATCCCCCCATCACTCCAACAATGGAAACATGCTCTTCCCCCACATGTTCTGATGGTATTAGAGTGCATTGTGAACCAGTATCAACTAATACCCTGTATTCTTGTGGCTCTGATGTGCTAGGCCGTCGGATCCACACCATCCAATAGACTCTGTTATCCCGTGCCTCTCCCTGGCTAGAGGCAGGGCCCCTCTAGCCCTGGTTATTATTCCTTTCCCGGGCATACATAGTAGAGGTTCCTTCAAGTGGGTCTGACAGATCATCCTCCTTTCTGTAATGCCCAGCACCTTGGTCATGGGAGGTTGAGGCTACCTTCACTTTAGTGTAGCTCCCTCGGTTAGCATTTCCCTCCCTGAGTTGACGCACCTGTGCTGCCAGGACAGAAGTGGAGTTCCCATCCCATTTTCCCATGTCTTCCCCAGGGTCACACAAAAAGAACCACAGATCAGCTCGTGGGGTGTACCCTCTCTCCCTAGCTGGGGGGCGTTTGGCTCTAACTTTGGGGTCTGTGACTTGCACTGGTGCCACACAATTGGTGCCATTAATCGTTGCAATGAAGGTGGTGTATTGAGATGGTCCCAGGTTTGCCAAATTCCGCAGCATCTGCCCTCTGCACCTGACCTTTTCGGGGTCATTACCATGCTGTCCGTCCCTTCCATGTATCCTCCACCTTGGCCATGTCTTTTCTCTCTTTTAGGTACCAGTTGTTGGTGTCTCTTACCAACAGATGGGACAAAATTCCATGAGAGGAAGAAATGAAAGGAAAAATCCTAACCCCCAACAAAAGTACATTGAAGACATACATATTTTCTAGTGGCAAAGATGTTCTTTTTGGCAGATTTGGGTATTTTTATATAATGTTCTGTGAATCTTAAGTGTTATATGAAAGACAGCTCCTAAAAGTTACATGCATATACTATCATTGCCTAAACTGCTTGTATTATTATAGTAGACTCTTACTTGTATTATTATAGTAGACTGTTACTATAATAACTGGTTTATTCTTAATTAATATATAAATAAATAGAAAAAATAGTTATACCTTAAAAGAAGTCTTAAAATTTCTTTAAATAAAAGAAGCACCTTCCTGAACTGTTTAATGTTAAAATTACTTTCCCCTTCATCATAATTTAAGAAGTAAGACTTAAAAATAATTATGATTAATTGTCCAAGGTTAATCTCCATTGCCTATTCACATAATGTGACAAAATTACAGTGTTACCTGATAATGGTATATGCTCCAAATGCTTCTTAAGCTCAGTGAAAGCTGCAGAATACATGCTGATTTGTTTGCACTTAAATGAACTTTTCAAAGAAACCCTAACCTAATCCAGACCAGCTACGTATCAAGGCTGTGTGATGCAAGGAAAATTCAACTGTAACCCTTATCTACTTGAATACTTTAAAATTTAGATTTTAAAGAGAAACATTTATTGGAAATTCAGATTACCCTTTTGAAAATACAAAAACCCAACAAACCACCATCAACAACAACAAAAAAACTCCAACAAAAAACCCAAAAAAATAAAAACCCAAAGAAGGCCACTGAATTTTGCAATGCTGTAATAGAGATATGAGACAAGCATTTCTTTAATGTCCCATGTGAAGAATTGCCTTTCCATGCTTGATTGTGCTGTGTCACTACTGGGGAATTACCTCTGGTCTAAAACTTTTAGATCTTAACTCAAAACATTAAATCCTGCAGTCAGGAAGTCAACTTTACTTGGATTAAGCAAGTGATGATTTTAATGATAATGTAGGCTTTTATCTGGTAATGACACATTATTATAGCATAAGTTTGTACTGTCACAGCAGTGTGTCCTGTGACAAATCACTAGAAAACAAAATTAAGTTTATGAAATTGCACCAACAACTGTGTAAAGTACTTATATTACAGAATATTTTTTTTGAGCCAATATATAAAATTGAATGTAAACATTTGGGAGACAGTTTAGAAGGAGAAAAAAGGCATTCTTTAGTATAGTCTGTAAATAAATAGAGTAGTATTTGCAAACAGGTGAACTATTCATAGAATTTTTTATCAGGGCACTGCACCTTTCAAAGGCACTTAAGCATACTGAGAGAAATTAGGTAACTGTACTGCCTTGAACACAGCAAAGCATAATTTAACCTCATTTATAGTAATCAGGCTAGTTACTTTACGTTTGAGATAATTTTATGCAACATTACTCCAAATTAAGGAGAAGCAAATGACTTGGCTTTGTTGTTTTTGTTGCTTTTGCTGGATTGTGTCTGAAACTAGTGGGAACAGGAATTTTATGTCACCTTCAGAAAGTCCAAATATATCAGGAATTAAGAACTGTAGATTTTTGTTACTTCTGACAGAAGAATTCTTTCTGTCTAAGACCTATCTAGAGCCTTATTTTTTGTCTAGCCCTTGGTTTAGCTGATTAATTTTTTTTACATACGGGCTTTTATTGCTGAGTACAATGTGATAGCAATCACTATCATAAAACGAAAATAAGTTTTCTAGGCTTTTCTTGTTGTGGAAACATTTATGAGGGCGACAAAGCCTTCAAAATCAGAAAAAGCAGGAGTTAGACTTTTCTGGACGGAGTGGAAGTGCTGGACCAATACAAGAACCGTGGGAAAGGAATAATGTAAAACATCCTGCCTTGATGCAATATCAGTTTATATGGTTCTTAGCCCCATAGTGTAATGCAGATGTTGCTGCTGCAACCTTGCTTCCCTGGCTAGGCTGGTTGATTAGAGTCGGCTAAGAAAGTGTCCAAGGAGTCATTTCAAGCTGAAGACATCCCTGAAGTCATGTGTTTTGCTGAATTTATTTTTGCTCAATTATTCAGAGACTTATGACATAAAAGGGGAAAATAGTTCAGAAAAGTTTGGGAAAGTATTTCTCGGATTATCATCCTTACTTTCTATTAACTATGGCACCCAATTTTATTGTGTCAGCTTTGCAAACATGTATGGATGTAGCAAAGGGGCTAAGTGACTCCTTAGGCAGCCTGACAATTCCTATCACAGCTGCTATTCCCAGTTCTGACGATACAGCAGAGCAAGACAGTCTGGGAAAGGAAGCCCGACTGAAAATTATATTTTTCAGTTAGCAAAGTTATCCTGAGCCATTATCCCACAAGTGGAAATGCTTAAGGTTTAGGCTCCAGGTAGTTTTTGAGCCATTGCTCTCTAGCACCTATATTTTTTTCATCCTTTAAGAGCTCTTCTTACTTTCTGTGGTCATGTGAGAGGCAGCTAACACATCATGCTAGGTAACAACTGCTCAACTGGGCCTGCAGTCTTTAAATAAATAGTATCTTCACTAGAATGTCTAGACTAAATGCTTCATAGAGATGAAAATAACATTCCTTTCTCTCACAATTCTTAAAGTGGAAAAAGTGGAAGGAAAAAGCAACTGAAGTCAAATGAGGAATAAATTACAATAAGCAGTAAAAGACTTCTGAAAAACAGGTCATCTTTGTGTGAACATTTGTATGATTTTCATGGCATAGGAGGTGCCACCACTGGTTTAATAGAGAATTTCATGGCCAAATGACTCTCATTTCCTTCTACTAAAATACCAAAGATGGTGTACTTGGCTAACCACGTTAATGTCTGTATAACCAAAAGAAGATAACATCTATTTGTATCCAGAACACCAAATCAGATGCTGAAAAGTCAACATGAAAATTTGAATTACAAAGACACAGCAGGACAGTGGGGAAGGAGCTAGGACGAGAAGAAAAGGAAAGGTGGTCTGCGTCCCAACACTTCTTAGCTTTGTTCAAAGTACAAGGAGTGTAGGGAAACAGTTATTCTTCAGGGGAAAAAAAAAGGGAAGAAGGAAAAAAAGAAAAAGATTTAACTTGAGATTTAGTTTACATTGCTATGTAGTCATCCCTACACACAACAAAGTTCTATTGAAGTAACATATTTTTTGCATTTCTTATTATCTGTTCTACATCAAACATCCTTTTAAACTTTCTTTATATTTTAAATTGATTAATTTTAAAATCTTTTTTTATCATTCTAATCTGCATAATGATGGCAGATGAACTCTATCAGAGAACTACTTTACATTTTAAATGAAAAACACAAAGTGTAAAAATGATTAAAGATTGACATCAGCTCGTGGCTCCTTATCTAAAGATTTCTAAAACTGCTGTGGAGTGTCCATTTTTGTGACTCTACGAACTTTATCTCTGCATAAGAAGTAGCAGAAAATAGTGTTCTCTGACATGGACTGTCCAATGCTTTATAAATTTTAACAGAAAGTCCTTCAACTTGCATAATTTTCCTTCAGTGCTACATACCTATTAATCTTCTTTATTCTTCACAGTAATCTTACCTTTTAAAATCCAATTTTCTTACAAAGCAACAGACACTTATTCCTGTAGCTGGTTTCAATTAATGCCAAAAGAAGCAGTAAGAGAACTTCAACAGCAGCATCCCATTTTCAGTCCATTGCTTCAAGTGTTAAATGGCTGTGCAAATTTTGTCCTTCAGAGGTCAATCAATCAATCAATCACAGTGTTCAATTTTTATTTTTAGTGGCAAAACCTATCTGCACACTAACAGGAAATGAATGAGAGTGCTCTGAGTTTCTGATTTAAAGAAGGAAGATATTTCAGAATAAATATTAAATAGCAGCAGGGCTGACTGTAGAATATTTCCTTATCTCTGCCTAAGAGCAAGTAACACTTCAAATATATTATGGATATGCTATATCCAATCCAATTATGGATTAGTTTTCTAGATATGTTTTCTCCTTTAACATCGGTGAAACTTTATTTTGATGGATATAATAGCACTGAAATATGATACATATTCTCACTGAAAACCAAATATGCATCAGTATAATTGGCAACAACTGAGATATTATAGGTGAACATAACTGTTTCTTCTCTAAAATTCATCATTAGGATGCATGAAGTAAGACTACCAGTTGTGTGTGAGATGCAGGGGAAGGAAAAAAGTAGGAAGAATTAAATGTTTTTGTATGTGCTTGCAGATTTATCCTTTTTGTATTACAAATAGCTTAAAGACGAAGAAGACAGATAATTTTTCCCTAAGAAGGGACTCTTCAAATCTAAGAAAAGGAATCCTTTAAAAAATTAATTTGGTTGCACTTGTATTTTAATAAACACATTATTTTTGAAAGTTTTCTTTGGAAAGCTGTGGCAAAAGATAAACCTGCCACTTATTATCCTGCCAAAGTCGTTATATAAATAATGCTTACAAGTATTAATGGATGAGTCATCAGCAACATGTTTGCTTGAAATGCTACCTTCTGCACTGCTTGTGATAATCTCAAGGGAAATGAACTTTGCAAATACAGTTCTGAATGTTCAGCATCTTTATTTTTCAATGCTGTTAAGAATGAAGAGCAGCTTTCAAACTTCACTAGCATATTTATTTGTTTGCTTGTTTGTATGTTTAATTATTCACAAAGCATCCCACAAAGGGCAAGGAAGGGCTGAAAAACCTTCACATGATAGTCCCTGTTTTTAAGAAACTTAAAAAAATTAAAAAGACATCTGTGTTCTTGGTGCATAGAGTAATTTAGTTGTGAAACCACTGGTGGTCTGCACAGGAAACATGCTAGAGAGGGTTAGTGCTTATTTAATGTGTTCCTGAGAAGAAAGGTTTTGGGAAAACTTGGAAATGGCCTTTGTGCATTGAACAGGTGCACCCATATCTCACAGGTGCACCCTTATCTCACAGGTGTACCTGTGCCTCACAGATATACCTGTACCTCACTAACGTACCTGCACACACATTAGCACATGAGATAACTGAGCCCAAGAAGCTGAACAGCCACAGCACCATTCCTCTTTGGCGTGGAATGATCTGCTTGTTGCTGGGACCAGAGCAGACCTCAATCTCCACATGGCATTAAATTGCTCTGTGAAGATGTCCCCTTTCCCTGTCATTTTTCCACTGGCAATTTCCATGAGTGGGGAGCTGAACTACTTTTAAATCTTCAACCTAGAGAAAGGCAGGGTATGATAAGATTTGGCTTGCAACTGAATTCCTGTTGGTATTTGTATGGATGACTTGAGTGAAGTAAGTTTTGACTGGGCTTTCAATCTATCACAAATTGTCAAAAAAAAAAATCTTACCGTGCTGCTATTATTCCTTTTAGACTATTTTTAGTTTACTGGAAATTTGGTGTTTTTACTGGAAATCCTAAGAGGGAGAAGAGTGTCTATAATAGGCTTCAGCTGGAAGCAGCAAATCTGACAAGAAGGTGAAATTCTCAACTGTAATTACATCCCACAGTCCCACTGGCAGCCTGTGAGGTTAATATTCCACACCTTACAATCTAGAGGTTCTAAACTGGGCACACATGAAACAGAGGAGAAAATCTAGGCACCTTTTAAGAGTCTTTGTTCTATATTATACACCTCCAAAAATGGATGTCCTCAGATTAACTCGAGGCATTAGGCTGCTATAATTGCAATTATAGATTAATCACAGGACTAACTCTTTAGCAGAGCTTTCTGAGCAGATTCCTATTTTGAGAAAACGGAAGCCTACATGTGGTAAAGATATTTTATGCTGAGAAGATTGTATTAAATGACTCTAGTTTTCCGTAACAAGTTTCTCTAGATTTAGATCAATTGTAAACTAGTCCCTAAACTATATGATTTTTATAAGCTTCAGCAACAGAAGTCCTAACAATTTTAAACTGCAAAAGTCCATTATTAAACCATGGTTAGAGCAGGAAAGAAATTGGGTTATATATCTCTAAAAGGTCAGCTGGGGGAAGCATGGGAGAAGGTTCAAGTTTGCCAATCATCTAATTATAACAGCACTTTTATATGAAGGGTAATTTTAAGAAAAAGGAAATAATTTCTATCAAGAAGTTTTGTATAATCCATCAGTCACTGGGATAGTGACCCCTAGATTAGAAAGCAAAAACCAGAAAAGAATGAGGTAGAAAAGGAAATAAAATTTTGATCTTCATACCTCAGAAGCTGTTAAAATGCCGAAATAACTAAATGCAAGCAAAAACGTCCAAATTATTTCTGAATTTGTGCATTATGCACTTACATCCACTAAATTCTGGGGCTTGGAGATGAAAGATTCTCATCTGGTTAGTACAGCACAGTGTCTAGATGTTCTACATAATGTCACAAGCCCCTTATTTGTACAATAATAGCTGCCATTTCAGAGCCCACAGTGTGATACCCCCAGTCCACCATTCATTGACCACTATTCACACATCTGTACCTAAAATTTTCAGGATCAAATCCTGCATTTTTGCCCAAAATCCCAGGGCAGAGAAAAAAATCTGTAGAAAGGTTATAGGACAACAAAAAGTGAGTATCTGGAGTGAAGAGATCCTCTTATTTTACCTCAACAACATACACCCTTCCTTTCTTCCCACCCTAAGAAGCTGGCTGTTGCCACCTTATTCTCAGTTTAATCCCGTAAAAAACATCACAGCCGTGTACTTGAAAAGCATTTGATTGATGCTTCTTGTTTCTAAAAGTATTCCTTAAACATAGTGGCCATTCATCTTGGTAATAAATTTTTAAAAAAATTACATTCATGAAAACAGAGTGCTTTTAACAATGCTAGAAAAAGAAAAGGAATACAATCATTATACTGAATAGAGATTAAAATACAGCAAATCTGTAAAGCTTTGTAAAAAGTTGCCATGGGCACAGGATATAAATCCTGCATCTTGCATCTTAAATTGCTCCTTTCCATTTTTTTCTGAATAAAAATATCTGTTGGTCTCAGATATGCCAGTTTTACTTTCATTTGCCTGGCATCCTTCCCTAGCAAGGTTGAGCCTCTCAATATTTAACATACTTTTACAAATGCTCACAGGCTATTGATCAGCATAGATTTCTGAGCTTTGCTGCACTCTAGCTTGATTCCCAGCTGCTCTATCGTTTAATACCTATTTCTCTACTTTGTTTTCTGGGGGGATTATCTCCTAATTTTTCTTTTAGCTTGGAAATTGATTTACAGGTTGGGATGTCCTTGATGTACCCACAATTCAACATCACATTACATGGAAGCAAAATTTTTTAGTAAAACTAGTTATGGAACACCTTAAAAAAAAGGATATCTGTAGGGTCAGGTAGAAATGCTACACTAGGACATCATCTGGACACACATGACCTTCTCTGGTGAAGGGATTGCATTCCAACCCACCCAGTTTGTGTAACCAAACAGGCCAGCCCTCACTGGTATCTGTGTCCCCAAGAATTACAAAATACAGACAAGGGAGAAGACAGAAGGGGGAAATGCTTTCTCTTGAGCTGACTATACAGCCATACCTCACAGCCCCCCAGGATGTGCTCCTGAAAGTTGTGATGCAATAGGATGGGTGATGAGCCAGTTTTCCTGTGAGACTGAATTCCTGGTCATTACCCTGGTCATTGATCTTAGCTCATCTGAGGAAGGTGAGGATGAAGACAGAAGTTCAGAAAGATGCAGTAAGAAAAGAGGGACTTCAGTCACACAGATGAGGCAGTGGCAGCGATCCTGAAAGCCGTGCTGAAAAGGCAGTGACAGTCCTGGTGCAGATCTTCGTGCCTCTCTGTTTTTGACACCATCCATACCTCCCATCTACATTTAAAATGTGTCTTAAGGTCACCCAAGCATCTGTCCTCTATTTCTCATAAAAGCAGTTGTTTTAGTATCTGGCAGCTTAACTCTTAAGTGATGACAGCCTGCAGAGCACAGTGACACAACTCTGTAACACTGGATGGAGTACCAACAATTAGCAGATTATTCCTGTTTGGTTTTAAGTGTCTTTGGCCACTGCCACAGCAAAGGGTGACCAAATGCTCTTTCTCTAACCTGCTTTGATTCCACTTAAAGATAGAAGGCAGTGCTCAAGACAGACCTAGAAAAGGGTGCCACATGGATGTACCAGATGACTGTGTCTTCAGCCTTGTCTGTACTACTAAGGAAAATATGTCTTGTCTGTCTGGGAGCCAGCTGCATTACAGAGAGCTGATTGCAATCATAAGCAGTTATTGCAGTAGAAAGGAGGATAAATTAGAAGTACAGCCTGGAGAAACTGCTTGACCTCTTCACTCAGTGGTATTTGGTCTTGTGACTTGTACACTGAGTGCGAACTCCTCATCTGAGTTGCATTTCTTTCTGCCACACATTTCTCTGAGAAAATCCATTTAAATCCATTTATATCTTCATTATCAGTTAAGTGCAGACTTATATATTTGTATATTTCTCCTTTGTCTAACATAAGAACTTATTAACTTTGAGCACACCAATGTTTTCATGTGCTTATATACAAGCATAGGATAAGCAATGAATAGAAGAATAACCAGTGAACTGAAAATTACATCTCTTTTTAAGAATTGCTTCCTGACATTTTTTTAAGTGTCACCAGACTTTTAACAAAAGTCCTAATCCAAACCCTCAAAGCACAGTCTCACTTTTTCACCTCTAGTGCACCTTAATGGCAAACCTGTCCACAAGAGCAGTTTTGGGAGGATAGCACAAAAAGAAGCCTGCAGGCTACAACTCAACAAACAAAGAAATAGTATGAGATTAAAAAAAAAAAAAAAGAAGAAAAGAAGGTTTACCTGGTTCAGATCAAAGATATCAAAGACTCGTTTAATGTATAGGTCTCCCTCTGGATCCAGCCCTTGAAGATCCAAAAGCTTCTTGAATTCATGCAGACTAAGCAGCCCGGATGGACATTCTCTCATAAATTTTCTGTAATAATGGTGCATGTGTGCAGGAGCATCTGGTTTGGATTCTTGGGAGCCCATGCTGTTGCACAGTAAGCCTCCCTTTCTGTCTATTCACATTTCTGTCTCCCAGGTTCAAAGTCTTGCTCATGACCACAACTCAGCTTAATACAGCTTTTAAATGGCAACGTTAAACATCTTACAGAGAAAGCTTCTATTTTTATGTAGTGCCTATCTCTACTCATGAGATTACCTTTAATGCCCAGATCTAAAATAGAGGGGATTTCAAATTGTGGCTAAAGTAAAGCAAAGAGCACCATGGTCAATTTATAGTTCATCACTCTTCCATTGACTACAAACATATCTGTTACTAAAAAAATAAAGAGGATATTCTAAAAGTGATTTATTTTGAATTATATGCAAACCATTAGAAACACACAAGACTCTAATTCTAGAATAGCTGTAAGGAATAGCTGTAATTTTTGCTGCAAATAACGATGCAAAAGTTGGGAATGCAAACAACAATGCCTGCAATTACATACTTTTTTTGCTGTCAGTGGATTAAGCCCTGCTAAAAATTGAGCCTCTGGACTCCTCCTTGATGTACTTATCATAAATATGCTGTGTGGCATCTGTGTGGCAAATCACATCCTATTTCTTCCCTCTCAGCATGGGCTTCCAGATGTAACACACAGTTTTGGTCACTGGCTGTGTCACAGAATTTGAGTGAAAGAAGAATCTTTTACGATAACTTCCTAAACAGGAATCAGCGTAGTCTGGTAAGTAAAATAAAAACAGGTTTGTTCTTGGTCAGCGCTGTAGTCCTGCTTTTTATTTTGCAGCCTTCAGGAGCTGAATTCCTTTTTCCTCCATAAGCTCAGGGAAGGGGTTAGGTATCAGTAATGCTTCTGTACTGATTAACTTTTATACAAGGAGATGAGCGGCTCAGGAGCATTACTATAGGACAAAGAACTGAGGAACTATAAATACCAGTGTAAACATATAGAATGTTAGTCATGCAGAAACAAGACACTGCCACTCATCCTTTTCATTTTGTAATTGCAAGTGGAGTTAAAGAGCACAGCCCTGTGAGGTGTGCCCATGAAAAATGGCAACCATCCTCCAGCCTGACTTCAGCCAGAGAGCAATCAATATTATAGGATCAGGTCAGTTTTTGAGAGGGGCTCCCATACTCCTGTGGTCTGTGCTTCAGCTCCCTCCACAAGCACATCTACAAGTTTATTATCATATACTTCAAAATACGGCTTTTGAGTAAGAAAGCTTGAACACTTCTCAGGTGCCCATGAACCTCTGAAGATCAAACAGGAAGATATAGACATTGCCATCAGTTTAGCCACAGACTCTGGTCACTGGATTTCTTTCTAGCCACAGGGAACTTGGGACTTGCTCACATATACTCATCCCTCTCCTCTCCCTCCTCTTTTCTCCCCCTCAACAAACCATATATTCCTTCTGCTTGTTGGTCCAAATGGTAAGTGTTTGGGAAGTGTGCCCACAATGATTGAGGCACATGAGATTGCTGCACTGCCTTAAAGAAGGGCCTTAGAAGTCTGACTTCTTGTTATATTTTGTGCATTCTGGCAAAAGACTTACAAGAGAATATCAAGCGAAAGTTGGAATGCTTTTAAAATATCTGTTTTCAGAATCCCTTTAGCTTAATAAAAATAACTGAAACACCTGTAAAGACAGCAAAAATACCTGGGTAAAAAAATGATCTGATTAATAGTTCAGTCTCACATATCCCTCACCCCTAGTGGGGGACTAAAATGGTATAATCTGGTTGATATAACACCTGACATAAAAAGAAAGGTGAGTTTTATGGGGCACAAAAAGACTAAAATTTATAACCCTCTGCGTAGCCTGACATCATTTACTGAGCTGCAGACAAAGCATGTGCTGAGATAGTAGAAATTCTATAGAACTCACCTGTTCCAGAAGCCAAAGGCATTGGAGCATTTGTATTTCTAAATAAAAATAGAAAAACTGATAACAACATGGAGCCAAACTGAATAAGTTAATATAGCAAAGACATTCCAAAGAGTGCTGGAACAATGGGTGTAGAGACTAGTTTGTATGTAGAAAACACAGTGAAACAATTCCTAATGAGCAATCTGTACCAAATGAAGCTGATTGTAAAAGGTGAAGATAAAATATAGTATCTATTGAGATGCCAAGAAGCTTTCTGGAATCTGTACAATATTGTGGGAATCAAAAAAAACCCATACAAACAGGCAACAGTGGGACTATGCACTTACACTGAAAATGATAGTCCCATAATAAAGACTGCTGGTTCAAGGATAATCAATGCAGCAACATGGGCACACAGAAAACGCACATTGCAGGTAAAGCAAAACTGTCTCTGTAGGGAACCATGAGAAAAAAAAGATCAGATTCCTTAGTTCAGCTCTGGAAATGGAATAAAAGCTCTTAGTTTTAGAAGACATCATGTAATTAGATTTCTTTACAAGTGAAAAAAGGTTGTTTTCTGAAGGAGGTTCAAAATAGAGGTTGAGCCTTTTAAAAAAAGCCCACATCACAACAAAACTTCCCAGCAGGGTGATCAGGAACTAAATTGAAATACAAAAAAGCAGAAAACTATTAAAAACAGAGGTACCTTGGCAGTAGGCAGCTCATACTACATCCTTGTGTTGTGAAACAGAGAGGACACACATCTTTCCCCTCTGATAGATGCAGATGAATGCTACCTCTCTGAAGTGTAATACAAAAAAGAGAACTGCTATCACATGAAGTGCCTAATGCCAAGTTTTAAATATATTTGAATAAAAATCTTATCTACAGATTTTTGTCTACATTCATGTCATCTTTGCCAATTAACTTTTTGCATCTACTTCAGCTCAATCCAGCCCCACTTTCTGTTTCCTTCTCAGCAATTTCTATGTGGCGTTTTCTCTGAAAAAAACACATCTCTCACTTGTGTGACTCAGCTCATGCTTCTATACTTTTCTCCATTTCTCTCTTTCTCCATCCCTTTCTTTCCAGGACTCTGTTGCTACCAGTGCTGGGTGCCTATGGAGATCTGCCCCTGCTCATTTGAGTGGCAGGGTGCAGCTGTTTGGCAGGACCAGAGGAAGCACCATTGCTGGCATTGCCATGTCCCTGGCTTTAGAGCATGGTTTCCTTCCCTGTATCCTACCATCTCCCCCAGTACCTTCCAACCCCATGGGCATGTGGCCACTCATCATCTGCAGCCAACTTCAGAGTCCATTTCTGTCCCTTAAGGTGGATGCAACTTACCTCCCAGCTCAGGTCTGGGTGAGGTGGTTTCAGAGAGACTACCTAGACAGCTCAAATGAAAGTCATTTGCACAAGACACAAAATTTTGGAAAGAGAAATCTGTCCTCCCAGAAGAGCCAGAACGGCCTATCCTAGTCAGAAAATTTACCTATGAAGGCTTTCAATTTTAAGGGTTTTTGCTTTTTTGTTGTTTGCTTTTTTGATTTTTAAGACCCATACTATTAGGTTCCAGCCATCACCATCTTCTCCCTATGGACCATTCTACAGTTTTCTAATTATTTGAATGAGTGTTTAGCTTCTCAATTTTACATTTCTTCTATGCATGATACAAGGAGGAAGACCAAGCTGACCATTCTTTCTTTTATCTTCTTCAGAGTGTAGCTTGCTTTTAAGAGCTGTACTTCTCTCCTTTATAAACCTGAAAGATTTTGCCCCAATGAGACAAATTTCTTGTAGGACACAACCCCCTAATCTGAGGCAAGAGGAATCACAAATTCTTGCTAACTCAAGCGTGGGAAGAGAGGTCATTGCTGCTTTCTGTGGTGTTTAAACCCTGGCACTACTGTGGGACACAATTGCTGAATTGTTCTCTCGTTGAAAACACTGATTAAGCACTGCCCCAACTTTGCTAGTTTACAGCCACATTCCTTGTGTGCCTGCTGCTGTAGTTCTACAAAAAATTAACTCCTTGAGTTTTTGTATAGCTTTCAAACTGAGAAAGAAGGCAGTGACCATTAAAACAATACATCCATATGAACCTATTATAGCTGATTTCTTTTTGTAGTACTGCTTCATTATTCCTGACATGGAGATTATGAATATAGCTCAATGATACACATCTTGGTGATGAGAAAGTCAACTGTGCTTATCTTAGCTGTGCAGAGCCCAGCCTAGCAGGTTTTTTTTTGTTATTAAACCAGTTACAGACGTAATTTTGTGGGTGCTGTTAGCCACACATGCTACAGTGAGCCCATATCTATAAATAACCAGTAAACCATGGATAATGAAATAACAAGTCCTATCCTTCCCACAGAACCATTTTTAGTGCCGTTCCTTTAGTTTTAACGATTATGAGAAGCACTCTGAAATACCAATTTTACATTTTCCATTTGGAGTCCATGACTTACCACGAGGACCCACTGCTGAAGCTGTTATTTTCATCAAGGTTTCTGGCTGTTGAAGAGATGCATCCTCCTTTGTCAGGAGGGTAATTCAGGAGTACTTTCTTTTAGTAGCTATGGTGAATTCACTGATTTTCTTAAACTCTGGATGGGCAAGAGCTTGGGCTGCACCTTGTCTGGTGGGCATCAGGGAGCTGCAAGTGGGACTAACAATCCCTGCTGCTGCTAACCTGCAACTTTTCATTGGAGTTATTAGAAATGAAAGGAAAGAGTCCTCTCATCCAGGGAAAATCTGAGAGGCCAGTGGAATGTCCTGACTCCATCTGGGAGAACTAAGAAGAAAAGAAATCACTGAACATTTCCATGCTGATAAACTAGATGGGGGTATCCCCAGAAATCTTCATGTTAATAGTGACAGATCCAAATAAACACTCACCCCAACAATGTTTTGATGCCACAGGCTGTTTTCATGAGGGATTTCAGCTTACACAAATTGGATTTTTCCAGTTAATAATGCTACATTTAGATCCTCGAACAACTCTAAATCCTGGCTTCCTGTTTTTATCTGCCTACACAGCACAGCTATTTGCAAGAAATTTGAAATAATTTTTTATTTTTTTCCTACTAGCAATACAATCCCCTGAGTGAAGCACTTTGGAAAAAGGAAGGCCAGGCCGATAGAGTCATCAGCAGACATTTAAATAAAAGACGAGGCTGTCTTCCCTAATTGGTGCAGTAGTTTTGGTTGGAGACGTTTTCCTTCCTGGTGCCTGAAATCTTTCCCAAGGTGAGCAGAGACTGAGCCATGGGCATCTCCTAGTGGCCTGGGCTCGCAAGACAAGGGCTTGTGTTCTTGCTAAAGAGGGTGGTGATATTTATGTCCAGTAATCCCTGTTCCAGTGCTTTTCTGGGACACTGGAGAGGCTTTGTGGAGAGACACCTCCAGGGGCTGCACCTTGTGGCTGCTACTGCCAGCCCCCTCTCGCTGCAGTGAGCAACCAACCACATTTATTTATTTATTATGTTGTTTCTGTCCAGTTGTCAGCTCTGTTTCTGATGGAGAATGAATCTCTTGTTGAGATTTTTAACTACCTTTTCTGCACTTTTTCTCCATAGCTGGCATTTCAGTTCCACAAGGGTTTTAATTAATGTACAAAGAAGGGATGAGACACTATTTCCTCCTTCCACTCCTTGAACATTTATTCACATCTCTTTATACTTGTGCCTCAATTTTGTAAATTTTGCTTTTTCTTTTACATTTTGCTTGTTTCTTCTCTCTCCTCAAAAGCTGTTAGCTACTTATTCCTGTCTATTCCTGTTTTTTTGACTGCACTTTTCCCACTCCATTTGTCAATTCTTTCCATTTATCTTCTTGAAGTAACAAAATTTTCTTTCTGATCTATGCAAAAATTGAAGTCTGCCTTCCTTCCACTACCTAGCTTTGAAAATTTTTTTTATAACAGGTGAATAGGGAAGCAAAACATTGTATAACTCTTTTGCAAGCATTCCAAATAAGAATAAAAATGGCAATGACAAAAAAAGAGAAGAAAACCAGAAAATATTAATTGTAATTGTGCAAAAATGCAGCTCTGAACAGAATTTATTTTAGAAATGGTGGAGAAAGTAATTTTTAAAGAGGTGAATGAAGACAAAAGCATTCACACAGCCTACCAGTAGTAAAAGGGGAAAACCTGAGGGTTTTAAGGCTCTCATCCAGCCCCACCTACAAGGAAACAAACTCATTTTTGAGATTTTTGAAGAGCTTGTCAGTAGGTGGGTCATTCTCTGTCTGGAGTGACCTTGACATGTTCTCAGGTGCTTCTGCAGGGACTCTCTTGAAGACAAAACATGACATTTATGCTCATGATGTACAAGAGCTTGTGTCAGGTTTGCAGCCTTGGTACTCTTGAAATAGAGTACTTGAAATAGACTGTGCAGCATCATTGTAATTGGGAAAAAAATGTTCAGATTTCAAAGAAACCTCTCACAGAAATTACCAGGTTATCTAAATACAAACATGGGTGAAATTCACATGACAGCACCTGAAGAAAGGGTATAAATCAGAGCTAGTGAAATTTGGGAAGGGCACTTATTACTGAAAAGACTTTTCATGACTCACCAATTTAAAGTACACATTTTGATTTAACATCCCATCTAAACCAAGCATGGCATAAGTACTTTTCCTATTATAATCTTAAGATTAAAAAGAACTAGCAACATGTCTTTATGTATATAATTCTGAAACAGCAAGAGCATGGGGAGACAGTAAAAAGTAATCAGATTGCTTCATTTGCATAATCCACTTAACACACATGTTCTGTTCAAAGCTTCAGTGATGGGTTTTCAGATAATAAAGTGATAGAAATTTGAATATTTAAAGCATAGCACTTTTGTCATCATAGAAATTGGAAGCTGACAGAGTAATCTTCAGCAATTTCAGCTTCAGGGGGAAGTGTGCAGACAGCTAAGTTTGTTGTTTGCTTGGAATCTCACTTCCTAAAATCTAAATGCATCCATGCTACAAGAAATTTAATCTCAAATTCTTTTCCTCGTCCACTAATGTCATAGATCTGGCAGTGATTTTTACCACCATGGCAGCAGAGAAAATCTGATCCTCTAGCAAAGAAAATTAACATGAAGAATTCGAGGTGGAGTATGTTTGGAGGGGACAGGGTGAAGAAAACATAAGAAAACTACTGCTGAAATTTTCATCGTCAAAATAAAATGACATTATGGCTTTTTGTATCTGTATGTGTTATGCCGCTTCAGAATCTTGATTTATATTAGTATTTTATCATAAGCTGGCTAAAAAATATCTTCTGATAAGAAAGATAGTTTCCACTGACTCAGGTAAGTTGTTTTTCCCTTGATGTATAAGGCAGGGCAGAGAGACTTGTCCATCTGACTTGGAAAGAGCTGACTCATCTTGAAGTATGATCTTTTGTCTCCACTGAGCATAGAAAGGAATCTTGAGCTGGATTTCTGCATTAAGACCAGACTCCAGAAGACAAATGCTTTTCCATTGTACTCTGCCTGAGCCATGCTCTTGTTAGGAGAGTTGATGCAGTCAGAATGACCAAGAATTCTATGAAGATACTGAGAAAGCCATGCCAAGCCATAAAACTCCCAAATGCATTTTTCTTGGCAAGCTGGTATAGCCACAGTTCATTCTGCTTGTTACGTAAATCGGTTCCCTTAGCCAGCCTGATGCCCCACAGAATGACTTCACAGGAAACAGAAATTACAGCAGATAAATATACACATCATGTCGAACTAAACAGATGCAGTGTGAATGCCAAAGAGGAAACTTATGGAAATCCTGGCACGTTGTTTGAGAGGTCCTGTTTTTTGTTTGCCACAGGGTTTTCAATGAGGCATTTGCAAGACTTTATTCAAGGCAAGAAAAGAATAAAACTGAGCTACAGCTTATCTAGATGCTATATGTTGTATCTGAATCATGTAGCTACACTGTTGCCATTTAATCAAAAATAGATTTTTAAATTAGTATTTAAAGGGAAAAAGTAAAACATTCAGATAAAACATTCTGGTTCACTTGATTCATTTCCCTAAGTGTTTAAGCCTTTCCAACTACTAAATTATACAAATAGATTGGGTAGAAATTAAAACTTGCCAGCCGTTTTTCTGGGAATGGAAGCCCCATTCTTCATCTTATTTCCATCTCCAAATGGATATAGACTATACAATCTTATGTAACTGACAATTCTAAATGTGCCATTCCTGTTCTGCCTTCTAAGTAACTTTGCCTGGTCCTATTGCTGCAGCTGAGCAACAGCTCAATTAAGAAAGCACACAATAAAATCTATGCCTCAGATTAGAAGTAGCTAGTGGAGGATTGTTACAGCATCCTGCAGAACAGGAAATGAATATCAGATATTTAGTGGGAACACATTATTAAATAATGAGATTTTAAGCCTAGTATAAGCAGTTTTACAGTGGATTTTATGAAGCCCTAAAGGCCAAATCATTGTTAAATTTCATTAAAATGGGGGGAAGACTTCCAAACTGATAAAAACCTGAAGCATCTTTTTTTCTGTCTAACATGGAACATTAATTAAACAATCCCTTTTGGGAATAGCAAAACAAAAGCCTAGACCCATACAATCTATGTCTTTTGTCCCCTAAGACCCCAAATGCTGGTACCCCAGCTCCATCCTCTATTTTCTATAGGCAAAAGGAAACAAGTGCCTGATCATTTTGTCAGCCAACTGTTGCCTTAAACAATGAATAAAAGCTTATTTCTGCATGAATGGGGCATTCATTCTGGGTGTGTCTCTGCTACACAGCTGCCAGATTTTATGAAAACATTAGGAACTGATTAACTGAAATGCCTACTCTTTGAAATTTGGCAGAAATACACTAATTGATTAAAAAGTTCTGGGGATACCAGAGAAGGGAATGAGATATTGATTAGTAGTAAGAGTCAAACTGATGTGTATATAATCTGACAAGTTTAAGGCTTACATCTTAATATTCCTCAGATAGCTTGAGCAAACTACTCCATGGGTGACAAGCTACTTGTAGTAGGAGAAGAACAATTAGGGAATTTTAAAATACCAACAAACCAAAATATGTTCTCCCATAAAATAAAAAGCCCAAATACCCAAAACCCAAAGCTCCCCACACTTTTCAAGAGCACTGAAGTGTCAAGGGCTTTTTGTAGTACACAAAAAGCTGTTAGGTGAGCTTGGACATTGTCTGTGTGCGCTGTCTGGGAAGGTTAGCATTCATAAAGCTTTTCTGGGAAACTTAATGCATCAAATTAACAATTTCTGCCAGTCAGGTTTCATGTCTGTAGACTGGAAGTTTGCTCATCAACTGCAATTAGCACATTTATTGAGTTAGGTGGTACCACTTAATCAAATTTTGGTATGTTTAACCATCTGGTAATTGGCAAGGGGAAGAAAAGAGCATGTGAGGACCCTGATTTTATAGGAAGAGTCCTTGAGGATTGTGGAAGAAAGAATTACATAATTCCAAAAATGCAAGTGGAATTTGGAGTGGAGATGGGTATGCAAACACAAGAAAACAGTGTAATAGAGGTAATGTTGCATGTAAAAGCGCACAAGGTACCTTATACTCTCAGGATTTTCTGAAACAAGTATAATTAATTCCATAATTAGTAATAGAAAGGCATTGTCTAGAACAGAAAAATGTCTGGGGCAGTTATCATTGTTTGGACCAGTTTTAACCTGCTGTTAAAGTAATTTGTGTAATGTAATAACAAATTTTTCATTACATCTCTGAACTCAGTAAGATAAATAATGTGGGTAGAGAATACTAATGCTTTATTGGGTTTTTTTTGGTATTTTTTATACCAAGATGGGCCCTCTGTTCTATTAGCTGAAAGCTGAGTTTGTATTATTGAAAATTCAGCCTAAGCCTAATTTCTGTGACTTTTTTAGAAATTATAGATGGATCACTCCTTTTGTCACATTTGGTAGAAAGTGTTACCTTGGCTTAAGGGGAAAATATCTCTGGATAAGTCTCATGGATGGAAGGAACCTGTATGGAATAACAAAAGGCAGCAATGCATCTAACACCTGCTGGACATATCTTTAGCAGGACCTATGTTGTTAAGCAGTAAAATTGGGATGATGCATCAAAACCCCCTTGGAAAAAGGGGATCGACTGATACTGAATTAGGGCACAGAAGGTGTTCAGAATGAATCCTGTGACAGAAGGAATCTTACTGTGCCTATGTTGCATAATCTGAAAGCATTAATACCTATGGATCCAGCTGAACACTCACTGCCTTCGAAAGATTTTTCAAACATTTATATAAATAAAAATTTCAATTATTAATGCACACTGAAAATAATAATAAAAATCTTGTTTTCAAAGATAAGAAACCATCAGCATGTATTAAAATAACTGTATGAAACTTTCAAATTGGCAAAATGTACTGGGAGCAGAGCATTCAGCATTGTTTTCCAGCCGCTCTTTTTATCTGCTCGGAGGTTTCTGTTGAATCACTTCCATTACCTCTGAGTAGGGAGCTTGAAGCTCTCTGAGACATCCCTGAGTGCATCAAACGATAAAGCCACAAGAAAGCCAGGAAGTCAAGAATGAATTCTTACCTTATTCATGTCAAATGTGTGGAATACTTGTTCAACATAGCTGTTAGCTTCAGGAGTAAGTCCGTGTAGATCCAGGACATGTTTGAATTCATGCAGGCAAAGCTGTCCAGATGGGCACTCCTTCATAAACTTTGTGTACCAGTGGTGAATTTCCATAGCATTGATGTCATCTGCTGATCCAGCAGCACCCATTGCATCAAACATACCAGGTAACCTTTTTCAGTATTTGTTCATCCAAATGTTGATTCTTGCTTCCGAACAATGATCATTCAAACACCAACTGTGCCTTTGAGAGCTACTTTAAACCTCTTACAGATCACTACCAAGATAGACCTAGTAAATATAGCACCCTAGAAAGATTACTGGCACCCAGTTTTAGTAGCCTTGGTTTTAGCAGCTAATTACAGTCTTTGTGCACAGTCAGTCCTCAGAGCCTCAGATGAACTGATTATACCAGTTCTCATCTTGCACTTGCATCTGTGGTGCTAAAGGTATTTCAACTGGATGAATATTGAAAAAGCAACATGCAAGAACTTTGAGGGTAGTTTCTAAATCTTCATTTTAATAATTTATGAAGTTTTAACAAAAACTTAGAACCATTTTAATACTTGGATGCATTTCGTGCAGCTGCCTTGGAGAAAATGACTTCATTTTTTTTATTTCTGTATATCTGGTGATCCAAATCTTACCTTACAGGTCATAACTACAACACGACCTGGATAACCTGTAAAAACTGAAAGTGATTGTACACTAAGCACCAAAAACTTGTCTTTAGACAGCAGGTTCTACAAGCATCTGAGTCTCCTGTAAGCCAATGTTGTCCTGAAAATTGCTTCCCCACTGCCATTGCTCCTTCAATCCCATCCTTTCCCTTCCCTTAGGCCAGCAGAAGTGTTTGTGGTTGCACTTGGGAACAAGTGTTAGAACAGATCCAGGCAAAAGCTTGCAGTAAGTTTGAATACCAATAAATACAGCTAGCTTTAGAAAACATTGCTTGCATTTTTGCATTGCCTGGTGTCACAATACTGGGTTCTACAAGAGAACAGATAAAGTGAGGGTGGAAAAGGCTGGTCAGCAGTATGGGGGGTGCAGGACTACTGCTTCTTCTGCTTCAGATTGTTTGTGGAAACTTGCAGTGTCGTAATGGCTGTGCTGTGTTGCAGTACATAGCAGAGCACAGGTTTACAGCATTTAAGCCTACAGCAGACACTATGGGGTGCAGTAGTTAGAGACTAAACTGGTAAAATGTAAAAATACAGCTGTCATACCTAAGGCTACTGCAAAGTTGATGTCCCACCAGTGGCACTGAAGTGAATCTCACCAGAGGAGGGTGAGCACCACTCCAGCAGCTCTGCTCTGGAGAGCAGGGCACAGTTCCATTTCCCTCCAATGCCATGCAGCTGCCTGAGATGAATTCTCCTCTGGGCCAAGGCTCCTGCTTGCTCAGCTGCAAAAGCAGTGTCCACAGCCAGGAGAGACAAATGTGGTCTCAAGACAGTGAAGGAACTGAATGTCCTACTGAACTGTTGGACATGTTGTGAGACCTGGTTTTCAGTGCCAGGAGTGATGGGCATTGTGGTGGTACATCCATGGGGTGTGCACTGCTGGCAGCACTGATTTACCAAAATATGAGTATTGGTCTAACACCCATACTCAGCTGTGACAGACAAAAGACTCTCTAACAATTTAAAGTTAGAAAGGATATGTTTATTCAGTGCTGGGCAGCAGCGTGGGGTAGCCCCCTAATACACAGTGCAAAATTACAGGTGGTCACAGTGTCTATTTATTGACAAAAGGTTCAAACAAATACATATTCATAATACCAGCCCCTCCCATCCCCTGCTTCCTATGGTAATTAGCTTGAATAGCTATTAAGCATGCGTGGTTGGCTTCTTGAATTAAGTCTGGGGTCGTTTTTGTGGGGAGGGGTCTTAGAAGGAGGAAGTAAGGCGAGTCTTCCTTGCCCTGACCTTTTCTATTAATGACAATACAAATGGCTTTTGGGGCAACTCCAGTTTTGCAAAGAATGAGTTTCTGGTTGCAATTGTTTGGGTTCTTTGGACCTAACTACTAGTTTCATCCTTTCCCATTGCAAGCACAGCTAAGCAAACATAAATCAACAGGCAATCAATTATTTAAGTTTCAGGTAACTATCTCAAGCCCAGTTTCTTTTAACTTTTAACTAAAATCCTAATTTCTTTAAGATTAGTGTTTCAGAACCAGCTGGGCAAGCTGGCCCTGATACATAAGGTTTAGGGCCATGGCATGCAGGTTCATGTGGTCCTCCAGTATTTTTAGGCAATTAAAGAGCTGTGATGTGCTAATCGTGTAAGATCAGAATTGCAAGATATTTTTCAGAAAGAGTTACAAGCCTTCAGTGAAAAAGGGCCACAAGCTGGGCTCTTGCTGGAACAGGCTTTCAGCACATATTTGCACCTATGTTGCATAAATCAGAGTGGATCCAGTCAGGGTGATGCTGCTGAAGAGGGAGAGAAGGGAGAAAAAAGTGTACATGGATGCCTGGAGGACTTCAACGGAGGCATATACTGTAGTTATCATTAAAAGGTGATATTTTCCTGATCTCTACTCATTCCTTGCATCACTTTTAACAGTCTCCCTAGGGAAAAACAGCTGCCCACTGATATCCTGTCAGTTATAGGATCAGGACCTTCAACAGTGAGAAGCAGCAGGGATTTTTTTTATGAAATACTGAATAAAACCAGAATCTGAAACATGTGAAGTGGTATTTGGAAATATGTAACTTCAAAATATCCCTAGCAGGCAAAGAATGCCATATTTTTAATAACAAAGAACAGCAAGCAAAAGAAAGGTAGCTTAAAATGGCAATCTTCAGTCTTTTATTGTTTTTTCATCAAATCTAAATTTTCAATAGTTAGGAATTCGAGATGCCAACATAGAATTTCCCAAGTGTATATCTACCAAATTTCTTGTTCAATGAAAAGAGGAAGTTTTAAAACACTCAAATATTACTCAGAATTCTTCCTCTTCCCCACCGCCTGCCCTCCAAAATAACAGCAGCGTTCAAAGGAAAAAATCAAAGGTTTGAACCACAGATTTCAGAAACCATAGACAATTTTTTTAGTAAATAAGGTGGCCTGCAATTGGTTTTGTACATTTTCATTTTCAAACCTTCTTCTGAAAAAAAGCAACAGCATAAATAGGAATATTAAAAAACAAGCCTTCTCATTCCCTGAAAATATGCATATTTCTTTCATATGGCATGGAAGACTCTCCAAACTCTGTTGTTATTGTCCTTTGGGAAGACAAGTTTAAAATGTCAGAAAATTCTACATTTTATTTAAATAACTCTTCAAGATAATCATCAAGCTATTCTAAATTATCTATTTGATGAATCTGAAAAAACCCATCAAATTTTAAGGTGGAGCATTTGAACAAATAAGCATGACATGCTTATCAGCAAATGTCATTATTTAAAAAGAATTAAGAGAAAATACGACAAGACTTGAAGAAGCAGGGCAATAAACCAGACTAAAATGGAAACATGGAAGCTGGAATTAGGTGTGAGTAGGAGAAGAAGCTGCTTTTCAAGGAGTTCTTGGCCATGTTCCTGCTAGAATAGCTTTGCTGAGGGATTATAGTGATGAAGTGCACACAGATTAGAAGGGCTATGCTGGCAGCACTGTTCTTTTTAGCCATTTAATATCCTCACTTTCACTCTGAGGAAAAGTTCCTTCTCTATTTTAAGCCCAATTTTCTCAGACAAGCAATAGCATGTCCACATCCACATCAGCTGGGGAGTAGATTTTTTCATGTGTACTACCGTCCAGCAAAGTCCAGGAGTAGAATGGGGGAGAATGTAGAAGCAGAGAACTCTCCTAGGTCTGCAAGCTGTGAAATACAAAAGGGAGGAAAGGCAGATGGAAAAGAAAAGCAGCACCTCTCAGAGGGAATGACAGGACTTTGAGAATAGAGATAGAAGGCAAGGCACTTCAAGAAAGGATGAAAAAATTATATATTAAATTCTGCCATAAATGTGAGGCCTGAAAAGAAAAAACTGAACTTATGCATTACAGCAAAAACCAAAATTTAGTTCCTATGGCTTAAATCCAGCATCAAGGGTTGCACACACAGAAACCTATTGCCCAAGCAGTGTCTCTATTAAACAGGCACATGTTTATTTGCCTCTGAATATGATTGTAAAGAACCACCCAGGTCACCTGGAGCCTCCTAGTCCTGTTCCAGATGGCACTTAGACCTTCATATTTGATGGTAGGGACTCAAGGCTACTAACATAGGTTATGAGATGAAAACCCTTAAGGGTGTGATAGACTGGATGATGTCATAAAATATAGGGGAAAGTTTAACGAAGCATTTGAAACTTAAGAATTGCAGAAAATGAGGACAATATGATCAGGACAGAGAAATCCATATCTGTTATAGGGAGAAGCTTCAAGAGACTAAACTCTGACCCCAGCTTTTCCCCAAAGCAAAATTCACACTAAGTCTCTCTCATTGTTATATATTAGCACCATCAGTTTCTGCAAGCCACAGAAATAAAAAATTTGGACTTAAAGATGTAGGAAGACAGCACCATTTAAAAGTTTTATCTGATCCCCTTACTACAGTGACAGGCAATGGTCTTATCTGTAGACATAAAAACCAGAGATCACTGAAATGAAAAGTCTTATTTTCCTTTAACCTCAAGGCAGCCTTTCTGGAATTCTCTGAAACATTTCTGCAAAATTATTTGAGAAAGAAATAGATTTCTTAAAAAAGAAAAAGAGAAGAGTGTTTGTGCAATTATAATGTGGAAATGATTAGCACAAGGTGGTATGGAGGCTAAAAGTAAATATGAGTTTAAAAGAAACCAGAAAAATTCAGGTAGGAAAAGCCCATTTAAGCCATTTGTTGAACCTCTTCTTTGAAAGAGTGGCCACAGGCTGCTGGAAGCAGTGAGGGTGACAGGGGTGCCTGTTCCCCAGGCATGTGCTCCTGGCTTTTGCCAGAGAGAGGAGAGTGGACCTGAGTATTTTAGACCTGTCTAATGAAGTGTGTCTATTTTTGTACCAGACGTGATCCAGAGAGTGTTTAAATGGCTTGCCTTTATCCAGCTGGTGGTCAGACTGACTGAAGATTAAGAATTTTATACAAATTATGGTATTCTGAGGGTCCTGTCTTAGATGGATGTCTGAGTACAATGCAGGAAAACCCGATTTATTTTCTAAATTGTGTATTTATCATAAAAGTATTCATGCAAATTATATTTTCTCTACAGTTTCTATTCGCATCTTCCTATAATTTTCTTTCTCACACAGGTTATTGCTTCTTTATTAAGACATTTTCTGATTTAATTTGCTTGTAAGCTTCTCAATGTGCTTGTATGTGAAAATACACAACCCTGAATACACAATAATAAACCTGTAAATTAGTGCCTTGTTATTGTCTTAGGTTCTGTATCTGTTTTCTTATATGACAAAAATACTTATGCAGAAATCTGTCTGCTACCAAAGTTATGAAACATAAAGGGACCACAAGGTTCTATTGATAAAAACTAGAGAACAGATTGTTGTGATAGCCTACACTGAGGAGATGACTAGATGGCAATTCAACTTTAATTCTTCCTCTTCTCTTTTTATAATTAATAATAATAATTTCTTGTGACTCTCAAGCTTCTTTAAATGCCTTTTAAAATTAGTTTTGTAGGTGGGTTCTGAAGTGTTGTGAAGGTTACTTAAGTAATATTCTAATGCTGTTAAAGCCCTTTATAAAGTATTAAGGTGACACCATAATCTTTCTGGGACTCTTACACAACACACACTGCTCTGTATTAAAATAAAAAAAAACAAACCAGCCATCCCCTTTCCTACTTAAGTAGAAAAAAAACAGATATAGGACAAATAAAACTTATTTATTCTTCAGAAGGATAGTAAATATAATAAAATTCACCAAAGGGAATTAATGAAACAAATAATATTTGGTAAGTGATTATATAAACTCAATTTGAAGAACATATATACCATGCTTACACCACCTTGCAATGAATTCTGACATTTAATAAGTCCCAATTTGATTTGATAGCAGTAATTGCATGTAATCTGTCAGCCCTTCCCTGGGAACTGAGTCTGGGATTATGTAGGTGACAAGATTAGTGCAATGAGAGAAGGCAGAGGAATTCATGGCACACAAAGCATCAGAATTCTCTCCTGAACCAGAGGGACTCAGTGGGAAGCACGAGCATGTTCAGGTCCAGTGCAACAGGGGATAACTATATAAACTACCAAAGATCCAAAGATGGATATCTGTGCTCCCTGTGTGTGTATCTGTGCTTATAGCTAAACATGCTACTAACTCTGGAAGCCCAGAACCAGCCACATTTTGCTTCATTTGTTAAATAACAAGAAATTAAATAGATGTAATTTAATGTAATTTACCCTGTGAAAGGACTTCAGTAATTCTACCATCTTTCCCCTCAGACTACTAAGTTTTCCTTGAAAAGCTATGCTTGCAGTTCACAGCTTTGCTGCAGTTTGCAAGCATAGTCTGCTTTGTGGATATGGCAATGGATAGAATTTTTCTCTTTCATTTTTAAACAGTATGAGATCTTTTAAATCTAAACAGAGCATTTCATTTTATAGCCTGAATATAGGCAACCTGAAATTCCTATTAAAATATATTTTCAGTGAGAACTACTGTGAGCTCCTATAAATATTGATCAGCATGTAGAGAATTACAGGCTAGTAACTCACCATGGTTAATAATCCCTAACAGAGGATGTGCAAAGAGTGGCCTGTAAGGTCCATCCATGGTTTGTGCCATGTGCAGCAGCAACTGATGTAGAATGGACTTGTGTGATTCCAGTAACTTACTTTGTACCATATCCAAAACCTTTGGCCAGCCATGATGCCAACTTTTTACATTAGTGAGTTCAGACTGAAAAAACCTGGTAATTTTTGTTACTCCTGTATTTTTCTGCCAGAAGTACCCTGAAGAGTTGAGAGCAAGGTATAGTAATGGCATAGGACAAAGAAAACAAAAAGGAAAATAATATCTTTTTATCTTACTGTCAGCATTTGATATTACATCCTGAGAGGCAATGCACAAAAATAAAACCAGCATGGAATTTAATTTAAAAGAAAGATGCATGAAGGTCTTTCAACATTTTATAGTTTATATTCCTCAAGAGGAATTTTATCACCACTGTGCTATGCAGCTCTGAATGTGCTCTACAGTTGTCTCATGCTGCCACAGCAATCTCAAGGTAGTTCCTGGCTGCTGTAATTCTTGACAAACTTTCAGATATGAAAAAATACCAACAGGCACAACATTTATTTGAGTGTTTTTTTAAACAGGGTATTGACAAAGAGTTTTGCTTTGTGTTTTCAGTCTGAAAAATTGATAAAAGCAGACGTTAGAGAACTTAAACTGAGAAGCTGTGTGTGCTCTGTAAGAAGGCACAATTCCAGTGTATTTAGAGGAGGAATGCACGTGCTTAATCAGCACATGCAATTAAAATAAAGGCAAGGAAATCTGTTAGAGTTTAGAATGCAAAGATCATTGTTTCCAGACATTTTTGCTGATCTATTGCAGACTTCTTTTTATCGCTTTTAAATTGTCTTCATCATCATGGAATAGGTCTTAATATCAGCATTCACTATTAAATCACTTGAAGTCTAAGCTCTGAAAAATTTGACTCAGACTTGCATTCAAAATTTGAAAAGAAACTAAGGGGAAAAAACCAACCTGGGGCTCCAAAACTATCTGAAGGTTTAATTTTATGAAATGTGCTCTTGAACTTAAGAAGTGGGAGTTTCATATTCTGTTTGTGCGACAAGCAGCTTCCCCTCAGCTGTTGGACTAAGACTGTAACAGACTAGTTTTTCTTCTATCACAATTCTTAAAAATCACCATGCTGATACGATTTGTCTAGAACATAAGATATACCTCTAAGAGGAATTCCTCTGAGTCTGAAGCGTTACTCAAAATTACTCCTTGCTTTTGCATTAATGAGTTTGAGACCAATTTTCCAGGCTGTTAGCAAAGAAATGAATGTATTCACCCCCATTAAAAAAAAAAATCACAAAAACCAGTTAAATGAAAAAAATTCTGTCTTCATTAATCTTTTGTTAGTTTTGATTGCCAAAATATTTTGCAACAATAACTGCAAGCTAAAAGCTTCAGCTAGAAGCTTCAGGTTTTCTAATTAGGCTTGGGCTCTTTGTCTACTTCACATAATTTAAGAAACCTCTTTGAAGTATTAAACATAGTTTTGTTAATAAATTCATGAACATAAATAAAATTATGCTCTTTTTTTCTTGGAAAGAGTATCCACAAAGCATTGTAACACCTATTCAGTAGCATATCTTTAAAGAAAAAATTTTACATGGACATAGAATGATTTCATATGTTTAAGAGGAACCTTATTTAGAAAGAAAAAGAATTAGTATTTACATTCACAAAGTATTATATGTGTATAAAAGGAGTAAAAAAAATTGTAAAGAAGAAACAACTGAAAAAAAGCTAATAGAGAAAGGAGAGAACAGTAATTAAATTTAGGAAGGTATAGAAGCCCCAGCTGGGCAAATTAATTCTTTATCATCAGCAGGTGAATAATGACAGTTGGTTTGTCCTCTTATGCCTTAAAGGTGGTGTTGGAATATTTAAAAATTATAAGTCTGCAGTACTGGAGTAAAAGGCCAGGACAATGGATAAATAGGCCCTCTAGTACTATCACAAGTTTTGTACCCTTTCATCTGAAAGGAAACTCAAAAGAAGAAGGGTAAAAGGATGTTTTATACTCTAGAGCACTTCCTAGAAAAGTTTAAAAGCCTGAGGTTTGTTTCTATGGAAAACCTCTAAGAATGTGAATGTGCACTTTGGACAAGCAGCTGCTGGCATCTCCCAGTAATATAAGCTCCCAGTAAGAAGACACAGGTGGTGAACATTCCTTTAAGTCAGCATAGGACAAAACATGAAAAAGTCTCTGAAAGAAAATTCCTGTGTCCTTGATGGGGAAGCAATTCAAACTTTGCATGCAAATATCTGATCTTTACTTTTCACTTTAAAGGTGTCTGAAAGCTTTTAATTCTACATTGAATTAGCAGTTTGAAGAAGCTGCAGGAAAGCAGCTTATTGATGGGAACAGAGTGAGCTGCATCTTCTCTGAATGTCTTCTGAGTTCATTGTACAGCTGCACAGTTGTAGAAACAATTGGGTGGCAATTTATCCACAGAGGCAGAACATGGCAACTAAATACATATAACTTGGAGTGGTAAATAATGAAATAATCAAGCTGAGTAGGGGTACTTACCCAGAGTGACTCCTCAAGTGTAGCAATTTCTGTTGTGATTGTGGTGGGCTGTCCATGGCCAGCTGCCCACCCAACTGCTCTCATTCCACCTCCTCAGCAGAACAGGGAGAAAAGATGAAAAAGCTCAAGGGTCAAGTTAAAGAGAGGGAGTTTGCTTGCCAATTACTCTCATGAGGAAAACAGACTTGACTTGGAGAAAATTAATTTAGTTTATTCTCCATTAAAATAGAGTACTAACAGAAAGAAAAACAAGAACTCAAAGTCCCTCCTTTTGACATGCTCAACTTCACTCTCTCCTTCCTGACTCCTCTACTCCCTCCTTCCAAGCAGTGCAGGGAATGGGGGCTGTGGTAAGTCCTTAACAGCTCCTCTTTGCCTCTGCGTTCTTGTCCTCTTCTGTAGGGTGGCTCCTTCCCATGGGCTACAGCACTTCAGGATCAACCTGCTCCACCATGGGCTCTCCAGGGACCATGGCTCCTTCAGGGATGTTCACTTGCCAAAGTGTGGTCCTTCCCATGGGCTGCAGTGTGGGTGTCTGCTCCAGTGTGATCTCCTGCAGGGAGAACCTCTGCTTGGATACCTGGAACATCTCCTCTTCTGACCCTGGTGTCTGCAGGGCTGCTTTTCACACCCTCCCCTCACTCCTCACTGACTGTGCAGCATTTTGCCCTTTCTCATGTGGACTTTTCCTGAGGGGCTGCTGTCGTGGCTGCAGGGCTCAGCTGTGCCTTGTGGCCAGTCTGGTGGGATGAGCTGGAAGTGGCTGTGCTCAGCATGGGGCAGACCTCACCAGAGCCACTCTGCAGCCCCCCACCAGCACCCTGTACCACAATTTCAGTGCAGCTCAGAATGGAGACAAAAGCAGACCCTGTCTGCAAGGAAAAACAGGAGAAACCAATCACTTCCCATACAAAACTCACTGTAAAAATTGTGACAATGCCACAGTCAGGGTCACCATGGTTTTCCATGAAGCAGGAACTCTGCATTCTGAGTGAATACAATCAGGGAGCTGTTGGCTCCCAGACTGCAAACACAGATGTGAGATCTCCAGGTGTGCAGGCAAGCTGTTCTCTTAAGAGCCTATGTTTGGAAAAAAAAACCCAACAGCAGATCTCTGAGAAGTTCAATGACAATAAAAGCAAAGACACATCAGTGATGAAGATTTCCAAAGCACCATGGCCAGGAAAGCCAAGTCTTGGTCACTCAGTCAGGACACCTTCCTAAGAGGCTTGTGATACAGCTATCCCCTCAGACAGTGGAGGGAAACAAACTGTGTGCAGCAAATGGAAGCAATGCTTTTAAATGCCACAAGGCTTTAACTTCTTGTAACTCAGGGCTTTTATGGAGAAAGATTAAAATCATACATACAAAGTGTGCTTATAAGACTTCAGTGCAAACCATTCCACTAGAAGAAGTAGCAGAAAATGCCCTTAATGGGCAGTTTCTAATTTAGTACACTTTTAAGTAGCTGAAAACTTCTCAATTTTATGGTAATTAATTCTTGTTTGATTTGGTTTTTTTTTCCCAACCAGCTGTATAAAGTGAAACCAAACCATCTGGCCACCATAGTGTACAATTTCCTCTGATTAAAATTAAAGAACTGGACTGCAGGCCAACTCTTTTTGCTATCCCATGTGTCCTCATACTGTATCTGTACTATGTGACACCATCGATGTGTCTTCCACACGGTGCCAGTAGTAGTACAGAAAGCTTTTTTATTTTAATTTTACTTCAATGATGGAAAGAATCCTTGTTTCAAAAACCAATTCCTTTATTTTAGATAAGAAGCTGCAGCACAGAAGGAGATTTGTCTTGGAGGTGCAGTAACAGCATGCTGGTGCCAGTGTGTGTGCAGATCTGACCCCTGACTGAGTCACTTGGCATCTTGGGGGTGAGCTTCCCTCCCCCAACTCTGTCTCCATCCGTGGAAGGGATGATAAAGAGCTGCCTTCTGCTGTGGGGCTGCAGCAGCTCCCACTGGACATTTTAGGGTGTATTCACTCAAGGCTCTGCTTGCACAGTGTTTTGGAGTTTGGCAAGGAGAGTAGGAGTAACAGCAGAGAAAAGAGGTGAAGGAAGAACTTCTTTCAGACAGAATATTAGTGTTGCCTAATCTGCATTGCCTAATAACTCTGCTTAAATTACTAAATGTCTTAAGATGGATGCAAAAGCAATCAAGGATGTAATTTCAATAAATGAAGTACAACCAAAATCACAAATAGAGGCTAAACACACCTAGAAACTGTACACAAGCTTGTGAGAGATCTTGCCTTACACACTGAATTATTATACCACTGTGCTCAAGGGAAGTCAGCTTCTTGCACGCTTAGTGTTACCTGCAACAAGTCTGACCCTGGTAGCATTTCAGATTCCTGTGCTTCTGGCCTTAAGGTTGTTATATTTTCCCACAGAACAGTATTGAAAGCTGGGCTTAGTGCATTTCTCCCTATTGGCAGAAAAGTCACCTTGGGGAGCCACTGGTATTTCTGGCAATTTTATTGGACATCTGCTCGGTTTCAGGCACATAATAATGACAAGGCTGCTATGTCATGCTTATAACACATTTGAGAAGACTGCTTAATGCAGGAACTAAAGTCTGATGGTTGAATTGCAGTTTGCTCTCACTCTTCTACAAACTGCATTTACTGAAAAAAAAGAACAACAAAACAAACCACAGCAGTTTTTCCTCAGTCAAAATTACTAAAATGTTTTTGAGTGACTTCAACATTTTTTTCTAATTCAGAAACTGTTTTTCTCTCTCATAAAATAACTTAGAGTCATTATATTAACAATCTTAATGAAACAGCTGGCCACAGGAGCTATAGTCACTGAAACAGAAATGTCACTATTTTGCTAATTATTACCTTTAAAATGTCATCATATCTCCAATTTTTTATTTCACAAGTTGATAATCCTTAAATAAGAAGCCTGGTTAGATTTTGACATTTTAAACTTAGTTCCTGACTATATTTTTTCTTTACTTGAAGAAAAATCTACTAAACTATACTTTATCCAGTGGTTCAATGTAAAAGACTCCTGGAGAGCAGAAACCTACTGTGAGACTGGCTGCTCATTAGACCTGACTTACAGCTTCTTAGTTGTAATGGTCAATGTTAACAGGAGGGATATGCCCCTAATTCTGGGATATGCCCCTAATTCTGTCATTTGGTTAGTATACCATCCCTTTTTTTTTCAGGTGGTAAGTGGGCTGAATTTATCTGTAACTCTTACTGCTTCTGTCTTCAGAACCTGACTTAACACTTTGCTTTTTACTACAGACCAGACAGTCTTATGAGACAAATCTGCCAAGTGAGTAAGTTTGGTGTTTTATCCCAATGTTAAACATGTGGTGCATCACAAGCCAAATTAAAAATGCAGTAAAAAGTCAAAGAGAGTTACAAAGACAATTTAAACAGCTCTGCTGCCACAATGCATCCATTTTAAATTCTAAGTGAAATGTTTCAGAGCTATACTCTCAAATCCTCATTCCTCCTCCAAATCTGGTATAATTGCAACATCTGCCAAAAACTTACATGTTCAGCTTACAATTTCCTGAGAGCTGAGTTCAGCACTAAACCAAAGACTTCCTCCCTCATCCGAGGACAAACTACTTGCAGCTTATTCAACTCACTGTCCTGAAAAAGGAGCAGTCTTTTGGCCCCTAAACACCAGTCCTGAACACCCACAGGAGTCATGACTATTACTGGCTTCAGAGGCAGACATAAGAGGTAGTAAGGGATGAAAATCCTCATTTCACCCTGCTAAATCCACCATTACACTAGGGTGATGTGACAGGAAAGAGCCAAATACCTGCCACTTTCATCCTGCTGAAGTGCTGAAACAGGGATTAGAGTTATATAATGCTGTAAAATAAGAATTCAGCGTGTGAAGGGAGGAATCTCTCAGTTCCTTTCCATATTAAAATCACTGCTCACATGGGTGAACAGCACTGCCCCTATAGAAGAAAACCAGCCAAACCCTCAAAACTAACTCTCACCCAAACACAGTGTTACAAAATCACATTCCTGGGTGATCACTGAGAATTTCTGCTTAGAATAAAACTGTAGGGCACATGTCCTTGACTGCTGGAAACTTGGTCAGGTATTTTTCACAGCACTCAAATTTTGTTTATAGTTGCCCATAAGGCTCTGAAACAGACTGAAAAATTATTGAAAACAGTCTGCACCCAAGGTGAGCACAGCAGGATTTCTAAAACATTTGCATAGGAAAGCTTGTTTGGATGTGAGGTTGGCATTTCCAGTGTTCTTCTTCCTAGAATGCACAAGGAACACCCCAAGATCCCGTGAATGTTGGCACTGCACCAGCTTCCTTGTGATGGCACATTCTTCAGTACACTAAATAAGCAGAGAGCAGAAGAACTCAGAAACTTAAAGAAAGTTAGAGGTCCTCTTCCTCAGCAGTTCTTATGGCTTCTTTGCTGTTAACATGCTAAAGCTACCACAGTTGGTGTCAAGCTGAAACTTGGGGTCAGGGAGACCACACTGCCCTTATATTTGAATCAGGGCTCTGGAATCAGGTGAAACCTCCACTGGGCTGAGAGTGCTGTTCCCAGGGCTCTGGACTGGGGAACTCTGGTTTTCTCCAGCCCTGAAAGCCTACTTGGTCCAGAAAGCAAGGATCAAGGAGTGACTACCAGCCACTTCAGCCAGGCAGAACAAAATCAGGCATAACAGCAAAGTAAAAGCAAAGAGCTGACAGAAAACTGGCTAAGTTCAAGTAGGTGCGAGCCCTTCCAAATGATGGTGGTACTAATACTTCTCTGGAAGAGAGAGGGTTGGAGGAGTTTGGAAGAAGTGGAGTGAAAACAGCTCAGGCATTAAATGTCTGCTTGTGCTTTGGGAACAAGAGTGTTTCTTGGAAAAGCATGGAATCCTTGACAGCCTGGCTGTGCAGGCTAGAGTGTAATACACACAGTGCAAGCCAGATAAATGTTGATTAAATTGTTTGTTTTGCAGTTCAGTAGTATCAGTCAGAGATTAACAGAAGTCATCCTTCAACATATTCTTTCATCCAGCAGGAGACAGGTGCTTTTGTAGCAGGAAGACAAGTGAATCAGAGTTGTAAATTTTATTACAGAGCAAATAAGAAGTGGTTGCTGGAGTGAAACCTTAGCCATGAATTAACATAAACAAAATCAAACAATTAACAGATGAATGGGCACTTTTGCACAGAAAAAGTTAAACAGACTAAAACTTCTAAGAAACACCTAGTATTCTGTATTTTGGATTTTAAAAAAGTGTTGGGTATTTTACACAAAAATATCTGATATTGTAGTACCATGCCAATATTCTGCATGTTGCCAGCTTCAGAAATATTACATTATTTAAGAAATATGCTAAAATGAAAACTTTATTTGGAGGGCTTCCTTTCACTGACCTTTAAGAGAAGCACATGAAAAATTCAAAGCAACAATTCCCAGCTTTGATACATACTGTAAAGTGCAGAAATTGATGCTGCACACAGCAGCAGTTCAAGATACCACATAAAGATAAATGATTGAGGTACTGCAGGAAAATTATTTGTCCAGCTACTACCTCATTCTGATATAATAATATTTTAGTACCTGCATTAGTGTTACTGAAGTGCCTTTTCCATTTATCTTACCTCTACACAGTCTACATGTTTTTACACTCATCCATCCCAAAAAGAACAAGGTAGTTGGCTGAATGCTGCATTGCATTTAACCACCCTGACAAGAGCAGGGTCAGACATCCAGCACTCCAGCCTGGGGAGTCTTATTATAGCAAATTTATGAGAGCAGATGCTGCTCCAAGCCTTGCAAGACTGTGTGTTGTGTTTGGCACGCTGGAGTTCAGCAGTTACGTTTTCTTGCAGCTGCAGAAAGTAGCAATTATATTGTTCTAACTACATGCTAAAAATGTACCACTGAAACTAAGCTAGCATGATTAAGGGATCTGAAGCCTTGGACAAGCTCTAGACTTTAATACACTGGGTGAATAGCAGGGTCTTAGAAAAATACTTTTTTCTCTCTTTTTTGGCAGTTTAGAGAATAGGTGTTTAATCACTGCTTTTAAAGTTTTCTTTCTGAATATAGTTGAGGCTGTTTTCCATCAACAATGTCAGATTTGATATCTTAACCCTATATTTATAAAATAAATTACCAGTAAATGAAGAAGAATAAGAATAAACAAGAATTCTATAGATATAATTTACATCAAGAGGCATTTATTTACAGAAAAATGTGGCTGGTAAAATTATTATTAGCTTTTCAAAATTGACTGCAGTTGTGATTTAAATCTTTAAAAGAATAAAATAATAATTTCACTGGGTATGGAAGGCAAAATCTCATGTATAAGACTCAATCAAGATCACATTCAAATCTAGGAAAAATCTTCAGACTCCTCTTGAAGCAAAGTTTACCAAATTCCATGCACAGAAATTTCACAACTATAAGGCGCACCCTTTTGACTAAAATTTTCTCCCAAACCCGGAAGTGCGCCTTATAGTCCAGTGTGCCTTATCTGATCTACAAAGTTGCGAATTTTGCCGACTCCCGGGGGGTGCGCCTTATAGTCCGGTGCGCCTTATGGTCATGAATTACTGTACATTAAATTAAGGTTTTCAAAAATAAGTTAACCTACCTTATTTTTGATAAAAAACAAGGCTGTATCTATCAAGAGTAAAATGTGACTGGTTCATCAGGTGCAGCTCCATCCTACTTTACCTTTGCTTCTATTTTCATCAGAAACAGGCCCACTGATGTTAAATGGGTTTAAAATGGTGGAGCTGAGCTATAAATATTTCCTTATTTCCCATTTCAATCCAATACAGTTTCAAACACCAGCTCATCATTATTATAAAACAGATTATGACACTATCTTTATATTGAACCACAATTTTTTCTCACTTTTCCTATTCTATCCTGTCCTCCTGAGGAGTGGAGGTGAGGGGGCTGTGAGGGAGTGGCTGGAGGGTACCCATGGCTGGCCACAGTATAGAACAAAGATATATATGTATATGTAAGTACACACAAAGCAATGTCCTAGATCTGATGAAAAAGAATAAACTTTTTGCAAGTGCTTTGACTGAATTATCTTCAATATGTCTGTCTAGTGATGGTTACTAAATGACATCATAAATCATAAGCAGATATAGAGACCTCTAAGAGAAGCAGCTGAACTAATGAGGGTATTCACAAAATCTGACAGAGAAGCTTCAACCTCCCAGGGCAGTGCCAGGTCAGACTCTTTGCCCATTCTGCCCTTGGACTGCAAAGTCCAAAAGGAAGAAGCAGAAACAAGACTGGTTTTGCAGGGAAAGCACTCAGTGGAATGCAGGCTGTCTGTTGGAGAAAGAAACTGAAAACTCTTTTTGATCAGAGGTATAGATTCCTACTGGCCTAAAATTTCTCATCATTTATCTATAGCACAGCACTGCTTCAACTGCCCTGTTTAATTGCCTACTGAAAAGTGATTGGGTAATTTCACAATTGCTCTTGGGTATTAGGTTTATTATACAAAGCTTTATCTTAGAGAACTGTTACATATTTCAGGAGAAAAGGGTTTTGTAACAGAGCTAGTAGCAGGCCTTTATTATGGAGGTGACAGGAGTTACCATCTGAGAACAGCAGATCCTTTTTCACAGTGTAATTGGCATTGATTATCTTCTGTCCATGTGCACTGTTGCTTATCAGTAGAGATGCCCCAGAAAGATGGTTTTATGTTGTGTCTTTGTACAGTGCTGAAACTTTCTTTGCCATAAGAGAAAGCTGATTATCAGCCACAATGAAATCAGACTGGCCGTAGAAGTTAATCATGGAGCTAGATGTCTGGTGTAGAAGTCAAGGAAAGTCAAGAATTAGTACTTCACAAAAAAAGACAGGAAAACGTCTAACTAAAACAACAACAACAAAAAACCAAACCAAACCAAACCAAAAATCCCCCCCCCCCAAAAAAAAAAACCCAAAAAACCCCCAAAACCAAACAAAACCCCCCCAAACAAACCAGAAAAACCCAACAAAAACCCCCCAAAAAATCAAAAAAACCCAACCAAAAAAACGACCCTCCCACCCACAAAAAAAACCCCAAATCCAAACACAACAGAAAACCAAACCCAACACCAAAACTCACCTCCAATCCCCCAGAAATAAAAAAAGAAACCAAAGAGCTCCTGAAGAGCAGGGTGCTGTCAGGGAATGAAGAAAGGGGCCCAGCATGAGGAAGAGCAATTAGTGCTCTTGTTTCTCTTGTGGCCACGGCGAGTTTTCAATCCAGTTTGGAGAAGCTGTGCCATTTCAATCTGGTTTTTAGCTATGCCATTTCCCCAAGTGTGTTGGTGCAGCTCTTGCCAGCAAGGCCAAGGAGATGATTAAAGGGATGAGGAAAGGAAGCAATGTCATGCTTTCCAAGGAAGGAAAGGATCAGGACAGATGTAACTTACTCCAGTTCTTAACAACACCTTCCTACAAATAGAAAGCAATACTGCAGCTATTACTGTCACCACTCAGGCATGATGATACGTATTAAAAGTAATGAACTACCTATCTGAACACATAAAAATGAGGTAAAGCAAGGTATAATGATTATCAGACATTTCAGCTAGTTCTGAAACAGGGATAATACGTGTTCTGCAAACTATCCATCAAAGCTATCCTACATTATTCCGTGTGACAGATTAAATGACTGATCTCAGTACATGTCAAATTGCCAGATATCCAGGAACTTAAGAAAACACAGGCCAGTTTTCAAAAAGAGCCTGGGCTGAGTAGTAGTAAAAATTACTACTTTCTTTTATTCTGCCAAAATGTCAGAGATTGCCTGGTTTAAAACATAAAAATGAGAGAAAGATTCTGTGCAGAGAACCAGGCAAGGAAAGGCAAATCACAGTGTAAGTGGTGTAACAAACAGAGGCAGTGGTAAAGGGCTAAAAGAAACTCCCGTGGAATCACAAAACATAAGCATTGTGGGGGTGGCATACCTGGAGAGAAATATACAGTAATTTTGAAAAGTTAATGTTTAACGCATACCCATTTGGGGTGAGTTTATAGCTCTTCACCATTTATAGGACAACCAGAATAATATCTAAGCAGGAATCAAAGACAGATTGGGACTGAATGAGGCAGGGTGGGTAAAACTTGTGTTATGGTGAATGCTTGCTCAGTAACAATAAAAAAAAAAAATTAGTGTAACATAAAAAAGTGTCCTAAAGATGTCTTGGTGCTGTCTACAACACCAAGTACTGTGTATAGACTCAACTTTTGTTTGCACATCAGGAGAACAGGCCATCTATTACAGAAACAGCTGGTGGGAAATTTCATTTGTAACATTTGGTACGATCTGCAAAAATTGGGCCAGATGATACTAATTTATACTGCAATTCTACCACGCATGCTGCCTCTTAAAAATGAGTTTATTTGCATACAGACAGGTATTCAATTGAAGGAAAAACATGAAACAAATGTAAACAAAAGTAACACGACAATGGTTCATCTTGACCAAAAGGATTGCAACCTGAACAGCTTCCTGCGATATCACCGCAAAATGGATCCGTTCCAAGGTCTGATAATAAATATAACACACCCTTGGAGCCTTGCTTAGTGCCAAACTTTGTATCCCTTATGAGAAACAGTTGTGTGCTATAAGCACTCAAAGCTTTACTGGCATTAACTTAATGGAATTATTTTGCTTTCAATCAACTCAGGAATGTTCTGCTCTTAAATTAACTGCTGATTCCTAATGTACACCTACTATCCCTCCATACTGCTATTACTCTTTGATTTGAAAGTCCTTCTCTTTCTCCACCAAAGTTGCCAGAAATTGGTGCAGATTTCATTTTTTCAATTGGAAAATGACATCTGGATTTTGTTTTTTAATGCCCTTTGTGCTCTAAAAATCCCATTCTGTACTTCTGTGAAATGCTACAACAAATCAATGAACAGAACCTGCTAATACTGTCTTAGCTTGGCCTGATTTTACTTCTTACACTTTGCCTCTTGATTCTGGAGCATTAAATTCTGAGTATTTTCAGTAAATTACCTTTGCAGCAGTATTTCTTCATGATTTTGGAAATTGGCCTCTGGCTATCAAATTTCCATTTCTGAAAGTTAATACATATTAAATGTCTTTACCCGTCATTTACTGTATCAATAGCTTTTATCTTTTATCTTCTTTTTTTTTTTTTTTTTTTTTTTTTTTTTTTTTTTTTTGAAAGAAGGATAAAGAGAGAAAGGAAAAGATAAGCCTGCTTTTACAGGGTTTGATATTTTTCTAGGTTGTTTACATTTGTGCAACTACTTGTAAGAAAAGATTAATTGAAGTTATATATCAGATTTATCAGTAGACTTTCACTGCATTACCAACCTTATGTTTTCAAGAACAGCACTTTAAGATAGATGATCCACAAGTAATCAAGGCAAATGATATCCCTAGTCAGAGATTTAGAGTGCTCAGTCACCATATTAAGAGTATTACTGGCTTTAAGACATTGAAAATCCATCCGTGTTACTTTTCCTGCTACAGCACAGCCTTTTGTCGTGGTTTACAAGAACTATGGTAAAGTCATATTTTTGCACGAACATTTTCAACCTGCAGTGGTAGTATAGCACTGTAAGACAGTTTAAAAGATGTTTCCTTTAAGCAGCAGGAGGTTTAGCATCACCCCTGTGATCAATTTTGATACAATCTGTTACCATAGAACAGCTCTGGCATTTTAAAGAAATCCCTCACACAGATAATTTCTGGACCACTGTTTTTGACATCAATTTTAGCAGCATCTGCAGTTCAAAAAACAGGTGATTTCCCTGAGATTGGGAAGAGGTACCTGCAAAATTACATAGTAACCAAGCTAGGCTGGAGGTATTTTTTACCTTAAAAACATGCATGTTGAATGCCTTCACAATCTGAAATCAATCTCTGGGATGTCTCCTTCTCTGTGTCACATTGCAGAATGTGTTTCCTTTTGAAAAAGACTTGATATTGTTAGAGAACATTCCAGATGTGACTTGTACTTCTGTGACTGGGATGCACGGAGGAGATCTTAAATCACATTTCTGGATAATGAATGAACATACCTCCATGCTAAAACATCCCAGTTCACAGTTCTGATTTAAGTGACAAGCTTTCAGGAAAAAGGCATCTCTTTAAAGCACCATTTTCTTGTGCAACATCCTGCTTGCAGAAAAAGTGTGAGTGAAACCGGATGCTTTTACATTTCACTGATTGACTGCTATAGGAAAAAAAAGTTTTCAATTAACAGCTTATTGGCTGGCAAGCCTTTATCTTTTTCCTAGCACTTAGGTTAATGACAGGTTAATCTTCCTAAGACAGATCTGACACAGCTCTTCTCCAGGAAATCAGAAAACCAATAAAAGCCTAGTCATTTCACATGTAGTCTCATAATGCCTCTCTACTACTTGCTGTTAATATGACCAGGCATTATTTTATCAGGTAAAACCAATATTTCATGTAATCTTCAGCTGGAGTCAGCAACAGGGAAAAGCAAACAAACCAGAATGCAAACAATCATGCTCATACTCAATAAAGTTGCAGTGAAAGGAGAAAGAATGGGTTGCAAGGGGATAAATTTTCCCTCAACCTTTTTGAGTGATCAATGTGCATCCTAAAGCATGAAGACGGACACCACCAATAAGTTTTTATCCCAGGCAGTTTAACTAAAAGCATTACTTATGTCATGCCTTATAATTTAGACTTGCATTAACATGCGGCTTTATTTATTACTCTCTGACATTCTGTTTATTCTAGCACAACACAGAAATGTGGGGCAAGGTGAATTACAGGAGCTCTAACAACACATTATTTTCCAACTGTATATACACTAACATTCTATCCCTTTCTTTCAGGAGTGAAATCTGTAGTGAGAGAGGCCTGGTCTCTATCCAAGGCAAAGACATTTGCTTAGCTCACACTTACACCCTTCCTCTGTATTTAGTCTTTCAAGATGTGTGTGTGGGTGGAGTTCTCAGCCATCTGAAATAAAAGTGGTTCTATCATTCTGATACTTGAGGGAATGTGAGAACAATCTTATTGAAGAAAAGTTAATTTTTTTGTTCGGAATAAAAAAAGATAGCAAAGTACAATGAGCTAACTGTCTCTAAAATGCTTTGGGAGCTATTCTAATGGAAAAACATAAGTATAATCAAACTTTCACAGAAGCAATGCAATTAGTCTCCTTGTCAAAGCATGACCTGCAGTAGAGTAAGAGGTTGTTGCCAGATCTAAGAAGCTTTAATCCTGAGTTGATCCAATCACTGTAATAAAATTACCATTGCACAAGATAAGCTTCATCCTCATCTGTGAGCTAAAAGATGAGTGGAAATATTTGTGGTTCAGCAAACAAATTCTCTTTTCCAAAGCCTTTGCTAACTCTACAGTATATACCAAACATGTGCTCCTGAATTTGGTATTTCACACAGCCTCTGTCAATGGCAGTAAAAAGCATCCATGTCTTGCTCGGAACTACCAACTGGTTTCAAAATGAAATGTTAAAACATATAGCCAGTATCTATAATAACAAGCAAACTTTTCACTGAGAAATGAGATATGGTAAAATTAATCACCATGTTTTACCATTTTAAGATTAGTGTACAGAATAAAGGTCCTAGGAGAGAAATTTTTTAATAGACACCAAATTCTGCATGCTTGGGGGAAAAATATTAATGGTTCCCTGAACAACCACTGTGATAAAAGCAGCTAGAGCTAACCTTACATTTGTGTTTTGATGTGCAGGAAATGTGAATGAAACAATAGAGTTACGTGAAAATAGGTGTGTAACCACAGCAAAAGGAGCACACACCTATTTCTGGGAGACTTGGAGATTGTTCCAGGGAAGTTAGCATCCATTGAAGTGCTAAGGAATGTCATAATTTATGCATTAAACCCTAACCAAGACAGCCCAACATTAAATGTGTTAATTCTTCCTATAAAGTCAAATACCACTTACAGAGTACAGAAGTTCCTGCAACTGTGCCATGGGCTGCCCTTTTTTTTGATCTGATATTTTGCTCTTTCCTATGTGGCATTTAACAGAACAGATTTTATTTTTAAAATTTTATTTTACTGTGTATTTCCTCTTCCATGTGCCTCTGTCTGTCAAATGTCAAAAGGAAAAACGTGTGTTTCAGTGACACTCTGGCCTGTGCATACAAATGATCCCCTGGGAAAAAAACAGTGGTTCTTTAATGATATTTAAACTAACTCCTAATGTGGAATGAGATTTATCATGTTCTTGGAAAAGAAAGCATAAAAGCTTTTACTATACACACTCCAACAGCCTTTTCAGCCCAGGGTTTGTTTTTTTTGTGCAAGAACCCTTTTAAAAATACTAAGAACAATTCCTCCTTCAAGAAACTCTCTCTTCAATGAGTCTAAAACAAGCAAGATTTAGTACATGGGGTTGTTTTACATCAGCCTCAGCTTTGTGACAAATGCTTTTTGGAGGTTTGTCTTGCCTTAATCTCTTGGTTTGTGGTGCACAGAGTTTTAGTGAAGCAAGTTCCTGCTACCATGGTGTCCCAGCAGCTCGAGAGCTGCACCAAGCCAGCTCAGCAGCAGCCCAGGAACAGCTGGGGTGGGGACACCTGTGTGGCTCTCACCTGCCACGAGGTGTGTGCCAGCCAGCAAGAGGGCTCGCAAAGAGATAATTAATATTTTACTTCGTGTTAGGTATGGCAAATTGCTTTTGACAGCCTTTGCACAATCTTCAGTGTTTCTGAAAGCACATCCGAACCTGCTTGGTTACAAAACAAACACTTTGCAAAGGTAAAGGTAAGATGGAAAATGAGAGACTGCAATACTGTATCTCAGGAACGTGGGGATGATCCTCATGGCTCCAAAAGACAATATGCTCATCCTCCAGGTGATCTAGTTTTCTTTGGAGATGGAAAATCTTTATCCTGAGTACAGCACCTTTTAGAGCCCACTTTTTGCATATGGCTCTTTCTCCCCTACAGTTCTGTGGGCAGAGAAATGACAGAACTGAACCCACAAGTAAAATTAGTTTTGGTGCTTGCTTTTGTGAGTATTCATGTACTGCTCAGAGAAAGGAAGAGGCCAGGGCTATGCTGAGACCTGCACCACTTCTGCTTGGTTAGTCTACTTAAGAATTATCCATGTTTGATTTTACAGAGTATCTCATAAATAAGTGTAAAGTTTGACCTTTTCTAATTCCCTGCTAACACTAAATGGGTTTCCATTGAGGTAGACTATCCCTGTGAGACACAGCATGACTTTTCTGGGGACGAGTTTCTGTTTTGCACAATGTAAAGCCAAAAGCTGACTGTGTGCATGTAGTATTTTCATTTTTATTCTAGCACTGTTTCATAAGAATTTGTCAGAAAACATGAAACCAAACAAAGAAATTCATTTGTTCCTGGGGCTCTGCTGCCTCCAGAATGAAGAGCTAGCTGTTTGTGGTCCTAATGAAAAGTCCTCTAAGAAAAAGGTGCATGAAATTTTGGCACTTAATTATATATGCCTGTCATTAAATGGTAAAGACTCACTGAATGTCTATTCAAAAGGTTAGCTACTGACATTTTAAGTAAATGCTCAGATTGAGTATGCCCCCTGATGTAGCAGCACAAAGAAACAACTACAGAAATAAGCTGCAACCCCCCTTTTCCAAATGTGCAACTACCCTTACAAGCAGGTGGAAAAAGAAGGTCACAACAGCTGTGGTCACCTCCTTTCTCAGAGCTCTTTCAGCTTGGGCATGTTCTGGTGATATCAAACTACCTGTCCCTACTCCCATGCAGGGCAAACACACAAACCACAGCCATACAATTTCCTGGGCATTACCACCTGAAATGTGTATTTTCTGTTTTTAGGAAACTTAGGAAATGCAAATATGAATGTCCTCTCATTATTTCTTCTCAAAGTTCTTGAGGTTGGGTGTTAAGTAGACTCTCCAGAAGAACTGGAGGAAGAGCAGAATGTAAATTTTTCAAATAAATCTACTTATCAAAAACGGGAATAGGAATATGTTTTAATATGTGCAGTTTGCATGGTAAATTTTCATAGATCACACGAGGTCAACAATAAATTATATCTCACTTTGGGATTCCTTAAGAGCTATTTTGCATGCATTTTCAACACAAAGAAAACACATTACCTGCAGAATTTTTTTCCATAATATTCTTTGCACGAAGAATACTGGCTTTGTAAGAGTGGTCACTCAGCATAAAATTGTATTTGGAGTTTCTTGATGGAATAAATGCATATATCAATTTCTTAAGTGTGAGGCCAAAATACTACAGATAAATTTGTTACTAGGTTCAGCCCAAGGGCTTTCTCACCACTTAGTCTATTCCCAGAAATGCTATAAGAAAATTCTAAAGGGAGAACAGGAACAGGGCCATATGTAATACTGCTGCAACAGCTTTCAGCTACTTTCAACTGAATTTTTTTACCTGAAACTTCTGTTCATTTTCTAGAAAATTGATAAAGTATGTTTATACTGAAAACAAACTAAAATTCTCAAAAATATGAATGCATTTATACTTCCTTTCTGGGAAAAAAAAAATAGTACCACTTAAACCATATATAACATGCCTATTTTCTCTTATTTTTTCTTTTTCTTCTCTCAGAATAAAGGCTTGCATTGCATTTTGAAAAGTATATATTATGCATCACTTTTCTGCATTGTGCTAACACTACATATTAGGAATTAATTTGCTATTATTTGATAAATGACTTAATTTCCAGAAGCATGCAATAAAGAGCTTAACCTGTCTTCACTTGGAAAACCACAAAAGATTTTGTAGTTTGAGAATTTAGAAAAACGGGACTCCAGTGAGAGCAATGGTGCTTTACTTGGAAAGGCTGTGGTATAAAGAGGTAGTATAAAGCCACCATGATAAAATGCACACATTTGTCAAATTCCTTTGTATCCATGCACAACTGAAGTGCTATTCCTTATTCTTTTGTACAGTGGAAAAAACATTAATCTTAACTGCAAGGGTCCTTTGAAGCTATTACCACTAAGATAAAAGTAAATTCAGAGGATGGAGTTATATTTAGATTTTTCAAGAGAAATTGGCAAGGGATTTCAATCAAAGAAGAATATGGAATAAAAAAGCTGTCCAAAGAAAAAAAGGAAAACCTTCATAGCAGGAAGCTTTCAGTTCAGCAGAGGTGGCTCCAATGCCTGAACCCTTTCTACCGTCTGGAGAGGCAGTTCTAGGAACTAGAGTCTGCCCTCAGACTGAAAAGCCAATAGTTTATTTTATCACTTCAGATAAATGTGAGATGTTCTAAGGAAAAGAAAATAGTCACTATGGCAGCAACACAAGTGTATCAAATTAAATTTTAAAGTAAAGTTTCAACATTTCTATGATAGCTGGTGCATGGTGACTCATGAAACCTTATTTGCCTCATTTATGGACCATCAGTGCATTCCTATATTCTATATGCTCTAAACTCTTGACTTTACTAAATCCCTGTCTCATAATTCTTTTGGGAGAGCTAAAAACGTGGCATAAATGAAGCAGGATTAAGTAAGAATTGGAAACATTGGGCTAAATAGAACATAGAGATTATGCTACCAGGCAATTAAATACCCAGATGCAGAAGATATGAGCAACAGAAACAAAGATAACCAATGCGGGAATAGACAAGCTTCAGGAATAAAAAGAAAAATAGATGAAGACAAGAGTGATCCAATTGGTGAGATTGGTGAGAAGCAACATTCCTGAAAGAAATTTTAAGGAAACAATACTAAGAAGATGTGTGCGTTTGGTAAACAGAAGGAGAAATTCTGAAACACAAAGAATTTGGCTTGTAACTTAATTTATTGGTAATTTCTGATAAATTATGAACTATATAAGGAGATGTAATTTGTTCTAGAGAAGAAAGAAATATAAATGGGAACTTTGAGGTTTGATAATGAAGAACTTATTTGTAAATCCCCTAAAAGAGCAGAAAAATGATCAAATACACAGATGAGCTGAAGGGATAAAAGAGAAGAGTATTACCAGCCTTGCCAAGAACATCATAAGAGGTGGAGTCAATGTGCTTTCCTATAGCTGGAGTGATTTCAGTTTTTCCATTAAAAACAGATTCAAAGATAATCCACACTACTGACCATCCTTCTGTGAGCATGTTTCTGGCTGGCAACTTATGCAAGACTTGAGATGTGTCCAAGCATCTGATTCTTATATAAACTGTGGTCAGAAATCCTTAATCAACCAAACAGATACTGCCCAGAGTGCAGTGGTGAAACCCTAAACAGAACTAACTTCTCCAAAATGAAGTGATTTGAATGAAAATCTGATGAAGCAACAGGTCACTATGTCACTATGGAGATAAAAACCACATGGGCTATGAGATTGAGGACAGGCAAAAAGGGATAATTTGAAAAATCAGGTTAGCCAAAGGTGTGGTAAACAGTGAGGCAGAGAGAAGGCTCTGTGCTGCAGAAGGAAAGCCTGATCTTCTGAAGTGATGCATAATAGAGTGAATGGAGATGGGGACGAAAATGAGTGTGAGAAGACACCAAACCACACCCTGCAAAGTATTGATGAATGGCAGAATGGTGCACTCTTTAATTCCCCCTTTACCAAAGAGCTGGAAAGAAAGTAAACATTTAAGAAACTGCAAAATTCACCTTCTTCAACTCCCACATGTGTTCAAAGAGACAAAGCACAAAGAGCAGGTGGTGCCATGGCACAAACACTGCAGCTCCTGAGGCTGCACAGGGCAGGAGGCTTTGTGACACTGCACAGCCTGAGAGCAGACAGCACAATGGACACAGGAGAACTGATTTCATATGAATTAACAAATTCAGCCTAATATACACTTGTGGGGCTATAAAGAAGAATAAAATATGAAGCAATTTCCTGTCCTTTTATCGCTGCCTAGCAAAGGGCAGAAATTACCTGAGGTGCTGTGCCTTCATCTCTGATTAGTAATAACAACTCTGTCAGTCTTCTTCTTGGAAAATAGTGGAGTAGTTTGAAAAAGAGCATAATGTGACAGAAAGATGGAATGAGGTAGTCTAAAAATGAACATATCAAGTAATTTTTAGAACTATGCAACCACTGCACATCTAGTCGATAAGGAAAATTTCAACTGCTAAGAGAGCAATTAGACATTAAATATATTTAAGGAAAATCTTATGATCTCTTTTTCCCTCAAGAAAAGACAGATTCAGAAATCAGGATTAAGAGAATGGTATTATGCATCACAAAATGATAATTTGCCCAAACAGTAATTTTCTGTTCCCTAAATATGGCAGAAACAAGCAGATGTCCTAGTTCACACTATTAGAAGTTTGTTTCTGAGAACAAGAACTTTGTCATCTGAAGAAGCACTAAACTATACAGTTTTGTGATGCAAATTCCTGTGAACAGCAAATGTTTGCCCCTTGATCTAATTTAACAGTTCTTAATGCAAGATTTCTCCTTGGAAACCATATGCTGGGCTTAGTCTCAAGATCCTGAAAGACAAACTTGCATTTGAACTACTTCTGACCACTCCTTCCACAGACTAAGGAAAACTATTCCTTAACAGCATTTAGGAAACAATTTGGCCATAAAGTACTAATATATCCTCTTCCTTACAACTTAAATTCCTTGAACATACTGCTACTTTAAAGCAAACACTGATTTCCATATTTCAGGTTTAAGAAGAAGGTGGTCTATGTCCTTCAAACTTGTCAGCATCTGTTTCATTCTCAGCAAACTTGGATTTTGGAAATTAAGTGTAATTATTTCAGATGTTATTAGGACCTGCACTGCATTTGGATAAGAGGCTACAGCAGCTGATTGCAGATTCCTAATGCCCATATGAAAGCCCCTGAGTTAAAGGCAAACTTAAAACATTAATACATTAAATTTATCATCACTGTTTTAATGTTTGTACAGTCATAATATTTTGTGGACAACAGATGGATTTAGAGACTTTTTGTAATTTTTTTTTTTTTTTTTTTTTTTTACGAAAAGTGTGCTCTAACAAATAATCTTTAAGTAGGCAAAAGTAACCCACAGCTGCCATGGGACAAGTACCTGTGGCCCACAATCCCTTTAACCATGCTGCTTTTCTCTCTTTTCTTCCCAGGGGCTAAGAGGGAAGGGAGGCCAGAAAACAAACAAAAATATCCACTTCTCAGTTCTCAAATCCAGACTGAGTTCAGCAGAACTTTTCAAAAACAAATCATGAGTCAAAGGCTGGATAATCTTCAAGTAACAGCTCACCTGGGACTACAGATTTTCCAGTTGTTTTTGATGCCTCTCAATCGACTCTCCTAGGATGATTTTTTTTGTCATTTGAAAAATATAGTAGTTTCTTCAAAGTGCTCAGAGGAATAGAAGATAAGCACCCTGGTCTATCAAACCTACAGGACAGAACCAATCAATACATGAGAAAGAAGCAGCAAGAGGGGAATATTATGTGCTAACATTATTTCGCATTACCTGGCAAGAAGTTATCTTTAATGATTTAGGCCACAGCACTGTTCTTACACAGTGTTGTTCTCCAGAGTGACTGGAAGAAAGGCTTTGTTTTATACAATGGATCCTTCTCTGAATGCACTCTGCATCATTCCTGTTAACATCAAATGATAAAATAGGCGTTTTTAATTTTAGCTGTCAGCTCTAGGAAGCAAACACTTCTCAGACACAGGCATGCATGCACAGCACCACTGCTTACTAGATCTGCAAGAAGAGATAGTTGTTAATTGCACTGAAGGCAGGTAAAAGCCACTTTTTTTAAAAGATGGTGCTAAAATTATACAGCCAGAATAGAGCACTGATGTGAAGAGACTGGCTGAGCATCTCAGGGACAACAGCTTTTCCTTGTCCCTTAGTTTCTTTTAGTAGAGCAACCAGAAGGTTTCATTTGAAATTTTGTTTGCAAAGTTAATTTTCAGACTAGAACTATACCATGTATGCAGGTCTCCAACATGACTTTGTACTGTCAAAGAAAAGGGTCCCCAGTTCACTCCATGGGATGTGTCTCCTCCACTTCCCACACAGAACAGTTTTTTGATAAGATCCCTTGAAGCTGCCTGGTTTTCAGTCATATATCCATTTACGCTCACCAGGATGAGGTCCTGGGAATTGAAACTATGAACATGGGGTAAGAGTTGGGTGACTCAAATGTTTAAGTTCACTGTTGGGCTGGGTCCAACAGGAGCCATCAATATTTGATGTATGTTTGCAGACATGGAACAAAACCTATGTATTTATTCCTATAGGTACATTTACACATGTATAGCAATATATTTATGCAATAACAGAACAAATCATAGACACAAAAGGTCAGTCAGCATTTAGTTTCTACACGTACTTTTACTGGGTGTGATTTATTACTGTAGCAACACTGAAGGTAGATAATGGAGGAACACCACCACCAAAAGGACTTAAGTGTTGAATTGAAAGATTAGTTTCCTCCAAAACCCTGGGGATTTTTGCACAAGTCCTTCGAACCTCTACCTTTTACACTAGAGGAGTATGTTTGAACTCTCCAGGTAAGACACAAATTGGGGGACAATCAGAGAGAGCAAACCAAAGCAGTTACCAAATCATTTTAAAGGTGGGACTTTATGTCTAACCCTGTGCCCCATTTTTTCATTTCTTCTGAATAATATGCCTAATTGCATCCTTCTTTACCAACAATTTATTGGATAAATTTAACATATCAAGATGAATGTAAGCAAACAGTTGTTAGAAACCTCCAGAGTAGCCCATCACAGAGGAGCCTGCTTTTCATATTCCCAGAATGGGTAACACAGGGTAGATGAAGTGCCATGGCTTGAAGTGTGAGAGATGATGGCCCATCCAGGAGAAGGAATGACTGAAACCTGCTGTCAGCCTTCTCATTAAAAAGTTGGGAATTGGGACCATAAATCCTTCAAGGGGAGAAAATATGGTGCCATAGAAATGACATGACATATAAAAAGCTAGCTGAAGTAGTTCCAAAATGTTTCCAGGAGTGATGTCCCTTACAGGACTCACATTACTAATGAAGACAACCTCTATAATTCCATAGCTGGTGCCCAGGACAGAGTGTAGCCATGCTAGAAGCAGTATTGAGTTTGCAAGACCTCAGGACAGCAGCTTTTCAAGTTTACTTTGTCTAAGCTTCTTTTGATCTGCCTGCAATTTCCCCGCTTAACTATAATGGAAATTTTTCTAGTGACCATGTGACTATGCTTAATTTATTTTGTTTTTGCTTATCTTTGTACGGTACAATAGTTTTATCCAGATATTTCTGTAAAAGACACGATACCACCTTGGAAAGTGGGGACACAGGAGATGGTCTGGAGAAGTGCAGGCATGGGATGGTCAGAGATGGGTCAGTCTCACACAGGAGCCCCAGCACCATCCACAACTCACCAATGGTCAGCTGGAGAAACGCAGACTGAGAGCTGAGCAACACCTCATACAGAGGGAATGGAGAACAAACACGCAGCTTGTCTGAAATAGATAATGGATAGGAAATCCAGCTGCACCATGAACTTCTCAGTAAAGAGCAAACAAGGTCCATGACACATTAACAAACACAGAAATATTATTCAAGAGGCTCCCAAGACGAGACAGGTGAAATCAAAAAGATCATATTCTTCATGGCTAAAGATTTGGCCTGCATGATCCTCTTTTATTTATGAAAGCTTCAATGCCTAAGGGGCACTGGAAGGCTGAGCATAATATCAGGAGAAGTACAAGATACTAGGAAGCATGAATATGACAGCGCTATAGTATTGTACATTTTCTGTCAAAATACTTTTTTTTTCCATGATGACTTCAGTGGGATAATAAACATTACTCAATTAGAGAGTTAATTTTCCATTTGGACTTAAAATAATTTCTTGGCATTACACATTACATGCTTCTTCTTTTGCCCTTAATAAAAATGTGAGGGTAATGATATGTAGGTATGATTTTCCTTACAGAGGCCTTTCCACACCGGGATTTTGCATAATTAGTATGTTTTATTCAAAATAATAACAATTTCCTTCCCTCATGCATCCAAATTTATAAACAAAACTGCTCAGCCATGTGATTTGCTTTTCCTGGTAGAATTTTTGTAACTTCATTGATATCTAGCAGTATTTTAAATGCTTAAACACTTTTGGTTCCTACTTGGTCAAAACTGAGTTAATCTGTTGTGTAGAGTTTTTTTGTGTGACTTAAACAGTAATTAAAGGAGCAGAATATTTTCTAGATGTTGCTTCCTATGTGAGAGAAATCAGTATTTTTCCAATTATCATTTCAACATCCTAAAGATACTTGAGAAATGACTAACCAGTAAATCTGCTGTCAGAATGTCATGTTGCAATTCACGCTGCTGGCTTTCATTTCCACTCCACTGAATTCCAGCACTCTCAGTGTCCCAGAAGTCACAGAAATGCACAAAGGATTATGCTATTGTTGTGGAAGTAGCAGCTCAACAGCTTCAGCTCCAGCTAACTTCCTGTTCTACTGGTTTTACTCCAGAAGGTGATCAATTACATTTGAATTCAAGTGCCCTGGGAAAATCAGACAGATATTAAATTTAAGGACTTGTAATTTATTATTCAGCTCATCATGTCTTTCTGAATCTGAAAATGAGTATCTCACATGTTGCTTTGAGGTTGAGCATGAGGTTCTGATGATCTAGGACAAATTTTGGTGAGTCCTGCTCATTTGGTGTTTATCACTACTTTTTCTGTGTCACAGCAGAGACTTTTCTGCCACTGATATAGGTTGAACATTAAGTGCAAGTACAAGTCAAATATCCAGTTCTTCTGTAACAATTCTTCAATTTTGGTGTGTGAAAATATATGTATCTAATGGACAAAGAAAATAATTTTGTGTTTTTGACTCTACACTGAAGCAGAGGAACATATATAAGATAGAGACATTTAAAATTTCATACACCATCTGTGCCTTTTTCCTTTTTAAAGGTAAAGGCAATTTAAATGTCATGTTCTTCACTCTTACTGTTATTACAGTAGTCTCCTTCACGAAAACAGACAACCTAAACAAGAAAATATTGTATTTCAGAGACATTGAGGGGAAAGAATACCCACCCTGTTACAGGAGGTTTTCCTTGAAGACACCTCTTATTAAACTTTTGACTTGGAACTTCTGTCTCCTCAGTTCTTCAGAGTGACTTGTGCTGCACTTGTTTAATTGTGTTATGATAAACTGAGACATAGGAATGCTTCCCATTATAAAGTCAGTAGGTCAAGCTGACCATCTGTAAAATAAAAATTTCCATGGGATGGCTGGCTGGAAACTGTGAGAAAAAAAGGCTGAAAATTAAACCTGAACTAAACTGGCAAGGCCTCTGCTCACAGTGTGTGGCTGACATGAAGAGTCCAGCCTCTGGCATGCAAGGAAGAGTGAGATCACTTTAAAGGGAGTACACTTCTGTAAGATAATACTTGTAAGAAGAGTTTAGAATGATAATTAATTCTAGATTTAGATGTTTGGACTTAGATTAAAATTTTTGCCTCCATTCTTCATTCCTTGAAGTAATGAGTCCTGGTATACTACGATGCTCTGAACTGCTGCAGTCTCTTGGGTGTCTTCAGAAGTGACCAAACAAAAACTGACAAAAATGAAATCAGCAAATCAGCCTTTAAAAAATGCTGACACAATTTTTAGTCAGAGATGAAAAATGAAGAAAGAGGGCATTAAGAAATAAAACACATGGAAAGAATCAAATGAGAGAGCTGCAGTGTATTTTTGAGGTGCTGGAAAGAGCAGAAGCAAGGTGGTTTATTTTTATTAATTTTTAGGGGTACTACCTTGCTAAATTCTAACTCTGTTTCACTTTATATAGTTCCAATTACATTGGCTCACCACACTGAGTGACAATGAGAATTTCTGCTCCCTGGCCTCATTAATATTAAATTGCCCCTGAGGCTTTTACAGAGCATTTGTCACCTACACACTAAACATGTTCCAGAATGAAACCTTCTTTGGGTTTAAAAAGAACCCCAAAGAAACTAAACCTCAAAACCAGCCAGTTATCCTGTGCATGAGTGACATGTTTGAGTAGTTTTCAGAGTTTATGGCTGAGGAATGTACATATGGGAAGCAATTTTTTTCCATATCAAGAAGCACACCTGGACAAAAAGCCACCTGAATCCAGTAGCTGCTGGGACACAGACCTGTGGGACATTTTGCTGCCCTTCAAGGGCTTTCTTCAGAGGCCACAGAAGCATCAGGGTTGTCTTTTTTTCAATTAACTACCTCCCTGACATAAGAGTTGCAGTAAGATTGATTATTTAATTTCTGCTAAGTCCTCCTAAAATCCTTAAATGCACAGGAAGCATCTCTTCATCATTAAACCCCACTAGGTAAGTTGTGAACTCCTGCATACCTATAATTTGAAGACATACTTTAAGTGCCTAGTGCCAAATAGAAGTGGAGATGTATGGATAGTAGAGCACTCTCCAGAGATGTGTTGTTATTTCTTTTCAGAATGAAAGCCATTCCCATCTGCCCAAACCCCAAGACACAAATGTAAGCAAAAGATACTTTAGCATTAATTTGTAAAATACATTCCCTAAAAATCCCTAGAGCTTTCAAACTACATTTTAACTAAATCATTTTTCTTGAAGCTAAATATATTCCATTTTCCTATGATGAAAATAGTGGAAGACCAGGAAAGGTTTTTGAATGCAGATGCATTTAAGTTCTGGAAAACTTTATGGAGGCATTAAAAAATAAAATTTTGAGGAGATCTCATCAATTTAATAGGCATGTCTGTATCAAAAAATTAATAATAATGGAGTCTTAAATTATGTAAATACTTTACACATTTAATTTTAGGGCTTAAATTCTACATATTTTAACTCCAAAAAATTCATAAACCTACCCATGGGCATTTAGGTTTGGAAAATAAATTGTTGAGAATCTCAAGATCACAGGAAACAAAGGAAGATTTACTGTCAAAAAATACAGAGCCGAGTAAACTTCCAGATAATATTTCTCACCCTCTCCTTGTCTCCAACAGAATGTCTCAGAAGAACAGGGCAATTTTGTTTTGGTGTAGCATGTGTAGCACACAGTACAGGAAGTGTTTATAAGTGTACATAGTATGCAAGGGTATAATTTGTTTGAATCTCATTAAGAACTGCTGAAAATTCTGCCCTGGTCCCAGGTGAATGGACTTCACTGCCCAGTTATCTGGGTGTGCAGACAGTTCTGTCAGTTTGTATCTGCACAAAAAGTCCACAGCATTGCTGTGCAGCATAATGGGGTGAAGACAGGCAGGAAAAGTTAATGACAGCACACCCTGTGTGCCTGTTTCCCCTGAAATTACCACCCTGCTCTTTATAACAGCAGAACTGGTAATTCATTGCCCCAGTCCAGCCCCTCTCCTCTTCAAACATCCTTGAGTGCTGCACATCTGACCAGGTTAGCTATGGGCCTATCGCATCGTTTGAAGCAGGGACTTTTGCTCCATTTTATATTTTTACCAAAGTTGAATTGCTTTTGAGGTGATCCATATGACTCAGCAACTATCACTACTTTTCTAAATTACATAAGCAACAAGCAAACAAGCCGCAATGCTGCACCCAGAGGTATTGGCAGCCTAAAAAAAGATGAGCAGCACCTTCTGCTCCACTCCCATTACTGTCCCTGAAATCCCAGCATGTGCTCAGCACAGGTGTCTGGGCTCTCAGACACAGGTCAGAACCATGGGCAAGTCACCAGAAGTAGGTTCTGATGCACTGGGATGAGGTAAGCAGGTACCCCACTTCAGCTTTTATGATTTATACACTGGGGCTCTGGAAGTATTTCCTTTTTTCCCAGCTACTCTTGAGGCTATATCAATGATGATTTTTTTTTTTCTTTCCCGGAGTCAAACTAACAGATGAAAGTGGACAAGAGGAAAAAGGTATTCAGCCAGAGGAACAGACCGGGATTGTGTTTAGTGGGCGGAATCAGAAATAGGGAGACTTAAGCCTATCAATGTATTTTTAGAGACTTGTGTAATAACAGCAATTGAGAGCTTTTATAGCTACACAAATCGGTGAAACAACCACTTCAGTGATATTTCAGGAAGGAACTAGGTGAAAAGCTTTTTACAGAGGTTTCAGGGGAGTTCTGTCACACCTGATCTATTAGGTACTGCTTTTAAATATTGCAACAGCACCTCTGTGCCCAAGGTGGAAGAGGGAGGTCTGTAAGGGAAACCTAAGCTGAAATAGAGAAGACAGTAACTCTTCTGAGGCAGCCAAAAGCTCCTCCCCAAAAGAACACTCTTGATGGTGGTGAAAGATGAGGCAAGAAACAGAGCTGGGTGATGCAAGAGGCCCAAACTATGAAAGAAATATATATTTCCCTTTAAAAAGTTCCTTTTTAAAAGAGACAAATTCATGCTTATCTTGAAAAAAAATAATCACAACCTTAAAAACAGAACCTGATTATTCTAGTCACCAGCATAAAGTTGAAGACTTAAGACTCTAAACAAAACATAGTAGCATGTTTTATTTATATGAAATCTGGACTAAGATTGTTCATTACTTTTGCTCCTCAGAAAGCTCAGGTTTTATTCATACTGCATAAATTTGCAAAACACACTGGAATTAAGAAATACTACATAAACCAGATTACCATCTTTAAAACATTGCTTTTACTTGGACACACCAAGGGTTTCAGCTAATTTGCATGCATACACATGCAGATTTTATTTAAAAGTTACATCTCTCTCTATTTGCCTTTCCTTTTTCCTTTCCTTGCTATTGGAACAGAAATGGCTTGATTTCACTGGTACCAAGGCATCATATGGGCAGGGAGGTTGCTCTTTCTCTCATTCTTGCCTTCACCTTTCTCCTCTCTTGATTGAGGGTACAAATTCTGCCCTTTAGGGTGACTCAGCTTTAAACATCACCCAGCAGCCAGCTGCTCATTTAGGTTTGTACTTGTTTATCCCAGTCCTTCTGCTTCTTAAATTAAATACTGCTTAGGTCAAAAATAAACTGGCTGACCAGACAACGACCTTTCTTAGATCCCAGTTTAGCTTTTGAATTGCTAATATCCTTCTACATGGAATATGCCTCTTACAAAGTGTCAGGGCATTTACTGGTATTTGTTCCTACATATATTCCCAGAAAAGGTGGCAGCTGCACAGCAAGTACATCACTTATCTGTTTTCCATTTATGCTCAGCATGCAAATATTATCCAGAAATTTGCCACAGGTACCATTTTTGACTTATGCCCTCTCCCTGTGCTTCCCTTCTACTTTACCAAGTATATTTAATGGCTTAGCAATGGCATCCAGAGAGAAAAAAACCCCAAACAACATGAAGAACAAGAACCTAAGAAAGCCTGCTCATCTGGGACAAGTGGTCAGACTTTTTTGTGGCTGTGCCCTCCCAGTGTTGCACCTGCAGACATTGAGGATGACTCCAAGGGGATCATTCCCAGTCTGTGTATCAGGGGTTGCTCACAGCACATCCAGAGGCACCATGACTATTACAGGAGCTCCAAACCCAAATGAAACCAGCTAGAACTCAAAGCACTTGGAGCAGTGAATAAAGCAAAAACATGAGAATGTATAGCAGATGAGGGAAAGGAAGAGCCTTTGGAGCCTGGGGAAGTAACACAGGCATTGCCTCTGCTTTTATCTTGCCCCAGCAAAAATCCCAACTTGAAACAGCATAATCAGGAGTAGCAACTTTGTAGGCAGGATGACTTGGAAGAAAGCAAGAACCACTTAGTTCTATTTTAGCTCTTCTGCAATAGATTTTATCCTGGCATAATTTCAGATATCCCAAATTTTGGATATTACAAATGTTGCTAAATGTCTTTTCACCAACTAAAAATTGCTGTTTCCTGGAAAAGCATATGTAGGTTTTTAAGCAAGGTCTTATGATTAAAAAAACTCCCAAATATAAACCTTGCTAGGATTGTGGTTTATTTTTGGGTTGTAATTTTTCATGCATTTTGATACCACAGATGTTGTTACAGTTTAAATATCCGCCCTAAATTCTATTTTCTACATTTATTGCAAATATTTGATTGCACTTCTTTGACTTACATAATTTTCTAGATAGTGAAAAATGAACAGGCTGTTACTTTTTAATTTTTTTAAAATGCTTTGCATATTTCCTGTTTGATAGCAATTGCCAAGCTGTGTTTGGAAAGAATTTGTTGATTGACATTGAATAGCTGTCAATGTGTGAGGGAAAATAATAACAAAAGCAAGAAAAAAATGCTAATCTACCTTTTCTGATACCAAGAAAAGTCAGTGCCTTCTGAATACTGGTAACTGATACAGAGAATATGAACCACCAAAGAATTCCTACTGCAATCTTGATGAAAAAATCAAAGCACTTGGCTGAAAGGGAAGATAAGTAGAGTTTTTAACAGATCACTGAGATAGCTTTAGATTTCAGCTGTTCTTTCAGAGAACACAAAGTCCCAGCTCTGCTTAGGAGGAGATAAAAAGGCTCAGTGTACCTACAGAATACTGGTGTCCTCATGTGGTATTACCAAGGATATCTGAGATCTACTCTGAAGATGACCTGGCCAAGGAAGGCAATCCAGGCTCTCTGTTTCCTTTATGTTTTCCATAGGAATACACTAAATGAATAAAAATATTCCTAACATTATGAATTACGAGCCAAGCTCATAATCATAAAAATAATTTTTTCAAACAGGATGTTACAGGGAAGCAAGTACAGGCTACACTCAGAAACCAGTACAGAAATATACCAGCTGGAATCTAACAGCAGAATATTCCTCTCAAAACCCTCAGTTTTGTAAACTACCAGCAGCCTTTCCTACTGCTTTCTTGCTGTCCTGAGTGGCTTAGCTGCACCTGGGGACTCCAGAACCCACTTTGACATAGTTTCAAATTAATCTCTCAGGCACAGAGGAAATTTTCCCCCTACACTTCTAACAAAGGGAACTAGAACCTTAGACATTGCTTTCTTTATGTGTCACAAATATCCCAGAGCATTTTTTCCCTTGGATGGAGGAATCAATATTTTCATATTTTGCACCCTGTCCTTGTTTCTCTTCAAGTTCCTGACACATTCTTTCTACATTTTCCTGTACAGATACCAGTACAGCTGAGCAGGATATTGTTTTTCAGTGGAAGAAGGAGGAAAAGAAATCTAATTTTGCATCAAGTAAAAAAGAGCATGTTACATCCTCCTGTAAAAGGGAATACAATCTGGACCTCATGCTGGTTGCAAAGCTACCCCTTACTCTGAAAGCTGACTTGGTGCTTCTTCTTAATGTTTGTATGCTGGAGACTGAAGCAAAATAAGTTTAAAAGGCTGCAAAGCCTTTGCTCCCACCTTTCAGTAGAGGTGATGGAGCTGAAAGCAACAGCAGGATACATTGATGTTGGCCTCTTGAAGGAATTTTCTCTCCACAAGAAAAACAAAGAAAAAGCAAAACCAGTCCTGTGAGCTGAGAAGATGAGAAAAAAAATTGAAAAAAATTAAACCAATGGCTTTGACAAGTAAATACAAAATAAACTGTAAAACAAAGGTAGAAATGGCAGACTCCTTCCAAATACTGGAAAGTGTGAATACTGTGAAAAAATAATTTAGAAAGTAATTTAGTTCAATGGTTAGCAATTTTTTACCTACCTGCATCTACTGCTGGTCCTCCTTTTCCATGTTTCTATTTATTCAGCAAAGTCGTGTGTATTTGCAGAGGAAAAAAGCCTTGCTTTTATCATCCCTGGAGAAACTGCAGAGAGAATTCTAGTCTGTGTACATACAGAGACAGGAATCTGTGGAAAGAAGTAAATGGGAAAAAAAACATTTATTTGTTGTCTCCCACAATACAATTGATTTAAACATAAGGAAATATAAAAAATTCTGTACACGTAAACTTGGGGAATGATAATCAGCTCAATTACTTAAGATCTTGTCTTGGAGGATTGACAGAATTTGATCCCAAAGCTACTAAATACTTCCAGCTTGGTAATAGTAAATATGTAATCAAGAGCAAACTGTTCTGTTGATCTTCTCTATCATTTAAGTCTACCAGAGGGATAATGTCAACAATCTTTCCTTCAGCTTGCTCTTGATATGGTTTGGAACAATTAGATTAAAAATAAACAGTGTGTTTTTCCAAAAGCCTGCCATTGTTGATTTTCCACAGGAATCCTGGGTCCTATAAGCCAGGTGTTTCTGCAGCATATTAGAAATGAAAGGCAGCAATTCAGGGTTTGTATAAGTGATATTATGAACGCTACAGTGCCTCGCTGGGCTCGTGCAGAAGAGCTGCTTCCCCAAGCTTTAATTGGCACTTAGCTTCTTTTACAGCCTGTTCACCCAGACAGCCTGCTCCACATAGTCTGTTAAAGTGTAGCTGTGAGTATTATAAAGCACATCTTTACAGGATACATTTGATAATTGGCATGAAAACTTGGCCATATTAGATCTAAAAGTCATTAGTTTCGCATCTGTTAGATGCTGAGTGCTTTTTCACCTGTGGGCATGCACAGCCACCAGGAGCACTGGCTGAGCTGCCTGGAGACACCTGCTCCATGGAGCTGCCTGGAGACACCTTTTCCATGGAGCTGTCTGGAGACACCTGTTCCATGGAGCTGCCTGGTGCTGAGTGTGGCTGCAGCCCCTGCAGACGGGCATCACCAGCCCCCAGCCCCAGCCACGTGCACAACCCCAGCAACAATTATCCAGGGGTTTCTGAGCAGTGTGTTCCCCCACTGCCACTTCAGGATGTCTCACAATAACTCCAGTCTGAGGGAGAAAATGCAGTTCTATGGCAGACCTAGAGATGAAGGAAGAGTAGCAAATAATGCAACCTGCAACCTGCAACAACCAGAACTTGCTCACTAAGCCCAAAGTATTCCTTAGGAGCATGGTGACTGCTGAATATTTTTTACAAAAGCAAGAGGGGAAGTGCAGGGGAATGGGATGGCAGACTTGGGTACACACAGATGAAAGGATGGCTGCCTCCCAGAGATGGGATTTCATGGCTTCCAGATTCTGGGGAATTAACTACAATGTGTTTTGCTTTCTTGAGAATTATTCCTTTCCAATTTGTTCTTCTAAGAAACATGGAATTAAATTCTTTACTATAATTATAAACTAATAACATGTTTGTTATTTATAATTCATACACATGTGCATATACATATATGGATATACACATTTCAAAGAAAAGTGCTTTTGGGTTTTTGTATGGTTTTAGTTTGTTGGGGTTTTTTGTTTGAGTGTTTTTTTTTTAAGGATGAGGAAAGTGATGGGGAAAGAGTACAGAAAATAAACATGCTTCCACAGAAAAAAGCAGTTGTTCATTGCTGCTATTAAAATTCAGGTCTATCGCCATGGAGAAATCTGTTGATCAAAGTGAAAAGTTTGCTTTTATTTTTTTAACTGAAAATTTACAGAAGAACTCTATGCATTAAAAAACTGATATATTTTGTAAATTTTCATTCTCCTGTTTATACATTACATTTTCTCCCCTTCTTTTGCACTTACCAGTTCCAAGAACAATCACTACAGTCTCACTTGACAAGCAAGATTCTTCTCTAAAATAAGGTATCCCTAAATAATGATCTCTTATCACTGTTGATGCTGTTTTTAAACAGTCTGGAAGTATAGACATCTATATGAGATCTATGAAAAAAGTGTGAAGATTCACAAGAAAATGTTACTGAGTTTTAATGTCAGTTAAGCTTGGCTCACCTCTGTAAACCACAAGCATGTACTAAACAGCAAAGTGAGAGTGCACACAATGCAGCAAAGCAGTGCCAGCAGGTTGATACTGCACATCAATCTTCAGCTGTGTTTCTGCCTTTTAACTTCATTCACTGCAGCCTTTTTCATTGATGATTGAAGGGACACATCTTATGAAGGAGTGCAGCAAATCTTTATAACCTTTTCTTCAAAGGGTGGATTTTATAGACCCCTCAAGACAGTTGCAAGCACATACAATGCTCCTTCATACATTAAGGCTTGTGCAATGAATTAACACAGTTTTGACTAATTTACCTTCTGACAAAGCAATAACACCTGGCTCTACAATGCACAGCATTTGCTAGCTATAATGTTAAACAAATTCCTCAAAAAGTGGTATGCCACCCAACTCTGGTGTAGAATCCACAAGTTTTTTCTCATCTCTGCAGTGCTATTTTCACAGAGGTTTTCAGAAGTATTTGTGTATGACAAATTGCATAGGACTGTGGCAAAGGAATCATCATTTCTGCATCCAAATTATCCAGCACATGTACCTAATAAATATCATAGACAAATACACCAGGGATGCAAGCTTCTCTGTGATTCATACAAATGGATCTGCTAACTCAACCTGACAACTCAGCTGATTAGACAAATAAAGTGTCCTGGATAACACCAGTGTTGATAATTACATTTTCCAAATGGACAGCAACATTTCAAGCTGAAAATGAATGTACAATTGCTGTTAGAGATCATAAAAAGGCTTCTACAAGAGCTAACAGGAAAAAACAGGTACTTTATGAAAGACTGGCTCTTTTCTAGTCCTTGTTTATACTAGAGATTTCTAGGGGATGCACACCTTAATCAAGAGAGATGTACAAGCTGCTGAGCTCTGCTGAACCCTGGAGCTGGCAACACAGGCTAGCCAAGAGAGACACTAAATCTACAAATGAATCCTCTTTCTCCATCCCTCTGACCCACTCCCTTAAATTCCTCCTGCTCCTGGGAAGTGCAGAATGCCTGAGACAGGGCAAGGATGAAGGGCCAAGGCTGGAGACACCGCTGCAGCCTCACCGTGCATCGAGGGATGGGGAACTGCGTGGGCAGGGCACTGAAGAGGCAGAAAAACTCATGGACCTTAGAAACTCCTAGAAAAATAAAATGTACAGAAAAATGGTAGCAACTGCTGGGTTATATGGTGCACTGAGAAAAGAGGTGAACTGCCAGCCCCCATCAGAGAAGCTCTTGGAACTCGAAAGAGAGAAGGCAAAATCTGTAATGTTTCTGATGCCTGCTTGAAATATTGAGCTGCAACCAAAGAGAGCTAGAAAGCACTCAAATTGCTCAAGGGAGAATACTAAGATGAAAGAAGATACCATTAAGATAATTTTGCATACAGGAGATCTGTAGAAGACAGCTCTTCCTCTAAAAGGAAATAGCAATTTTGTGATCTTTAAAATTAATTTGGATACTCTCATTGCTTTTGCAGAAAGCTTTCCAGAGAAAATTGAAATGGAAAAGGGTTTTTAGAATTAAGAATGATTTGAGATGATGTGACAATGTTGAAATGATGCTGTAACATTTGAAGAGTGAATTAGTCTCATTACTAGGCTCTTCTTTTTTTCACTAGCACTGAATTTTTAAGAGCAATTTTGCAAAAATTAGCAAAATGTCCATTTATACAATAGTGTCCTGTTATTTAAAGAGCTTTCATTGGCAATATAAAGAGTAAACTGCTTGAGAACATGAAAACTAACTGTCAATGGATTTGATATGATTCTAAAATGGAAAAAAAATTAATGAAATTATTTCATGAATTCTCAGTTGTTACAAAGAGTCTGTTTCAAACCAGCAACTGGAAAAATATGCAAAATGTACTGTGCTACAGATTATTTTTCCCCAAAACCCAAAATATTAAAATTGAGCCTAGACATGTTTTGTGTTCTTTTGAACAGTAGAAAACAGCCATCAGAGAGCTGATGACTGCATATTAGAAACGGAGACTGATTGCTTTTCCCAACTAGCAGAATGAGAAAAGAGCTTGAGTTTCCTTTTCCTGCAATTTCAATATGATGCAAAATGTCAACTTGTATGAAAGGGATAAATACGTGCAGTGCTGGGAATGGAAGCTGTTCTTGTCAGTGCACCAGCAGTGGCACATCTTGGCCAAGGGAAAATCTAAACGTGTTACAGCTCCACCTACTGAAGTGAGAATAAATTACTGGAAGGGGTATAATTAGTCAGTGTAATGAGCTGGAGCAACTGAGGGTCTGTGTAGACCCTGGAGCAGATTTGCCACAGATGTCTGGTCAGCACTCTTACTCCTGCTCAAGATCAGGTAGTATCAGATACAGCAAGCCATACAAAATCATGGAAGTCAATCAACTTGCCCTGTTTGAAGCAGCAGCCTGTTTTTGAAAAGATTGGCCAATGTGAAGTTCACTTTGAGCTGGAGAAATACCAGGGAGGTTAAAAAATCAGCTTTGTAAAGAAATATAAACATGTAGTTATGCTTTCAGCAAAAGATTAACCTCTTTAATCTAAAGACAGTAGGCATGAGTCAAATATGCTGCTTCAATGAATGCTGGTTTTAGGAATCTATTATATCTGCCTATCTATCTATCTATCTATCTATCTATCTATCTATCTATCTATCTATCTATCTATCTATCTATCTGTCTATCTATCTATGCCTTGTGGGTTCATAGAGTGGTACAGAGCCAGATATTCTGATTATTGCAGAAACCTTTAAGACAAGAGGAGTTCAAACAAGTATTTCCTACACCTTGGGACCACGTTGACAGGGGAGAAATATGTGAAAGATGTTGCAGCAAAAGTTCTTAATCAGTAACTATTGTTTAGCACTTACTGAGAAAAGCACAAAGGAATGTGGCAGCACAGCACAACAAGAGTATGAAAAGCAAAAATGTTTCATGCTACCTGAAAGATTCTTATAGTTAGTCAGAATGACTCTCTCTAAAAGCAGGCAAATCTAAATATTGGACCTGAAGCAATGCAGTGTTCAAGAACACGTCAGATATAAAATGTGAATGATGAGGCATTTATTTAGTCCAGAGGGTTTCCAGAGTCCAAACACCCACTGGCAACAGCACAGCTCAAAATATGCAGAACCTGGAATGTCAAAACAAAATGATATTTTTTTAAAAAAGAGAAGTTTTGTGGTGCATAAACCAAACAAGAAATGACACTGATAATAACTGGAAACTGAACATATGCCTAATGTTTTCATGCTGTAATTAAACAACTGAAGTTATGCTAAAGGAAAACATTTACATCAGTGGGTAGGGAATGTGGAGTCAGACTCCTTGAAAGGTAGACACAATTGTGAGCATCTTGGTCCTGCATGTAGAGTGTTTTGCTTGCCACTTGTCTGTATGAAGGAATTTTCTTAACAAACACAGTCTGAAGTGCAGACTTGGATCCCAAGACAGCAGGAACATCAGGCGTGGGAGTAATGTAGCTCAAAGGAAGCCAGTCCTGAAAGAGCCAAGAATGGATGAATGTGGCAATTTTCTATGGACACAGAGAAACAAGACTTACAAATTGGATATTTTTAGCATGAGCCACCCCTTTTTCATCTTTTATTCTTATGGACTCGGTGAATGAAGAAAAATAGATATAAAAGCCAGGAACTCAAACCTCACTGTTTGGGTCGTTGAACAGTAACGACAGCACTCAGTACAGACTCTCCTCAATTGACATGTTTTGTGGAGGAGCTGAAGAACGTGGAGAGCAGACTGGATTTAGCTGACATGAGCACCAAACGTGACTCTGTGACATTTCCACTATTGAGCAAGTTACAAAAATAATATGAATTAAAGGCAATCAAGGATCAGTTGGATTGATTTTTTTTTTTTTGCCTTACAGCTGCCTGTCCCCACTAAATAACAATATTTTGAAATAGCACACATTGCTGAAGGAAAAAAGGAACAGGTAAAGACCAACTGAACAAAGCTCTAAACTCTTGGGTGAGGGTCATAATACATGGAGCTGATTAGACCTACAGTAATTTCACGATTATAAGCCGCACCATTTTGACTAAAATTTTGGTCCGAACCCAAAGTGCGGCTTATAATCAGGTGCGGCTTATATATGGACAAAGAACAAAAAGTTGCTGTTTTAGTTTGGAGGATAGGTGTCTGCTGAGAAAGGCAGGAGCTTCTCTTTGAAATGGAGAATGTAAACCCCCTCTCTCCAAATTATTATAATTTGGAAATCAAGGGGCTTTCAGGCAAAAATATGGGAATTAGGAATAACAATTATTTTCTAGGGAAATCAAAATAGAAATACAGTACTACAAAGAAAGAAACTCCAAAGCCTGACAAAGTCAGAGTACAACCTGACACCCCGTCAGGCAGGGTGTTGGTAGCAGTCCCATTAAATGGTGGCTGCATCCTCCTGCAGTGACAGATGTGATTCAGTTGGAGCAGTGCTCCTGTACAAGGTGCAGTTTCCCTCCGGAGGTCCAGTGGTGATGTGGAGAAATCCAGTTTTCCACTGGAGTCCAGTGGAGAAAGGGGCTACCTTAGTGTCCCAAAGCCTCTGTTTTTATCTTGGTAAGAAATGTTGGGCTCTTCCCCCTGGCTGGAGCAACTTCCAATGGGATGCAGTAATTTTTTCAGTCCCACAGTGGGACTCAATGGGCCATTAGCAGAAAATGACTCGCTGGAGGAAGGATGGGTTGTGAGAAGATAAAGAACAGTGCCCCACCTGGTTTCAATGGATGGCCCATTAGCAGATTATCTGCCATTGAGATAAGGATCACTGTCCCCACCCTCAACAGATGGTGATAGAACAGATACCTTTTATCACACTCTGTATTGTAACATGCGGCTTATAATCAGGTGCGGCTTATATATGGACAAAAAACCAAAAAGTTGCTGAAACCCAGAAGTGCGGCTTATACTCAGTGCGGCTTATAATCGTGAAATTACTGTAATTCCATTCTAATATCTCTTTCTCAATTTGTAATAAATGTAAAAATGTAAGCAGCACATTATAAGATCTGAAGAGATTCTGATTTCATAGTAAAATGAAGTAAAAAAAAGGAAAATCAAATATGATACATAAAAAAAGAGAACTGCTAATAGTTACTTAAAATAGAAGAAATCACAAAAAAGTCCATTAAATATGACTGAGAACCAAGATAATGGGTTTAATATTTAAAAAGTGATTGAACAAAGACAGAACATGCAAATGAAATGAATACTACCCTAAAAATTGATACAACTCCAAAAATGATGGGAAAAGTGAATATTGTCCATATTCCACATATTTTGAACAGGAGAATAGTCAGTCCATTTTAAGCAGGAAGGATTTCTTGGTGCCTCAAAATGTATTTTAATATTTACCTAGCATCTGCAGTGAGAGTGGCTCTGGATGATTATTGTTCCAGGAGACCCAGATCACAACGTGGCGCGAGCTGTGCTGGCGTTGCAGCAGGGGCTCCAGCCTGCCGAAGAATTACAAGTGACTTTCAGAGGTCATCTAGAAGACATCAGTTAACTTGCTTTATGCTGAAGAAACTGAAAGGCTCAGGTTCCTGCAATCCTTTCTGATCCAGAGTGCTTTCCAATTCAAAGCAGGAAACCTGCAGCGACTCATTTTTTGACACTACTGAACAGGCAGCCACCTTGAGACTTCAAGCAATGAAAAGCAACTCCTCAGGACAGGAGCTAAAGATTTCACTAAGTTAATACCACAACCCTTGAACATTCACTTTCTTCAAGCCAACAGTCTTTAATGTACCTCTGTATCCCAATAAGTCTGTGCTCAGCATTTTCCAAAATGTCACACACACACTTTGATATTGCTCCTCTGACCAAATGTACCTTTCAAGTTTTACATGTGCTGCTTTCTGCTGGGATCAGCAGTTGACCTTAGATATCTATTTTCAGCTTAAATGTTTACGAAATTCACACAAATACTTGGATAAGCTCTGAATTTACCCAAAAAACTGTATCAACTGTACAAGTAGTTTACAACTCTGATTGGAAAACTTTGCCTAGCAGGAATAATTACTTTATTATTCTTAAGAAGTTATTATAAATAAGCAGTTATCACAATTAGAAAAAGAAGTAGGAGAAATGCAAGCACTGCTAGATAGAAAGTCATTATCAAATAAAGGCACAGAGCAAGAATTACTTGTGACAGTAGATCCACTGGGAAAACATGAGACAAGAAAGCCAGGAGTCTGTGATCCATTTTGAGAAGTTTGAGCTGGAAAGGAAGGTTTTGTGATTGAAATCTAGGTTTAAGGACAGGCAAGGTCATCATCCAATAAAAACTACAGAACCTTGGTCTTTTCCGATTTGTTGTTGGACTCATTGGGCTTGCTGAGTTTATAAAACACCTACTACGAGGACTTTTATGAAAAATGCACTTGTTTGAAAATAGGTGTGAATCATTTATGAAATCCTGCTGTGTATATGACAGGTACAATCTGCACCTCACCCCGCAGCAAGCAGGCAGATTACAAGCAGCGGGCAGGGAAAGAGCACTGGCCAAACACCATTAACTTGAAAAGACAAAAATAAGGTCAAGGTAAAACTGTGAAAAATTTACTCCTGGACTCCACTGCTACAAAAGATGCACGAAAACGTGCATCTAAACAGCAGTAAACTTAATCCTGATAAAAACAAACAAGCAGATAAAAATAAAATTAAGTCTGTTCATACATCACACAGGGAACAGCATGCCAACACTTGTAATTTATCTCAAAGAGGTCTGGAAGCAAGTCTTCCTAAAGACTTACTCAAAGCTCTTACAGAAGCTGTGCCACCAGCATTTATGTGTGTTAGACCTGAATATATCTGACATAGGTGAACACCCAGAAAAACCAGGACCATGCTGCACTATTTGTCTGGGTTTTGAAATTCCAATATCTTCTTTTGGCTGAGCTGTATTTCACACAATGGGAGTATTAGCAGAAGCTTTAGCTGAGCCCTTTTACTCAGCCCTCCTCGACAAGACTCAGCAACATTTTACAGATGTACCTGTGGTACAAGCTGATAGGGCCAATGATCAGTCTTTCCATTAAGGATCTGAATTAACAACTTAGCTGCTAAATAATGGATTGCTTCAGCTTGTACACTTAGTCAGAGTCTCTATGCTGATATCTGAGAAAGTTGGATCAGGTCCCAGCAGGAGTGGGAATCTGTCCACTAATTAGGTATAGAAAGATTTACTTCAGGAACAATTCTGTGTAAATGATGTGTTAAAAGATTAAGGGTCCCTTTTAAAAGATCTGCATAAGTGACCTATAATCTTATGTGGCAAGTTATATATGCTTTGGAGACAAGGGAAAAAAAAAAAGGCCATATTAAGGTGGTATTTTGTACCATGTTTGCTGCCTTGGATTGCAGTGACTGCCAAGCTTTTTTTTTTGTCACAGATGGTTACGCTTAAACAGACTTGCCTGCCAATGTGATTTGAACTTTACTTACATTATAAGTCACCTCACCATCTAAGTCAATTCCCACTATGACAAAAAAGGTTATTTAAGCTTTCAAGTGCATTGGTTTGAAAATTAAAATATCCCAGAGTGCAACAATAATGCAAATCTGCTCACCTGAGTCTAGAGAAAAAAAGAAAAAAAGAAGAAAAGTGATTTGCAACTGCTTTCTCAGCTTGAAGAAATGTTCTCATCTGTGGGTCAAAACACAATAATAGCTACCTAGTCTTCCAGTGATTGTCATCCTGGAAGGCTGAAATGTTTAACATGTAAATAAGTTTATTTGCAGATCATAAAGTGAAAACTCTATTATATAGTGAATATGAAGTGCATAATAAGCAAAGAAGACACAATCATCACTGAGTTATTAGACTGAAGTGTCCTTGGTGACCTCCCCAAGCTTTGCATAAATTTAGAGGATTTTGTAAATTTTCCTTGCAGTAAGTTTCTCAGATCCTTGCAAGGAAGCTTCAGTTGAGCATTTTCACTAGAGTTGAATCTGACAGAAATAAACACTCACTATGCTTGGCTAGAAACAAGATCTATAATGGAATACTGGGGCTATGCTGCATGAAAATTTACCAGTTGGAGAGATTTAATGATAGATGGGCAGGTCCAAGGCATGGCTGTCCTGCAGAGTTACTAAATCCGCAGGAACTACTGTCAGGGTGAAAAGAATCGTAGTGAAAAGCAAGTTGGAAGCAAGCATGGGTTGCTGGCAGAGACAGAGGCAGACTTGCTCCTCTGCCCTGCTTGTGTTGCTTTGTTAGCCCTTTCCTGGTCACAGTTCTTGGCCAAATGCTTTGGAAGGCTCACCACAAAGGACAAGGTTGTGTTTCCTGCCCACTGAGTGTGGCTTCAGGGAGCTTTTCACCATTTTCAGGGTGCTCTGCTGCAGGACCAAAGAAAGATTCAGCCCCCCTTTCCTCCCTGTCTTTGTGCTCACTGTTGATCCCTGCTGAAACCTGCAGTAAAGCATGGGAGATTAGCATGGAGACTGTGCAGAGGGAACACCAGCAGCTGCCACAGATTTTCCATAGATTCATCCTTCACAGCCTCAATTCTTTTTATTTTTTCACAGCTTTCCTTGGTCACAAGGTACAGCCTTTCTCTTTAATCTATTTCTTCTCCCTCTAGGCTCAAGATTTCTAGGAAATTCCTTCTAAGAATTGAGAATCAGGATTTATTGTCATATCTGGTATGCTCTCTAAAGAAAAAAATCCCAGCAATTTTGAACTTTCCCCTAAAAGCATCACAGGATGTCACTTTAAAAAACTATCTGAAACTACACTTATGGGTCAGAAGACACAAAGTACCACCAAAATAAATACAAACATTAATCACTAAATGAAGCATTCCCTATTTCTAGAGTGGTTTCCTCCTTTCTAACAGCTGAACTTGCCTGTTTTTTATCCTCTAGGTAGTTCTTGTAAAAAAATCCTAGCTAATGCAGGCAGTGGATTTATTTATTAATATAGTTATTTCTTTATTAATCTATTAATTTATTTTAAAAAAAACATTTTCTCTAGTGTTCATCCAGCCTCACTGAAAAATGCCTGAGTATTGCCATAATGCTGTCCCATTTATTTTCCACAACAAAGCCTTGTTACTGCCTCCATGCATAATTTCATTTTCACAACCAAGACTCCATATTCCTTTTCATTATAAAAGTAGCACCATTTCCGTGTTATTTTTCACCTCCAGAGGTGTTATTGGCTTGCTGTAATAACAGACCATGCTCCTGCTGTGTCTGCTGAAGAAATGACCCCAGTAGCCCAATGAAGCCATGCCACCTGCCCAGCAGCTCAGCATTCAAAGTGTTTCTGTATATAGCTGGGCTCTCCATTGCCCCAAAGTTTAAGAAGTAGAAAAAATTAAAGGTCCTAGAGAAAAATATTCATTTTTCAAACACAAACAAAGGTCTAAGGTCTGCTGAACTGTGGAAGTACAGCTCATAGTTTTAGGTCCTAGTCCTGCTAGGAAAGTTACTAGTGATGTAAATACAAGTTTACTGCTGCAGAAGTAGAGCTGGGGGAGAGGATGCACTCCAATCTCTCTTCCCTAATCTTTCCTCTTTTAGATGCCTGGGACACCATAACTAGGATAACACCCTGTGCTGATTCAGGCCAAGGCAATGACAGAAAAAATGGAGAGAAATTACGGAGAACTTCAAGTATTTGTAAAATCAGAACTGTAAAAGTGAGGGAAAAAACCAGGAATTTCTGTCACTTGTGTAAGGCATGAGCTAAAAGCACATGTTCTTGCACCCTATGTAAAGGCATTAAAAAAAGCCCAAAACAGCCCCAAAGGCAAGAGAAGGACAAAAAAAAAAAAAAAACACCAAAAAACCAACCAAAACCAAAAACAAACAAAAAAACCCCACTCCAAAACAAATAAATGCTAAACGTCTACATAACATCTACATTAATTCTTCTCAAAATGTAGCAGTAGCCTGAGTCACTTAGCACAGCTTTTGCTGGAAGTATTTTAACAATGGTAAACCTGGCCAAAGAGAAAATTAAGGAACTGGACACTAAAAAAAACAATGACTACATGGCATCATAATGATACTTCATTGCTACTACATATTAAAATATCTGCACATAAATGATATTTTAGGATGATTCTAAAGCTATCACCATTAAAATGGGATTTTTGTGCTTACTCTTTACACCACAGAAGGCACCAAACCATTGTATCAATTCAGCCTCAGTATTTAAAAGATTATTTAAAAGTGATTGGCATCTCCACAACATGAAGAAAAATAATCTGTGATTGGTTCTTTGGGAATCAGTCACTCTAAAAGCATTAGGACAATTATCTAAAATTACTAAAAGTATACTCCATGCACTAGATTTTCAAGAATAGAAGTTTTCTTACTCTTGAACTTTTCATTTCTTTAATAAAATCACAAATGAAAGAATTTTTATCAAGATATTTAACCTCACAAAAGGAAGGATGAGAAGAGTGGTATTTGTAATGAGTTATTTTTCAGGAATATACAAACATTGATAAATCTACTAATAGTTTAAATTTCATTTTCACGACGTGATTTACAGTTCTGAAATATATGTTGCAGACTACTATTTCTGGGGAGATCTTTTCAAGGATTACTGCTGAAAAAGGTAGCAAAATTGGCTGATAACCCAGATACCAACCTATGGATATCAGCTACAGTGGAATGCCTGAACTGCTTTGTTGTTGTAGCCTTGCAGCTTGAAGAGCTGTGTTCAGATCCATTCTCTACCACACATTCATTGAGTGACTGCAAATAAGAAATCAAGTGCATGACTAGAGATCAGCTGACAGCACTGTCCTTTTCACAGGGGTTCTGTCTTGGAAGGTTCTTCTAAAATTTTTGGTTCACTCTAACTGCTGTTTGGCCTTCACTGCCAAATTCTCAAAATCTGTAAAACATTAACTAAGATAAGGATATCTGGAATGCTTGAAGCAGCTGCACTACTTCATTACCTCAAGGAGAAATGACTAAACAGCTGAGAGGGGCAATTTACTTTTCCAAGAAAAGAAACCTTTTTCTCTAACAAAAAAAATCCCGAACCAAGCCAAAATTGAAACAACAAAAACCAAAACCAAAACAAAACCAAAACCAAGGAAGATGACTACGGCATGCTTCCAGGAAAAAATCAACCCTAAATGGAACTTGTACAACATTCCCTATCTTTTTTGGCTCTCAGTGCAATCACCATGAACTGTATTATAAATATTAATAAAACAACATTTTATGGAACACCCCAGATCACACATGCTGCTATCCACAGTCCTTTCTCATAAGTTTATCAACACCCTTGTTGCTGAGTTAAATATTTGGAGAAAGTTACCAAAGGCAACACAAAACATGTGAAAAGCACATCTGAAATTTAGATCCATGCTTTGGTATATTGTAACATGTTATATGAAGCAGGGCAAAAAAAGAACATGCAAAAATAAACTGTTCTTCTGCAATCACAGTTTCCTTCCCTTGGTAACCATTTTACAGAAGTATGATGGTGATTTGGGGGTTTCTGGCTTATAATTTTTTCTCCTAACACACCTGAAGTGTTTTTGAGGGTCTTATTTTTTTATTTTTTTAATGGCATGCTGTTGTTGGTAGCCACTAATTATTCACAGGCATTCAAGCACACCAGCATATGAACTGCAAAGATGTTGAGTCTCATCTATGAGAGATTGAATTATTTTTCATACTTCTGCTCCCCAGGAGTTTTCACAGGGACACAGACCCACTCTCTTGTCTTTGCCAGAAATATAAAGAAATTCTTGTGAAAATATAAGACTTTATACTACTGTACCTCTGCTACCTTTCTCTTTTCTTGTGCACAAAGGTCAGACACAGCCTGTTATATCCATTTAATTTTCCCTCCTCAAACAGCTGACAGTGAGCCAGCCTTTGTGCAAGAAGGGTTATTAGTGAGAGGACTTTTCAAAACAATATAAACTGTTGATGTAGAAACATCATTCACTTATATACCCATCAGTTCTAAGTTTGATCAGATTGAAAAGATAGTTAACTGAAAGCTTTACCCAAACTGCTTATGGGGCAAATAAGGAAAATCAATTTGCCACATTAAGATGTGCTTTCTGAAAAAACAGTTAAGGGTAGTATTTATGTCATTGTCTCTTCTTTTTCAGAGAATAATATTCACATGCAACAACATTAGGAAAGAACTGATTACTCTCAAAAGCTTGTTATCAAGATACTACTCTATTTTAAAAAATGTGGAAATACATCTGATGTGCTTACTCTAATTTGTTGAGGTTAAATGTGCAGTACTAATGTTGTTGTGTTCCTTATAACTCAAGCATTACCAAAGTTTTTGGAGGAGGGAACAACCATTTCAGTCCTGGGCTACCCTGCAGAATTTGTGTACCAAGGAAGTTTTCTGTTTTTCCTACCTAGATCAGTTAGAAACTCCATCCATACAAAGCAAGAATATGAATAACAGTTGACATCATTCTTCTGAACACCTGTAATACAGTGGGAAGCAGGATGATTAGAAAAAATAAATTTCTGAAAGACTCCTTAGAGACAACCAGAAAATAAGTACTCCAGGGCTTTATCTGCATTATTAGCCACAACTGTAATCTAAACACTGAGTTAGATAACTCATTAGTTTTTGACTACTCACAGTCATAAACTTCATTCTGCCTGATTTTTGGAATTTGGCACTAAATGAGCAACTTTTTAAAATCAGAGAAAATTACAGCTAATAATCTTGGAGCCTCAAGTCCATTTAGAAAGCTTTTTGACGATAAATGAAATAATTTGCTTTGTCTGAAAAGCAAACAGGCTTTTCATTTACTGAGTTGTGCCTATGAGGCATTCATCAGATAATACCTCAAATTTTATTTGCAATACAGAATTTCAAAAGCATAAAGTAATTTTCTAGTGCTATTATAATTCACAATACTTCAAAACAAAGCAGTTATCAGAACACAAGTGGATATTATTACCTGTTCAGCTTGGTGAGAATCTATTGTTCTCCTGCTTAGCAAACACAGTACAGCCAACATGTGCACCTTTCCACCTGTCCTAAGACACTGACAGGAGCCAGAGAAGAATTTCAGAGACAAGAGGCCAAATTTCAGTGACTGGATCCATTCTCTAATCATATGAAACCAAAAATATTATATTATATTACATTATATTACATTACATTACATTACATTACATTATATTATATTATATTATTATATTATATTATATTATATTATATTATATTATATTATATTATATTATATTATATTATATTAATAGTATAATATGTATACTATATAATTACAAGTTAGCCAATATTTGCATTATATTTGACACAATGTTCTGGACACTTCAGGAGCATGAGTATATCGATCTTCTGTATCCAGAAGAGGTATGGGCAGTATTCCCATTTCTAGTGTAAGGAAAAACACTGCTAACAGCAATTGTCTTCTTGTACCTGAGATCAGAGGGCTGAGTGGCCTCACAGAGACTGGCCTGATTTGCTGTCCTGTGGCAAGGGGAACATGAATATGCAGATTCAGGAGCTCTAGGAGGTACTGGTACCTGCTGAAGCTAACAAAGAGCTCTGTTTCTTATGAAAATCCACATACTTGATGTCTTTTAAAGGCTTAAGTGCAAAGAGCTGGCTTGCAAGAATACCCGGCAACGCCATGTTAGGAACAGCTGATTTTCAGCCTTTGTCATATTTAAAGATACCAGGAGACAGATTCTGCATTATTTATTTGATGGTGGTACAAAACAACAGAAATATAAAAAAAAATAGACACTTTTTTGATTACAACACTATTTGGCTACTAGAAAAAGAGCAAACGTTATTTTAAAAAGAGATATAAATAAAGACACAGCACAAGAAAGCCAGAAAACACTTTTAAGACAGCTAAGGACTCCCTACTGCAACAGTGTGTAGCTTTTTCCCCTGAAAAAGAGGAAAAAGAGGAGCAACCTGTGAATAACAGCACTGTCATACCAGAACACTTTCATGGTATTCACATATGAGCTTGCAAAACACAATGGTAAAATCATACACATTTTTACCACAGAGCCTCCAAACCAATGAAAGTTACCACAATTACAGTCATTTTTAATAAAGAACTTCAGGAAACTGTGTGAGACCATGTAGAAAATTATAGTATCCAGTGATGCAAATTTGTGTGTCTTTTCTCACAAAGAGATGGTGTTGATGGCAGTTTCCTTTGAAGTATTGGATTTAGATCATATAGAGCTTGTCCAGATAACTGACCTTCAATGGTTACACTTTACCTGCTCTAAGCAAAATACAAGGACTGGAATTCAGGTGCCAGCCACACCTCAGTAACAATGCTCAAATCACGTTTCAAATAAAGTTCTAGATATTTTTCAGAAAGTAACTGAGAATCTCTTGCTAGCTCCTTCCCCCAATAACTTCAAAGCAAAAGGTCATATACATTCATTTATGCCATAATTTTTTTTGGGTGCTCTAAGTGCACTGCTGCAGGTCAGCTCTCCATGGCAATAGCTGTACAGCAGGAGAGCGTTGGAGAATTCAGAGAAAAAAGCTCTCTCCAGTGCTCCTTTGGTTTCTCACTGTGGCTACCTCTCTAAGAGAGCATGAGAGTCCCAGGCTTAATTCTTACACACCTGGGGGTTATGGTCAGATTTTCACTTTACCTCTTCTGCCAGAGGATCCCAACAGGCAGAGATAAACCTAAAGGACAACACAGCAAGAACTGCAGCAAAACAGTGAAATACAGGTTCTGGAGAGAGGGCGATGCAACATTCAGGGAGGACTCTCTGCCACCTTAAACAATTTGGCCATAGTATAAGAAACTACTTAAAACTGAGCAAAGAAGGAAGAAAACCCATAGGAGAGATATTTAGCTGGAAAATTATTCTGACTTGCAAATAGGGATTAATAGCCTGTTTTTATAGAGTTAACAAAAACTACCGAATATTTTCCTTATAGAGTACTTTTATGGTTTTTTATTTCCTAAGCAGAGGATTAAGAGTTAATATGGTATTTTGCACCTCTGACCACTTCCTGACATGTGGTGGTGCTACTGTTTAAAGCAAGTCAGGGAGGCTTCTCTAAAGATCAATCTGACATTTCATTTCTTTAAAAAATTGCACAGTCATCTTAGAAACAATAAAAAGCAATTCCCCCAGTCTCATATTAATCTTTTTCTTCTAATAAACATAATGTACACATATTTATTGATCTAGAAATATTTTTCCTTTGATAATAAATTACTCTATGTGTGTGGTATTCTATTAATTTGAATAAATTTACCTCTCAGTCACAGAAAGAAATTTATCTATGCAGCTCAGGACTTATGTAACTACCTTACTAGAGGTTACATGATAGCTTTTGCTTTTGGCTCACCTCTAAACATCGGAAAAAAAATATTCAGGAGATTAAGACTGTTTTGGTTAAAAGTTTTCCTTTACACTCACAGAAGAGGGCTGATAAAATGTTTCTGATGTGCTCTTCTAGTTCCATTTTTTGCTGTTTACTGAAGTTATGTTTTACATATGGGCATATTTCATTTTATTGCAGGCTGTGCAGAAAGGAAACTTTTAATGGCATCTCTTTCAAAGCAGATGAGAGTTACGCAAACACTGGCCTCTGTTCAAGGCCACGTCTGATGCTCCTGGCAGCATGAGAAGGAAATTACACACATGGTGGAAGAAGGGAGGAGCACAAGTGAAGGCTGGCTTCTGAATCATCACAGAACTATAAAAAGAGTTGTTTTATAAGTCTCTCTATAAGTGTAGTAATAATAATAATTAATAATAATAAATTATGCTTGGATCTTTATTGTCAGAAACTGGTGCTGTTAGGGGAATCAATCAGATCAGCTTCACTCCAGTTTCTACAAGATAACTGGCAAAACATGTTTGAGAATGCTGAGCTCTGTGGAGTTGACATTCCTTTCTACCAATGACAAAGGATGGAAAGGTCAGTGGAAAACATCTCACCTGGAAATAGTACTTTCACAGGCTCATTGATGTCCATAATAACAAAAAATAGGCTTTGCACACAAATGCAAAACAAGCAGTTTTGCCTGCCTTCTATTTGAAGAATAAAAACAGTTTAGAGGAAAAAAAACAGTGGGAAAAAGCTTCCTAACACTCAAGATCCATATGACTGTGGGATAGTTTTCAAAGGGAAATGAAAATGTCATCACCTGACATTTCTGAAGCTGAGCTTTCAACTCCTGAGACAGAGTGCCAGCAGGAGTGTTAAATAGAAGAGCTGGTCACAGACCAGTACACTCTCCATATGTTTCCCTGGGGCAATTAGTGTCACTTCCCCTATGAAGGGGCTCACTGTGCTTACCAGTGAATATGTCAAGTCTGGTCACTCTGAAAATAAACACTACAAAGTCACTGACAGGACCTTTATGCTGAAAAATGAATCCTTCTAACTTACACATTCTCAAAAAAAAATAAAACCCAAAAAACCCCCAAACAATTTAAATTGAATATTCCTTTGAAAGTTCTTTGCACTCTTCTGTGACATCCCCAGAGAAGAGAACCTGAACATATTTAACCAAAAACCTGTCTCAAGGAAACTTTTGGGCTGCCTCATCTATCGCCTCCTTTCTTGTTGCACAGCTGGATCCTTGGTGCAGGGGCAGGTTTCCCCTTCCTGCAAACACACAGGCACCATGCCTTAGAGGTCTCTCCTGAGGAATCTGAAAGCACCAACCCATCATGAGGTACTCCAGGCAGCGGGATGTCAGGAATTGCCCCTTCCCCACCGCAGCCCCCAAAGAGCCTGGGGACCACACCAGGCTGCCTGGGGGAGCTGATAGCCAGCACCAGTACATGGCTTAAAATTTTCAGCAAACCACAGAACTATTTCAAATTATTTCTATTTAGAAATCCCTCTGTGACTTATGGAAAACATCACCTCCGAGGAGTTGTGTAGATGTCAACACGAACAGAGTGTTAGCAAGGGGAGCTGGAGCTGGAGGCCTCTCCCACGCAGGAGCAATCAGAACAAACTCCTTCCCCTTTCACTCCCTCCTCCTGAGATGCAAACAGAGGGTGAAAGAGAGTTCTTTCCTCCTTTCAATCCTGCTACTGATGACTGGGTTGCTCCCCTTGGAGGAGGAGGGTAGCAGCAGTGAAGGCAGGTTGGGCTTCCTTCCAAGTGCACCATCCTGGGCCTGTCCTCAGAAAATGGATGGCATCGTTTATGCAAGCAGGGAGTGGCCCAGCTTTGTCCAGGGGCAATAGCAGGAGGGAGCAGCTGGGATGCACGTGGATGGCTGGCACATCAAACACTCTGCAGCAAGGCACTCTCAGCGCCTGGTGGCCACTGACCGAGGCCAGCAGTGCCAGAGAGCTTTGTGGATGGCTCTTCCAGGTGGGGAGGGATTCCTGAATAAAAGTCCTTACTAAAAGGAAAAAAATAAAAGTGTAAAATAAGCAGAGCAAAAAGGCAAAAAGCTTTAGCTTTCATTTTAAGAAGCCATCTGCAGGAATAGAATAAAGTCACTCCAAGTAATAAATGTAATTTAAACTTTAAAGCCATTACTACCCATCTGTGGGAAGCTCAGGGATGCTGGCCACTTCTAAGCAAGTGGGACTGACCAAGAATTGTGATTACTGTGTGTCTGTGTGTCCTTCACAAGATTTGTAGAAGTAAATTGTTGTTCAGGCAGTAGTTTGCTAGGATTTTTTTTTTTTAACTCTGAGTAGCAAGGTCTTAATGCAATATCTGTTTACTACAATTCTCCAAGAGGCAGGATGTTTCTTGGCTTTTATCCAAACCATTTAGTTCACATATATATATTAGAAAAAGCTGTCACATCAGCAGCTAAGGTTGATATCAAGTGAGACAATGAGAGGATTAAGAGGTGGAAAGCTTTAGCAAGCAAGCTACTGAATATTTCACGAGAAATGAAGGAGAGAATGCCACTGATGCAAGGGGAAGGTCAGAAAGCTTAAACATCTCAGGGACACTTAAGAAATAATAAAATAGCCCTTAGGCCTTCCAGATGTTGCTATGCAGCTTTTAGGATCCTGATATTTCAATCTGATTTTCATACCAAGGTGTAGAGTGCTGCTCTAAGTGTGCATCAGCGACATCCAGCACTTGCCAAGGGAATTTGCAGGGATATGTCTACAGCATCACAGGAATGATGTGACATTTGAGGGTGCCTTTGCAGGCTGATACTTTGAATCTTGATTGATCATTTTTATTAACACCTGAATACTGCTGATGTGGGTGGAATTTAATATTTCCAACTATGAGAGTCTGGTCAGATCCAAATGGGAAGAGATTTCACCAAGATTGACTCATCACAGTTACTTTTTCCTATCTCATTCTCTAATGGCTTATTTTAACAGATCTTTTCCCACCATCAAGACCACATAGTTTGGGGAAAAAAGTGGACAGTAGAAGAATTTTACATGAAAGGCACAAGAATTTCTCATGAAAGGCACAAGGCAGAGGTAAGTTCAGGTGTTTTCTGTAGACTTGTCAGTGACAAGATGCAAGGCAAAGCAGGAAACTCTCTCCAATTGCTTCGTTCAAAAGCCTCATTTATAAACTTCAAGATACAGTGTGACAATGGGAAACTTGAAGAACACCAGCTTCTTGCAAAGCAGAGAGGTATTTAAGTATAACATTATTTATATTGACCCTTATTTCACAAGTACATCTAAAACAAACCTTGTTTCCCTCCCCTGCCTCCAGAATACTGGGAAGGCATTAAGAAGCTTGGACAATTTTTTCAGTCTTTGAGCTCACTGATGAATTAACACCTTGTCAAAACATTGTTTCTGTTTACCATGTTTTCATGGCACGTTTACTTAATGACTTCCTGGAAATACTCAGTTATAAGAAATTTCTCTCCCACCTCCTGTTTAAATATGGATCCTCTACTGTGAAAGTTAAATAATAGCTGCTACTCCTTTTATCTTGACATGATATTTCATGATATTGCATCCAGGCACTTTGCACTTTCAAAGTGCTTGACATATAAAGAGTAAATTTCTAGATCTTATGATTTAAAAAATATTGGTTTACTTCTTGAAGAAGATTAATTGTTTTTTGAATAAAAAGAAAATGGATGTAATTAAATAGAGAACAATTTTGTTGGTTTTTAATTTACATTAAAAATTATTTTAAAGTTACTATCTTCCCCTGTACTGCTACCGAGCTGTTATGCTCTCATGTTTTGAAGTAACTTCAGCTACTAACTTCCACACTGTGCAATTTCTCATATATTCTTGGCAGTTATGTTAAAGAATTCATCTCTCATAATAACATTATAAAAAGAAAAATAAATTGACATGAACAATAAAGCAATTTTAGAGGTGTAAGCTGTTTGGTCATTGGAGACAGGAAACATGTTAGACAGAACAGCTATTTTGAGGAACTGTGCTAAAAGGGGAGGTCAGCATAACTATCAACTAACAACTGTGTCTCCAGTACATGAGCTGAATTGACTGGTGGCCACTTCTCAGTGAAACAATTGCATGAGGTTATAGATAAACCTTGATTTCTGTGTTCCTGTTTATTGTGTGTGTGTAGGAAATTAAGATATGAGGCTCAGAGACTTCAACCTGTGTTTCCACCATGCCAAAGTAGATTGTACCTTCCCAGATTTAGTGCTGACAATTACTGTAATTTTAACCAATCAGACAAATAATGAAATAAAATTGCAACAATTACTTTTCCTGTGAAATGCAGAGAATACCTTTGGTATTTTCTTGAGTTGGAGTAGCCACAGACTCCAGTCATTGCTGAAATAGCAAAGGAAACACAATCGTTGAGGATGTGACTCAATAAAACTTTTTCTCATTAGGAAACAATGGAAAAAACTTCCAAGCCTGAAACCCAGAACATTTGAATTATATTACTTCATTCAGATCATTACCATTTCCTGTACCACTCTTGTCAGGCATGGCAGACGTTGTCCAACTTTTATGAACCAGCTGACAGTTGATATTTTCCTCACTCCGATGGTCACTTCAGATCACACAAATACAAGAAATGTATCATCCTTAAAAACAAAATAATAGCTAATTTTTGAACATCTCTGCAGTCACTATGGAAGTAGTGAGTAGAGCTAAAATAAAAAAAAAGTTTGAATTTTTTTAATAATTAGAAGTGATTAGCAGTACTAAATAACTGTGCCATGTTAATGAATGGAGCAATATCCTCAGTTTTAGATCTACTGAATCAGGTAAAAGCTGCTTTTTTTGGTGATCCAAACACATAATTCAAAGGGTTCTGTTAAAGATTTCTAAACAGCAAAATGCAGACCAAGGCATCTAATCCCCTATCTCAAACTACGTTTTAACCTGTACATCTATTTACAACCCTTTAAACAATTCTGCAATTACCAGGGCAGTTTTCTACTGAGTTTTAAGACTAATACATATTTTTTTGATCTAGTGCAACACCCCCTTCCTTTTGTGATAGTGTGACAGAATGATCTATGAAGAGCTGGATCTATGCAGACTCGTGCTATTGTAATTAGAGAGATCTAACCATGTTTCATACCTGTGTAGCTCCATTCTTAGGGCATCTATCCCTGTTTTACCAGCATAATGAGATTTAAACCCAAGTCTTATCTTCCAAGTGCACATAAGGATCAGTTCATCCCACATTCAGCAGCAGTAGGTGACAGGAGGATCGAAGCCAGATTAACAGACGGACTTCACAGAACAAGGATTTAGCTTGTCAGTGCTAAATACACCTGTGGCATAAATCACACCAATAGCAGTTAATTCCTACTGTAGTTTGTGACAGTGCTAAAATGCTCGTTATATTGCTCTAGCTGTAGAATTTTTCTTATTTCTAATTGGGACACTAATTTTCCCAGTTGTATGACAGGACTATGAGAATGCAGGCTACGGGTTGATGCTCAGTCCTATACGTCAAAGTCAATTATTTTGGCTGCATGTTATTCAGCTTTTAAGAAGTAATAAAAATTGACTATATGACAAGCTAAAACATTTGTTTGTTTATGGCTGTTAGAAATTGCTGCACTACGTCAGTAAAAAGGGGGTGACAGCAGAAGACACTCCCAACAGCTTTATAGCTTTAGATGAGAAATGGTATCCACATGCTCTGCCTCCAAGGGGATCATGTTAGAGGGAGCAGATTCATCAGGTCCTGCCCTGCCTAGATCATCTTGATTTCATAAATGCCATCCCAAATCTATTCAGGGGAAGCAATATATATTAATTTCCAGAAGAGAGGAGGCCTAAAAAATTCTGTATTTAAAATTGTTTCAAGTTGCAGCTACCACAGCTCCTACATCACTGCTGGCAGAAAGGCAAGAAAAACATACAGAAGATTCTGGATGTGGCTTTAAGCTACATCAAGAGGATCATGGGGTGTGTGTTTTGTCTTTGCAAGCCAGAGTTGCTCCATTGTGGATGAGGAGTGACGGATTAGAATGGCTCCAAGAGCTGTCAGCTAATATCTACACTGCAGCAAGATCAGACAGTAGCAACCTCTCTGGAATGCTGTGACAATTTCTGGCTGCTGCCATGAGAACTGCAGGTCATGCTTCTATGAGAGGTTTTAAAGCAGAAACCTGAAATTTAAATAGAAAAAGGCACCCAGACTGCATAATCTTCTGCAGAATAGGAAGAAAGCATTCAGATGATAAAGCCTTGACAGCCTCTTGGAGATTTTGCGCACTGCTCGACTTTCTTGGGAACTCTAAAGCCACTGTATTTTCTTGTAACATTGGAAAAACTGCATTCAGGTGAACTGAGAGCAAGGCCAGTGTCTCAGTTATCAGTGAGGGTGACTAAGCAGGGCACTCAGTTACACCTCGGGACCTGTACTTCAGTTCAATGGTTTAAAAAAATATCTAGGCAATACACATACTTGTTGCTCCTCTAACTTCCTTCTCCATTGAAGACACCCATTATCCCATGACAATTAGGCACGCAAAAGGTATGTAAAGCATAATGAAGTTGCTGTACTTCTAGAAAAACATTGTTTGTAGGAGATGTTCTACAAAGAATGTTAGAAGTTCAGTCACTACAATCTTAGCAACAAGAAATGTACTTCTTAGGCACTACAGTCAGGTGTGAAGGTCATAGCTTTGGGAGTTAGATGACCGTATAAAGCAGTGTTTAACATTCTAGTTCACTTACCTGGATGTTGGCATCCTTTCTTAAACTTTGCACCAATTAGAGGAAGGAAACCACAATCAGTAGTTGTCCTTGCTGGTCACTCAAGAAATGTTAAGAAAAGGTCTGTGAGATTTCAGCCTGTGGGTGATACCTGTAGGGGTCTTGAAATGCCTGTGGTCATGGAAAGAACAAGGCTGTGAACTATTGTCTACACCCAGAAACCCAGAGGGAATGCAGACCAGTGTGGGGATTCTGCCTCTGTGCTGCACAAATACCAGGGCACAGTCTGCTCCTGGAGCTGTAAACTAAGGAGTGTGTGCCATTGAAAGGTAAGAGTTTTACACAGTGCAATTCTGGGAAGACAAGTCGAGATAAAGCATTCATGCCTTCTGCCACCATGAAGACAGAGTTACTTGTGCCCTTGGGAATTGTAAATGCAAGAGAAACAAAAGTGCTCAAGCACAAGAGCAGGAGGATGGGACTGGTGGTGCTGTTCAGCACAGGCAGACATGGACTTATAAAGAGCTGTAGCTGGTTGGAATAAAAAACTGAGCTAAAGCACAAGTCAGAAGTTGTAAAGTGCACAGTCCTGCTGTGCTAAATACCTCATCTTATGCCAGTAGGCTTACTGCAAAACATGACAGATATTTGAAGTAGGTGTTAATAAAAGATCTGTTAACTTGCTCACATTAGATCTCCCTTTGGGTCTTAGCTCAATTCCACTGCCCACAGATTTATACAAACTGCTTTTACACCATAACCTTGGAGAAATAGGAGATAATGCATTTCTGTAAGGGGAGAATATTTTCTAAAGGCAGGTCAGCCAGCAGTGATGACTCTGGGGAGAGATCCTCTTCTGCACTGCTTGCCATGGCTGGAACCAGAATGCTGCCCCAAGTTCATGCCTTCAGTGCCAGGCTGATTGCAGGTGTCTTTCATGACTTGCACTTCTCAGAGGCTCTGGGACAGAATATAGAAAACATTCACTGGAATCACCGATTGACCCAAAATGCTGAGAATCATGGAGTACATTCTCAAAACTCTTGACAAGGATCATCTTTTCTGCTGAACTGCAGCAGCACTCACACTGAAAACAGGTCTAACTGTAGCCTTCCTGCCTTTCCACCACTACAAGCAAGAAATAGGATTATGCCAGGCTCTTCCCATGAGACAAAAGTAATAGAAGAAATTTTGCCTAAATAATTATCAGGGGCAGGATTCAGTGGTGCACCTAGTTCAGCTATGGATATTAGAAGTGGTTACAAAATTAAGGTGTTTAGAGTCAGTCAAGAAACACTAAACACTAAACTACTGCTCTGATTTCAAGTCCTGAACTACAACATGGTGGTTGTACAGGTCATGATGTCACAACAGCAATGGTCAGGATTTTCTTCTCCCTCTTCCTAGTCCTTTTTCTTGAGAGAGGTTTTTCCATATGTTTCATGTACCTTTAAATATTACTTATCACTTGTTTCATCTCTACTCCAAAAAGATACCACAGCAATACAACAGGCATTTTCAGACACACAAAACCTGAGGTTAAACACTGGTGTTGACATATCTACTTAAATCAAAGTTGCCTTAGAGATGAACAAAGAGAGTAAGTGTTAGACAAGCTAAAACAAATGAGGAATTTAATATTAAATACATCAGAAGATTACATTTTTCAATAGTTGCATAATGGTTTGCAAAATCTTATAGATTAACATTATACTTAGCTGGTGAAATTGAACCAAAAGAATTAAGCTTTCTACGCAGATGAGAAGCTGGTGCCTAAGAAGAGAAAGAATATCTTGTTCAAGTTGTTCAGCTTTTTTATTCCCAACCCAAATGAGATTTGCTACCTTCCTTCTCCTTCCCAATAACTTTCTATGTTATCTGCTTTCAATCAACTTGAAGCAACAAGTTTTCTTGGGATATTCAGCTACCCTCTCAAATATTTTGCTACTACTCCTGTGAAAAATGCATTAAAACATAATCCAAGGAGCTGGAGACCTCATCGTATAGCCAGTCACTATAAACTTCCTCAGAACATTTATGAGTTCAACCTATTTTATCCTTCTCTTGTTAAAACTGTTTCATTTATAATCAGCTAAGGTTTGGGGTTTTACTCTTTTTCCTTAAAGAAAAATAATTGATACTATTATGGGAATAACACAGATCTTTCCCCTGAAATGGTGATGTACTTTCTAAGGTTATGAACTGTAATAGGAAAAATGATCTAACCTTTCCCTAACAGAGTTTTGATGTTTGAACTCAGCCTCACACCTTATTGGTAAGTTTGGTAGCATTGTAGATTACCTAAAATATCCCTTCAGATAATCCTACTTTCACTCACTTATAACTTGGTTAAACTTTTATAATACAGTCTGAGTTTTTTTAATTTTTATTTTTTTTTTTTTTTTTACTATGTCAGGTATCTGCATCAAGCTGAAATTTTTGGAACCACTTTAGCCTCAATAATTTCTGCAAATGAGATAAGGATGTATATGGGGAAGTTTAATTTGCAGTGAGTATTCTGATGACAACTCCTTTGACTAAATTTTCTATGCTTTAAAGTAGGGAATAGAAGTCTGACAGGAGAGGGAAGGCATCATAAGAGAACGATACAATGATTCATTTCTCCATATGAAAATTTGAGCCATTGGGCCAAGTTACAAATCTTCCACAAAATTCCAGCCTGCATATCTGTTAGTGATTAACAGCTAAAATTTTACATTCAATGAATAAATTCATGCTTTCCATGGGTTTTTAGTGATATCCAGATTGCCTATATAATGCCCTGAAAGAGCTGCTAAGAACTCATATGTCTTCTGAAAATTTTTGTATGTGAGCCAGTATGGCATATGCAAGCCCCAAATTACGTATACATTACAGGGCTTCAGGAAAAACATTGGCTATTGTGAGCAGAAGTGAGACTTGGCAAGAGCAGGACTGGGGTAGGGAGGAGTGAATGAACCTCAGAGCTGAACACCGCTCGTGGATAGGGGAAACACACCAAAGGAAGGAGGAAAGGGAAAGCCACTCTCCTCATAGCAGACTTATAAGTTCTTCAATCTAAAGATGTTGGGTTTTACGGGCATAATGTCATTTTATGTGGAATTGCAAAGCACACAAGAGGGAAGATGTGTTAGGGGAAGAACCCAAAGTTGGGCAGCCTACACAAGACAGAGCACGGGGCAAGAATCAAAGAAACAAACCTGGCAGGATAGAGGATGAAACAAAGGAAAACTGGAGGAGTGTTCAGATGTCATGGATCTCTGTGTCCTAGGGGACATGCTACCTGTAATTCAGCTGCTTCCCAGATCTTGTATCATAGTCTATTCTGGCTGACCACTGTTCCACTCTACAGCAGAGAAAGCCTTGTGTTCTGAACTCAGAGCCAAATCCAGGCATTGCAACATCCCCAGCATGTTTTGTGACCCTACCAGAAGATAATCTGTGCCTCTCTGAGAGGACATTTCCTATACCAGACTCAAGGCTTCATCAGTAAAGGATATAGAGGCGTCATAGTCTCCAGGTTTTATTTGGAAATTGTGAGAGCAAGGCTGTTTTTAGATTCTGGGAGCCTGGACTTAGGTTACTCAGGATCAATTGGGATCTATGGCCTCTAACTGTTTTACTGCTTTTTCAACTCCTGTTCCTGAAAAAACATTCTCATCTCTTCCTCTTGCTTCCTAAGATGAAATAGGAGGAGCAGGTGAATTGGGTCTTTGTTGGCAGTCCAGCATGCCTCCCTGTGATCTATTGCTGGCTGCTCTTGTGTCTCCACCTGTGCCATATCACTAGAGTGGTCTCTGTGAGCAGGCTGCAATTCAAGAAGACATAACTGCAATAAATATAAAATGACACACCAACATGTTCCTCCATTCATTGTATCAGGAACTGGAGAGCTCTCTGTCACCTATTAGCAAACATCCTAGTCATTATACCTTTTCTTCTAGTCCACAAAAAAGATGACATCTAACATTTAAAATAGTAGCTCAGAGGTGGGTGGTCATAAGTTTGGATGAATAATATTTGTTATTAATATGGCACCAGAATGCAGAACACCGGTCTCCATACTTAATTTGCTACCTGGTGTGGATGGATTGATTATTATTTTTTTTAGAACAACATTCAAATAATACTGAATTTATGACATGATCTACAGCAAGGTTAAAGATTAGACCTGCTGTTCGATAGCATCCCCTTCTGCCCACCTGTGTGTAACAAAATAATATCAGGCTTTGTAACTACATAACTCAATGTTCTTTTGCTTCCCAACAAACTGCATGCACTCTGTAGACTGGCTGGGTATCTCTGTGAGTGTGAAGATGAGGCAGTGCTGCCCATCAGCACGGAGTGTGGTCCCTGACCTGTAACGTCAGCATTGCCTGACGTAAGGAGCTGGGAGTGCAGGCACACCTGTGCCCATGGACTGTGGATCACAGCCAACGTGTGACAGAGCTCAGCTTTCCTCCGCTCTGCTATCGTCCCTCTAGGTGAGCTTGTGCAGATAAACTGCTCTGCAGTGCAACTGCTGATGCCAACAGGTGAGCTGTATGTCAAAAGGCAGCAGCTAACCAGGCAGGTGGGAAAGGTAAGGCAGCATGAACTCATAGTGTCCCACATTACAGAGTCCTAACACCCGCAGGAGGCAACAGGTCACCCTGATCCAGGTCAGAAAATTTCTTCCCTCCTTCCCTGCTTGGTGCTTTTTCAGTCAATTTTATCACATATTTATTTCCTTAACTTGAGCAGTATGCAGCTGAAATGCATGGCATACTCTGGCACTGCTCTCAGAGCAGGTGGATTCAAACACCATTTATATTCACAACAAACTATAAACTTCTTGTTTTATCACCAGGATGAGGGGCAAATAGCCATGCAAAAGACTGATTGACTGAGGCTTGCTTGTCAAATGCTCATAGAACAAGCCCAATGTGCTGTTTTGCATCAGAGAACCTTAGAAGAAGAAAATGCATCCAGACAATAACGAGCCATGATGGCTCATTAGAGGCTTAGCTTGCAAAGTCCAAAGTGTACAAGCAGAGCCAGCCATACAGGACAAATCTGAACTAAGCATTGTACCCTGCCCTCTGCCTGAACCAATCCTTTACACGTATCTGGTAAATGATTTATAAACCTGAAGATAGCAAAATATAAAACTGTATCACTCTCTTCACTTTGCAGAGGAAAACCTTTCTGAATAATTTGCCATGTCTCTGAAAATGTTTCCAGTTTTGGTGTCTGCTCTGCTGTTTACAGGTAAGTGCCTGGCATCCTATCTCATGTCCCTTCAGGCTTGTTGAACAGTCAGCTGGCAAAAACTGCTGTGTTACCACCAGAAAAGCACCAATGGAAGAAAATTAACTGGAAATCACTGCAGCAGGGACATGCAGGAGAGGGAGTGAGCACAAGATTGCATGGCAAATTCTGTGAAATACAGTTTGATTCTGGTCCTTGTGACTACGTTTGAGCCTTTTACTGCTCATGTATAAGGATGAAGGATGCATTTCTGACTGAAAGGCATTCTTACAGGATGATTTCCTGAACTGTTAAAATTGCAAAAAGAGCTTGATGCTGTTTCTGTGAAATCTCTAAATATTATTATTATCTCAACCTTTATTGTTTGTAGGAAGCAGTTTCACATGCATTTATAAGGACCTAAAAGAATCTATTTCACAAGTGATTTTTTGAATGCCTGACTTGTATTTCATAAGGAGACTGATTGTTTTAAAGCACTCAGGCTGTCTGGACGCTGATCATTCACAGAACTGTGTAATCACAGCATCTACAATCAAGACTCAACCTGTAAAACTTGGACCAGAGGGAAAATGGATGGGTCAGGGCTACCACATGCTCTCCCCAAACCAGCACATGCTGGTACAGTGAATGATCAGTGATGCACATGCTGCAAGATTAATTTGTTTCTCACAAAATTAAAACAAACCAGGCAGGCAGTAAGTGACAGCTGACTTTCCAAGTGATTGCCTGCATCTTGACAAGATGGTCTATCCACATGCATGCATTAAAAGCATTTCTTAGATTTGAGTGCTACAATACACATGCAGAAAATATATGATGTGAATAGCTAAGGCAGAATGAGGGAAAGAATGATTAATTGTGGATTATTGAAAAAGATTTTGTAAATTGGGACCACAGTCAGGTACAATCTCTCTCGTGGGTTGAATTCACTCCCATGCCACATGAACCCGAGTTTTGGCTGCAGTGAGGCTCTTTAGGAAAATAAGGAGACAGAAAGGGACTTTGTCTCTCCTTCAGGTTTGAGCTCACCTATAAACCTTTTCTCCTTATTTGTCCTTCCTGATCTACTGTTGAACTGGGACAGCTCCTGGGCCTATCTTCTTGAACTTCACCTCCTTTCCACTGAAGGCAAATTATAACAGTGTCACCAGGGCCAAGCTGGGAGCACAGCAGCTTGCAGCACCTCCTTTTGGAAGACTTTATTTTCATCTCCTTCATGTTTCTTGTCTTGTTTACCCTCTTTCCCAGGTTTCTATTCTTTAAAATACATGAAGAACTACCTATTACTTGTTTTTAATGAGCTCTTAAATATTTCATTGATCACCATCAGTTCACTTTTTCATTAACTGTGAGTCCTTCTAGCAAAAATGAAGGTGGTGGTGAAGTAAAACAGAGACTGTAAGATTCTTATGAGAACCTTATTCTTCTTCATGCCCTCAATTCAGCTGCTATAAATCACTCCTCATAGTAAACCACAGTCAGAGAGCTGGGAACAAGCTCTCTGGGCATTTTGCTGAAGCCTCTCAGGTGTCTGATGGGGATGTTTTGCCACACTTGGATGTAGAAAGGAAATCTCAAAAGGACCCACTGAATGGACCAATGGTCTGGGGCTTTTCTTAATACTTTGTTGCAGCTCCTTCGCTAGGATTATCTAGGATTTTGCCAAATTGCCTTGCTATTTACCCATACCTGTAAAGTGTGCTGACCCCTGGCATCATCACACATATTGAATATGTTCAATAGCTGATTCTGCATTAAATGTCCTTAACTTCTCTGCCTTTGCTGATGAGGGAATGAGGCTGATGCTGTAGCTCTAAGGATTGTTAATGACATTTCTTGAACCAGACAACTCTTGTGTCCTGCAATATAAAATTAAGAATTCTCAAAGAATAAAATCTGCTTTACTTCAAGCTTGAAAAAGAAACAGATGATGCCAAAATTTCAAAGACTGAATGATATGGAAAGAGTTGAAGCACTTAACAGTTGGTGACTTTAGACCTTGCTGTCCACAGGTATTAGCAAATTGTACTGATTTAATTCCATTCCAAGGCTTGTTACCATCCAAACACTCCAGGATACAAAGCCTAAGTACAAAAAACAATTTTGAAAATAATTTGAAAAAAAACCCAACAAGTGCAGGTGTTAGATTTTAATATAATTGCACTTTTTAACTTAAAAATGGTGATATCTGGGCCAGAGGTGGCCTGCAGAATCCACAAGTCTATCCTTGCTTTAATCCAGCCATTTATGCAGCGTACTGACAAATAACCACACCTTGATTTCCATGGAATGCCACATAATCTAGAGAAATACTTGAGTGAGGAGAGAAGCAGTCGCTGCCACATTTTTTTCAGCTGTTGCCCTGTGCTATTCTGAGTCCTCAGTCTGAGTCCTGGGGTCTGACTTTGTGAATTCAGATTTGGAAAGTCAGATAACTGAAACATGGTGGGGAGGTAGTCCATTCTGGCTCATTTCTAGCCTTAGGAAACACACCTGAGCTACAGACTTGATTTACTTTTTCAAAGTTCCCAACACGTCAGCACTTGCCACCTCAGCAAGGTTGAAGTTTAGCTCTGTCCAAGTTTAGCCTCTGTCCAAGCTCTGTCCTAAAGAGCTGATAAGACTGGCAGCCTTACCTCCATGAGGTTTTGAGATGAGATTTTGACCAGAAAGTCATCACAGCTGATAATAAGAAGAGCTATTAGACCTAAAGGAATGGAATTAGAACAATTGACAACTTTTGACATTTAAATTCCATTGATATTAAATTAGGCAATATGTTTTCATGTTGTCAGAAACTTGCAAGTCTTCAGAAACTAGGGAGAAACAATAGTGTGCACAGAGAGTATTTGAAGTGCTACTAAATAATTGACATTTTTGTTGTAAATATCACAACAAATCAGAGATAAACCACTTTTCCCTGTGACAGACACACACCAGGGATAAATTTTGATCCTAAGCCCAGGGATTGCTCCTTACCACTTACACAATACTGCTGATCTGGATAAAAACAGGCTTTGGGGTAGCGAGTGGAAGAAGAAGCATATCCTATACTAAGGCAAGTTTGAAGATTTGTCTTCTTATCATTAAAGTCTGCCATTAAATGTGCAAATGATGGCCTGCCTGCTTTCCCCAGACTACTGAGCACACAATGGCTCTTGCTGCTCAACTTTTACAGAAGAAAATGTGTATCAATTAAATAGGTCCCTTAGCAGGCAAACGCGTAAAACCTTAATCCCATACTCACCTTTTTGATTGTGTGATGAAGTGGATATTTTCACATTCAGCTGATAGAAAAAGATGTCTTCCTGGGAAGATTTTGTGGCTGCACCCAGATGAATATGTTGCTTTCTAGAAATCTATCCTTGTAGAGATATGCTTCCTTTCAAGTCTAGGATGAAGAGATTTTAAAGCACAGTAATTTAAGATGTATCCAGGTTGGTTTTCTATTTTGAGTGCAGCAGTTTGCTTGCTTTACTGTGATATTTTTTGTTCTTACTTTGACATTCCAAGATATTTGATATGCCTTTTCATAATCAGACTGTTGTCTTTGGTTAGGGTTTTTTTTATATATACTCAATGCTAGATTAAGTGCACATTTGGGGTTTTTTTTTGACAAAGATGACAAGGTTGTACCACCATCTCTCCTCAAGTTTAGATCATAATAATCCAAAATTAGATGCTCAGAAGGCATGGTAGCAATAATGACTACTAACAGTTTTCCCTCTGGACAATGTCTTTAGGTGCACAGGATAGACAAAACTATCTGCTAAAGGCAATAATTACATGAGCTAAGCATCTGCTTGCTAAAACCAGCCATTTCTTTTTCTATAATTTGCTTTTCATGTGAGAACACTGAGTGAATCTTCAAGAGATGATGAAAGGAAACACTTAAACTGGTAACAGCTGATACAACCTCAGCAACAGTTCACCCTCCACACACATTCCTCCTATTTTCCCATTGGGACATTTATATCTAAAAGTATTTTCAAATCACATATCTATGACAGGAAAACAGAATAATAATAAAAAAATACAATATGTCTGGTTGCTCTTCATGGTGAGTTAGCTGCTTCAGTACAACTTGAAATTCTTCATCTTTTTGTAGCTCAACTTTATGCACTATGAGCCATTTTATTAACATTACCCACCTGCTCCTAACTCCCTCTAGTCTCACATCAGATGCTCTGAAATTCCAGTCTCCTGGTTTGTATGCCAATCTTCTACAAGATGCATTCCTTCAGGAATACTCTGTCTTTATAAAGCAAACACTTCCACAATATTTTTCTAAGCTGTTCAAAAAGAGGGGAAAATTACACCCAGTGTAAGAAACTTAAATTGATGCAAAACATAATTCATTTGATGAAATCTCTACACTGTATTCAGATGGAGACACCTCATGACCCTAGGTCTACACTGGAGCTGAGTGAACACCTTGCTTCCTCTGAGCTCTGCCAGAGCACAAGCAAATGTGAAACCATGTCTGTCTGTGCAGCCACAGTGAAAGACCAGCAGGGCTAATTCTGGTTAGGCTGGAAATGATCTCGCTGGGGCTTTTCCCAACGTGAATGAAGTTTGCCATGTTCAGAGATTCACAGTGATCTTTACAGCAAGACAAAGAGAGAGTGAGATAAACCTGAAGGATTAGGGGATATATAAAGGCACTTACCTGGTTTTCTTTTGGGACTTATGCATCTTTGGAGTGCCCCAGCAGCTGGGGACAAGTCCTGCAAAACAGCTCCCAGGAGATGAAATAGTAGCTAGAAAAGAATAAGAACTGAGTGTCAACAGTAGCAAGAAAAACCAAGAGCAGAGCTGGCATACCTGGCTCTCCTCAGAGCAGGCAAGTGCACTTCAATCAAGGTGAATGCTTAGCATAGTTAGGGGTGGCATTTCTCATTGGATACAGATGCAGCCAGAGCAGGCTATACATTAAAATTTGTCATATAATAGCCTAAAGATGAAGCTCTCTGCACCACAGTAGCCAAGATAAAGATAACACCTCACTGTCCCACCAGTGGAATGACAGCCTCATTTTTGAAGATGTTGGCAACAAAAAAATATATATTTTTTTTTGGCAGCTTATTTCAAATCTGGAGGGCCAGAGCACATATTGGTGATAAAATATAATGTTTAATGGCCCTTACTAACTACACGTACATTTAAAGAAAACGGAAGCCTTTTAATGAGTCAATTTCTGAACTCAGTTCATGAGCTTAAAAAATATTTAACATATAAAAAACCACCCCAAACTCACTAAAGAGAAATTAACAGCTCATATATTTGTCTATTGGAAAATAGTGAATTGCCAGAGAAATATTGAAATTTGGCACAAGCTTCGTTTTCTCTTGTGCAGTTTTAGAATACAAGTATAGCAGCTTAATAGACATATGCATAAAATACATTTTCTTCTTTCCCAGCCTTCCACCAAATGTCTGAAATGACAGTAATTTCACGACCATAAGTCGCACCGGACTATAAGGCACACCTCCAGGAGTCGACAAATTTCGCAACTTTGTAGATCATATAAGGCGCACTTTTTTTTTGCCGTGAAGATCCGTGCCGCGCAACAAAGTAACGAATTAGTAACAGAATCCCGTGATTGTGGAGTCTACTGGCAGGTGCTCAATTTGCAAACATTTTTCACAGATTGGTGTAGCCTTTAAACGCAGCCCCAGGCGCCCTCCCCATGCGCAGGGCCCGGCACTCCCACCCACCCCCGACTGGCGAGGCAGGGCTTGGGGCGGCTCAGGGCCAGGCGGGCTTGGATCAGTCCCGCTTTTCCTCTGCTGGGGCCGTGCGGGCTCGGATCGGTCCCGCTTTTCCCCTGCTGGGGCTGGGCAAGCTCAGATTGGCCCTGCCTCCCCCCCACCGGGCTCGGGGTGGCTTGGGACCGCCCACGGCTCGGGGAAGTGTGGGGCCGCCCGCTCCCTCTCTCCCCATGCGACTGTTGCTGACTGAGGGCTGCCCGGTCCCACCCACCCTGTGTGGCTCCTGCTGGCGGGGGGCTGCCTGCGGCCACCCGCTCCCGCCCACCCCTCGCAGCTCGGCTCACAGCTTGCGCTTCCGGGTTGGCAAATTTTGCAACTTTGTACATTATATAAGGCGTACCGGACTATAAGGCGCACTTCCAGGTTCGCACCAAAATTTTATTCAAAGGGTGCGCCTTACAGTCGTAAAATTACTGTGCTTTCTTCCATGGAGCTGGTAGCTTTTTTGAAGATTGTATTCCTTGAAAGCTCGCTACCCTAAAATGTCTACCTCTAGTTTATTCTTATAACTTGGAATATGAAGAAACTGAAATAGGAAGGAACTGTTGGGACTGTGATTACTTACTAAGTAACTTTTCTAAAGTACTCTTTGATAGCTATATTAAGAGCAAAGATGACAACCATCCTCACTTTATTTTTTTGTTCATTACTGTTTAACCAAGATTTTTCTCATCTTCTTTTAAGCATTTTTGGCACTGAAAAACAAAGTGAAAGGGAGCAGCAAACACACTAGCTCACATATCTTCTACCTATATGAATTCAACAAAAAGATTTTCTTTTTAAAAAGCTAAAAAGCAAGTGTGGATGATCAGGAAATAACATTTGATTTTTAATCCCAGTTAGATTTTCCCCCTAGAAATTCAGGAATCAGGGCATTGGAGAGCTGTGAGTGAGGTGATAGCTTGACCTGCTTGGCTCCTACTCTAAGACAAGGGTTCAAGTTCTTGGCCCATCTGTTTCAAGTACGTGCAGGTCACCTTTAGGCGTCCATTTAAACCCACTTCACTAAATTGGAGCACAGCTGTTTACAGTCACTGGCCTCAGCTCAGCTGATGGATCTGAGCTCAATCTTAATCAGTGGTTCATTAAATTTGTGTGATTTAGACTGACATGCTATTTTAGACTCTTTTAGCCCCAGATTAATTTATGTCTCAAAATTAATTTATGTCTCAAACACTCGAGACTAAAAAGAAAAGAATTTTTTTTCTGTAGAGGGCCTTTCATATGAAGCTAAAGAGGGATTCCTACCTTTTTCTTGTGAAGAATACTTTTTTCCAAGATCTGCAAGGACTCCTTCTGCATCTGTGGGGACCTCAGAAGCTATCTGAAGTAATGCAATAACAACACTGGAAGTGTAATATCTTCTGTTCAGAAAGTAATTTCCAAGCATGCAATTTCTACGCTGATACTAATGAGAATAAATATCACATATAAGCCAGGAGGTTCAGAACTATAAATTACAGTAATTTCACGACTATAAGGCGCACCCTTTTGACTAAAATTTTCCCTCGAACCCGGAAGTGCGCCTTATAGTCCGGTGCGCCTTATCTGATGTACAAAGTGGCGAAATTTGCCAAACCGGAAGTGTGAGCTGAGAGCCGTGGGGGGAGCCGGAAGTGCCACAGCAGCCGGCTGGGGGCGGGCCTGGAGGCCCGTGGCACTGCCCCTGCCGGGTGGAGGCGGGCCAGGGGGCCCGAGGCACCGCCCCTCTCCGGTCCAGGCAGTCCTGGGGCCCCATGGCTGCCGGGTGAATGTGGGCAAGGGGGGCCATGGCTCCCGCCTTCCCGGGTCCAGGCAGTCCCGAGAGCCCATGGCTGCCGGGTGAATGTGGGCAAGGGGGGCCGCGGCTCCCGCCTTCCCGGGTCCAGGCAGTCCTGGGAGCCCATGGCTGCCAGGTGAATGTGGGCTAGGGGGGCCGCGGCACCCCCCTTCCCAGGTGGAAGCAGTCCTGGGAGCCCATGGCTGCCGGATGAAGGCAGGCTAGGGGGCCGGCAGCAACCCCGCTCCTGGGTCCAGGCAGTCCCGGGGTGCCATGGCTGCCGCGTGAATGTGGGCTAGGGGGGCCGCGGCACCCCCGCTCCTGGGTCCAGGCAGTCCCGGGGAGCCATGGCTGCCGGGTGAATGTGGGCTAGGGGGGCCGCGGCACCCCCCTTCCCGGGTGGAAGCAGTCCTGGGAGCCCATGGCTGCCGGATGAAGGCAGGCTAGGGGGCCGGCAGCAACCCCGCTCCTGGGTCCAGGCAGTCCCGGGGTGCCATGGCTGCCGCGTGAATGTGGGCTAGGGGGGCCGCGGCACCCCCGCTCCTGGGTCCAGGCAGTCCCGGGGAGCCATGGCTGCCGGGTGAATGTGGGCTAGGGGGGCCGCGGCACCCCCCTTCCCGGGTGGAAGTAGTCCCGGGAGCCCACGGCTGCCGGATGAAGGTGGGCTAGGGGGCCGGTGGCACCCCCACTCCTGGGTCCAGGCAGTCCCGGGGGCCCATGGCTGCCGGGTCCAGGGTGGCCTGGTGGCTCGCGGCACTGCCCCTGCCGGGTGGAGGCGGCCCGGGGGCCAATGGCTGCCGGGTTGAGGCGGGGCCTCGGCCAGCAACCACACGGGGTGAGCTGGGGGCGGGGCCTCGCTTCAAAAAAAAAGTGCGCCTTATAGACCGGTGCGCCTTATCTGATCTACAAAGTTGCTAATTTTACCGAATCCGGGGGGGTGCACCTTATAGTCCGGTGCGCCTTATAGTCGTGAAATTACTGTAATTCATAAGTAGGGTTTGTTTTTATTTTAAAAAATTTAGGCTCTCAACCCACCTGAGCCTAGTGCAATTACAGTCTAAGGATTTTTGTAAAAAAATGTTGCATTAAAATAAATTAGTGCCTTAATTAGATTATAACTTCATTTACTTCAGATTCAACAGCAAAATAATGATTTAGAGCATTTCTTTTATTAACTTCAGGCCTAAAAAACCAGTTTTTTTCTGCTAATCTAAGGTAGAACCACCTTTGATTTTTATTAAATTAACTGCAGATTCAAAACCATGTTTTGTGGATAGAAGCATATTTTTGAAGTGCCCATTCTAGTACATTTTTTTCTGATATTACAAATATTTCTCAGCTTCTGTTTCAAGTGTCCTTGGAGCACCCTTCCGGACAGAAGAATCACCAAATCAATTCATATGGCTCAAACGACACATACCGTATTATCCAAGGCACTGGGACTCCAGCAGCAGCCAGAACACGTGGGGCGACACTGTGGCTGAGCAGGTACCTTCTTCCTTCCTCTTGCAGCACCTCCTGAGGAAAAGGAAGCACAGGTCTGGAATTAACATGTAATCCTTTGGGTCAAGGGAGGAAATTTTCCTGATTTATCAACATGGGCAAGGCTTGGTAGCCACAGACTGTATTTATTCAGTACCAAAGCTTAGAATATTCCTTTCTGTTTTGATCTACTTCAGATTAGTGAATCCCTGGCAGCTTTGAGAGAGACAGCACAATACTACATGGGCTTGGAGCCTTTTTCCTTCGATCCCTCGACAGCCGTGCTCGATGGGGTTTCTCAACAGCGCGTTCTGTAGACTCGGAGCCTCTGTGCACCTCAGTAAGTAAAACTCACCCATGCAACACTGCTGACAATCGGTCTATAGTGTCATAACCCAACATAGTACAAACCCAATTAGCTCTTTAAAAATTTAAGATTTGTTTCTACTGTCCAAGTTTAATAGTTATTTCTATGCAGTCATTTTTTTGTGGTGGGTTCTTTTCTAAGTATGTTTTGGAAAAGCTTATTAAAAGCTTAAAGAATATATATCCTTTTAAAAGTCCATAGAAGCTAATCTGCTTCCTATAGAGTTGATTTAAAAAGCAGACAGAAAGCAATTCCTGAGGAGAAAAATAAAAGATAAAAAACTCCATCTATTTCAGTAAAAAAACTGTATTCAGTGTGGAATAAAACCTCAGCAGAACAAAACAGAGAATGAGAAATACCAGTTGGTAAAAGCAGTATTTATAGATCAGCACAGGAGTACATGAAATGAAGTGCTGCAAACTGTCTCAGAGAAACTGTTAAGGATTGTGCTAAAACTGGACATATTGGGGACAAAATTTTGTCAGATTTAGGGAACAATTACTAAGTGGTTCAGTTGGACAAGCACAATATACACATTATTCCTGTGGAACACCTCCTGTGAAGATGCTGCAGTCCTTAAAAATGGACAGGAGTGGGTAGAAATAAACTCATACAGTTTCAGTGCTTAAAATAGTTACTAAGATAGCAATCTGTCAGTCTGACTGAAAGCACCAATAGGAAAATGGGTAAACTTCTTCTCCTAATTTGATTTGAATTGAATATGCTTTGAATTTTATTGACTTAAAAGTACCTTTCTTTTTGAAAATGAGTTTCATTTTGAAATGCAGCTTTTGAAAAGACCTTTTATTTTTTTATAAGATAGGAATTTGACTTGGAGAGTCTCAGAGTGAGCTTTCCAGGACTGTTCCACCTGAAAGGTGACACCAGTTTCACTCGCTCTGAGCAGAAGCCAAGTAGAAGAGAATAGCTAAAAGCCATAATTTACCTTCCCTCCTGCTGAGGCTTCAGTTGGTGCCCTTGGGCAACTGGAAGGAAGCACCAGGTTATTCACTCACAATTTTTAATACTGATATGAGTGGATAGCAGCAGTCACTTCTCCCTTATGATAAATTCACCTGAAGACACTTTGCCCAGTTTTCTGAAAAAAATCCTACTGTCTTTCCCATCAGAAAAATTCCTCACAGTGTCTAATTACTGGTTGTGCATCCCTGTGCCTGATGGCTGTGATCACAGCAGCTGCCAGGCAGACTCCAGGATGAGTTATGCCTCCAGAAAGATAATCCTAATGATTGTCGTATGACAGGATTAAAGCCACTTACATAAACACATTTACAGGCACTCCCACTGAAATATGTTTATGATTTCAAAGCAAGGCTAGTTAACTCACAGACTGAAATAAACTTCCCAATGCTAATGTGACAGGAATTGACATCCAGAGTTTTTGAGAAGCCATATAGTAGCAAAGAAGCATCAAGCTAAAAGTTACAAAAACCATTATGGATAAAGTAGAACAATTCTTTTCAAACCTATTTTTCCTGATTATTGATAGTTCTGAAATGGAAAGCCTATACAACCTAGGCAGGAATCTGATTCAGGGGTTGTACCTCCAGAAGAAAACATTTGCAAAAGCTGGAAAATCTGAAGACTGCAGCTGTTGACAGGATCTTGAAATTAATTCTGTGATTTTAATTTTTTTTCTAAAAGTAATTTATTCCATCTTTTCTAGCAACAACATCAGATCCTACATGGAGCTACTACAGAAGTCTGGGACTCACCTCTAGCAAAAAGCTATTAAATCCTACTCATCTTGTATCTGGCCATGCTAGGATATGGCATGTTATGAATTTACCATTATGTATGTGATAAGATGACTTTATCTCATCCCACTTGGGTCTAAACCCAAAATTAATACACCAAGTCTCTGCATAAATACTGCATATTTTATATTCATAAGTAGAACTGAGATGTAGGTCATGGTAAATTGAATAAGAAGTCGAAGAAAGCCAACCTTTGGTTTGTTAAAATGAACTTTTAGCAGGTTGGGTTTAAAAATGTCTAGTGTTTTCAGATAAACCATTCTTTTGACTAAACAGCTGTTTGAAGATATACATTCCTGCTTCTGTGACTGAAAACCACGTTTTTATTTCTCAGTATTTTCCTTTAGCTACATTTTTGGGAGGCGAATAAGAAATGAAAATCAGTCACTTTGGATGGGCAAGAGAAGTAGACCACCTTTGCTTCAGGTGTATTCTGTAGTTCAAGTGGATTTCCATTTTTTCAAGTACTAGTAGTAGGTGTTGTAGTACACATCCATTCATGGCAACATTTCTCTTTCCTCATTTAATCTTCTGTACTTGGTCTTCAATGCCAAAACCAACTGAACCCACAGCTACTACTGTGAGTTTTTTCTTACTCCACAGAGATAGGAAATGGTGGAAATATTCATGGCTCCTTTCCTAAGAAGAAAATGGTGGAGACAAATGTTCTTTATGCCACGTTCCTGAGCTTGGGACTTTCCTGGTTCCTATTCATTAATGTACCGTACTTCAGAACATCTTTGAGGAGAGGATTAGGCTTCCATGGTTTTTTTTTTTTTTTTGTATGTTGTTAATATAATGCTAGCAAATAAAAGCTTTTTCAAACTTGGCCAAAATTTCTTCATGAATAAAGATGACCTGTAAACAAAATGTATGGTAACCTAATGGCAGGGGAGGTGAAGGAAGGCAATTTTTGTTTGCTTTTTATCCCCAAAGAACAGATTCTGCATGGTGTGCTTTCAGGATTTTTTAGGAATATGGACTGTACACTAACTGGAACAAATCTGAAGATAATGTTGGATCTTCTAGAAAGAAATCCACATTCTGGCTTTTTGGCAATCCCTACCGTGCTCCTAGGTATGAAACTATCCTTAGGCCATTATTAATTTCCCTGCGTAGGACAATGGGCCTGAAATTGCCATTATTCATTAGCTGAAGCTGAAAATTCATTAAACACTTGAAAGAGATAAATGAGGTGCAAGTTCAGTATTTGCCGTGTAGGATTTCACATCTTTAGTCACACTACTTCATTATGAGCAGTTCATTCAAAGATAAGGGGTGACAAGTGATGTATAGACTAAAGACCTCACTGGTTAAACATGGTCATGGCCTCTCCCTGCTGCCTGCCTTCTCTGCACTGTTCAGCACACTTGGATAAGCTAGTGCTCCAGGCACTAAACATTCCAGTATTTTCCTCAGTAGCAGCACAGACATGGCAGAGTTATTGAAAACTCTGAAAATTGATAATTAAGTGCAGGACTGTAAGGCTATCTTTGTCTTTTAAGTGGATATGCAGTAAAACTCCAAGGATGCACCTGCTTCAGCTGAGCATCTTGCTGGTCCCAGAGAAGTTGCAACTCTCCAGCCAGTGATGACCACACCACTTGTGAATCAGTTCCTGAAATACTGCTCTTTTCTTCCTGTCTCTCTAATTGATGTCATTGTTGCCAAGGCAGGTTTTGTGATCTCTCTGTGCATTAACTACAGTTTTCATGCCTGCATGGCAAGTTAAACCAACAGGGGTAGTTCAGGAGCTGGTTTGCAGACAGACAGCAGACATCCCTCGAGTGGGGATGACAAAGTCCATAGTGAGGTGGAAGGTGAGGTGCTATCAGCTACCACCTGCTATCAGCTAGTGAGGTAACTGCCCAACCCTTATGAGTCATTTTAGGGTTGTCAGAGCCATAAAGTTAGGATAACCACTGTCTATTACCATGAGAACAGACTTGCACAAGGCTGGCTTTACAACCAAAACATCAAACAATGCCAGGGGATGCAATTTGACAGATCTGTTGTACTTAGACATGACTAATTCCTTTAAAGAAGTTGTTCTGAAAGCCAGAGACTCAATACTCAATCTGCAAATCCATAGCTTCAAGCTAATGTCAGTAATTCAGATAATTAGTCTTGCTGAATTAAATGGGAAGAGTTGTGCATGCATGAGTAGCAGCAGAGGATGAGGTGCTTATTTTGTGTTATCAAATACATGCCACTCATGACAATGAGCAACATTTGGATATTAAACACCTTCATCTGCATTTATTAATAACTGGGAAAAATATTTACCCTGTGAGTTTGCTCCCCCTATTTATCTTTGCATATTGTTTCAGCACTTTAACACAAGTAAATCTGGATCCTTCTTTCCTGACTTTTCCAATACTTCTTTATGTTGCTACCTACAAGCTTTATCTCCTTGCTTTTTCTACACAGCACAATTACACAGGCAATACCTTAGCATGAAAAAAGCAAAGAATAGTGTTAAGCAAAAAAGAACTTCAAGTGCATCTGTGCTGGTCATGGGAGTGGAATTACAGGTCTCAGGGCATAGGACCTTTGCTTCTGGTGCAATGATAGCAATATTTATTATTAGTTACTGAATACTGCAAGTTTTTTGAGGAAAAAACCTTAAGCCACACAAATACCAGAGCTCCCTGAAGCTAGAGAGAACAGAGTTCCTCTGAGAGAGGGGGAACAGGCAGAGAGGAAGAGGAGTCACAGGAAGCTAGAGTCAGGTTTGTCTGTAGAGATGTTAACTGGATGGATGCAGAACATCCACCAGGCACCTGATTTTCCAACTCATTCCTGACTCATGTGAACAGGGTGTGACTAAAATCAACAGAACAGCAGAAATCATGATGTCCAGGTATCTCATGGTTGATATCAGCTTTTTGCCAGGCAAGGCCCTTACAGGGTGTCCCTCTCATGGGAGTGGCAAGTCAGTCATGCTGCAAATCCTTCCTCAGAGCACTTTCCTATTCCCCCAGCTTCTTGTATCCCTCATTTTCTCAGTCCTAGAAGAATCAAATTGCCTTTGCAATCTCTTCTACTCTGTCAAGTTGAATTGAAAACAGCCCACAGGTTACAAAATCACTGTGGCTAGACATAAGGGATAAACATGTACCTACTAAGGCAGCATGGTTGTAGGAGACTTGTTTTGTTAGGAAAACAGGAAGAGATTCACTGTAGTCAGAAGTGACAGGAGAAGTAAGAAAACCTATCACTTCAATAATAATTGAAGAAAAAGATTAATACTCCATGGCTTTTTTTTAATGAGAAAAGCAAGTAATTCTGAACACAGCAAATAGAGAGAGCTGTAGAATTCAAGTAACCTATATATAGCCTACTTTACAAATATTGAGTATGGGATAAGTACTAAGATACAGTTTTCTATAAACTCAGCAGGTGAGTATATAGAGATAATGAGAAAGAACCATTTGTTTTATGATCTGGAATGGTTTCTTCAAACAGAACAGTGGAAACTGGTATTCGATGAAAGTTCTACACACTTCATCACCACTGCAGTTCATGTGAATGAATCTGGTCCCAGATGATTTTAATGCATAAACCTTTTGAGCTTGCATCACACTACTGTTGCTCCTTGCTTTAGATTTGAGCTTCTGTTGTCCTAATTTAAACCAGAACAGCTGAGACAAAATATGCATCTAATCTACACCTGCTGCTGGCTGCCAGCAAGAGTGAGCTGTGTACAAAGCAATTTATGTTGGCTGATTAAGTATATAAACCACCCACCTGAGGCAGGTGTATTGCCATAACCTCTTCATGTAGAGTGAGAAATAAATTGATAGTGTTTTGCATCATCCATAGAGAAAAATGAGCTCAGTAGTTAAAATGCAAACATAGAAAGTTATCTAAAACCCAAAAAGTTCAGCCAGGAAATAAGCAGTCTTTGTATGTGACTATTATGTTAAGTAAACAAACATCAATAATTACTGTTCTGCCTCGAAGACTGTTGAAGAGATAAGTATTTCAAACCATATTACATCAAACCTGCAGAGCCTACTTTCCACCACCTGCAAAAAAGAGGAACAATTCCTTCTATGAGAGATGAGTGGTATCAAGCTGGTTATCTGTAAAAGTGATCAACATAAGGCAACACAGCAAACATCTGTTCCCTTTGAGCCCAAGCCACATCCCACTGCAGCACTAGGCAGGCTGAGATCTGCAGCTGACTGCCTTAGAGATAGAACAAGCACTCATTGAGACTCGTAATGCAAATTTAACCACCCAAGGGGAGCAAGCTTTCCCTATGCCAGTGTCAATCCAGACAGGGACAGGGAAGGCAGAAGGGACAGACTGACGAATTTCAGCCCTCTAGGGTCAATCCCTAAAAGCTTCTTTCTCTGTGAGGTGTTACAGGATAGTCAGCTTGGAGTGACACTTCCTATTCAGCTCCTTATTCCTGGTCATAGCAGCCACTGCTAAGGTGATTTCATGCCAGTCACTGCTTCCGTGGCAGAACTGAATAAGCATGTGAAATCCTATCTGAATAATTCAACTATGTCCTGCCTGTGACTGAAAGCTGCTGTGCAGCAGGGAGCTCACTCAAGGAAGGCTTAAAAAACATCCTTACTACTCTGTCAATACTATTAGCATAAATCCAACTGTGCAAGGTGCAATGTGAAAGCAGTTATTGTGACATCTTCAAAATGAAGGTAGGACTATCTGAGGGCAGTAAAACAACCACAGAAAGAAAGTGGCTAAAAAGACAGCTGTGGATGGTGGTGGTGGCTGCTTGGCACTGAAAAAATAACTGATTTGGTAGTTGTTTAGATGAATAACTTAAAAAACATGTTATTTGTAACTTCAAACTGGCTTTGGTTAAACATAGTACTGAGAATTAAAGTGCTGCTTCCTCTTGGTGTCTCTGTTGAAATATTTATGGTGCTACCCTTGCTGTGGAGTTCAGGCAGGAGACTCAGTGCTGAAAGATCCACCACAAACTTCCTGATGGCCTGGGACCTATACATCCTACATTACACTGTGGGCAGGATGTAGTCTGAATTTTGCTAGGTACCTCATAAAGCAATTATATTATAGCAAAGCTACGTGTGCTGACTTCTGATTTTTAATTTAGAATACTTGCAGTAATGAGGAAGAGCCTATTTAAAACATTTCAATAGTGAACTTAAGAGGAACAAAATTTAAAAGCCTCCATGCTTTCTCATAAAATAATTTGATAAAATAAATAACTTCCTGCTAAGTGTACAAACAATTCAATATAATACTCTGTGAATAACAGAAATAACATAAGAAAATAACCTCCCTTTTTGTTATTCAGGATTAAACAGATCCCTACTCCTTTCTCAACCTCTCTGCCCCAAGCTAAGGTCTATTTTCATTCTTTTAATAATTGCCAGAAGATTAGTCCAAGTACGACTACAGGTACCGCTTATAGCAATCAAAGGTTATTCTGTGCCTCACTAAAATGTCCAGGCTACCTTGATCTATCAAGTCAACTGTATCAGGAACTGCATATGCAGAAGCAATTACAAAATAAGAGAATTATAAAAAAAGTCCCTTCTCTTGAAATTATAGATTTTGTAGTTCAGGCACACTGGTCTGAAACCAGAAATGGAAGCTGAAAGATTTTGAGAGAATTGCTTATCAGCTGGATCCCTCTTTCCCACAGTGAAAGCTTTGAAGTTCTGTTATTAGTGGGAGCAGTGACAATGGAGCAAGGGATCTTATTTGACAGAATCTTCCTTTTCAGGTCTTAGCTAACATGTAAAAATCACATGCTGGAAATGGAAGGGCAGTTACCAATGCATGATGAACATTTACTCCTAAAATCGGCTTCTGAAAGAACTATTAATGAGTTAGTAGAGATTAACACAGATTTCATCGCCTACATTGTAGCCAGTTGATTAGAAGAAATGAGTCCCAGGAGAACCAGGAATAGATAACTCTATTTGTCTCAGAAGTTCACTAGACAGCCTGGGAAAGCCAAATTTTCTCTGAATCTTTTTCAGATTGAACTAATCTGCCCTGAAATCTGCTACCTTGAGACTGCTGTTAATATTAGTCCAGAAAGGGAGCTGTCAGAGAAATGTTTTGAAATTGTCAGTTCTGGTACTGAGCAAGGATTGAAAGTAGCTCGTCTGTATCAATAAATTGGCTGGCAAAGACTGGATCTGTCCTTTGCATCTGACCCTGGTACAAGTGATATGTCTTCTTGTACAAGTCCAGTAGCATCAGGACTCAATCAATTTAGAGTTGATCTTACCACCCCCTAAAATTGGATATCCTGAAACGTGTGTGCTTCAGGCTCACAGAAAATGGCTCACAGCACAGAAGAGGACAGATGTGAATTCATTACCTTTGTAGTATAAGATCACTCAGTGTGCAACAGCCCTACCAATCATTATGTCCAATGCAAATAATGGATTGTAAGTGTTTCTGTCTCATTATCTTGTGACAGGATTATTAACTTGTGACTAAACAACAGTTTTGTAGAAAGTCTCCTCAAGGACAGGCTATATACATACATACATACATGCATATATATATATATGATTAATTTTCTTCTTTTCCCCACTGCATAGATTGCATAGAAAGCAAGGAATGGGCCAATAAGAGATTGCTAAACTGTGGGCTTTAGAGTTCTCCAAGCTTGCATTAATACAAGTAAATACATACCACAGATTTTTTTCAAACCTAGAAAAAGTTGGCTATTAAGATTGCATAACAGTTCACAGTGAGAACATGGATTTCCAAAAAAGGTTGGAAAGTGTCATTGAATCGCAGGGTGATAATGAGGTCTGAAGTTTTTCCAACATGTATGGATGTCCTGCTAATTTGGTACGGCAGTGCAAGACTCTGCCTCCAGAAATAATTAACAATAGCAGTTGTACAGGTACTTACTTCATCAGCAGAAACATTGGAGGGTGATGAATCCATGCAAAGATTGCACAGATAGAATAGAATAATTGCTGCAATAGACAGATACAATAATAGGCTAGCAGTGTCTCCTTTGAGAGTGTAGCTCAGTTTTTCAGTTTTCTCTCTTACCTAGGCTTCACTGAAGAAGGTTTGAGTAATTTCAAGAAAATCAGAGTTATTACTTTTTTCAGTTTTCAGGGTTTATGTATGTTTCTTTTTAATGTACAGCTTTTATACATTTTTAATATTACATTTTTAGAAATTAATAAGTCATATTTTATCTTGAATGCCAAGCTGCATTTTTTTCAGCAGATCCTCTTATGTTGTCTTTGCTTTCAGGAGGAATGAGCACAGGTCCTACTGGAAATTCACCTTATTGACCAGCAGAGGAGCAATTAAAATTTTCAGCCCACAAATATTCATGCATGGATATACATGTCACTTAAACTCCAGTTAAAAGTTGAATGAAGAGAGGTTACTTGTATTTTTACTTACTTATGCATAGATAACCACCTGAATTACCTGAATTCCCTTCCATGTTCTAGTAGAGATGCCTTTCAGCACTAGCCCTCAACCTTGTTGCCACACTGGGTACAATAGCACAGGAAATACTTGCTGTAAGCACATTCAAATGAGATCAGGTCAATCAAAATGATATGAAATTAATTTAAATCTGCAAAATGGCTTATTGAAATAACCTTATTGAAACTACAGCTACCACCAGTGGACACTATAGACTACAGCTTCTGGAGTTTCATCTTGTCCTACAAAGCTCCAGATTGTTTGAATTAAATTCACTGGCTTTTTCTTCCTCTGCATAGTACCATCATAACTATGAGAGAAAGAGATTCTTCCAAAAAGAGCCTCAATTTTTTAAAACTACATGGGATGACTCAAGAATTTCTTCTTGCAAGATGACATCAGTCCTGGAAGTCATTCAACAAACCATTGAATAAAGCCCAAGTGTCAATATTAACACCTTCTGTAAAGCCCAAAACACCTCTGAAGTCAGCCAATAATCAGCCTAAATCAGTTGATTACCATCATGCCTAGTTACAAGAGTTAGTAAGGAACTGCATATTTTTCTGATTTAGTGGTTTGGACAAGTGTTTCAGTCAATTTTTGAGCTAGTATCCACTAGAAACTTTGCCAGATAAACACATTTCACATTCAAAGGTTAATGTTGATATGTCTGGGCAGAAAACAGAGGAAAATGAAGGTGTAACTCCTTGGTATCTGTAGAAATAGTTAAACAACATAGTTAAACCCCAAATATGGGTCATAATTTGCAACAGAAATACTCCTTAAACTTCCCCTCCAAAAAGGAGAGCAAGTCTTTATTTAGTGGAAACACATCCTCCTGAACACATTGAAAAGAAATACGGCTTGGGAGAGTAAAACCTGAATTGAAAAATAAGCCTGCCTCCTTCCAGGAAAGCAGAGCATCCATGAGAGTGAGAGAGTGAGTTTGGCTGGGAAGAGCTCATGTCTGGCAGATGTAGCCTGGAGCTGGGGCACAAAGAAACATAGAACAGGTGAGGAGGGGAAGTGTCTGCATGAGGCATCTGGAAATAGTGAAGTGGAAGCGCAGACTGATCTTTTAGATTTAGTTTCAACAGAACTACAGGAATTTTCTTGGATTTCCTCAGAACTGACTTTTATGAATATTTGTGCCAATGTTTCTGTTCTTGGATGGTGCAGATGAACCCTTTCATTCAGTGGTTTGTGGGGCAGGTGACTGTGAGACAACAGCCAAGTGTCCAGGCAGCCCATCCAAAATGGCCCAGGGAGCAGGAGGAAGGCAAGGAGAAAAGATGAAGTGTGCCATGAGCAGGTGGAGGGGAATGGGGGTCACAGAAAAGACTGTGATACTGATCCTGTTGTCTGGGAAGAGGAAACTCATGTGGCCTTAAGACACAGAAGAAACTAAGTAGGAAAAATTAGTGAACTTAAAGGATTGGAAAATATTTCTCTTTTTAAAAAAAAAAAGTCTGGATCTTGGACTCCTACCTTTTTCATCCCTGTGCCTTTAAAACCTTCACACTTCAAAGATCTTGCACACAGAGTATTCTTTCCCAGGAAATAAGTTCCTGTGTGCTGTTTCTGTAAAAACATCTTTTTCTTCTCCCTCTTGAGACTTTTTTTTTTGGCTTAAGGCTGTCATGGGGATGACCAAATGATTTAGTCACCCAGCAGTGTATTTACCATTACATAAACCATAACAGTGTGTCACTCTGCTGCTTCCTTCCTTAGGTAGGGTTAATGTAAGGAGGCAAGGCTGCTGAAGAGGGACCACATGGAAGACTCCAGCCTTTATCCAAAAAGGGCTCAGGTCGTGCTCTGGGATCGCACACATGGCCGTGGCCATTACTATAAATACCTCCCTTCCTGGCAGGAGGAAGCAAGAAGAAATCACAGAATCACAGGATATCCTGACTTGGAAGGTATCCACAGGGACAATCAAGTCCAGCTTCTGGCCCTGCACAGAATAACTCCAAAAATGGGAAGTGGCATCATCCCAAACTGTACGTGATGGTGGAATCATCACGTACATGGGGAAGGGCTGTGAGTTTTTGCTTATTTGCAGGTATGACATGGAGCAGAAACAGGCATCACAGCAGCTTGGACAGAGGAGACTGGGGTGGGGTCAAATTGGGGGTTGTATTTTTTAAACAAGGGGTAGGATGTTTGTGATCATCTGGTGAATGTCACCACTGGCTTGGGCAGGGGAGGATGGAGGCAGAAATAGCTCTGGAGAGGCAGCTCAGACACAGCTGGGAGGCCCCACGAGGATATGGGGACCATCCACTCTTCATTTGACCTTGCAGAATTTGTGCAGAGTCCAAAGAAACCTGTTTTACCAAGACTTGTAGGTGTCATCGAGGAGGAGACACCTGTGATTGGGGCATCTCTCCTGCTTTCTGTTCCTGGTTGTCCCCCACCCAAAGGGCTCCAAGAACAAGTCAAGAAAGACTCCCTGAAAGCATCTGAGGCACAGAATTTGGGTTCTAGGAGGCTGGAGTTGGGTGGAAGTGGGATCATACAAAGCACGTAAGTCTGTTCACAACAGGCTATTGCTCATGTAATAAAAATATTAAATAAATATTCTTTTAAAAAGCCATTTTATAACTCTTGCTATTCTCTCCTCTGGAAATTTTCGACCACCTCAAAAATCACTTCTTGAAAGAACAGTTGCAGCGAAGAGCAAACTCCTTATTTCTTCTTACACCTCCCACACAGAAGTGTCAGGAAGGTACTGCCAAAACACTTTCTACGATGACTGGCAACTTGCTTGCATGCCAAGAGAAAGGAACTTGTGAGAACATGTAAAAGTGTAATCCTGCAATTCCCTGCCTTGAAAAAGTTTTCAAGAAATGGTAATTACTTTTAATTGAGTTTGAAGATGAGAGCACTATAGTTTTTATTTTAATCTAAAGCAACTCATGTCTTAGTCTTCTAACTAAAATAGGAACAAGAGACAGAATGTAGCATGCACAGGTAAAATTTAATTAGCTAATCTCTGTTCACTATTCTGAACTGCCATTTGTAATCCACATTTAGGAATTTGTAGTCCTATTTAGAAATTTATAGTTTCTTCTGTAGTTCAAGTGTTACTATGCACAGTCCCATCATAATTTTGTCAAAAAAACCTGTCTGAGGTGAAGAAAATCCTTCACAGTGCTAATTGCTTACCAATAGACTAGTCAGGCTTACCAGCCTTTTTAAAAAGTACTTATAAAAGACACCCAGTATCAGCATCCTGCAAGAGCCCTTTTAACTATTTCCTCCAGGTGATAAGAAGATTTCTCACAGACAGAAGGAGCAGATGACATCCAGACCTTCAGATTTACTTTTTTATAAAAAGAAAATATTTTATAATTCAGACCACAATTTAAGTCTGTGGTCTTAAATTATGTGCAGAGATAGGAAAGGTCTGTGCTTCACAAGTGACGGCAAAGATGTTGAGATAAGACTCAGTGAGTCTTATGTCAATGTCTTTTGTCCAAATCTGATTTGATAGTGATGAAAAGGTGTCACTTGGTGATCTCTCTACTTGAAATGAATTTATGGTAAGACACTTGATGGACAGGTGCTTAAAATAGAAATACTTTTTTTATCCTGGTGCCAGCTTCAGCTGCACTTCTTTAGATGAACAGAATACCACTGATATCAGTTCAGACAAATAAACCAGCCCATAGTGTTTTGAAGGATCGAAGGAAAAAAAAAAACCCACCAAACTCAAAGAACCTCTTCACTCCACCCTTTATTGGTGCTGTTACAATGGAAATTTCTGACACATAATTCCCTCAATAAACCACATTTCCAACCCAGAGAAACAGCAATTGTTATTCACACCCCCTCACACAGAGACTCTCAGAAGAATACACATAGAACTAACCTCAAATTGTTCACTTTCCAGGCTGTGATCATAGTGTTCTGCTTCTTCTGAAAAGTCACTTCACCTTTGAACCCCCATCCAGCCCTTACATTTTTTCCCCAGCTCTGAGGATCTTTGCAGCAATAGACACAAGTCCACCACAGGCTGGAGGAGGCACTTCGTATCAGGAGGAGCCATAACGTATCAGGGATATGACTTCAACAGTATGTGTTTAGACAGACCTGTATAGTACAGCTGCAGGTGAAGAAAGTAAAGCAATACTGTTCTTGATGCAGGCTTACCCTTGGCTTTGGAGAAGTTAAGGAGATGCTGAGACACAGCTGAATACCTACACAGCACGAGACAAAAGCAGAAAAGGGGGAACAGAGATCAGTCACCACTTGGCTTTGGTTTGCAGTCCCTCCAGCCTTGTCTAATTCCTCTGCAGTGGACACACTGAGGCATATAAAAAGATAATTAACCATGTGAGTAACATTCTTTGTCCTGCCCTATTCATACACCAGCTCAAGAGTTAGAGAAAACAGTGGAATTGAGAGCAGCTTGAAATTGAGGTGTAATGAAGCTACTGGGGCCATACTGATAACTTTAAAAAATTAAAACAAGAAGGACAAAAAAGGTTTTCACAACCCTCTTCTCTTTTCTGCTCCAGGATATTCTTTTATTAAAATGAGTAGAAATTAATTGAAGGAAGAGCTCCAGGGTACTAGCTAGTGCTTTCTCTCTCTCAAATATTGGGGAAGAAAAAAATACAGAGCACCCTTCTTCACACAGCCAGCAGCACTCATGGTAAGTATCTCCTGTTACACTGAAGTCTATTGGAGAGAAAGCCCACATAGAAGGCAGACCTGATGGATACCCAGGAAATTCACAGGTGTTCAGATACATGAACAATAGGAAAATTATTGGCTCTGACAGTGGTGACTCTACCTTTTTATTTTTGTCTTCCACACAAAATTGATTTTTTAAAATGGTTTATTTTCAGGTCTGACTTACATGTCTAACTGCAGCCAGCAAATTCCAGTTCAGAAGCTTACATGTGTTTAGTATTTTTGTTTCTTCACCTAAGGCATCCTGTGAAGACAGATAAAATTTATTTCAAGTAGATTGCCTCTCTGAAGAGCTGTTTTAAGATCTTTCTTTTTACTGTACAGATCCATACACTATTAACCATCATAGTAGCAGACTGCCATGACTAGAAATTTCTCCCTATTTTTTTTCTAGCTTGCCAATTAACTGAAACCACACTACAGAGGGAAAGATGCTGTTGCTGCTTGCTCATTCATGGCCTAAGTAAACATGAGGAGGAATTCAGTCCCACTCAAACCCCACTTTCAATTGTGTTTGTACAGGTGTCACCAATTAGGGCAGAATTTGACCTGCAGAAAATGTCCAGCCCTACATGCTGGAGAAAACTGACAAGTTGGTTTGGGATCTCACAGGGACGTTTGTAAAGCTGGCTGCAGATAGCCTCAAGGTCTGGGGAAGGAGCTATTTATTTTCTTTGTGAACTGAGCATTCCTGGTGTGTGTACTGTGTCTAGCTGGGATGGAGTTAATTTCCTTCATAGCAGCCCATACAGTGTCGAGGTTTGGATTTGTGAGAGTATTTAAAGTTCTTATTTCACCCTTAGCCCCTACTCCAACCCCTCTCCCAGAAGATGCACACCATGGAGCTGCATCTCCTGCCCATCCTACCTGAGTGAGGGCTTCTCCTCAGTGTTTCACAGGAGGTGGAGGAGCACATCAACTCATTTGTGGCACCCTTTTGTAAGCAGTGAGGAGGAATGTGTGGCCATATGGAATGTTGTGCTGTGCTAACAGGCTGGTGTGAATCCTGCTCTCAGGAGCCAATCCCTCTGACAAGAAAAAAGGCAAAACAAAGGAACACAGCGAACGTGCATCCAGGATTCTCCAGATGACAGAAACTCAGAGTAAGTGACGCTACTTCACACAATGCTCTGTGTAAGCACAAGGAGAGTTCCCTCAGCACGAGGAGCCACTGTCTGTAACTTTTCCAGGAGCACAGAGGGATTTCGGCTGTGGAGGGCATTCCTTGGGGTTTTGCTGAGAGACTGGAACTCTCAACCATGAGCAACCCTGCTCATTTCAAGAAGCACTACCTCACATGCCATAAGTGATAATATTAAATAGTATTTTAAGTGTTTTTACCATTCCTAGTGCTTATCAAAGAATTAAAAGGTGACCATGAAGACCTACAGGGGCACTTGATTTACAGGGAAGAGGAAGACATAGGACGTATAAATCTAGGAGAAAAAGTTTTTAAAGACAGGATGAGACTGAAAAATAAAAGATTCACATGAAAGATACCAATAGTTAATATTTCAGTGAAGGAGCTGTGGCTTTGAATGATTAAGGGCAAAATGGAGAGTATTGCTAATATTTCAAAACTAGGTCATAAAATTTAAAATTATGATGATGATAATAATAAAACAACATACTGAAAGAAGGGAAATTTAGGTGAAGACAGTCTTACCAGCAACTATCCAATCTGTTTGAGTCATATATCATAGTAACCCATCTAATGTCACTTACATAAAGTTACATTTGTTGCCTCACTTTTTCTAACAGCTGTGCCATTTCCCCACTGAACTGCGACTTATAAATAAGATCCACAGACTGCAGCAAGAAAAAGATGTACAAAAGCTTTTTAAAACAGATATTTGAGCAGAACACTTATCATATTAGTTATTTCTGGTAAATTCCAAATTGTCTTAATTTTTAATATTTTGTTAATAATTGCACTAGAATTAGAAAATAAGGGTATCTTCAGTTGCATAAATCCAATTTTCCACCATGCTACTTCTGGTTGTGCAAGTCCTAACTTTTCCCTGAGATAAAACACTTCTCTTTAGTCAGCAGACAAAAATTAAAATTCACAAGTTTCCATATAGAACCAAAAATCTATTTTACTTTTAAAATTAGGAGAACCATATCTTGCATTTTTTTCAACTGTATGAATAGACCAAGAGTTCAAGAGAAAAAATCTGAACAGATGCATCTAAGAGTTCAATCTAGTATTCTCTCACTTTTTTACCAGCATCCTAGAAGTTTGTTTATTCCTCACATTGCACAACTGCAGAACCTTAAGGTCATAAGCTTGATTGTTTCATAAAGGACTTGTGTTTTCATGAAGACACAAGTGGACATCTTTGCTTGCAATTCTACACTTATCAGCAAGAGTCATCCCCAATGCACTTTTTAAGACACTCCTGCCACATTTTGGCATGAATGCCACAACCCAGTTTTACCAGCCTCCAAAATTAGAAGCCTTTTCATCTTCATTCTTTGTGGCTCATTTCCTGTAGCTGTCTTATTTTAAAATCAGCCTAACAAGTCTTTACCAAGGCCAGACAAATGCCAGAAAAACGCAATTTAAGGAACAATACTGCCTTGACCTGCAAAGAAGAGGGAGTGCAATGGATCTTAATGGCTCTTTTCTATTTAAGATTCTGAGAGCTGTGGAAGTATAATGCAAACATTGAACTGTCCTGAATTAAATGAAGTCAAGATAATTCAAGGACAAAAACTTGTTTGCAGCCGATATAGATATTTGAAATCTTCTCAGCAGTACTTTAAAAATCTCATTATGAACTGAAATGGGTATTTCTTGTGGTGCTACAGCAAACCCTGAATTTCTTCATTGTTTCATTATGTGTGTTCTGAGTACAGAGACAGGCTCTCCCACAGATAAAATGCAGAACAGTGTAGCATAAACAATATCCATAAATAATTATTTGCTTAACTTATTCACTAAAAATATCACTCCTGCTTGAAATATATAAATCTGGATATCATTCCAAACCAGGAACATTATACGTAGGAATTTGGTGAGTTATGTAGCATTATGAGAAATCTGTCTCTACAAGTTCAAATTCAGTGTTTGAACTTGACACTTAATTTTTTTAAAAGAGAATGGATAAACTAGAATATATCTTCTTTCATCCCTTGTAATAGCTACAAATATCCCACTAAGAAGCAAAGCGATGCTTTGAAATAAATTGTGGGGCTTCATGTTATGGATCTTAAAAAAAAAAAGGAAGAAAACCTAACCCACAGAAGTACCTGTAAATAACTGAAAGTACAGTTTTGCATTACAAAATGACCTTGTCTCACATTTTATAAACAGAAGGATTACCTTAAAACAAAAAAATGGTCCTGTCTAGCATGAGGGCATTCAGAACTTAGGTATGCTCTGGGTGGGATTTCTTCTGTTTCCTTTGGCTGTATAGCTTAAGGGAGGGTTGTCAGCCAGCTGAGAAAAACAGCTGTCACTTGGGAGCCCAGTGGCAGAGAACGGGGAACCTTCTGCCCTGCAGAAGATTGGCTTTTGCATATCAGCTTAGACTAAGCTCCTGATAGGGACAGAATATTCTGTGGCAATCATTGCAAATTGAGTGACATTATTAATACAAATGTTCTGCAAAGATAATGGACAGACCTGCTTATCTGTCCATAGTAATTAAAAAGCTGTAATGGAATAATATTGAAATAAATTTCAATGCTTTGTATGATAGAGTTCCTCACAGGAAAGTCTTTTATACAGCTTCAAGTTGCTACTCATTTTTGAAAGCTAATGCCATGATAACTTTCAATAATATGGTTGGTGCACATTTCTATGCTGCATTAATTGTACATTTACAACTCCAAAGAAGACACCCACAAAGAGGAAAAATACAGGACCTATCATCTGAAATTGGAGACAAATGAAAAGAGTGGCTATCACCCCCGCAGCATTTTCATTAGATATAACTATTCTTGTCCAGCATTTGTATGCATTAAATAATCATCTTGCTTCCCTAGCTCTCCTCCTTCCCTGGAGAGGTCCATGGATCTAACTGACACTTTTGTAGGAATTACCACTTCTACAGAATATTAAACAAAGATCTAAATAATTTCTTTCCCCTGGCATCCTAATTAGGATAGTATGAAGTTCTACACTCTCAAGTCCTAGTCAGTGAAGAAACTGAACAAAGTCTGTTACATTCATATCAACAATTCCTTACTCTTTTTTTTTCCTCACATAACTTCTTCACTCCATGTCAGTGCAAAATCCTGTCATAACCAAATTGCAAAGATCTCCATAATCAGAGTGGAATATTTCTTGTTGCTAACACATAGCTGTTTGAATACCCAATCTTCTTTTTCTAGGACACTCCTGTTGCTAGAAAGCCTTGAATCTTTAATCTTTTGTGGCTGGTTCATGAGTGGAGCTGTGGCAAGGAACAGAAAAAGGCATAAAGATTCTTAGGGAGGGGGAAGAAAATAGAACCTCAATGCCAGCAAGAACAAGCTGCTGATACAACTGGCTTGAGATCTTCTTCCTAGGTGGGAAACTAACAGAAAACAGCTGAGATTTTCACCTTGAAGAATGCTGTTGAACTGGAAAGAATATTATGACACTAGAAGAATAATACAGATTGTACTTTGTTGATATGGTAATATGCAATAACAGCAATTTAATTAATATGTATCCTTACTGAAACAGCTGATTTTTTTCCTTGCTTGCAAAATATTATCTATCCAAAGACAGAGTTATGGAGAAAAAGGGACATTTTAAAGAAAATGGTACTTAACCAGTGACCATTTGTAGGATATTCTACTGCCCCAGTTCCTATTGTGAATCTATGCACACACACAGTTTGCCATCCTCAGGTTTCATTTAGAAATTAATGCCAACACCACTCTCTTCTCTGCAAATTAAATCTGTTATTTGGATTACACTGAAAATAAAGAATACTAAATGAAGAACTCAAATGTTTCTATGAAACTTGTTTATGACCTTCTAATAAGCTCCACACATAAACAACACTAGAATAGTTCAAAATGTTGAGAACACAACTAAGAAATTTTATCAATGTGCTTTTTACACAGCCCTTTAATATACCCCAATTTTGGAATTGTGACACTAGAAAAACTCCTCAATTCTTAAACAAGTTTTTCAAATCAAAATAACTTTGCACTGACATGCAAGCAGTGGTAGGATTAAAGTTAAGGAAAGAGCAGCTGAAGTTTGCTAACAAACAAGAAGTTTTACATCCTTGAATGTTTGTAAGCTGGGTAGAGTGTTTAATTAATATCAACCTAAGATTTTGCACAGCTTTTCAGTTTGATAAGGGGCACTAGGAGGAATTAGGTGTACACACAGCTCCAAATAGTTTGCATGCTGATACCTGGGCCAATCACTAGCAATACATAGCATACAGTGCAAAGCTTCTCTCCATCACACTTCAATTCTGCTGATTTTCCAGTGTACAACTAATATTGTGCCTGTCTCCATTTCAAGTGAAGATTCTATTATGGGCTGATAATTATCAATAGCATTACTACTGGAGTATTTCAGAAAGAAAAATTATGGGAGATTTTAAAAACAACTCTAACCAGCAATTTGTAATAATTTTAAAAATTGAGATGTTTCTGACCAGCCCTTATTATGGTGACAAACTGAAAATACAAGAAATATCTTCTGAGAAACAGAGAATGGGAAATCAATCTGCATATGCAAATAGTAGATTATGGTTTGGGGGTTTTTTGGTTTTATAGATGTCAAATGGACCTTCTGGATCATGAAATCCAGTTCCCAGGCATGCCTATGAAAGCACTATCCATCTAATGAGGTTCAGTGCATAGACTAGAGGCTCAGTCACAAAAACAAACAGAAAGCTCTTTGTCCCACCATCAAACCCTTCAGAGAAAAGTGGGCAAGAACTCAGAAATCAGATAAAATACTAGATTCCTCTTCAACAGTGGGTAGAAGGTACAACTTAGTTCTTAACTGAGGTCACTTTTGTTGTGGCTGCATTTTTTTCCCCTGGTGAGCAGCTGTGTAGTGCTTAATTTCCAGCTGGATTTGAACCACGACGGTGCTGAGAGGTCTACAGTGCATTATAAGATAAATAGATTCTTGAGTTTCTGCTGCCATTCACCTCCCATAATTCTGATTGCTGCCTGAAGAGCACCTTTGCAAAATATAAATGGTGTAAGGATTTAATCATGACCTACTATACCAAACTTAGATTGCTTCTCCCAATACTCCATCTCCATGCAGCCTCACAGGAGTTCCTCCTCAAAGTAATTAAGTAATATATGTACATAAAACCAAAATCTACAGTGAAAAAACCTGCTAATTTTAAGTAAGTACTACATATATATAAAACCAGAATTGACAGTGGAAAAACTACTAATTTTCTGGGTTTTTTTGTATTTCAGAGTGACCTTGCACTCTTTAAATATATATCCAGAGGTCCATTTTACCTGCTGAAGGTGTTCTTGCCTATATCCTCAGCATTAGAAGCCTAATCACATTAGTCACAAGGTCTGCACTGCCTTATATTTTGTGATTATTCTGTTTGGTAGATGCCAGTGAACAATAGCTGAGACATCCTCAAAACTTCCTTCCCTTAAGTGCTGATCTCAGTTTTTTCTCACAGAGGAGTGTATTTTTGGTAAATAGGAAATAGAAGTAAGATAAATTGAATATGGATAAGCTGGAAACATTCCCAGATATGATTAAACCCAGTATATTTAAAAGGTAATGATGAGGGCATGATCAGATTTGATTTTGAGACGGAGGAGTAACTTCCATCTGCATACTTTGGGACTTTCATTAGCTGTACCACAGGGTTACACACACAAGTCCCTGTGCTCAGACTTGAAAAGGCATGGAAATATGTACACCAATGTGTATGAACTGAAACACGAAGACATCTGCTGCTGTGCTGGATGCACAGTTCTTACCCTCTTTGAAAGACATTGTTGTGCAACTCATAGTTACTGCCTGAATTCAGCACCCTGGCCTGTGCTTGGTTTTTCATGTGGACTCCTACTCAAGCACTTTGGGAGCCTTGGAGGATAAGATTTGAACAGAATCATTCAACAATGACTTAAAGGACAAGCAGAACCTCTAGGCACCAACGGAACAAGGTTTACTCCTTGTCTGATAAGGACTGACAAATGGCTCACAAGGATTAAAAAGGCAAAACCAAGAGGAAAATAAAAGTGAGTCTAGCAGAAAGTACACAGATTATTTTGAGAATATTAAACTTTGCAAAATAAAATATTTGTGTCCTGACTGCTCTGCAGTTGGGATCCAGGAAAAATATATTTTAAAAGTAAGGGACAATGTCACTGAGCAAAATTGCTCTCTTTTGGGTTCACTGTGTACAAAATAGTCCTACTGCTCCAATTGCATTTGAAAGATTCAGGGCTTCCCTTTTCTCCAGAATGTCTGGGACAGGCGTTTTGGTTTAGGAAACATTATCATTGCAAATTTTAGTTGAAATGCATTTTGCTTTCAAACCCCATTATCAAGAGGAAGGAGGTAAATTCTCAGGGAATAGGTTTGTGACCACAAACGAAAAGGAATTTTGTAAGGACTGGAAAGGAAAGATGAAGACAATTCATGAAGAGTACCCCAAGCATAGCTGTACATGAGATGCCTTCTTGAGATTAATGAATTTGTTGTACATGCCCATAACTATTTCCATTCACATGGAACAGGTCCAGCTGCTTTCAGCATCCACAAATGAGAAGCAGAAGGAAGCAGAAGAGAAAACAACCATATTTTGCTATGTCCAACAGTTAAAATCACTGGATAGCAAATAAATTATGCTAAGCACAATTAAACACAGAATTAACAGTAATCATTTGTAGGATAACACAACAAGACAGCTGAGATGAATGAGAAACGGCTTTCATTGTATCATATTGAGAAACTGAATTATACTTCGCCAAGATACATGTTTACAGAAATATGAACCTGAGGTCAAATATCTGGTTGGCTTCTAGTGGAACATGTATTAATCGATGCCTTGTTTGTGGCTGTTTCTAATCCCTTCTCCTACTTTTGTGCGTAAGGAAAACTCCTAGTCTTGTAGTAGCTACTATTTCAGCGTTGCAAGGGGCAGGAGTGCTAGTTCAAATCCAGGTTCATGCAGCTGACATTTGGTTATTAGTGAGTGGATCAGACACGCCCTGTGCCAGGTAAGAGATGGCACAGCAGCTGCCACTCTGCTTTAAATCCCTGTGATCTTAGAACAGTGTTGCTGGCAGTAAAACAAGGCAAACTCAGCTCCTAGCAGTACCTCATGGGCAGATGGAAGCCTGGGCCACACGGGCTCCAGGGCAAATGACTGTATTCCAAAAACCATATCCCAGTTATAGTAGACCATGGGCTGGGCTGGTATATCCAAGGCTTGGATCCTCGATGAGTTTTGGAAGCTTGGGCTTACGATGGCAGCAATACTGGCACTCAGTTTTGGTCAGCCTGAAGCAAACACACAAAAGACTAAGAGGTACATTTAGACTTTCTCACAGTTACAGCTGTGTTAGGGTTCTAAGGTTCAGGTACATGAATTTGTTAAAAAAATCCTCCTTCATCTGTTGCTATAACAACTCTTGGTTTTCTATTCTGCAACAGCCTCGGCCCAGACTTAAGTCTTGTTATTTCTTTTATTGCATTCTATGCTGTCTTTCAAAGATATTTCCAATAATCATGGTGAAACAGCAAACTATCCCCTTTCATTGGATAATTATAGCTCAGCCATAGTGTGCCCCAGCACCCTTGGAAAAATTTGCCCCAGGTTTACATTGTGGGGATAATTGCCCAAAAATACTACAGAGTTGGGTTACTGCTGTAGTGTGACTCCAATTCTAGGAGCTGAGGAGTGCTCCTGGGAGCTACAAGCAGACATCAAGACTGTGCCCCTAGCATCCCGTAAACATACGGATAACCTCTAACACCAATGTGTTTAAGAGCTAGTGGGTGTGATACTTCTGCTTTGCCTTCTTAAGTTGCAGCCATTCCTTCTGAATACAAGAAAAAACCAACCAGCTTTCAGGACAAAGCTTGGACATTATCCTCTGAATTAGGAGGAGATGGGAACTCTGGAACCACTTTCAGCCATTCCAGGCTCACTGTTGGCAGTCTGTGGGGTGTTCTTTTGAGACATGCAGAGGAACCACCTTCCAGCTTTCCTGCTTCACTGAATCTCCACCAAGGAACTGCTGTTCCCATAGCAAGTCAAAGGACTCTTCAGACTCTCTCTTTCAGCAGCATTTACCTCCTGTGTCAGAGACATAGAAGTGTGCTCTCTGTATCAAAACACTGCTATGCCATAGGCTTTCCATCATCTTTGAGTAATGAGCCAAGTATAAAAATTGCTTTCTAGCTCCTGATATGAAAAGACGGGCAGATCATTTCCACAGTAGATGAGTGAACGAAACAGCAGCTCTGAAGGAGACAGGCAGGGCCACAATGAAATAGTTTCCTTACGAATGCAAGTATAACACTTGCCTTTAGAGTTCACTGGAAAATCTGGTTCAAAATAAGGAAGCCTAAATCTATTTGGTTTCTCCCTGATTTCTTATCTCCTAAAGAGTACCTGACAGGTGGAGACTAAGCCAAGAGAACAGAGTCCCTGCATTAATAGTTAATGGAGACAAATGCCAGGTGTAGATGTCAACTGCAATTTTTCATTCCTTGCTGATAGCACAAGGTTCCACAGAGTAATGCCAGAATGTTAGAGTAGAAAATTCACTCATGGCTCCCCCAGCCCTTTAGTGGCTTTTTAAACAGCTTTTTGTTTTCAAAAAGCAATTTCAGTCTGCTACTTCCATTACTACATGTAGCTTTGTCATAGTTGATCTTCATTAAAACTGAAGACACTGTAATAGAAGGCACAATTTTAGAGTAAAGGTAATTGTTCTGTAGTCTGATCCATTGCTCATGCCAGCATGCAAAGTAATGTTGTGCACTCACACATGCTGTGTAGTGCTAGATACTGACACAAACAGCAGTGGATTTCCCAGTTTGTTTTGATTTAGGAATTGCAGTGAAATAATCTGCTAGAAGCATTTGTCTACAAATGCAGAGTCACAGACAACCAAGACTTCACAGACAAGAGAACATGGAAATCTTTCAGGGTTTAGCATGTAGATGAGGCTTATTTCATTTTGTTGACCTTTTCGAAAGTATGACTTGCTGGAATGATCCTTTTATTTTTGTTTCTGTGAATAAATATGATTTCACTTTCATGGAGTGAAGGGGAGCTAAAGTCACAGGCATTTCTGGCTCAACCATCAAAAGGGGTGTTGCACTTAGAGCTTCTGCAATGGCATAAATGTGAATTGTTTGCTGCGACGCTCCAATTCTGTATGTTGATCAATCTCCAAATTAAGGTAAGACAGAGCAATCTAAGAGCACCAAAGTTCTATCAATAGTTGTCTATAACTCATCCTGCCCAAAAACCTCAGCTATGGCTTCCCTCAGCTGTAGAACTGTCTGTTTAAAACCCACCGAGGATCATACTAAAGTGGCTGATTTACAGAGTACCTGTCCTAAATCAACAACCAGTAATGGAAGGCACGTGCTCATTTAATGGGTATTATTTGTCTGGAGTGCATCTGTCCATTTAGTAGTTGATAATAAAATGCCTGAGATATTTCATAGTGAAATGTATTTGCTGAGAGGCTGTGAGAGCTGGGGAGCCAGAGACAGGTATTTCCCCGGCTTAAGGAATGCCCTTAATAAGTCTAAATGGAGGAAGTCATGTTCAGAAGACAGCACCTGATCTGCTGAAAGCTGCTTTAGTCTTTCTAAAGGGGGTAAATATTCAGTAATTGTTTCCTGGAAAAAGGGCTAGATTCTTTCTTTGCATTAGTGTAGATTTAATGGGGAAGGAAAGTAGAAGCAGATCTGAATATATGTGGAAACCATGATTCGAATATACTTGGAGACTCCAATGAAATAGGTTCAAAGTCTAATGCAATTGGCTTGGAAGGTCCTGCATCTAGTGATACTCATGAGCCCACAGGAAAATAATGCCTTCCTGGGAATTTGAGCCAAAAATCTCCCAATGTGAACAGGGTGGCTAATACAGAAGAGGATGTTTTCTTTTTAGTTAACATATTGACAGAACAGCTTCCTTTTTACTACATATGCATTTTTGTCAATATTTTAAACAATGCTCTGTATTCTGAACATTGTAAAAAACTCATCCATCTGGACTTGATCTGGCTTAAGGATAATTCCTGGGGTTTTGTTTAACAGCAGGACACTCCTTGTAGCATTGTGATGATCCTTTAAATGGGAATATCTGAACACTAGCAAGAAAACCCTTTCTTGAGAGCCTCCAAGAGAGATCTAACTGTGCCTCCCATAACCTTCTACGGTCTGCTCTTTGCACAGATATTACCATATTCTTTTTGAGGGCAGAGAGAAGGACAAATAATGAGAATTCTGGTAGAGAACAATTCAGTGAAGGTTATTATTAACAGATCATGTGCAATGACTAAGGAAAAGGAATGTCAGAGAAATGTTGATTCTTCACCCAGCTTTGCTATTAGTACAGTAATTTCAAGACTATAAGGTGCACCCTTTTGACTAAAATTTTGATTGAAACCTGGAAGTGCACCATATAATCCGGTGCACCTTATATATGGACAAAGTTCGGAAATTTGCCAACCTTGAAGTGCGAGCTGCGAGCCAAGGTGTCCACCACAAGAGCCGCAAGCCTAACCGTGAGCCGAGCCGCACCAGCCAGTGCCGGGGGCGGGCGGGAGTGCCGGGGCCCACGGCACGGGGAGGGTGCCTGGGGCTGTGTTTAAAGGCCACGCTGATCCGTGAAAAATATTTGCAAATGGAGCACCTTCCACTAAACCCCGCGATCCTGCGATTCCGTTACTAATTCATTACTTTCCTTGCTGCAAAAAAAATTGCGCCTTATTGTCTGGTGTGCCTTATACTCATGAAGTTACTGTACTATAACTGGGCCTGTAACCTAACATGTTAACTCTATCAGCCCTGTTTGCTCTTGAAAACTTCAGTCAGGCAAGGAATGCTATAACTATGGATGCTAAAGGCAACATTAAGATACAAAGTTTGGCAGCAGATTTATCACAGTTGTGTGCTGAACAGAAATGGCACATGTCAAGAACACACAGAGTAACAAAGCAAACTAAAAGACAAGTTGTTTAGTAAATTGCTTCTGAGAAGCAATTACTCCCACCTACATCTGGTTTTAAAGTCCAGTCACTTAGAATGATCTGCTTATAAAACTTCTGCATGATAAAAAGGAAGGAAAAGAGAGATAAACTTGGATTATGACTTCATGGAGTGAAGAAGAACTAAGATCTTCAAAACCATTGTCTCAATTTTATGAAAATACATATTTATAAATCTAATTCAGCAATGAGGCAGGCCAGAATTTTATGCTAGTATCTTGCTTTTGACTAACACAGTTTCAATTTATCTCAAATTGCAGTTGTCCATGTCAAAAGATTAATTTGACTCTAGCATTGATGTAATAGATTGAGCTGACCAAATCAAACTCACACTCAAAATACATTATTATGTGTGCATGTTTGATGAGCAAGGACAGCTTAGCAACGAGTCTGAATAGTAATAATTGCATCTTTCCTTCAGACAGCTCATTGTCTCCAACGTATTGCAGATTTGAAATTTTCTACTTTGTTCATCAGAATTCAGAATGGTTACCAAGTATCAACCAAGAATTACAGATACAGTCCATAAATGACAGGTCAATTAAGAAGACAACTTGAATTCCTAAAAATGCTGGAGAACAAGGCCTGAACAGAATACATTATAAAGAAATTGCAAAAGTGACTTGATTTTTGGAACAGAAAATCAGAACGGAGGATGAGAAGTAGGAAAGTGCAGAAAAATTAAGATAGAGCTATAATGCCCTTAGTGAATACTTACCTCCTACTGGAGCTGAAAACCTGTCAAATTCAGAAAAGCAAAAACAAAATTGAAAAGATGTAAATTGGTAGCAACACCTAAAACTTAAGCATCCTCTGATTTTTGCGCAGGCAGAGAGGATTTATTAGGTTACTGTGGCAGTACCACAAAACCAGCACAGGACTGTGAAGCAGTTACTGAACAGCTTGAAATGAATAGCACAGATGGATCTAGAAATCACTTGCCTGCAGATGACAGCTTCAGCAGGAGGTGGTACACTGGCTGTAGAAATCAGCCACTGCCCTCCCACCTCAGAGGTATGAGTAGTTAGTCACTTTTTACATCACTGGTACCAAAATGGGCAAAATAATTCACTTACTGGGTTCAGACTGGGCCAAAGAAAAATATATCTCAACTCAAATAATTTGATCTGAGTGAATAAATAAAGTCTTCTGCAATATGCACTTTTGAGCAGACCAAACCATTGCATGAGTTCAATCAGATTCCAAGGAATATTTTTGAAACAAGATAACTGGGGGGAAAAAAACCCCACCTTAAATAAAGATGTTTATTTAAAATTTTTTGTTTTGAATCAAGTGTTATGATTTGCAATTTTGTGTTTAAAAATCAGATTTTCCAATTTCGTAGCTAAGGTCAAGTAACAAATAAATAGGATAAATAACATTAACAATAGAATTTTACTACAGAGCAGAATTGGTTTCTAGTAAAACAATATATTTGGACTTGATTCATTAATTCAGCCTTACCTTTTTTTTTTTTTTTTTTTTTTTTTGCACTTGCAATCCAAATGTATTTGTGAAATGCAGTGATTTAAAATAACTGTAACAAATCGAACTGGAATGAATTCAGAGTCATAGCTCTTGAGCTGCTCTGTGGGAGCAAAGGCAGACTACAGAGTTCCAACAGCCCCTGAGAAAACTCTACAAGCAGGATTAAGGAAACTTGCTTCTCCACCTGCCCAGAGCACCTTTCGTGCACAGCTTTGCTCCCTGCACCTTCATTAGTGCGATAAAGGACCCAGTGTCTTCAGAGATAACCAAGTTCTGCTCCTGGATCAAAAGGCAAGTGAGTAACTTACCTGATACTCAGGGAGGACTCTTGCTGTGCACTGTCCAACACAAAAATAGGATTAAACTAAACAAAAAGCTGTTTTAACTTCTCCTGTAGCCTCAAGAGTGGTCCAAAGTCACAGATCAAGATTGGTAAAAACCCATGGACAGAGGCTAGCCCACTTCAGAATTTCAGGTTTGACATTTTCCACTTTTCTGTCTATAGAATGGAAATAAAACCAATTGAGTTTTATTGAAGTAAATACGCAATACTGATTTCAACTTGCTCAAAGGCAATATAATAACCTCTTCAGGCACTATAATAACAACAGGCTCTATAAAACCCATATGAATAAATATAAAGCTACCAAGTTGGCGAGAGTAGGCATTTTTCTGCTAAATGAAAGAAAAGGAATTATTTTAACATGGGCATAACTAATGCAGTGTTGAATTATTAACCTGTATGAGTGTGCCAAAGTGATAAGTTCATTATTAAGGTTTCCGTCTTTGCAAAACTGTATAAAATATTTCAATAAGATAATTTTGTACTTTCAATCTAACTTATTAAAGAATAGGTAATAACAGTAGTTATTCAGTAATTAAAGAATAATCAGGTATGCTCAAAAAATCTGGAAAAAAGGAAAAAGAAATGCTCTAGGTGTGACATTCTTATCACAATCATAGTTTCCCAAGGAACAGAACAGTAAGAACCTGATTGAAAATGTTTGCAAACCTATATTGGAAATATCTCTACCAGCCTCAGTTATACCATCTATGCTCAATACTACTATTTAATTAATGTATCTCAGACTCTTACTTAGGAATATAAGGTTTAAGTAAATAACTGTATTTCTAGCAAGAGGCTGACTAAGAATGGTATATTGTTGCAATAAATAAAAATAATAAGATCAAAGCATCCAAACCTTTGAGATGGTTTAATTAAACTGGATCAAACTGGGATTAATTTGTTCCCTGTCATCACCTCTGGTAGGAACTCTGAAGAAAGACAGTATGTCAGGTCTAACTGTGCTTTATTTAATGTGAAAATGGCGATAGATTCTCTAGGGATCACCAGAGTGGTAAAACAACTTCTTAATTACTTCACTAGTCTCATTTCACCATTGCTTGGAGAAGCAGCCTGCCACAGGCTGTTGTTTCAGGCAGTAAAACACCTGTCCCACATGGCAGTGACAGAACTGCACTGAGATATCAACCCTTGAGTTCCCTGCATCCCTTTAGAGCACCCACAGTGGCTGCTGTCCAAGAGAAGGTGTTAGTTTAAGGGGAGCACACCTTGAATAGTAGCACAGACCAGAAAGATTCTTAAGGAGAAGGAAATAAGAAATAAAGGAATTGCCATCCCACTTTCTTGACAGCCAACTCCTGAATGAGTGTTGGTGAAGAAAAGATATCCAGATCTTCCACTAACTGGCACCCAATTGTAATGACATACCCAAAATAATTTATCTGGTGTCACAGATGCTGTGGCTTTTTCCCTCAGTATTCATGGCATGCCAGGAGCCAGGAAAGGTGTGTTGACAACAGACCTGCCACTGGAGCAATGGGGCTTGTGGAAAGGAGAAGAGCCTAGGACACAGTTGAGAAACAAGAAGGTCCCATCAAGCTCTGATACAGACTGGGAGGAGAATGGGTTGAGAGCAGCCCTGCTGAGAAGAATCTGGGGGTGCTGGCTGACAAGAAGTTTAACATGACCCGGCAAAGCCAATGCATCCTGGGGTGCCTCCAAAGCAGTGTGGCCAGCAGGGCAAGTGAAGTAATTCTCTCCTTCTACTATTGTGAGAACCCATCTGGACTGTTGCATCTGGGTCCAGGATCCCCAGCATAAGAAAGAAGTGTACCTGCTGGAGTGACTTCACAGGACAGTCATGAAGATGATCAGAGGCTGCAGCACCTCTCTTATAAGGACTGTCAGAGAGACAACCTGAACTAGTGACCAACCTGAGCAACTCTGGGCAATCTGAGCATCTAGCTGAGCATGGCATTTCTCCAAGCCTAAGGAATCAAGACTAGTGAAACAGATGCAGGACGAGCAGGGAACCTCACAGACTAAGAAAATGCCAGGCTGCGTGGCTGCAACTGCAAGATTGGTCCAGGGAGTCAAGAAGTCCTTATTCTAATCAAATATTATTTCCAGACTGGGGACAGCACACCAGGGGCAGATCTCATGTCTGGGGCAGCAGTGTGTGCTCTAGGACTCCCCTGCCCACTTGTGATGTCTGTCACAGTGAAGGAGATTGACTTCATTTTCAAGAACAACATGGAATTTCAGAAATGAGTCAATAAAAACTTTGTATAGACTTGAGGATTTGAGCACAGCAGCAGCAGGACTTAGCTACAGCTATCTTGCAGATGAAAGGGAGGTGTCAATAGACTTAGACAGAGTAAATCCCATTTAACAAGATACATTGCACTATCTGCTAGAGTGCAGACAAAAGCAAACATACATCTGACCTAAAAGATCCATTCCAATCTCAAAAGTTCATCCTCTGGGACTCAGCATGACACACTCAAAGGACTAGAAGTGCTGAATGAAATATTTCTGAGATTCAGCTGTGTGAAGACTCTTGACACAGATTTAATATCCCCATTTTATATAAAGAGCACTTTTCACAACCGTACCACCTTTGATCTCACAGTCCTGATCTTTAAAGATCTCCAAAATGCTGTTCAAAGGTGAGCCTAGAACTAACAGTTTGAACTACTGGTCATCAGAAAACAGGGATTCAACAGAGATTGATTTCATGGCATAGTATAATTTCCTTTCCCTTTCACTAACCTTTCCATGTTCCACAGAAAATAAATTATTTTTCCTTCCTTTCCTTTAGCAAGGTAAGTGCCTTATCAACTGTCTGTACTCCGCACATATAATGATGCTTTCTTTCAGAGGTGGTTCCCTTGGTATGTACCTGAGCAATTGCTTTCATTTTGTGCTTAGCTTTGAAGTCTGCTTTGCTTCATACCTGAGGAAGGCTGTTGAGCCTGAAAAGAAATCTTTAAATAACAGATGCATGTGCACATGCTCACATCTCCTTCTACCTGTTGCTAAAAAAACCACAGCCACATCTCCTTTACAAATATTTCTGAAGTTGGCAGGTGAAGAGAATACAGTAAATAAAGCACACCAAGTTAAGTAAAATATGAGACATGATGAGACGCTATTCAACTAAACAGCAAAGTAGATCATCATCTAGTGGTGGAACCACACATAATCAATATGGAAAACACTAATGACCTGTCTAAACCCTGTGGCTGTTCCACCTGCTGATTCAGGACAGCAAGGGTCTTCTCTAGGCTCGGTGTCACATCACACAACATTTAGTGATTGTCTTGGAAGTTAAGAAAATTCAGTCTAAGCTAGGAAAGCTGTATGTAGGGAAGGGCTCTGTCAGGCTCCTCCTTTCTTGGATGCAGAAAAAAGCCAAAGTATCTAAAATATTCCAAACAAATGGTACCTGAGGACAAAGCACCCAAGACAGGAGTGTGTACTCTCAAACTGAGAGCTGAGAGCATCACCCCACTTCTCAATTCCAAAGACAGCCAGGACGTAAAGGACTGGTTCTTCCAGTAGGACCTGGATATTAGGCTACACATTCCCCTCTTTGAGACCTAATAGGATCAAAAATGATGAAAACAAGTGAGACAATAAAAATAAGTTCTGAAAATTACATCATCTGCTAGAATGTGGACCAAAGCAAACATTCATCTGAACCAAAAATCCTTTCCAATATCAAAAGGCTCTGTGGAACTCAGAGCTTGTGAGATCTTTGCATTTATTTTTTAAGAACATTGATACTTATTTTTTCTCTTACTAATTGCTTCAGTTCATCAGTAATAAAAAATTATTCCCTATAACTTTATTAACAGGACTTAAAGCTTTCACTATAATCATGAGGAATTTCTGCTATATTTTTCACTTTTTAAAACAAATGAACATTTGCAAAAATAACATAAATGGAAAATAAAAGAATAATTATATACTAAGTTCATAAACTTTGTTTTGATGGAGAATATCTTTTTATACATAGACATGCTAAAATTTACTACATGAAAAAAACACATATCTCATAGTACATTTTGACATGGTTATGATAAAGTAAATCTTTGAGCCAACCTGGAAAATAATTCCAGAATTCAAAACATTGGAGTTACCAGTGGAAGATACTTCCCATTTTAAATTTGTTAGATGTTTTAAGTCCATCCTTTGCTGCAACTATTTTTTTTCTTTTTACCTTTTTTTTTTGTATCCTTCCGGAGTTATTCACAGAAAGTGAACACCAGAACCTACATATGTGATAAATTACAATTTATGAATGCAGGAAGTTAGCTTTTAGATTACCTGGCCAGCAGAGCCAAATGGGAAACTTGAAAGTGCTTAGCACTGGGTTCTGATATGAGACAAATATTTATTTTTAAAGACAGCAGTTACTTGTAAACATTATTCACATTTTTAAAGAATTCTTTGAAACCCATAGATTTAAAAAAAAATACACTCCATGACCACAAGTTATTCTTTTTTGGATTAATAGTAAAAAAATGGATTCTGCTTACAAAAAAATGTATTACTTTTGTACCCCTAAAGAGAGTCAGTGAAGGGACTAATTAGCAGAGTTGTTGACCATCCTATCAGAGAACAATAAGAGAGTAAGTAAATGGAAGAAAAGATCTTGTACTGGTCAGAATAAATCTACCAATGCTTTGAGCAGGGCCCATTTCCATAGAGCTAAATAGAGCTTTGATAATCCATGGCTATGAGTCTATATCACAGAACATAATTGGGTGATGGACTCCACAAAAGAATAAAAATAAAATTATTGCCTTTCCTCCTCACCATTCATCGTGTAAATAAAAAGCCAGGTGATTTATTAATATGAGTGCAGTATTGATTTGTAATGAAGCAAAGCCTTGCCTCTGCTGTTGCCCTGCTGTTACAGCCAGTGATGAAGAGGACGGTCTGCATGACACCTGCCTGTCCTCTGTGTCACCTGAGAGAAGTTCCCCACAAGCCAAAGCAGGGCTTGAGAGTTTAGGGGACAAGTAAAAAACCACAATTTACAATAGAGTGTTGTTATTCTTGGGAAAAAAAGCAAAACAACAACACACTAAATTCAGTTCTAAGGCTCATGAAGAAGATTTATCAAGTTTCTGTGCCCTGAAAAGATCCTAAAATTTTAAGAGCATCTGGGAAATCAGTTGGAAGCAGAACCTATTTAAACATCAAGGCACAATCAGGAGTGACTGCAAGTCTGCACAGCAGCACGTGCCTACTTCCATGTGTCAGGGCATCCACGCAAAATTACAGCGTGTAACTTATTTGTTATCTGTCACACATTTTACCCCACTGATTCATCCACTTATCATTCATTACATGAAAGAATCAAACTGATTTTCTCTTTACTTAGCATGCTAGGTGTCAGCTGAAAAAAACCCTTGTCTGTCCATCCATTAGTAGTGTAGGAGTGAGATGCATAATTGATCTGACTTTTCTTTCACATTGTTGAAAAATAGAAAATAACCCTGCTGCCATCAACATACTACTCAACTTCTCAGATTTTAATGACAGAAACTGATGCAGCTGTCATCTTTCTTGCTCATGGTGGCCTAAAGCATGCTCAAATTTTAAAGCAAAATGAGTCCAAAGCTCAGGGTGGCACAGACAGGAAGGTTGGTCACGCCCATGCAAACCGAGATGCATAATCTTGGCACACCACCACCAAAAACATTGGATAATTGATACAACAGGCTCACTGCTCATGATCTGAATGTAACACTCTTGCTTTCTGCTGACAGCTCTGTGAGAAAAATACTTCCTCAGTGGGGAGTGATCAGATTCAGCTGAATGTATTATTTAATTTCTCACAAGGAAATCAAACACCTCCTTCATCTCCTGGCTTAGTGGGTGCCCACGTAGGGCATGTGTAGAGGAGAGAAGAGGAACAGCTCTGGAAAGTGGTTCACCATCTGTACACCAGCAGCTCCACTATGCAGGGCCAGGCAAATATGCTGGCTGAGCAGATTTGAATTTCCAGAGTTCTGCTTTCTGCCTTGCTGGTATTCATTGCCTCCCTAGCACACAGAGAGAGCAGGAGCCTGTGCCAAGCCATGCTTGGACATTAAAGTGATTGCACAGACATACAACTGTGTTTTAGCATCAGCTGCCACCACTACACACCCCCAACCTCACTGTCCAAAAGGGAAGAGATTCGACTCAACATCAGCAGGTGCTGTCAGCCTTTTCAGAAAACCCTTTGTTGGTATCACTCATCTTCAATAAAAGAGCCCTATGCTTGCAGAGCAGGGTGTAATATGAGCACTTAAACAAACATCAAGGCCTTATCTGCTATTGAGGGTGCAAGGACAGGATCTTGGCTACCATCTGTAAAAATTCAATGTTTGCTTCTTTTTTCCAGAAGCAGAAGCTTAAAGACATAGATCATTATCTGGTCTCAGAAAAAGACAAAGCACTCTCTTTTAAAACTATTTTACTTCCCTAAGAGCTTTTCTAGGACTGGGAGAGCAACAAAGAAACATCCATACTGTGCTTTTGTTTCAACCTTGTCTCTGGTCCTGCAAACTGTGGAAAAATCTTGGATAGACATTGCCACCCTTCCCTAAAACATACATGATAATTCCTTCACTTCCTTGGCATTACACAGGAAAAAGGACCTCACATCACCTCAGAAGGCAGTTGGGATCTGACTGCAATGAGAAGAAAAGCATTATTTTGGGTCCACTTTGGCCATAGTTTATAAGTATTCATCTAATTGCGTAAGAACAACCAACACAAATCTAGGGAGGTACGGTGGCACAGCTTTTAGGGGGACTGTAAGAGATCCCCATGGCTGCCAAGACCCAGAAGCTGTTTAACCTCATTGAAATAAAAGGAAAAGACGTAGTTGTAGCAGCACTGGTCCAGCCACACAAAACATGTCACTCACAACGTGATATATGTTAGGAACAAGTTCCTAAGTTTTAGTTTTCATGTTTAATTGTTAATGCTAGATTCTTAACTATACCCTGTTCTGTTACCTAATTAATGTTAGTTGTCGGTGTTAAATTGTTGGCCCCATTCTGTTTCAGTCCCCAGCTGTCTCACCTGTGTGTCTTTTCCCTTCTGTTGGGTGGTGCTGCTGCTGCTCCCCTGAAATGGCGTCTGTGAGGAGGCTGACATCATGGATCCGTATGCAAATGAAAGGAGTGCAAAGGACACTGGGACACTATGCAGACCTAATACCCCTTAAGACAACGAGCCCATATGGTATCTGGAGCTGGGGATAATGTTCCCAAGTTGGGAAAACAGTGCAGGGCACAAGTTTGTCATCCTGGGCCGCTTTGATTCCGTCGCCATGATATCAACAGCACCTTACCAATACGACACCCCTAGACCAAGAGCCAAATTCAGCTTCCTTGGGATTCTCATAAAGGATGGAAGCCTCAGGTCTGCCTGTGAAGACAAAGCTGCACTCCTCCTCCTCCGGCTCTGCCATCAGGAGCAGCGGCAGCGTGTGCAACCCCTCGGGCTCTCCACCCAAGCTGATTTTCTAATAAAGGCCTTTCAAAGGAGCAAGTCTTGGCCCATTTATTTCAATGTATGCAGAAACTTTAAGCACAAAGGAACATGTTTTTCTAATATATGTGTGCATACACATATATCCACATACACACATATATACACACACAAATGTGTACATAGGCTTGAGGCCAGACAATAAACAAAAGAGGCTAGCAGTGTTCATATATGAAGGAAAAAGCCAGACCAGATTTAAGAAAAAAATTGCTGGAATGAGGGGAATATTAAAATGCATGGCTCACCCATACTATGCAATGAGAAGGAAGAGTCTTGGTGTTTTACCCGTTACAGCATCCTGGTTACTTCTAACTGCTTGCCATGATGAAGAGGTGATTTTTGCAGTTGCCATGCTCTGTTGTGTGGCAGGGAATGAGCTCTACAACCTCACCCCCACAGAGGTCACGCTTGTCATGCTACGAACTCTCCGCTGGTTCTTGAAACATGTCAAGGAAACACATTCCAGCTTCTGGGATGCTCAGATTCATCTGCTGACACCCTGATGGGTTTGTTTGGAACTCTAATTTATTTAAATCTATTGTTTTGAAGAAAATAGGGGGCCCTAGTGCCTATTAGGCTTCATTTTGAGACGCTTAAAAATGCAAAACAAGTTAATCTCAGCAAAACAAAGGGGTTGCACTGAAACAGTTACACACAAACTAAAAAAACTTGCAGGGAAGCACATATTACTAGGCTGTCCTTAACTCCTGTCTGCTACCAAGGCTTAGAGAGCTGTGGTATGCTGAAGGCAGCTGAGACTGGCGCCACAGAGGCAGCTGTGAGATACAGACCTGCATATCAGACTGAGGTCAGGCTCAAGGGACCTTATCTGCAGGATCATCTGGGTATGGCCAGAATATCAACACATACAAAATCATTTTCGAGCACATCCCCTTTGCTATTCAATTTAAAGGGAATAGAATATCAATTGTGATGAGCCTGTGAATATGTAAACAGAAGTGTTTTTCAGGCCTGTCTGAGGGTTACACAAAAACTTGACATACTGATTTCTCACGCTACGATGGAGAGAGAACGGAGCTGGAATTTGCCTGTTTTTCCTTGTCCTGGCACCATGACTTACGTTGTTGCATTTTTCATAGTCTGATTACAATTTATAAATATGCCAAGGAAACCACTATTATTGAGATGGTGTGTTTCCACAAAGACCACACACTTTAAAATAAACCAACAATACATATTACTAAGTTGGCACATGGTATCTCCATTTTCCAATGCAACGTTGCAAGCTGGGCCCCACCATACTTAGCACTTATCTGTTTAATTTGAATCAGATTAATAAATTTTAAACATTTGAGGGTTAAAGTTGTAACTGATTAAAGTTGAATTAACAGATGGATGAGCTTTATCCCAGATGAGAAAAACCCCAGGAAAATGAAACAAACTGTTTCTAAAACTTCCAATTACAATGTGCAGAATGAACAAGTCATAGCTGATTTTGAGGTGAAAGGCTGTACTGCACATCGCAAAAAGCTGCAATTCAATATTTGAGTTTGAAAAAAAGGAAAAGAAAAAAGGAACAGACAAATTTCATACTAAAGGGACCTGTTTTGTTTAATGTAAATTGACTCGAATCTGAATTTCTCCTTAAGGAGCAAAAAAGGAAATAAGTATTAACCAAAATTGGTCTTTATGCATGAAAGAAAATCATAGTCAACATATGTCTACACTGTGCATCCAGAATATACAGTCAATCATAGTATACACCCTGGGGAAAACTTAGAAAGCCATTTCTTCCTCACTTAGAATAGTTGTTACCAGAACCATTAAAAAACTTCAAGAGCTATAAACTTGGAATTACTGATACACTACTAGAAACCTCCAAGCCCCAACCCTTTATATATAAAGAAAAAAAGAAAAAGTACCCAAAAAAAAAAATCCTACTGATAAGGAAGGAGACCTAGTTACAAGAATATAGAGGAAATTAATATTTAAAGAAAGGAAAAATTGAAGAAGCAGCTAAGTCATGTGAGCAATCTACGATAATTTAAAAACTCAGTGAAATCTCAACAGGCAAAATAATTAAGAACAATAAGATGGAATTTTTAATAAGAAGCGCCTGACCAAGGATTAAATACATTTCAAGGTAGAGAGATATGATGAATTATACCAGAGAAAATTCAAAATGTTCACTAGATACTTACATTCTATAAAGAGAATTATAAAATGAGAATTCATCTATTTTATATAATACAAAACTTTGTAAAATAGTTTAAAAAAGCCACATCTGCCAAGATTAAGCATGGGGATAAGTAATCAGCAAGTCTGGGAAACTTACTTGCACCTCACAATGCCTAAAATTGCTTAGCTGAAGGGTTCTCCAATTCATTAAAATTTATAAATTATTTATATTATAATCAATCATGGAAAACTGGAACAATTCCAATAGATGGGAGCACTGCCAAGAAAAAGAAAGTTCTGGGGCTGGAAAACCCTGCAACATTCAGTGTCAAAAACTCATCTCAATTTGTTGAAGATTAACTCAAAAATTTGATCACTGTGCAAAAGTTATCTGACAGTCTGTAGATTTGTATTCTGTAGCCATTTCTAGCAGGAACAGAAAAACAATGGAATAGTTAACAACATGGGCTAAAGGATGCTCTCAGCATGAATGTGTCTTGATGTTGGTTTGGTTTTTTTCTGAGTCATTTTCCTTACTGCATCTCTTTAGGCTGGGAGTCTTTGCAGTCAAACCCTGCTGCTAGGTGTCGGGTCCCTCTGACCTCTGATTTTGTGGAAAAGGCTCCTAGAGTTTTCAAAGGCTTTTGAGCCAATGGGCTCAAGAATGCAGTCATCTATGCAAACAAACCATCACCAGGAGAATGAAAGAAGGGTTCAACCCATAGAGATTAAATGAGTGTTTGCAGATTCTTGTGATATCTCTGAGAACGAATGAAAAATCTGAAAATTAATTAAAAGCACAGCTTCACAGCTGAGACCTTGAACGTGGCATTTCATCTGGAGCTAATGTTTATGAGCAGTTACACTCTCCTACCTTGGCAAAAAGCTATAGATTCACAATTAATAATTGTGCTGCTATTAATCTTTGGATGAAGTAGAACAAAGTCATTAAACAGAGACAGCCTTTTACAAGGAGATGGATGCAGATGAGTACAGAATCCTTTCAGTGGATGAAAGGGCAAAATTGGCAAGAAATGTTTTCAAAGGTTTGTTACTAAAATGATTCTATTCTGGTCACAAATAAACACTTGAGTCTCCCCCAAAAGTCTCTCTGAGCCAGCTGCAGCATAGCCAAAACTGTTCCTGACCCCATCCCATCCCATGCCTGCTTTTCAGTTATATCAGATCAGAGCTCACTGTCACAATTTCACTTGTCCCCACCAGCAGCTCAAGCTCTATCCTCTGGCATTTGCACGAGCAGCTCATGAGCTGCAACATTTTCCTGTTGCTACGTTTTGAGGCTTGGGGCACAGAGATGGGGGCAGTACTACAAGTAGTCTGGAGCTAAGCCAGCAGAACAGTCCATCTGGGATCTTAGGTCTTCCCTTACACTGTTCTTGGTCCAGACCTGAGGCACCTTCAAGAAAGTGCCTCAGTTCCCACTACCAAGGCACTCAGTGAAGATCAATTTCCCAGAGACCCTCTAGATTATATCCTTTTGCTATAATTTCCCATAATCTGCCACTACCAAAAACAGAGGCATCAACCTCACCCACAATTTGCTCTGGAAGCCCATGGAACAGGTAAGGGCTGACATCACTGCCAGCCCAAAAATCCAGGTTTGACCCCAAAGGTCCTCCTGACAGCTCTTAAACCCAGTCTTTCCTGGTATGTTCTTTTTCTCACTTATAAAGTAATCTTCCTGAGGATCATCTCCATGGAGCTTCCTTCAGAGATGTAATGGGCTAGAAGAACAAATTTTCTACTTCAACTTTGACCCAAGTTTAACCCCCAAATTTTCAAGTCTCCCTAAGGTTTTCTGAGTCAATTTTACAGGTCCTATTAGAACCAAGTCTCTTGTGCAGTGTGAAGAAGAAGCAATTTTATCTACTTGTACTATTGAATGATGTGGGAAAAATACTCTGGCTCTTTAAATGACATATGAGTGAGAAAATAAAACTGGCAAGTGGCTAAATTTAGCCATCCATAAATTTGTAATTTGGCTACACCTTTGAAACCATCTAAGTAAAATAAAAATCTAATCAGGTGACACACTCCTGCAAAACTTAATGGGGAGCAACCAAGCACAAATGAGTTCATTAAATGGTGCAATGGGAAATGAAGTTAAAAATATTTATCAATCACTTTCTGGAAGATCACAGAGTAATGGAAAAATTTCATGAGTTTGACAGGCATTGCTTTTCAAAAGGCAATTTATTACTGAAGAATGTGGGCTTTCACTGAAGAAATCATTCTTGCTTTTTAATGACTTCAGCATTAGGCAGAGCATTTTGATATCAGTATATTTACTACACTGCCAAAGATAGGATCTCCAGATTCCCAATGCTTTAATAGCTTCCATGCTTCAGAGCCTAAAAAGTCCTAATGTTCCCTGATAGTACCAGGAGAAAATCTTTTAACATCATGTGTAAAATGTCTTAGTCGCTCCCCAGTGAACATCACAAGTTATCCAAGAAATATCTAATTAGAAAATGATTGAGGAATCTACATCAAGGCCACTAGAAAAAGAAATTTTTGTTTTGATTGATTTTGTTGGGTAATACAAGTAAGCCTTGAGTCTGTGATAGGAATGTTTTATTGACTCCCCCACTCTCGAGGCAGCTTGACAGGAGTTAAGGAACATTGTAATTGTGGCTATAGCATTATCATCTCTTCAGAGGAAGCCTTATCTCTCTGTGTTCATGCCTTATCTGTGGTGCCTGGGCTGTAACCATTTCTCACTGCTATGGTTAATTTGATAACAGTTGGTAAGGATTACAATATGCCTCTACAGAGGATTCAAGTAAATCATTCTTCCCAATCCTTCCATGGATAGATTATAACACTTCAACAAGCTGATTTTCCACACTTTAACAGAAGGGCTTTTCTCCCTCCTGTTTCAAAAAGCTTGTGAACTGAAACAAGTGCTTCTGCTTTCACATTCTTATCCCTCAGCATGCACTTGTAGATAGTTACTAGTTATTAGGCTGCATTGTGCAATTTAGAACTTTAAAAATATAATCTGCACAGAACTAATACAAGAGTAAGGGTGCATGATTTCTCATCTCATTTGTTAATATATAATAGAAGAATATTAAGAAGATTGATAGAGATTATCCCCAGCTTAATTGTTAGAAGCAAATGATCATTGCACACTGAGGCATAAAATACAAGGTGTAAGAAGTTGAGTAGCATGCTCACATTTTGCAAGGTCAGAGAAAATCACATCATCTGTGGAGAAGAAGTTGATTATTTTTACTGACTGACCTTCTAATAAGATTCAACTTTCACTTGCATATAGTCACACAATGACTTGAAATTTATAAATTCTTATCCTGACTGGACTCTGTCAGTCAAAGTAGTAACTGGAAGACAATAAGAAGGAAAAAGGCAAGCTGGAAACCACAGAAATCTGGTCAGTAAATCATAAATCAGTTCTCTGAGGAAAACTGGGTAAACACAGTTAATTTCTTGTAAATGTTCCTGACACCTGCACATAAATCATCCTAGTAGGAGAGAAAAAAAGGGAAAATACCTGCTGTTAAGGATGCAGAATTCAGTGCATATCTTGTGAGATTTTAGTTTGCTGTAGTTTGCTTTTATGGACAAAGCACACACTAACTGCTGGAGAGCATCTTCTAGCTAGGCTTCAGCTAACAGGAGTTCAACTCCTGTGCTGTCACACCACTTGGCAAGGGGAAGCAAAGCCTGGTAGGGAGAGATGATAAAATCATTCACCTCAAAGAGGTGATCAGGAAGACCTGATCCAAACCAAATACGGATGTTGAGCGTGTTGCTATACAGGGACACAAAGTACAGTGTAGCAGAACAAGGATAATGGTGCACTCAATCATCCCTGTGCATCCTGGATGGGATTTCTGCAATGATGGTGACAGTAGTGTCTGTCCTGCATGCTTTATCTTTGCTTCCAGTCTGCTGGCACATGGGTATTAGCACTGCACAGTCTTTCTCTTCCAAGAAAGCAGAGCAGGGGGTGCTAGAGATGCACCAAATTCTCACTTTTTCTTTCTGCCTTTCTATCAAATGTCCACACTGGATTTGTGTAGGCACAGCACAGCTGCTGGCTGTGAGAGCCAGCCGAGCTCTTGAAGGGAACTGCCATCTGCAAGGAAGTCCTGTACTTGAAGGGCACAAGAAAATATTAACCAGCTTCTACTTTCTGCAGAGGTGGAGATTCCTCCTCTCACTAAGAACCTTTCTCTTCCTGGGCTCCAGAGACCCCAGCCAGCCCAGCAGAAACACCCACCAGAACAGCATCATGATGCTCTGTAGTGTTGTAGCCTGGGAGAGAGGCTGGAGTGTCACTGTCACAGCACATTGCAGTGGCACTCTCCATCACTAGGGACACTTGGTCTTCTCCAAGCAGGACTTAGAAAACTCCTGACAAAAAAAAAACCCAAATGACTTGCTTCTATTGAGCAAGTTGACTTTTTTACCTAGAAGAGGAACATTTTTTCACCTGGGCTAATCTGAAGCAAGTACCATATTTATCTAAGCTAAATGCACCTGAGCCAGTCAGTACAACTGGTGTCTGCAGAGCACTTTCTCTAAAGCATTTAAGTGACTAGGAGGTAACCACAAATCACAGGGAAATAAAATTTAATGCAGAATAATTCAAAATCCATTATCAGTTTTTCTTGCTGTGCATACCTTCATCTGAGGAGGGGGTGAGAGGAGGGCTTAAAAGTAATTTTATTAGCAATGAGTGCCTTTTAATGCACACTTTTCTCTCTGAGCTTTCTTCTTGCTCATAAGACACCACTGTCACACAAACCTTACCCAGACTTCTTACAGAGTTCATACTGGAATAGCATATACATATCTCCCTGGAATAGCATCCCCTAAATTTGCACTCTGATGAACCTGCTTTCTCCTCCTTTTAAAGGCTCTGTGAGTCTGGAGTAACTGAGGTGTCTACCCTGTTTTTAGTTATAAATCCTTCTTTTGAGATAGAGGTTAAAGAAGTGAAGGAACAGCAAACTTTCAGGGTGGGCCGTGAACTCTGGGGTTTTAAATGACAGCCCACGTAGAGAAAAATGTGGAGAAAAAAATAAAGGTACAGTAAACAGAAAATAGCTATCAAAAAATATATGACTCCCAAGTACCACTGTTATACTTCCCAATTTTGGTCACCCAGGTTATGATGGTTTCCATCAGCAATACATCCTGTAAATAGCTAAACACATTGGTATTTTTCCATGTGAACAAAATGCAATCATCTGTTCAGTGTAGCCACCTGGTTGAAAATGGCAACTGTATTTGAAAGTAGGAGTTTTATTCAGCTGCCTACAATAAGGAGACGTACTGGGCACCACAGCTAATGTTGTTTTTTCATAGTTTAAAAGGTACTACCTCACTAATTTGCCACATAAATTTACAGTTTACCAATCTTGATGCAGATATAAAAGCTGTAACTGATCATCCACTTAATACAATTAATGAAATTACTTTCACAACAAGCCTGACACTGCTTTAGCTTTAAAATCCAATGTGAAACCCCATGTATGAACTATTTATACATTCATTTTATTTTTTGTATATGATGAAAAGAAATATATATCTGAAGGCTTTTGGAAAGAAGAATTTTTGCATGAAAGGCTCTGCCACAACCAATCTGGAAGCTGAAAGTCTTTTTCCTACCTTTCTTCCAAAAATTAGGAGCAGTGTAGGGACATGAGAGCACCAGCTCCCCATGCCCAGCCTTCACAATATTCTTTCCCAGTATCTTTGCCCATGAACTGGAGTGTACCACCCCTAGGCGTGGGAAAGTATCTGGCTTAAACTCCCTGCACACTCCTGCCCTCTTTGCTTGTAAAGGCAAAAAGGTTATAAATAATGATGGGGAGTGTGACATGGACACCTGTGGGGCTAAGACCTCAGATTGTTTCACAGATTGCCAAACAGCTGCCTGAAATATCCCTTCTGTCCTCCTTTTCTTTTTCTAGCTCATTCCCCTAGAAATTTACCCAGAAGAAACAGTCTAGAAGAGCTCTGAATCTTAAGAAACAAGAAGCAGCACCACATTTCCTTAAGTAGATCAGTCTACAAACACAAGATTTTCCTTTCTGGTGGAGAAAGCATATGGAGAAAGCCACTTTATTGGTTAAGGACTGAAGGAAAAAGAGCACCATTCACAAATAGCATACTTGGTGTATCACAATGGCGATGTTGCTAAGCACAAAGAATGTTCAGTGAAATCAGTATCTAAGACAGCTGATACTGTCCACACACTTTAAACCTAAAAGGCTCTGCCTTGCAAGAGGGGCTTTGCAGCTGTATTTCATCCATCTTCCCTGAGACCCTGCAGGGATCTCTGCAGTGACCTGTTCCCATTGGCCACACCACCGTGCCCCTGTTGTCACCCTCCAGCATGTCCTGGGCTGGGGCTGGGAGCAGAGCACACAGCAGTGATTGATCTCTGCAAACTGCACCAAAGGGGATGTTGAATCAGTTCTTCAGGGCCGTGAAGGAATTTGGTCTGTCTGAGGAAATCTGCTGCAGAAAGCAGATTTCATAGGACAGACTCACGCTCAGATGGGCATATTTCTCTGAGCTGGAGAGCATCTGGCATAGCATCAAGCTACACTTAAATTGCTAATGAGCTAAACGAAAGTTTTAAGTAGCACATATGGGCCTTTTGGAAGGGCCTGGAATGTGACAACTGAAGACAAATCACAGGATGTTTAACTACTGCAGAACCAAAGCTGTCCAGACAGATGCTCAAAATGTAGCTAGAACCAGAGGAAAACAGAAAAACCTCAAGCACAGAGACTGTTCAAATTAAAATTACAGGTATGGTGGAGAAAGCCTGTAATGTAAAGATAGAAAAATAATTAATGCATTGCAGACTACAGCACTTACAGGAGAGGAAGAAGGCTAAGTAGTTGTGCTTTTTGTCATTATATTATGCCCATTCTTTAAATTTTGCCCATCTCTAAGACCAGATGGAACTCTGCTTATCCACTACCGTGTAGTTTTGCCTATGGGTACAATATTGGACAGTTTCAGTTCAATAACTAAGTCTGTATTGTGGTTTAACCCCAGCCAGCAACTAGGCTTGCTCACACAGCTGCTTGCTCACTCCCCCTCAGTGGGATGGGGAGAGAGAATGGGAAGAACAAAAGTTTAAAAAGTAAATGATTCAGATAGAGACAGTTTAGTAGGCAAAGCAAAAGCCGTACACACAAAGAAAGCAACCCAAGGAATTTGCTCACCACTTTGCATGGGCAGGCAGTTGTTCAGCCATCTCCAGGAAAGCTGGGGTCCATCAGGAAAATGGATCAGATCACTTAGGAAAACAAGCAGCAGCATCCCACCTTCCTCCTCCTTGTCCCATCTTTATATGCAGAGCATGATAAAGCTCTGATGTGTGACACCCTGGGGTCAGCTGTCCTGGCTTTGTCCCCTCACAGCTCCTTGTGCCCCCCTCCAGCCCAGCTGCTGGTGGGGTGCTGAGAGAAAAAGAAATGGCCTTGATGCTGTGCAAGTGCTTCTCAGTAATAATGAAACTTCTCACGGTGATCAGCACACATCCTGAGCACAGAACCACAGGAGCTACCAGGAAGAAAATTGACTCTGTCCCAGCCAAAATCTACACAGGCTGCAGTCCTCTGAGTCTTTCACATGGAAGAACTGATGCTTATGCTACTTGTTAGAAATGGAGACATGACACAGCGTTTGGGCAGCTCTGGAGTCCTTAGCAAGCCTTCACTTGTTCCTGAGGAACAAGTGTCTCTGGATTTCTTTTCTCATTTGTTACAAAAACCCTAACACCTTTCTTTTTTTTTCTGGTGTTTTTCCACATTTGCCTCCACTACCTTGTGAAAAACAGCCACAAAACCAGGTGGACTGTGATTTCATACACTGCTTAATTAGGAAGTCTAACTCAGAGGAAGGCTCAGTGTACTCCATGAGATAATAAGCCTGATATCACTTCAATTAACATCAATAATTATAAAAAAATAACACACTCTGATTAAAAAAATTTTAACTAGATGTAACCATGCTAAACACATGGAAAACAATTGAAAAAATGGTGCAGGTAATGTGTTCCAGGATATTACCAAAGAATTGAAAGAATATTTCCTCACTGCTTACATTATTTTAAATATAACACAATTCTTAAAATTTTAGACAGAAAGAATCTCTGTCTGTACCCTGTATTTTTCTTCAAGATGTATTAAGTAGACTAGCTCAAAGCTGGCTCTTAGTTTGAAGATATCCAACCCTTGCTTTTGTTGATTTGTGTTCATTTTGCCAGTGGTTAATAACCACAGTTAAATAAATATAATAATAAAAACTCCCTGCCTAGTACTTAATTTTGAGCTTGTCTTGTTGAGTTTCCAGCTATTAGTTCTTGTTGTGTATTTCTCTGCTAAATTAGGAGTACTTTTGTATCCATTTGTTCTTCCCATGGAACATTTATATACAAATCAAGTAATTTCTCCATCTGTTCTAGTATAAAGAACAACTTGATCTGCAAGTATCTCATTATACAGCTTTTCCTCTTTAGTAAATATTATTGCTTTCTTCAGACTCTGCAATTTTTAATATCCTTTTAAAATGGAAACCATTTCCAGGTTCTAACTTGTACTCACACATAACATTATGTTAGTGCTTCCATACATTCTTCTTTCCCTACTCCAAAGCACATGCCACCTTTCCTGTCATTGTAGGGACTGTCACACTGATCCAATGCCCCCTCTAATATGTTTTTCAGAGTCACTACTTTTTCTTTCCCCCTATTTTTTTGATATTGGTCTATGTTTCTAGAGACATTATTTGATTTATTCTCATATTAAAATGTATTTCATTTAAATGAACTCTGTTGTTTAGTATTCCTGATCTCTCTGAAGAACTGCTTCTACAGTCTGGCAGAGCACATCTCCAATACACTTGCAAATGTTGAGAGCAGCAATTTAACATTGACTGCTGAATATGTTAAATAGTGAACTCAGTGCTGACCTATGCGTAGCTTCCCTCTAAGAGCATCTTCCTTCCCTAATAACTTCTCACAAAATTGTATTCTTAAAAATTTTCAATTATTTTGTATGCAATATTTCCTTCATTGGAAATAGGAAGGACATTTTCTGCCCCCATGGCAAGACTGGAGGAGGCTGTTTTAGCTGTCTTTCTTCACCTTACTTTAAGGTGTTATGTACACTGTTCTTACTGGGGACTATCCAGACATTTTCATCTAAGGAAATCTCTCCTCTTGTGCCAAAGTGGGACATGGGTGAAGCTCACTGTCAGTTCTCCCATGCAGCAGCATGGGCTTGTGGCATCCCATCAGGTGTCCAACATCCACCTGCCTCCAAGTGTAACAACAGGGCTTCACAGTCCCACTCAGTCCTTTCCTTATGGCCTCAGCCAGATTCCTACAAACTGTCCTTACTTCTTTACCGAGTTTGTGTAGCTGGAGAGGAAAGAACTGGAGATGCATGAGAAGGCCATATGGCCATCCTGGCCACCAAAGGCAGAATCATGCTCTGCCTTTCAAGGAGTGTGTGCACCCTCCCAGGGCAGAGCCACACCAGCACTAATGTGGGTCATTGTGAACTGCCATGAAACCCACCCAAGGAGCTCTACTACAAAAGAAAACATCTACACACACGGTGCCCAAGGCCTGCAGTATCCAACAGCCAAAAAGTGCTGCCTAATCACAGCTGTGAAAATAAACCTGATCAGTTGCAACTCCATCTGTGGAGAAAGTCATCTTAAACCAGGCTCAGGTCTGTCTTACACTGGGATCTTCCAATAACATCAAGTACAAACCTGTTGAAAGGCTCTCCCTAATTTTCAGAGCCAAATCTGAGTGATCCCATCCAGTCTGTCACCAGCATAGGACAAACACCAGGAATGGGACAGACACCTTTCCTGCCAGCAGTCTCCTGCTCCCAGGTCATTCTCAGAGGGCTGTTAGTGCCGGTGAAAATTCATGGAGTTACAGTCACACCCAATCCTTCAATCATGGGTGTCATAAGCTATACCTAGCAATCCTCCACCTGTGCTACAAGAATAAACCAAAACCATGTGGGTGTACATTTATACATATAAATGGATATATCCATCAGAGGGAGATTCTAGCAAGTTCCCAGAATAGCCCCATCTCTGGATTTGGAAAACATGCCCAGTCCCCAATCTTTTAAGCACATGCTTTATTATCTGTCAGCTATCCAATTAGTCTTGTACAACATGGGGTTAAACACCATGTTAATGGTATAGTTACACAAACACTTTTCTGGCAGAAAAGTTGGATCAAGAAGATTCTCTGCTGCTTAGTCCAGCTTTGGCTTCAGCATTTCTTCAGTGTGCCAGTGTGCCTCTCTGAGGTGCTGTGCTCTTGATGAGACTGCTGAAGTTACCAGAGTGAAAAACAAATCAAAAAAACTTCCAAAATTGCAGTCTCTTTCTCTCCAGGAAGAAAAAACTTGTGTAGAGGTCAGACAAAACAGAACTATGAATTTATAAAAGCTTTTCCAAGTATTAAAATAGAAGAGGGTAGAAAATACTTGAACCGACTTTGCCATTCTTACCAAGAGCTCACACTTGTGATTGCTCATAGAGAAACATGTCCCAACAGAAGAAACCCTTCACCCACCTGTGTTAAAGCACTCAGAAGCCCTGCCAGAAACAGCCTAGGAGACATCACACGTTCCAACTACAACAAAGCTGCAACTTAAAATTCAAGCCAATTCAGTTTGAGATTTAGCTTAAGGTTTTCTGAGCAAAAAGGGAAACTATTATAGTTACAGGGTGGTAGCATAACTGAATTATTAGGGCAACAGTGTGGAAAACAGAAGAGCTCCCAAGCAGCTCTTGCAGACACCACTGGCTCTGCTGGCACCAGGCAACCAGGAACGGAGACACTGAAACCATCGAGTGTGGTCTGCCTTCACTGCACAACAGCTCCCACTTGAAAAGTCTTTCAGAAGTCAAATGTCCTTAACCCAAGACAAAGTAGGGAAAGTGAACTGAATTAAGAATCCTTGAATTCAGAACAAATCCACAGGTAGCTTTCGTTCTGTTTACAGGAAGACAAGGATAAAGCTGTTGCTGGTTCTTTTCATTTCATGCAGTCTTATCAAAATTCCCTGCTTCATTCATCAAGGTCAAAGATTTCTGACCCCACTGCTCTACAACTTGCTGGAAATTTGTGTAATATTCAGCTCAAATTAATTCATAGCTGATTTTTTATCCCCATAACAACACTGCCTTTTTAAAAAATGTCTCCTTTCCCACATTGCTCCATGTATTCTAGGAAATATCTTCTTGCAGTCATGCTTTTGTTAGATAAACCAGTCAACCTGTTTAATTTTTCATGTGAAAAGAAAATGTCTTTCCACATAACTTTTCCAACAGCCTCTTCTCTCCTGCGGTAATTAGAGTTCAGCTTCCTTGGGCCTGGATGACTAGCACTGAATACAGTGTTTTAGACATTATTTCACTGTTGCCCTAGAGGAGAAATAAATCTTAAATATTAATTTAGATTTATGCATTTAATTATCACTTTTATTATGTAAAAGAAACTTAAAACATATCAAGATCATTTTTTACAACTCATACTTCAGTATTTTAGCACAAATCTGGTAAAATTATGACTTGATAATGTTTTCCCTCATGCTGTGTTCTGGGGCAACATGATCTGAATTGAAGACAAATGCAAACAGTTATCTCTATGTATTGTTATGTCAGGATTAAATAATTCATACAGCATGCCTTAAATAATGTAATCAACAATGAAATAATATGATTTTTAGTCTCAATAATACTTTCTAAACATCCTATTCAATGTTATGTGTAGTCTCTAAAGATTGTATCTGTTTTCCAGAAACTGAAATCTATGCTAAAAACCATAGAGGTTGTGGAACGGACACTTTAGCAGTCCTTAAAGTGTACTTAATTTTATCTCTAAACTTAATTATTACTTTTCAAAATTTTTACTAGGCTCTCCAATTTCTGATACTTTTCCCCCCCCTCATTAAAGAAATAAAATGAGTTGTTTCTATTTCTAATTTTTTAAAGTAGCCCCAGCATGGTACCAACTGTTATGCAAACTTAGTGGTCAGAGTGTGTTTATTGATCTCTTTTGTTTCTTGACTGTTATGAATGCAACCTGCATGTGTCATCTAAGCAAAAATCTTACAGGCTGTTTGCAATGGAACAGGGCTTTGCTATGAGGAGTGATGGTGGTGGTGGTGTGCATTCGTTGATTTTTCTTACATTTTGTTGTGGGGGGTTTTTTACAGCAATACCCCATATGGCACAGTAAGGCTTTATATGGCACATGGATGTGAATCTTCAGCTCAGGTAGTAACTTGCGAAAGAGCAGGCCCTAGCTGAAGAAAGAAGGAAAGTTTCATTCTTATTTATATCATTATGAACCTAGAATGACTACTGAAGAAGTACGTGGATGTAAAAAAATCTTTTAGAGGTGTTTAGAGGAATATTAATTCCATTCCTGTGTAACTGAATGGTCACCTTTTGAAATTTAAGATGCCAAATCCCAGGGCTGCCATTTTAAAATTTTTAAAAGCAACTTTTGTCCACAACCTCAATATTTTACAAGTATTAGTTTTCAAAATACAGTAATTTCACGAATACAAGCCGCACCAATTTGACTAAGATTTTGCTCCTAAACCGGAAATGCGGCTAATAATCAGGAGCGGCTAATACAACCTCAGAAGTGCCTGCCAGAGTGCTGAGCCGAGCAGCTGCAAAGTCGGCATTTTGCGATTGTTACAAATCGCTACTTTGTTGCACCGCGGGTGGAGCCTGGCTCCCTGCAGGCAGCACGGGGGGCGGGGAGAGAGGCGGGAGAGCTCTCTTTCCTCCTCTGCCACAGCCCAGGGGAGAGACGGGGGGGGGGGCCCGGCGCCGCCATTGCTGCAGCTCGGGGAGGAGAGGGGGGACCCGGGCCGCCCCTACCGCGGCCCGGGGAGGAGAGGGGGGACCCGGGCCGCCCCTACCGCGGCCCGGGGAGGGGGGGGGCCCGGCGCCGCCATTGCTGCGGCCCGGGGAGGGGGGGGGAAGCCGGCGCCGCCATTGCTGCGGCCCGGGGAGGGGGGGGAAGCGCGCGCCGCCATTGCTGCGGCTCGGGGAGCCGACGGGAGCCCCGCGCAGCCATTGCCGCGGCTCGGGGAGCCCACGGGGTGCTTTGTCCCCGCCCGCCGCCGCCGCGGCAGGAGCGGGGAAACTCCGTCCCTGCCCGCCGCCAGCGCCACGGGCGCGGGAAAGCTCCGTCCCCGCGCGCCGCCGCTGCCGTAGGAGCAGGGGAAGCTCCGTCCCTGCCTGCCACCGCGGGGCAGCGCCGACCCGGGGTGACCGAGCCCAGTGGCAGCGGCGGCCGGCCCCGAGCGGCAGCACCGGGCTGGGCCACCTGGCCCCGTCAGCGGCCCCTAGCAGGCCGAGCCTGCACAGCCTTAGCTCAGCCAGTAAACCCCGCCCTCCCGCCGTTCTGTTAATAATTGCACGCGGGTCCTCGCTGCGAACGACAGAGCGGCTTATATTCGGGTGCGGCTTATCTATGGACAAAAACCAAAATATTTGCCAACACCCAGAGATGCGGCTTATAGTCAGTGCGGCTTGTATTCGTGAATTTACTGTACATGTGCGTAAAAGTTACTACCCTGTCACCATGTACAAGTTTTTCTCCCCCAAACAGAGGAAATGGTGGCAGCCTGTACATAAGCAAGGTAGGACAAGAGTCTTGGCGTCTTGTCTACCATAGAGCCACCTCCTCAGAATGAAATCCATCATGTTGAATACACGCAAACAAAATTATAGCATGAGCTACTTTCTTAACTTCAGTCTCAGCAATTGTCTGAAGGACAGCTGGGCCTCTTGAGTTGCTTGTAGGAACAGATATTCCCAATCACATAAATCAGAGAAAGAGAAATAAAAAGGGATGTTCTTACAAGCTGTTCTGTGAGGATATATTTGCATTCAGTAGCCTTACCTACAGCTCTGAGTGTGTTCACTTATACAATATGATTGAGTAATAGCTGGAAGTTAAAAAAAAATCCTCATAAAATTTATTATCGTAACTTTAAAAAAAATAATTTGCTGTTACTTTTCCCATCTTCTTGAACCAGTTCTGTCCTGCTGGAAAGGTAACAAGGATGCTCTTTTATGGTGATCTACCTAAACAAGGCTAAAATTCAGCTCTGTCAACATTCTGGATAAGAAAAAACTACAGGTTTTGTTTCCCATTTCAATATTTACATACTTTGCATGAAACAGAGGAACAGACAACAGGAGCTCTATATTCATAGGCTTTCTTTTCTATGTATTAGAAGGCTACAAAAGTGAATTTATATCACTGTCTTGGTTTGTGGCTGACTTGAAGCTTTAGGACCCAATTTTGGTCCTTCCAGACGTGCAACTCTCTCACAAGTTAATGCAAAGTTTGATATTAGAATTGAGATAAAATGCTGGATTTATGCCTAGTTTATTATACTTCAAAGAGTGGCACTTCAGCTAAGGGAGCAGAGAAAATATTCCTACTTCAAACACAGTAGTCATCTTCTGTTTAGTGGACCAGAACTTTCACATCATTACAAGAAAATTTGAGCTACTGTTAGTAAAAAGGAAATAGCACCATTGTAACCCCAAATATCTTATGTTTCTAACATGCTTAGAGAATGGAGTCAGCAGTAGGCAAACACAAATACTGTATTTCTTCCAAGAAATAAGTGTAGTTGCCATACAGGCATGCGTACATATATGTATTTGAAAGAAAGCTTTTAAAAACACATATAAAAAATTTCACCCCTCCTCTCCTTGTAACCAGGACAAAGATTGTGTAAACTGCTCTCTGTGCCATCCATCATGAATGAGGAACAGGAATGATGCTGACAGCAGTTGCTATTTTTTTGATTCACCAGATACATGCCTTGCATTCCTGTGGCAGCTGACACCACAATTAATCCTTGTATGGCCAAAAGGGGGTGGGGAGGGAGGGAGTTCTTCTGGAGAATACTGGTTTCCATGGATAAGCCTAGTTTCTTCTATGGAAGTACTGTCAGCAGTTGGAATCATAAAACCTTTATACTTTAATGCTGCTCATACATATCTTGTGCCTTTCAGTAAAGATTTCTGAGAGGGGAAAACGTAATGAGCTTCAACTTTATTTTGCAAGACTTCCTGCCAGTAAAAATGGGGGGAGGGAGAAGGGGGAACAAGTTTTTTCAGAGTCAAGCTATCTTGTACATTAATGAAATACCTATTGAAATTTGAGAAAGTTTTGCCTAGTAAGATTTTTGGCTTTCTTTTTACACTTTCCTTCTCTGTAAATTAATTCTGGCTAAGGATAGTGCAGAAGACTTGAGAATTCATTAAATGTTTGGTTTTTGTACAAAGCTATATATGGAAGCAGAATTTCTGTAAATAAACAACAGGTGTAAGACAACTAAAAGAGCTTGACATGTATTTTATTCTTAAAAAAACCCAAAAACCAGTCCAGTAGTCACAACAGTTTCATAATCTCCAATATCCATAAACAGTTAAGGGTTCTGCCTAGTCTCTAGTACAAATATTTGAAAATATGCCCATAACCAAAGTGTTTTATAGGCTTTAAATAAGGATATAAACATATATACATATTTAGACAAATCACACTCTAGTGACCATTAACCTAACTTCTATTTCTATTGCATCATGATGAATGGACAATTTGTGCTTAGAGGTCAACATCTTTTCCATTCACTACAGTTTGAAGAGAAATAGGTGATGCAGAGCTGCCAAGACCGATGCTTCCTCTGCAGGCTACACATTTTTTGCCCTTTTCAGAAGCCAAAAGGGAAGGCAGCAAAATCTATTGGTTTCCCTCCAGCTCAGAGCTCAAGACGCATTGGGAGTTTAATGATTTGTGTGCATTATGGAACAGCTTTGTCACTGATATGTTTTAAAAAAAAGTCATGTTCTACTTCCCTGACTTAACTCATAACTTGATTATCCAAATCTAGATTTTGCAGGGGCTTTCACATGACATTCCAAACAAATATTTCACTCCTTTTTCTCTTAGGCATGTGTTTCTCACGCTATCTTATTCAAGACTGACGTTTTCACTGAGAACAGTCAGAAGGTACCCTTCTGTCCAAGAGAAGAAATAAACCATCTTAGTAAAATCCTTATTCTTCCTTGCAAACCCAGACCCTGATCTCTCTAACCTTGTGAATAATCGCACACAGATATTAAATAATTTGGTTCTCTGGTTTTGTGATTCATGTTTTAAAGGCTGGAGGATAAACTAGGACAAACCAACATATATTTCCCTTCCTTCTCATTTATACCCTTCCTGCTAACCAGGAAATGAGAGAGAACCAGGTCTGAGATATAACATGAAGGTTTTATTACTTCTCATTTTGAATTCTTATTGACACATGATATTTATATCCTAGGCTCTCCTTAGGAGAATATGCTTATCTCTACACCACTCAAACACAGAAATACCCAGGAAAAACTAGATTTTGCACATTTTCCCCTCCACTTCAATAACAATATATTAAGGAAGTATTACTGTAGAGTCCATAGGACCAAACAGTAGAGCTGCAGGTTACATGTGAACAATTTACCATCAGACTGGAGTTGCACTGATCTGGCATCACTGTTTTCTTTCAGGGTCTGTCTTCCATTGAGATTTCCTTCTACTGAACTTCTCAAAGTGTTACAGAGAGATGAAATCAGTGCTCTCTTCCTCCTTATTTCAAACTTGCTGTTCATGGAAAGAAGGTTTAAAGATCTAAGCAAGATGGAAAGGATTTTCAGAAACACTGTAGACAAGCGTGGAAAAGTCAGAGCACAACGACCTGCTCAGCAAACCCGTGGCAGACCTGGACTGCCCTGCCTGCCGCTGCTCCAGCAGCCACTCAGCCTGTGCAAGCAGGTTCCACAGACAAAAGAGCAGCACTGGTATGAATGGCACCTGAGGAAGAAAACACTTTGTGGCTGAAGCCCTGGGAGTTGCCCAGAGGCCAGGCTGATCCCAGATCCTGGGGATCAGAGCTCACTAGAGGGAGCACACACACCACTGCCTCTGCACCAGCACTGCCACCTGCTCCAGGAGCCCCCCTCACACTTCCAAGTGTCCTTGGCTGCTGAAAGCAAAATGAAAATAATAAATAATCCTAATGAATAGACGTAAAAATCACCATTTCAATTTCCTTGGGGGGATTTCCCTTCAAAGAAATTTGGTTCTAGAACCAAGCCTGATTGTTCTGATGGGAAAAATACAATACTAATAAAAAGATGAACTTGTTAATGAATAAACCCCATTTTGCTTTCCAGAAACACAAAGGTAGTTTTTCCAGCCCTTTCGATTTTCAACATTTGCACTGGGATAATAAAATAATCTCATTACCATATGGTCTAAGGAAAAAAAGAGAAACAAGGGAACCTTGACAGACTGTAAAATGAAGACTTGATTCTCCCCTGTCTTTCATCAATGTATTTTCCTAATCCTATATTGCTCAGAGTTTCTGGAGTAAACAGTTGCACAGCCAAATGATTCAATACCATTGCCAGCTTCTGTTGAGCAGCAGCAGCTCTTCTGGAAACAACTGCTGCAAGTTCAGGCTGAAGTCATGAAAAGAGGAGATTGTGCTATGGAACAGACATTCTCTGCTGTTCCTTGTATCTATCTTTCCAAAACAGACCAGTGATGGGTTTTCAGATGGTTTTATTTCAGAGATGTTTGCAAATATGTTGTTGATTTGTTTAAAGCCCAAAGAGCCAGTGCATTCAACTCAATATCTTTTCAGCTAGGAACTTTGCATAATTAGCTCAGCCTGATGATGATGGCCAAATTCTGATCTCAATCAGCCCATTGAAGGGTGAGATGCTATAGATTCCTTCAGACTGGATGTTTGCACGTCCACTCCCTCCATTTCCTCCATCAGGCTCCAGGTGCTCTGGATAGATCCTTTGCTTTCCTTGCTGGTGTCTGCACCTGCAACAACTATTGCATGTTCCAGTCTTTGCCTCTGCTTTCTCTCCTACCCTCTTCTCTTCACTCTGCCTCTCTTTGCTTTTCCTTTATAAATAGTTCTGCAAGAAAACTGCAAATATCCTAGGCCCAGCTGCAACCCCCCCATGTGAAATTACTCCTGATTGTCCCCTTGCTCTGCATTCTTCACAGGCTGTTTGCTTTTGCGACCACTTTCACTGGCACAGGTCCTCAGGCACTCCTGCATGAAGGAACTTATGTGGTGTGTGTCCCACTCTTAATTCAAAGCAGTCCAAAGAGAAGTCTCCTCAGGAGAAAGGCCAAAGTCACACTCAGTCAATCCTGCAGGCAGATGCACAGAAAGAATTACTGACCATTTCAGAAATGTCAGGATGTTAACAGCAATCAGCTCTAGTTATGGAGGCTTGTAAGAAATCAGAACATATTTTGAGAGCATGTGTGTTGTTGGAAAAGAAGGGAGAGAAGAAGAAAAGACTTTGCACAGGACTTAAACGTATCCCTTTGTCCTAAAGGGCCACAGAGAAATACCAAGGCAGCCTCTGCAGCCTGCACATCCCAGTAACTTGGCAGTGTAAGAGCAATGTTGCCAAAGAGACAACCTTTAAAAAGGAACCACTGTAGCCCTCTCTAGTGCAGTTCACCATCCCAGCCCTTTCAGACTGCTGTGGGTCATGAGCTGAACATATTGAGGGTTTATTTCCCTAATAAAGGGAGTAAGTCCCTTTTCCTGCATCTGGATTAAAGCGATCTTTCAGCAGCTGCCAGGAAATCCTCACTCGTGGTGGTAACTGGGAATCTTTCCCCTCTGCTGCTCTTGAGATGTTTTTCCAAACAAATGCGCATAACCAATTTTTAAAAATACCAAACAAAGCCTAGCCAGTACAAGAAAGAAAGACAATGTTTTTCAATACTGATGAGGGTTTTCTCTCATCAGTGCATTTTCTCACTCTTTTTTTGCACTGGTTCTTTGACATTTTAAAATTGTCTTCAGTGCCAAACCTTCATTCTAAACAGATCAATCCAAACTGAGCGTGAGGTAAGAATCAATATGGCTTGGGAAGAATTAAACTCATGCCTCTCTTGAGTCTTTGAAGGCTCTTAAAATGCCAAATATTTTTTCCATTAACTATACCATAGTCAACCTTTTAAGTAGTTGGAAGATGCTTCTTAATATTTTAAAGCATTGCTCTGAATTAGGGAGAGATTAATCTTTAGCAGCATTGGCTGCTAAGGGAACCTGACAAGGAACCTGCACAGATATGACACAAGTATTTGGGAGTAATGGGAGACATCTTCATTCAAGGAATTCTCATTCTTCCACTTCTAGTGTCACACACACTGAGACCTGATGGATGAGAGACCTTTTTGTGGCAAAGATCTCACTTTACCTATTATTGCATGGGGAAAACAAAAGACATGTAAATCATGACAGAAGCAAATCTTTATAGAGTGAAAAGAATTGCTCAAGTTTCTCTGATTTTTTTCCCCTGATGCTTTAGCACTCATACAATTCCTGTCAGTTTTGGTAACTCCAGAAATATTAGTTTCAAGCACATCAGCTACTGAGTTGGCTACGTTGTTTGCTGAGACACTTTCCTGGTGATTCCCCTTTAAAATATGACAGTTTTTTACAAGCCAAGAAGAGAACATGGGAAATCAGCATGATTTTGGGAGACAGTTGGATAAGAAAGCCTTAGATGACATCACACAATTCAGCTTTTATGAAAAGATAGTCTAAATAGCACATAGCTAAGAGTACATTTGAGGAAAGAGAATATAGTAGGAAACCAGTTTGTCTCTTAGAACCAAATTTTTGAATCAAAGTTAACAGTAATTGAATGGGAGAAGCCAAAGGAATAAGTGAAGGTTTTTATTTTGAAAAAGAAATAACCAGTAATCAGCCACAAATAGGCTGCCACATCCCAAAGATGGAAGATTTTCCTTCACCATGCATAATTCCTTCCCCAGCAATGGAATAATTTAATACTCCTACCCCCTGCAAGTAGTTTGAGGCACATCAGGACTATCCAGCCTCATCTCTGCATGTTGTTCCAGGGTTCTCCCTTTCGCCAAGAAGAGGCAACCTTGCAAGCAACTTTCACTGCATCAAACCTTTGCAGCAGCTCCAGTTCAAAGTGAAAATGCTCAAGGCATTTGAAAGGCAAGACCCACACAGTCACAGCTCTTGTGTTGACCCCTCTCCTCACCTGAAGATGGATTTTGACCTTCCCATTCCAGCATGACAATAAACCTTTGATAAACATCACAAGCACCACCTCGGTTGAGAGGAAAGTTGGCTCGTGTTGGGAGGGAGAGGAGAAACACCTCAGGAAGTTATTTTACTCTCAGTCCATTAGTAAAAGGTCTAGATAATCTACAAGATGAGCACTCTTTGGGCCACTGCTATGCCTTTAATTACAGCTCTCATAATTGAAGTTACTGCTTTAATAAAAGGGCAAATGCTTGATCTGGTTTGCTTGAAAAAAATGAGAGTCTCATTAAAATTTAATCTCTAATAGCAGGCTTTGTTTTGATAAGGGCACTTTTTTGAGACTGATTTTATGCAATGCTATGTTTTTAGTAAGGGAATGGCTCTTCCCATGGTGAATGTAGATGTGATGGGTGTAGAAAAGGTATCACTTCTGGTACCTTCTAAATCTGTACATTGCAGATTGTACATGGCAGCTGTACATTGCTGTCTGGCTCAGCCTCTTTTGCATTCAACATGGTTATTCTGGTAGTGTTTGGACTGATTTTGCACAGTGTACGTTACTTGGATAGAGGCTTTGTTAAATTCATAACAAACTAGCACATTCAAGTCACTTCCACAAAATTCTCCTGAGTCAGAGAGAGACACTGCTTTCACATCCAACCAACTCCAGAAGTTTCCAATCTCACTCCACAGTTTCTGTCTCTCTGCTAGAGTTTCTTTTGCCAAAGACATCAACTACATTAAAAGAAGCAGCAAGGAAAATACCTTGTCTCAGAGAAGCATTCTGGGCTAGCTAAATGCAAATAGGAAGGAGGGGGATATAGATTTGGTCAAAAAGTTTGTCATAAATAGGCTTCTTCAAAGAAAGCTTCCATAGCCAAGGGACCATATGCCCATGCATATTTTTTTACTGAAAGTATATATACCAGATTTTCCAGTCCTAAACTAAAAACTGATTAAGACAGTAACAATGTAAAAGTGAAAAGAAACTGTAAATCGTGAAAAAATAATTGAAAGTATTAAAGATTATTGCAATATAACTTTTTGTTGATTCAGCCACATCATTTTCTCTCTTTAGAACACAGCAATCACACAGTCTGTTTAGGAATAATGTCAAAGAGCTGAGGTCTGTCTTTCTCTCTGTCAAATAGCCCCTCTGAGTCTCTATATCCAGTGTTTCTTCAGCAAAACAGATTAGCCGTGGTTCTGAAGTAAAGCACCATAAGGCTAAAGATCATTGAGCTTCAGTGATCCACCTGGGGACATTCCACCCGCCTCAGCCCTGGGAAGGGATAACTCCTGGTCACACATTGACCTGAACTACCCCACCAGCCACAATCTGTATTGATCACTGCAATTGAGACAGTTTAGAACTACAGGGAAGACAGAAAAACTCTTCTCAGAGTGCAAGGATTGAATCCAATCACCTGTTTAATAGAACGCCTGTTCACAAAATGAAGCTCTCGAGAGACTTTTATGGCAAACAGGAATCAAAAAAAAAAAGAAAAAAAAGAAAAGAAAGAAAAACTGAGCAAAAGGCAAAAAAAAAATAGTTGAAACGATGTTAGTAAAAAACTGTGAATTTTTACCTCCTTGAAAATTCAGTTTAACATACTTTTGTTCAAATTAAAAATTTCTATGTGCTAGACCAGAAAATGCAAGACATCTAAATAATTTTTCATTTATCTGTCAGATTTTAATAGGACACTGGAGATTTTAATGACAAATTCTGATGCAAACTCAACATTTTCAGGCAAGTGCATAAAATGTTTTAAGTTTATAAAGGACTCTTCTGTGTAATGCATAAAAATACAAAAAAAAAAATCTCTTTTCTCATATCTATCATTATAGTGTTATGTACTGAAAACCTAAGAACAGTCTAAACTAATCCATGCCTAAGCTAATCTGAATGTGCAAAATAGATGTGTTTTGGCCTACCCAATTCCAACAATTCTGCTTTACAAGCACCTGTGCTGAGTCCAGTAGCAATTATCAGAGCAGCTTGCAAGAGATACAGCTCCTCACATTAAACAGCCTTCCACATCTGGTCACTGCACTCACACTGACCTGTTGTCAAAGCAATATTTGGTCATAGACGTCCTCTGTGAATCTGGGCACACTGCTGAGGTTTTCTGTATGTTCATTTCCCATTGGTGTAATGGTAACAAGAATTTTTTTGGTTAGTGCGTGTATCCTGGGACCACACACGTTAAAGGATGAAGCAGGCATGTAACTCCAGCAGAAAACATTGTGCCAGCAAAACAAAGAAAAAGCAAATCTGAAATTAATCACAGATCCATACATGACTAGCTCTTAATATTCAGGCAGGGGCTGGAAGCCATGAACCATGCACTACATTTTCTAATTTGTGCTTTTCTGACACTAGGGAAATGAATTTAGTGGTTGACAGGAGCTTACCCAGACAGTGCAGGCTCCTCAGCCATTGGCCCCTTGTAATCCTCAGTCAAAGTGATTTTGGTGACACAATTGTGAGGGCAGCCAGACACCATCGGGTCACATCAATACTTAAATACCAGAAAAGGAATTTTAGGAATATTTTTTGGCGGTAGATACCCTACTTGCATGCAAAGCTTCCCCAGGAACATTTTCTTCATTATTTGTCTGATGACAGTAACAGCCACTTTGGAGAACCATAAAAACAGATGACAAATACTGTCCTAGTAGAAATATTTACAGTGAAGTTTATATAAAGGAGATAACTTGGTCCCAACCAGACTGGTCATTTCCATGTGCTAGGTTTTGCAGTGCCAGTCAACTTACCTGTCCTGCAAACACTCGTGCATTTACCCCTCCTCATGCCTCCCTCCTCAGCTGTTCCTTGCTGCTGTGACTTTTTCTCCATTAATCACCAGAAAATCAGTCCTTGAAGGGTATCAATCATGTGTGCAAGCTATAGGGGTTTTCCATGAAATATAAAGACTAATTTGACAGGCACACATTTTCACCAATTGTCTTAGTAAATCACTGCCATCCCACTTCCCTCCTTTGTCACTTAGCTTTGGCATTTTACTTTGTCAGCTCCACTTGCAGCCATGGCTGCTTAGGCTGTGAGCTCTTCAGAAATAAGAGCCTTGTTTTTCTGTGCAGTCAGACACTTATTAAGTGTAAGGTTCTCTAAAATAATGAAGATTTTTCTCAAGTCTCCCTTGATATATTGGTGAATTCAAAGTAGTTCTAAATAGGCAGGCAGACATTGGTGCTCTCAGCAAGGAGGTCAAGGAGAGAAAAGGCCTTAAATAGCACCTATTTTGATGCATTTGAGAACAGTCAGCATGAAATTGGTTCCATTCTTGTTTAAAGGATTTTAAAAAAAAGCATCTAACAGCAGCCAAACTCTGCCCCCCAAAAACACAAAAGCTTTACAACTGATATTAAACTGCACAAATGTCAAGTTCTTCCCAAAGTTCTCTCCCACACCTGGTTCATACTCAGTGTATGTATCTTAATGACTGCACTTCAGCTAGCATTGCTAATAAAAACAAAATAAAGCCACAGAAGAAGCTAATATTTTTCCCCTAATTTTTATGATATTTATTAGCCATGCAGTCCTGTAAGTGTTGCAGTATTTCCCAGTACAAAATAAAATAAATAAATAAAGAATATAAACATAAATGAAGCATAAGTTAAATAACTTAATTAACATCAATTAAATAACATAAATAACATAATTAAAAAATAAATGAAAAAAGCAAAAAAAGTATTTTTAACTTCTGAAATCAGAATACCAACTCTACATGTACAGGCAATGGCAGAGCAGTAGTGATGCATCAGCAGATTAAACTCACCTTGCTCTTCGTTGTGGAGCCCCTCTCTCTGGCATTTCAAGGACCAGAAGATGGTCACATCCAAACCCACGCAGTGCAAGCAAACAAATGGATGTGGACTCAGAACCTGAACATGTTGTGGAGTCAGCAGGAAAGCAAGGTCTTAGCCCCAAACATTCTCAGTGTTTAACAAAATTGTGGTTGTTGCATTTGCAGAGCAGGCAGGTACTGCATTAATGATGAGTGTAAAGTGGAGGCAACAGCAGCACAGACTGCTGAATTTGGATGCTGCCTCCCTGTTCCTTTCTTTCCAATGTTACTTTTGCTATCAGCTTGCTCTAACTTTTGAAGTGAAACATCATTTCAGGTGCAGACTGCTTCAGATTCATGACTCTGTTTTGGACAACAAGTAAATAAATGGACCTTCCCAAGAGAAGCTGCTACACCTCTCAATACAGGAAATTTTTACCAGGCCAATACACTGCTTACATGGCATGACTGCATATTGAAATATAGTGACTCAAGGGAAAAGGGTGAGAGACCTTTGTCTGGCAGAGTGTAAAAGTGGTGAAGGTGGGAGGAGAAAATTCATTCCAGCTGGTACAGGCATCCTGTAGTCAAATGGGTCTTGTCAAATTGAAAAGGTCTGCCTTTCCAGGAGCATCTTAAATTGCAGGCCACTTTAAAAGATCCCTCAAATGAGACACCCACATGTTTTCGAAAATGGGAAGTCTCAGCAGAAGAGGGCTCAGAAGAAGGCAAGCAGGGTGCAGGTACCCTGGCAATTGACAAGTAGGTAGAAAACACAGGGCACACAAAGACATTTTCTTACCATAAAACCCACTGAAAACCAACAACATAACATCCACCTGAAATGTCAGCTCTGCAGGACAGGGTTGTTTTTGCTTCCAGCAAGTGTCAATGGAGCATTTAAAAAGGTACTTGGTGATTATTTTCCCTTTCCTTAGCCTAAGCTTTCAGGCAGCTGTGATCTAACACTGTTTTGTGCCTCCTGTGAAGAGGCAGACATCAGCCTCTGACAGTACCTGCTGGGAGAACATGACATACTCTCCAGTAATCTCTTCTAACAGGGAGAAAATGACCTTTTGTGTAAAAGGCTTTCCCAGACTTATGCCTCAGTTTACCCAGTAGGATAAATACAATATTCAGAAAAAAATCTAAAAACAGTTCAAACCAAGAAAGGACTGTGGCTTAGATCCTTACTCACTCAGTAGGAGTCAGAGCAGGAAGGCAACAAAAGCTTTTGGTGAAGGCTCAGTGAGATATTTCAACTGTAACCTGTACATTTCTTAGTGCAAGTAAGTGTGATAGTGCAAAGCCACAGGGTCTGACACTCTTGTCAGCTTGCAACATAAACTTAAACTTTCCAATTATTTTTAAGACATGAGTGAAGATATTCTGTCGAGAATTAAGTGCAGTTTCAAGGACTGGGTTTGACAGGAAAGAGCTCACTATAAAACAGCTGCCCCAGCCTTACCCAGAAACAGGTGAAAATCAGACTGACCTTTCTGCTGCTTCACCAGCTCATTTTTATTGCATGGGGGTATCAATCAAGAATGGGGATTTTATGAAGAGTAGAAATACTGAAGCAAGTCATATGATCAAGTAATCATCAAAATTTTACAAGAATTTTGTTTTTCTGGTGAAGCAAGTGCTGAGGCAGGAGGAAGTTGCCTGTGTACTCCCCCAGTAACTGAATGGCACAGAAATGCTCTGCCCTCTGACAGAGCTGGCAGGATTTGCTAAGCAGCAGGATTTGCTAATGCAGGTCCAGGTGCTGCTAGCCCTGCAGGTAAGCTGCTCCCTGCCCATTTCACTCACTCCCTATCCCTTGCTTCCACTCTCTCCCTTACCCCCTGCTGGCTGCCCTTCATGCTCTGCTCCTCCTTCCCCTGCTAGCCAATTTGGCCAGGTATCTCTCTCATCCACTCCTCCTCTTGCTTTTTTTTTCTACAAGAAATATCCATTAAAACTAACTGTTGTATTTCAATAGCTCAATGCTTAATTTAAAATTTCTTTCTCTTCTTCTCAATTAGATGTCCAAACCCCTTCTCAGCCTCTGGACTCCCCTGTCCCCTGCATAACCCACAGTCTCCAGGCTTACAGAAGGCATTGCTTTTGAACAAGTTTTTTTACGTGATTTCTAGCTAGCCAAAAGTGAGCCATCCTGCCTTGACCTGCGACTCCAGCGGGTCAATAGGCCCCTGGGCACAGTAATAGCTTCATCTTTAGATCTCATCCTTTCACTCTTTTCATCCTGGCCTTCCTAATATTTAATTTCAACTCAGATAGGTCAGACTTCCTTTTTTAGAATATCATTATTTTTCACTGCAACAGAGTATTTTTCACTTTCAAAAGCATCTCTGGGCAGTCAGAAGAACCACAGACCATAACAGTGAGTGAAAATGATACAGGCTGTGGACTACAGCACTTCACTGCCTACAGCCACATGTGGCTGTCCATGGGGAGAAAAATGGGATCAGGGGAACAATGGCCTTGAACATGCAATTGCCAGAAGTTTAATGGGGCATACTCTTAAAAGACAGTTCAGTTTTTGCCTTTTTTTCCCCTCTTTATTATAATGTCCCTTAATTGCTTCACTTCCTGAAAGTCTTAAAGCAGACTGGTATCCCAGGGAAACATGCCAGGGAAGGGAGACAAAGGCTTTGCTAGCCAAAACCAGAATGCTTTCCTTCAGATCCCCTAAAGCAGTTCCTGCTTTGCTGGGGAAGAAGTAGCCAAGGAAAGTTTTGTAGCTGTCCTTGCTAATGAAGCAGAAATCAAAAGCAAATTAAAAAGAAATAAAAAGAGACTTAATTTTAGGAATTGTTAACTTCTAATTTATGTAGAGGTGATGTTTTCTGGAGGGCTAGGAATTATTAAGTTGTATTTGTAGTCACTATTTATTAAAACTACTAACCCCTGTTTTTCTGTTTCTCCCAAATTAGCAACCTACAAACACTTCAGCTTCCTCTGAATCTTTGGGAGTGTTCAGGCGCAGCATTCAAAGCTCCTCACACTAGGCTGTGATGGAGAGATATCACACATTGAAAATACAGGCTTCCAGACTTGGGCAGTAGCAGAACTGAGTACAGACTAATTTTATCCACTGATAACCTTTTATATTATTGCAGCTCCTGATGCTCCCAAATTATAAGGGAAGGTAAATCTGGCATCTTAAATTATTGTCTTATATGTGGAGACTGAGCCTTGCAGTATGCTTCTGGGGTACATTTTCATAGTCAGTTAGGGATTTTGACTTCAAAATTAGAAAATGGAAGTTAAATAACCTGGCTAGCCGAAAGTAGAAAATAGTTTAAACATTAAAATGTATTCCAAAAAATAAATAAATAAAAATAACTCTAACCCTTCCATTTTTATTTAAAAAACACATTTACACATTTTTCCACATTTATACATAGTTAGCCACAAAAAGCTTGGGCCGAAGTCTTTTTCCTGTACTCCTTCTTTGCGCTCTCCTGATGCTGATGGGTCAAACCATGAGATCTTTGCTGACTCCTCTCTATGAGAGCTCTGCTGTTTTAAGGTGTTACTGTCCTACCTCATGCTGCTTTTTACCATTCCATCACCAAAACTGGACTAAAGAATCCCAGAGCTCTCCTCAGCCACCCAGGTGTCAGGTCCTGCTCCTCCTCTGCCACTAGGCTCTGACACTGACACGGCAGGCTCTGCGTGGGACATCAGTGTGGGACATCAGCCTCTGGCACAGCCTGGTGCCACACACCTGCACACACCCATCTCTCCCACCACTGCAGATGCTCTGGCTGCACACAGCTCCCCTTGGCTCTAGGCAAAGATCCAAACTCTGCCCTTTTCTTGCCAGCTGGCTGTCAGAGACCCTGCACATTATCTTCAGGGTTTTAATTAGTTGTTTACTATAAGTGCGCAATCCATTCCCAGCCTAATCACCCAGTGGCAAATATCCTGCCTAGGGAGTTCCTTTCCTACTGAACTCATACTAAAGATGCCAGTAAACACAAAGTCTTCCCTAACTTTGGAGAGTCCTGTTCTTGACCAAAGAATGACTGAATTTCACTGAGACTATATCAAAGGGAAGTGAAGCAACCTGAGACCACAAGCAAAACACAAAATTAAAAAAAAAAGAAATACATACCTTTTTCACATTTCCCTAATGCAGTTGCAACCCTTACCACATTTACTTTTATAATGCTTACAAGTGCAAAGGATACAGTTCTTTTTGATGTTCTTATTCATATGCCATTTGTGCTAGAACACTAGGCAGTTGGGGTTTTGTTGTTTCTTACAGTTTCCCAATTCTTTTTAGTGGCAAAATTTCCATTTGTTTGATCATTTGTATTTTAATATAAAAGAGCTGTGTTGATTCCAGGTGAATTTACTTGTTTTACACCATTCAGTTCTAAACTCAGTGGATTTGTCTCCTTGTTTCAGCCACACTCAGACTTTCTATTTCATTGTGAGATCATATATCACAGCTGAAGGAATAATTTTAAACTGACATTTGCCTTTTGTAATCCTGTGTGGAATTGCCTAGATACCTAAACTTTGTTCAGGCTGTAACTGAAACAGGAAGATGCAGATGTCAACAAATGGGTGACTCAGTCTCAGATGGCTCCATGCAGACTTAGATCAGGAGCAGGAGTTTTCCCTGGATTACACGTTGGCTTCAGTGCACTCCAAAGCAACAGAAGGATCAGTCTCGTGGCTTACCCTGTCATATTGCAACACCCTGGCTCTGCTAATGAGTTTAACGATGACACATTATTTGCCTAAAGCACAATTTTCATTGACACTTACTAAATTTCAAATAATCCCTTGTCTGCATACCTTAGGTTTGATATTTAAAACTGAAGAGAACTTCAAAGACCAGCTGACAAAGTCATGCTGACATGAATTGTCTCTGAGCCTCACCAACAGAAAGGCACTCTGAGGACTCTCTAAGTGTCAAATTTGGTGTCTGGAGAAAGTGGAATCTGGTGCCTCTCTCACAGAGTGCCTTAGTTACACACGTGTGAAAGAGGAGTGGCTGCACACATGGCATGGGACTTCAGGGAAAAACACAAAGGGACCACTCAGGCATCTGCATGGAAAGCCATACTGCAGAGAGAATACCTGCTTTCTTAATAAAAATCAACCTAACAGTGCAAACAGCAGAGAAGTTACTTGCACTCTGGCTCTCTAGACTAGGTCTGCAGAAAGGACTTTCAGGTGTGATCTATTAAAGCACTGAGAGCTTTTAAGGTGAGGTGGAAAGTTCAGCCTCCACCAATGACAATTGTCTTTTGTCACCAGGGAGCTCAGAAGGAAAATTTATTACTCTCAGCCAAAAATTTAAGCTGAACTGGAATCATGGCACCAGAAAAACTGTTTGCACAGTTCTGCTTTAATAGTTACTGTCTTGATAGTTGGGTGAGAGACTAATAATATGACATGGTGTACAGGAGCCCTCTCCAATTTATCCACTTGACTTCTCACATCTTTTCTTCCCATCTGAAATCTTGCAACATTCTTAATCAAAGGTCACAGGAGACACTGATACACAGGCAAACTTTATATATAGCAAGGCAAGGTTATCACACCTGACAAATCCAGGCCCTCTCTAACATTTCAGAATTTCTCAGGAGAAGCTGAATTTGGGGTAATCCCCATTTTTTTTCAAGCAAATTCTAGCTACATGCATTCATACTCCTATATTTTTCCATATGTATATTTACATACACTGTACATATTTGTATAAATTTATGCATATATTTTTGCACACACCATATATACACATATGCATATTTCAATTCAGTAGGTTCAAGGAAGACTACAGTTAATTTTTTTATGTAACTCAAAAAAACAGTCTTGAAAAGTAAAATAATAGAATTCATGCTTCCCATTTTCAATCCAAATGAATAAAATACCTCCATCTTGCATTGCAAAACTGAATAATTCATTTTCAAAACAAAAACCTTTTCAAGTGTGTTTTGAAATATTGGTGGGAAAGACATCCTATTTCATTCTGCCCTAGCTTTTGCTGTCTTGCTCGGTATGACAAAAGTCACCAGCAAAAGAACAGGAATAAACTGTTGTTTCCTGGAGGATAAATCCTCTCACATCATTGCTGTGAGCCATCTGCCATGCATTTTCAAGCATCTTGCCCTAACATCAGCATTAAGTGGCTGCAGGGAGCACTCAGCATCCCAGGCAGGTCCCAACCAATTGGAAGGATTTCTGGAAAACACCACTCTAAGAGAGCCTTGCTGGGGTGAATCCAGTAGGAATGGCAACGCATTTGGAACAAAAGGGTCATCAAGTGGTGTGCCTTTTACAATGGTACTGACTATGGCCTTCAATTATGCTTAGCATGTGAATATGTTACATTTACTACCTGAGGATTTTAAAATAATTTTAGCTTTAAGGGAAGTATTTAGCTGATGGATAAAATAAGGCATACAAAAGGTGAAAAAATCCCTCCAGCTGGCCTGCCTGGCTCTGGTAGATCTGCAGAAAGAGAACAAGATGTAGGACTATTTCCTCCACACCCATGTATTTCATGATTCAGTATACCATGTCCTTCAGCCTCCACTGCTCTGTTCCTAGGAAAGAGCCCCAAGAGCTGGGGATGCTCTTAATGGCATTTCCACTGTAACAAAATTGAACTGGTGCTGAAAGATCACTGCTGCAAACACCTCTTACAACTGGTGAAACAAAACTTTCTCAGGCTGAAACAGATAAATAATGGGAAAAATAAGCCTTTACAGATCAAAATTCTGACAATACCATGTAAACAAGAAATTACAAGAAAGTTTAAGAATATGTAGTAATCTTTTGACTCTTTGTATTTTCTCTGCTTGTCCCACCACTTTATCATGGACAGTCCCTGTACTGCAGCCACGATCATTTAAGCTTTTGTGGGCTTTTTTTTGTTTGTTTGCTTGGGTTTTTTGTTTGTTTCTTTGCTTAGTTTTGTTTGTTTGAGGTTTTTTTTGTTTGGTTGGTTGTTTTGTTGGCTCTTTTTTTGGTTAGCCTTCCTGCTGTATTTATTGCAGAGAAGCATATTTATTTATTGTCTGTGCAACACTATTTCAACTTGTATCCTCTGTAGCTTTCTTGCTGTTTTTTTTTTCTCTCACATTTATTACTCTACTTTCCCATCCACCCCTTACTTTTGGGCTTGCTCTGGTTTGAATTACAAAGAAATGATAAATCCTATTGAGTGTTGATATAAAAATGTTTCTTCTTGTATTCTGAGGTGTTGACCCCATTGTAGCTGAAGGCTCTTTACAGATCTAAATGGTGCATTTCTTCCAATTTGACCTGCTGTCTCACATGTGTCCTTTAGTAACATGATTTTAGAGCAGAAAAGACATCAAGATCCACTGTGGGATGTAGAAAAGATCACAACCTTACAAAGTGAGTTTCTTTCTATTGCCTTTGACTATGTGTGATTTTGGGGATGCTGCTTCTTTCACAGGAACACTGAATGATGCCCAGGGTCTCACATCATGTGAAGAAGCATTTCTCAGCAACAAATATGAATTTGGCCTCTCTTCCTCAAAGCAAATGACAAAATTCCAGCTGATATTGGCCACAATAGCAGCTGAATAACATTTTGACACTTATGCACAGACAGGTATAGAGGTATAGAGACAGGAAATACACAATCATATTGAGAAGCATGTTACAAAGCTCTGGCGTAGGAATAACTGAGCTGCTGAGCTCATTTGTGCCCTGTCAAAGAAAAATACCATTTCATAAATACATGCAAAGGTTCATGCAGGGAGACATTTGATCCTGGGAAGCTATCTCAGACTCAGTGGGTTCATTTTCTTCTTTTTACATTTGCTCCCATTTCCTGGAAGAAAAAAAAAAAAGAGGGTTTTACTTACAAGGATAGGCTGCCCATGCTATAATTGATATCACTGGTAAATCATTTACCTTGTGAGCATAAGGGAATTTTCACTCTCCTCTGGATCTAGAACTTGTTTCCTAGGGCAGTTGCCACTGCTTCGGGAGGCAGTTAATACAACTTTTTCTATTTAAAATTTACTTGTTTACTCTTTAAAAATCTCATGCTCAAAGAATTTTGAATAATGTCGTTTCAGTTTAGCTCCAGTACAATTGTCTTGAAATTAAAATCTCTATCCTCCATACAATATAAAAATCCCCCACAATTTAAATACTGAATAAGCATAATTCTTACATTTTTCTGAAAGCCCAGCAGAGTTATTAGTTATTAGAGTTATTAGTTCTTAATAATCAGTTATTAAACTGACCACATAGCAGCTGATTTCTGGATGCCCTGGGGAAATAATGCCTTTTCAGCACCACGGTAATCAAATTATCCGAGCTTTCTGCAAAGACTAGCTTTGCCCCTAGGTCAAGATGACAATGACCTGATTGACCCTTGTCTGTTCCATCCTAAAGCACTGGTATAGCCATGATGGAAAACCTACCTTCTTGGGCTAGAAATAAGAGAATTGGTCAATGTACAACAAGCTTATCAGTTCTCTCCCCTTTGACAATGAAGAAGCTTTATTGGTCAGGGGTGGAAAGACTAAAAACCATGAGAAAATGTTCTGTTTTCAGTCAAATTCACAATACCTGACTACCTGGAAACGGGAATCAGTGGGTGAAAAAGCACTCTGAATTTTTGTTTTGTGCTGCCATTTGTGGTTGCTGCTGGGAGATGACAGAGTTAATATGGTTAAGAGAAAGCTGTTTTCAGCCAGAAGAACTTTGACTCAAGCAAGACACAAATCATGATGCCTATATTCAATAATAGATGTGAAATCTGCAGTTTAGATTACTGTTTCTTGTCATGTACAAATTCCCTGGGGTGGGGGGTGAGGGAAAGAAGCAAAAGAAAGGGAGAGAAGATGGAGGAAAAAAACGCTTAATTTTATCTCAGGCTTTCTCTTGCTGTAGCAAACAGCAAAATCTCCATACTTCCATTACCTGTGGCTACCTTTCAAAGCAGAATTCACCATAACATTTCCTGTGTTCAAAGGTCACCACTGGCTGAGTTACAGAGTCAAGTTACAGCAAGCCAGACTCTGTTACCTCGTCTTAAGATTGGTAAAATGAGTGCTTTGAAGTGAAAAACATGAAGATTTAAGCATAAGCATATTTCTAGGTCCCGGACAAGATGAGATATGTGTGTATGAGAGAGAACACCTTTCTCCACCCCTAGTTACTTCCTGATCTGCTGAGTATTTATTCCCATGCTGTAAATGCTTACACACTTTGTTTAGGACACAGAGGCTGTCATTCAAAACCTCATTAAGCAGCCAGCAGACATATCCATTGCAAGCAATAAGTAATGACATCAATAAAATCTGATAACTTGTCAAAGAAAAAGTGTACAAGACATGCAAAACCAGTCAAGAACAGTGGCCTTCTTTGCTTCTCCGTGACAGAGCAGGAGTCATTATGTGCTCCCTCCCCTTTGACACACACTCCTTTGTAGTCTGGAAGGGAAAGGGTGACATGGGGCAGAAGGCAACCCCTGGAGAAACAAACCAGATAAGAGAGACAAGACAAGGTAATGAATGCACATACATTCTAAAGAGCCAGCAGTGAGCCCTGAATTTTGAAGGCAGAGCCTGCAGTGCTTATGAGCACACATGTAGTACCTGGTGTCAAACAGAGCTGCACTGCAGAAAGTTGGGGGCAACCAGAGTCTCTTGGAACAGTTAATGTGAGAGGTGGAAAATGTAATATAAAAAGGAAAATAATGTGGGGCAACCAAAAGCTTATGTCAGGTGCTCTGGCAATGCACAGTACTGTGATACAATTTCCAACATAATTAACTGTTTATATTAAAAAGGAAAGGCAAAAAAAATAAAAAAGAAAATAAGATTTTAAGTTTGTGTACCTGCCAACAACTTTTGCATGTGTCTTCTGTGTATATGTGTCTACAGATATAAATGTGAGTGTAAGCACTAAATGCATGCATTATCATATGAATACCCCAAATAATCAAAATTGAGGTAGACAACACTTGTCTTCCAAAAGCAAAAGCACAAGGTTCTTGCAGCCCATGGAGTGAAATCCAGAGAGGAAAGGTGGGGAAACCAATATGCTGTACATACCAGTTGTGTGATACCAGGCCTAGGTGACTGTGGCTGAGACTCATCAGTGTTTCAAAATGCAAGTGTAAAGAAGCTCAGACAAAATCTCTGTACGTGGTACTTGGGGCAGACTGAGCCAGCAAGAGCCTCGTGCTGTAGGCTGAGACAGGTCAACAGTGCTGCCAGAGTGGCAAAGGACCTCAAATCTTTGTAACTCTTTGATAATTGCTTCACTGAATTAATTGTGGTAGGCAAACAGCAGAGTTTCTTGCACTGTTTTTGTTCCTTGTGTTCTCCAATAAACTTACTGAACTTCTGAGTGAGATAGAGACTCCTTTTGAAATGCATTTTAAAAAATCTGATTAAACTCTCCTCTATTTCAGGGTCATAAATAACTCTGATGCTCAGAGAAGGCTGCAACCTTCAAGACAGTTCACCCATGAAGGAGATGACTCCCACTTTCTGGATATGCAAACGTGGATGCCTAAGCATACAATATCCTGTTCTTCTTCCATTTCATTTAATGCTTCTGATAATATTTTCATAGAATAGGCTAAACTAGTTGCAGTGAAATGAGATGTTGACTTTTTAAATTTGTAATAAGGTTTTTCTTGATTTGAAACATGAAGATAAAAGAAGTTCCTTGAAGCAGAACTGTTTTCTAAATCTGCTCACCAGTTTATTTGCCTGATTCACCATAAGCAAGGTCTCTGTTTATTACAATAATTTCACGACCATAAGGCACACTGGACTATAAGGCGCACTCCCCAGGAGTCGGCAAAATTCGCAACTTTGTAGATCATATAAGGCGCACCGGACTATAAGGCGCACTTTTTTTTTTTGCAGCGAGGATCCGCCCCCAGCTTCCCCCGTGCGGTTGCTGGCCGAGGCCCCGCCTCAACCCGGCAGTCATTGGCCCCCGGGCCCGCCTGTACCCGGTAGGGCCAGGTTATGCCCGCCACTGCTTGGCCCCGCCTCCCTGGGGCCGGGCTATGCCCGCTGCCGCTCCGTGCAGCCTCCCCCGGGGCCGGGCTATGCCCACCGCTGCTCGGCCCCGCCTCCCCGGGCCCCCAGGCCCGCCTGTACCCAGCAGGAGTGGCACCGTGGGCCCCTGGCCCCGCCTCCACCCGGCAGCCATGGGGCCCCGGGCCTGCCTCCACCCGGCAGGAGGGGCACTGCGGGCCCCGGGCCCACCTCCACCCAGCTGCCATGGCACTGCGGCCCTGCAGACCCGCCTCCACCCGGCTGCCACGGCCCTGCCAGCTCCCCCCACAGCTCGCAGCTCACACTTCCAGGTTGGCAAATTTCCAAACTTTGTACATTATATAAGGCACACCGGACTATAAGCTGCACTTCTGGGTTTGGGACAAAATTTTAGTTAAAAGGGTGTGCATTATAGTCGTGAAATTGCTGTAGTTCATCAACTAGGATGAATCCACTGCTTGAAAAGCCTGCAAAGAGTCCCACTGGCAAGGTAAAATTCTGTTAATACAACTGATGCAGCTGGGGAAAACCAACAAATTTGGAGCCTTATATTCTTCTATAACAATACTTTCATACATTAGAAACTAATTAGGAATGTACCATTCCTCCACAATTTGTATCTGGCTTATTAAAGCTTCACCATTAAATCATCCTAAGGCATAACAGATGTACAAAGGTGTCAGGATGTCGTGACCTTGCTCAGAAGCATCAGAAAGTTTTCAGAGCTAACCAAACCTTATTACTGAAAAGATGCTCTAAAAGTCATTACTCAAGTGTGCCTTCCCAACAGGGGAACAAAGATAAATAATTGGAGAAATTAAACATCCTCAGAAAGCAGAGGAAAGAGACAGAAGAACGACCAATAATAGCATGGCCAGACATCTATGCATTGCTGATAAACAAATTCTGTCTTGTTTGCCTCACCCAGACCCAAAAACTCAGATGAGATAAATACTAGCAGCCAAAGCAGAGCCCATAGTGAATTTTCTTTATGATGATTATAGACTCTGTACCCAGTAAATCTGAACCTGCTAACCACAGCTCCCATAATTTCCTCACAAATTACTTAACAATGCTTTTGAGGAGATTTAACTGCAAGCTGTCCTTGAGATGTGACAACCTTCTTGCAGACTCAAACATTCATTAAACAGAAAACTATTTCATTTCTTTTTGGTTGGATTATACTTCTGCTGCTTTAACTCCTTAAATTATCTTCCCAAGTGCCAGCCCACTGCTGGTGCCAGCACAAGGGAAGAAATATGAGTGTCTGGTGGAGCTGGGAATGAGTTTGTTTCTTCAGCAGAGCCCCTGGAGCTCAGGGCACAACACCCCTCTTGGGCTCACCAGATCCAGTACAGGTGTCACCCACGCTCACACAACAGCTCTGGATCCAGGGAAGCTGATGTCATCTTCAAGGTGGCAATGCTTATTTTGTGGAGTCAAACCCCTGCTGCCTCTCTGTAAGTCAGGGAACTGCATGTATTTGGAATGTAAACAAAAATTTTTAAAAAATTTACTAATGGGAGCTACTTGTGACTTGAAGGTTAGTGCATTGCTGGTATGCTTTTGCAGCTAGGCACCTAAATATGAAGGGACCTTAGAAATATAGCTTTGGCAAGGATGAGCTCATGATTTGAGATTGCTCCTTCCTGCCAAAATATGCACTTGCCTCACATTTGCAATGAGAGAGTTAATATAATTGTGGTCCTGATCAAGTCTAAGGCTTTTTTAAGGGCTTAACCAAGCTGCATCACCTTCTCATTTATACTAGAACCCCCAAAAGTGTCTCCTGTTGCACATTGTAACCACACTCTAGAAAGTTATTAATAAAAGTGTTTATTGTTTTAACCCTGAGTGACCAAACCCAACTTTATGCCCTGTACTGAGTGTTCCTCTGAATGATTCAAGAGAAATTAATGTTATTTATCCTGAGGCTGAGAAGCAACAGGAGAATTAGCATGCAAGTCACTGTGTTCAAATCCCTGCAAAAGTTGACAATTCTATTTGCAAGTATAATTCCAGACTGTCCAGGGAGATGACAGACAAGCAGGTGCAGACTTGCCTGAAAAGGAAGCTGCTTTAAGGCTGCACATGTAACACAAACAGAAGGAATCTCCCCACTTCCCTGGAAAGATTTTAAGGACATGATTTAATGAATTGTTTGACACAAACCTGAGTATATTAAAGAAGAGAGGCGACAGAAGGCAAGCAAAGTATTAGCCTGTGCATCCTTTCCAAGCCTTCTGTTTGCCAAGGCTGGAATAGCCTTGTTGTGTCCTCTGGAAAACTGGGGAGCTGAACATTCACATTATAAAGCAATGAAAGAAGGACACTTACTATAATTATTCAGGGAAAACATGGTGGTACTGGAATTCACTAGCAAGGAACAGCTTTTGTAGCTGGCTAAATGTAGGAGGGAGGCTTGACAGAGGCCGTTTTGGCAGAAAAACTAGATGTTATGTTCAGTGTATTCTGAACAAGTACTTGGCACACAAAGTGAACTCAATTGAATGTATTCAAGAAGCAACAAGCTGTGAAATGTGTGTTTAGCTTAGTATATTGGCAACAGTGGCTTCAGTCAAAGAGAGGACCACCTAGTTTCCCCTGTCTGGAGATCTTACCTACTACAGTTCATCGCATACAGATTATATATTGTTCAAATAGTTTGTTTTTTTTCCTGTAATTTGTCCATTAATATTGGCAGGGCTGATTTTCCAGCGGAACATTTATATTATTCAGAAATTGAATAACTTGGTAAACCCCATTACAAGCTGTCACTGCAGAACATGTTACATTTCTGCCTAGTCATCTGTCTGGCACTGGTTTTTACCCCTACCAGAGTCAAGGCCATGGCCATGGAGGTTAAAAGGTGTCCCTGCTACCCCTAGCACTGCTGAGGATCTGGGAGCCAAGTGGAAGGAAGGCTTTACCCCCCAAGAGCTTGCAGGGAAACTTGCCTCTAAGGAAGAGACAGTCAGAGCTCCTGTTTGCTTTTATCCTTCAGTGTGATTTGTTTGGCTACCAGCAGCTAATGGAACAAACCGTAGGTGAGAGCAAACAGCAGCTCCAGACTGTGGCTGACAGGAAAGCTGAATAAAGCCAGCTGTCCCTGTGAGACCATCAGAGGCTGTGCAGTGCAAAGCCTGCATGGCAGAACTGCACTGGGGCTGCTGCTCTGGCCATCTCTGGCATGGAAGTACACAGAGAGAAGGAAATTTAGTTCAGGGAAATCACAGAATTCACAGAATCACTAGGTTGGGAGAGACCTCCAAGGTCATCAAGTACAAACCACACCCTAACACCTCAACTAAACCATGGCACCAAGTGTCACATCCAGTCTTTTTTAAAATTAATCCAGGAATGGTGACTCCACCACCTCCCCAGGCAAAGCAGTCGAACACTTTATTATTCTTTCCATAAAAAACTTTTTCCTAATATCCAACCTGTATCTCCCCTGGCACATCTTAAGGCTGGGTCCTCTGGTTCTGTCAGTGCTGCCGGGAGAAAGAGCCCAACCCCACCACAGCACAGCCACCTTTCAGGGAGTGTAGAGAGTGATAAGGTCACCCCTGAGTCTCCTTTTCTCCAGGCTGAACAACCCCAGTTATGAACAGGTATGGGGATGTGTTTTCCCCAGGACTAACCCTTAATGATTTTTTTATCCATTAATAGAATAACACATTGATTTAATAATGTTTTTACTCCTCTTTACATAAAAGGAGATGCAGGTTTGTATTTTGTCGTTGTTCTGTTTTCCCCCCCCCCAAAAAAATCTCTATTGAGAATATTAATGCAAAAGTATGAGAAAATCAGGCTAATAAAACAATAAATAAAAAAGTCTTTCTTATTTAACAGCATGTTTTTAAAAAGCATAGTTTTAATTTTTTTTGCTGTTTCTGTAAAAGAGGTAAATATTTTTCTCCAAAATTTTCCTCAATTTCTCCAATGTTATGATTAGATGCATTTCTTCTAGCATAATCTATTGATTAAATTATTAACTAGGCTACAAGAACTAGTTACATCTGCCCTTTAGAGATAGATATTCTTGTTCAGGGTAATGTATAACATTTGTCTACTGATAAGCAAGAATTTTATATTTAAAATTTAAAATAATTGAAATACAAATTTTGTGTGTACTGTAACAAACTTGTAAACCGATTTATTATTTTAAATGACACTTTATTTCCAAAGGGGCTGGTTTTTTTCCACCAGTTGAGGAGGAAAAATTATTTTATGAAATGGAAAATGTGACACAAAGCTGCATAAGCTTGAACTGTTCATTTGATTGCATTTTAAATTTCTCTTCATGCAATGTTTTCTACAATTTGTTTTTAATATCATGATCTTAGTTCTGTCCTCTCTACTCCTCCACAAATTTTTGGCATAAAATCTGATACATAAAACCAAAATGAAATGTCATTGGGATCCTTCACATTTGCTCACTAGTTTCTTTTTGTGGGCACTTAACTTCTGCGAGTCCAAAGACGGATCTCTGGGGCCACTTGATTTAAACACATGCCACAATTTCTCACTTCACTACATGACCCTGACATCTGACTCTATAAAAACACCTACTATTAAAAAAATGTGATCCTATGATGATCTAGCAACGATCAACTGAACCCAGGCCTGAATTCTAATGAATTTCAAGTGACAGGCACCTCTGCTTAAGGCTGAGGTGCTGACTCAGCAGTGCTCAGCAATATAAATCTGATGTCTAGATTGCTTTGCCATCCTTTCATACACCCCCAAATTTAACATCCAAATCTGTTTTGGATTCCTCTAATAACTCTTTGGCTTTTTTAGTGTGTTTATAATACTTTTATAAACTTACTGACCCACCCTACTACTACATTCTTAGCACAGTTTATTCCATCCTTGCACACTATTTATTGATTTGTTCTTTATTTGTGAAGCTGATTAGTCCAAGTGCATGCATACAACAGCCAACTAGACAAACCAAACAAGCACCATTAAAATCAGTGCTGTTTGCAGGTTTCTAACCAGTGTAAAACAGTGCTGGCATTCAGGCAACAGGCAGCATCCTCTCACTTAAAACACAATATATTAAGCACAAGATTAGAGCAAATCCCACAAAATATCCAGCACAGTGCATCTTCCCAGGAATTCACTAGACCCCAGTGCTATTGTCATGACATCTTATGAAACTGAGTTATTTAGCACTCACAGCAGATTAAGTGAGGACAGAAACTGCAGAACTAGTCCACTTACAAAAGCCCCATTCACCCCATTGAGCAGAAGTTCAGCTCCTTTATTTGAAACAAAATACAGTACTCAACCAAAAAGCAAACCCAGACTCAACTACCTCAAGCAGCTGAAGCATTATTGAAAATTGTCATGTTAAAGTCCTCCATGACCTGAGCCAAGGGCCAAACTCACCCGGGGTGCGATTCCTTTGACTTCAATGGAGTTGTGCTGGCAACCACCTCAGCTGTACTTGGCCCAGTGCCATTATTTATGCAAGGCTGTGCTGTGTGTCTTCTCTTGATAAATGCCAGCACTGTAGAGCTCTGAAAAATAAAGAAAAAACATTCTTCAATAATCACAACAAGACAAGAAACACGGACTCACAAACTGCAGCACGGCAGATAAACAAGAATTTGCAGCTGTGCTGTGTGAAAACACTTAGCAGAAGTTTTTCTTGTATTTTAAAGAAAAATTTATTGTCATAACTAGTATGAGTTTCTTTCTAGTAAATGGACTACAATTTGACTCTTTCATCTCTGCTTTAAGGCACAATTTTTCAATTAAAAAAGAAGCAGGGATGAGACAAATTCCGACTGACTTTTTATGGAGAGACCCTGGCCTGCAGTTTAACAGACTGGAGGGAGTGTAGGGCTTGCAAAGACACTTTCAACATCTTTAAATTTGGCAATATTTAGCACTGCTACATGAGGTATGAAGCAAAGCAAAATCTTCAGGACTCTCAGGAACATGACCATTAGTTTATATTCAGGTAACACACCTGTCATGTTACTAGAGGCTGTTACTCTTTACTAGAGGCTTTAGAAAGCCCTTAAATATAAACATGAAGGCTCTAAGCTACCGTTTTGCAGAATTGGTGTAGGTGAGCTTAACATAGTTGTAAGGCAGGAGAATAGCACCCACAAAGCAGTCTGCGTGTGGCACCTGTTTCTCAGGAGCTGACTGGTATGTCAGAAATTCAGTGTCAGCACACAGCCTGGCTGAGAAGCAGTGAATGCAAATTCCCCCAGGAGCCCCCTAAACCCGACATTTTCCATTTCCTATATGCTTGTGGTTTTTTTAAACAAATCAGTCCAGTATGTGTCTCTATATATACATATGTATGTATGTATGTGTTTAAGATCAGCTTACTTTTCTCCTCACATTTATTTGAACAATAATAATTTTAAAAAATTAGATTTCATCTGGAATCAATGAATGGATACTCATGTCTTTCTTTTGTCTTCTTAAAGGCAATGGCTTTCCTTTGTGTATTCATCCATACATACAATGAAATTGTCATGTCTTCCTGACATTGCAACAAATGAAAATGTGCAAGGTTAAATTATAAAAACAACCTGGAAGAGTACATGAGCAGTTGTATATTCAGTATTGCCAACACTGAATGGATCAGTAGTCTGCAAAAACAGAGTTGGCCCAGTAGGTTAGGATAAACACAGATTATAAGAAAATATATGAAGGCATATTTCAAATGAGAAATAAGAAAGGTTTAAACCAAACATTTACTGAAATCTGAAGCCACTAAATAGCTTTGTTACCTTAGGCAGCCTATTTAACTGCTGCTTCTGCTTACCCATTTGAGGTATGAGAAAATGTCTCCTTATCTGAATGATAACTGAATTTTCCTGGGAAGGTGGAAAAGCTTATGACAGAAGAGACTTTTTGACTTTGTTCAGTCTACTCTCTCTGCTCAGAGCAGGACCTACTTTGAAGATCTTAGATCCAGCTTCAGAATGAAATTAGTTTGCTCTGGACCTTACCAAGTTACGCTTCAAGTATCTCCAGTGGTGATACTTGAACCTGCCCTAATGTTCTTTATGAACATTTATTTTCTCCAATTACAATTGTGAATTTCTTGCATTGCAGCTTGCATCCATTCTCTTATCCTGACACTGTGGAAAATCATCTGTCTCTGTCTCCCCTACACACTCCCACCCAGGCAGTGACCAGGGCTCCTTCCGTCCTCTGCTGGAGGCTGAGCAATCCCAGCTCTCACAGCCTTTCTTGGTCCATTCTGTGCTCCTGCCCTGCCCAGCCTGTGTCCCACTTCTGGGCTCCATCCAGCACCCCAGCCCTTCTCTCCTCTACTGGGGAGCCCAAATTTGGCGCAGTGCTCCAGGTGCAGCCTCTCCAGTGCCAAGGAATGGGGAGGAATTGCTGCCCTCAACACTACTCCAGTGGTGAGCTGAATTCAGCTGGGCTTTCTGGTCCTGGTTACAACTTGGAGGTCCTACCAAGACATATTTTGAACAGTTCAAAGTCTAAAAATTACTTCAGAAATTGTTAGGTAGTATTTATGCAAGAAAGAATGATGGCTTCTGCTTTTTAATCCTACCCAAAAGATTTACTTAGCTAAATTATCAAAATTTGAACTTTATCTGACAGAGAGTTCCTGTAGAGAGATGTCAGAGACCTTTTAGAAAGAATATATTTATTATCATGATGTACTTACACTGCTGCCAGATGGAAGATTTAGTCAGGGAGTAAAAAACTTAATTTCATCATCTGACGTGACAACTGAGTTGCTTCTTCCTATTTAAAAAGAATAAATGAGAAGGAGGCATAATTAATTAGAGAAAATCAGCATTTTTGATTATCTTCAGTTAAAGCACAAGTCCTTCTCTCCCTTTCTTAGTTTCTGTGTTGCTGTCCTCTGCTGGATCATCCACCTTCAACATGGTTATTTATCATTCCCTTAACACAATCATGCTATCAGCACAACACAATTACCTCCCTTTTTTAATAATTTTTTCCCACTAGTTTCCTTCCAAGAGCTCTAGCTCCATCAAGGTGCAGCTATTGTAAAAACCGATTTGTTTATTTTACCTCCTTTTTAATAAGCTCCCGGAGTGCAGCATTGCTGAGAATATTTTAGAATATTTAGAATATTTTAGTTTTGCCATTCCCAGTATACCAAACACATGTATGTTATTTCTCTTTACCTTCTGCACACAAGAGCACAGATGTGCATTTCTCCAAGCCTTCTTTCCAGTGGCAATCAGGGTGTTCATACCTGGACTGCATCAGACACAGCACCCCAACAAGGGAGCTGCTCAGTGCTATCCCTTCTGCAGTGGTGTAACACTCCATAATCAAACACACTTTTCTACTATATGAATTTCTGGACAGATCAGCAAACCAGCTTTTTATATTCCCAGTGATTTCAATAGTAGTAGTTAAATACACTTTTGAGGATATGTCTAAATACAATTTTTACTTTTGATGGCTGTATTAATAGCAGCTTAAAAGCACAGAACTAATATGAGATTTTCAGGTATACTAAATCTGATCTCCTGCTAGTATAAACAAAGTTGGCATGCAATCTTGTTCATAAATATATGCTATTTAATTTTACATAGATTTTCTTTTTGTTTTTTAAATCCCCCATTACCATGGAAAGGCATACCTGAAGCTTACATCATGTTCTTCTCTCCAGCCCAACTGCACTCAGAGCCACTGAAAAATCTGTTTCTTGTACACAATTCTTTTGCTTAGGTTTTGGTTTTATTCTTCTCACTCCTTTCATGCTCTTTCCTTAAATGATATAAAGAGAGGACTTTCAACATCCTTTTAAAGAGACACTCCTCCCAAATCACCTCTGCATTCTTTGGTTTTACAGTTCACCTCCCACAATTGCAGAGGATTAGGACTTCAGACTGTATCCCAAATGTAGTGTTCTCCATGGCCAGAAAGGTGTTAATTAACGACACCCTCTTTTGGAAGGGTTTTGCCTGAAATGTGAGACCTTTCTGTGGACACAGCTGGACTGTAATTGTCTCCTGTGTGTGTTGTAACTGCAGCCAGAATATAAAGCCCAGCTCTGGTGAGAGAAAGAGGTTTGTGCTCTAAAGTATCCAAAGCTGAGGAACTGCTGCAACTAGTGGAGGCTGAGGAGATTTTTCTTAGCACTTAGGTCGATGCTGGTTGAGAAAAACACATTGATGAAGCACGAGAGTAATTTGTAATACAATATAGCTTTTCCATGTTAAGGTTCTTAAATTTCATGACAGTGGGTGTAGAGTTAAAAGCATTAGATTGTGCAGCTCAACGCTGCAACAACTGCCAGATGTGGTTACCTTCTGACAGGCGTCTGCCCAGTGGGCTGAGAAAGGCAAATCAGTCTCAGCCCAGTCCTCACCTGAAAAGTCATCTTCATGAAATGCTTCATACTGTGAATTGCACTAAGTGGTGATGGTAGAAGAGACAAAGATTGAATAGATGTTTTGTGCCATTTCTTTCATGCCTCTAGGCAATCCCTCTTGGTCATGGTTGAGATATTTTGCTGAGAAATAAAGACAGGGGTGTTTATCTTCCCTCCCTGTACCCAGCTGTCTTCTGGGGAGGAGCAAATAGAGATTAAATGCTTTTCAGGCAGAAGTTAGTCAGGTGAATTCATTTTGCTTCAAATTCCTTTTATGCTTATATATCACACCATGTTCGCAGAAAGATATACACATTTTTCAAAATTTAAGACTGTTATTGAAGGTGTCATGTGAAAATTTTACCATTTACATGCAAGACAGCCTAATAGACAGGGCCAGGGGGGAGAAGAGGGAAGAATCTAAAACTGCAGAAATCTCATTTACCTTTCCACAGAAGCTAGACCCCAATTATTTACTTTCCAGTCTTTTAACACATGTGAAACATTATTTTGTGCATGCCATTACACTTTACTTGGATGCATACTCATTTCCAAGTCAGACTAAGATATCTTAGCCTCCCTCACAAAGTGTCTTCAAATACCAGTGAAATAAATATTTTACTGTCTAAACTTTTGATTTATATTTTTGCTCATCATTTGCTCAGCATGCCTAGAGAAGGGGAGACTGAGTGGAACCCTAAGTGTGGTCTTCAGTATTCTCACAAGGGGAAGAGAAGGGGCAGACACTGATCTCTTCAGCCTTGTGACCAGAGATAGGACTCGAGGGACTGGCACGAAGCTGAGCCAGGGGAGGTTTAGATTGGATATCAGGAATAGGTTTTTCACCCAGAGAGTGGTTCAGCACTGGAACAGACTCCTCAGAGCAGTGGTCACAGCACTAATCCTGACAGAGTTCAAGAAGTGTTTGGAAGATGCTCTCAGGCACAGGGTGTGATTCTTAGGGTGTGCAGGCCAGGAGTTGAACTCAGTAATCCTTGTGAGTACCCTCCAGCTCAGGATATTATATGATTTTGCATTTTATACCTCCTCATACACACAGTTAAAATGCTCAAGAAGGGACAAAAGAAATGTAAAGGTTATTCCTCGGGGATCCCTGGAATTGTTACACACATTTAAATTGAAGGAAACCCTTTTCCAAATTTCCTGGTTTATTTTCTCAAATAATATATGTATTCCTCATCCACTGGAACAATAAAATAAAAGAGGTACAAAAATATTTTAATGCTTAATTATAACTGTTTTCTGGATTATCTGTGTATTTTCATTCCATTTTTGTTTTTAATGGCAAGTGCCTACACAGAATATCCCAAACATTTCATAAACCTTCAGCTTCATAGTAATTGAGCTGAAGCATTCAGGATCCTAGCACAGGACATGAGGAGACAGTGGGTATATAGAAACAGTGAATCATAGAATGATTTGGGTTAGAAAGGAACCTAAAGACCATCCAGTAAACAACCCCCTGGCCAAGGCCAGGGACAGCTTCCATGAGATCAGATTACTCAAAGCCACATCCAACCTGGTCTTCAATATTTCCAGGGATGGGCATTCACAACTTCTCTGGGCAACGTATTCCAGTGCCTTACACCCCTCACAGGAAAGAATTCCTTCCATATACCTAATCTAAACCTGCCCTTTTTCAGTTTGAAGCCATCCTCCCCTGTCCTTTCACTACCTGCTCTTGTCAAAACTCTCTCTCCACCCTTCTTTGTAGGCTCCCTTTAGCTACTGGAAGGTGCTATTAGGTGTCCCGGAATCCCTCTCTTCTCCAGGCTGACCAACCCTAACTCTCTCAAACTCTTCTCATAGGAGAAGTGTTCCCTCTAATCATCTTCATGCCCTCCTCTGGACTTGCTCCAATAGACTGATGTCCTTCCTGTGCTGGGCACCCCAGAGCTGTGGTTTTCCAGCTGGGAGCAGTGTAGAGGGCTGGAATCCGCTGCCTTTACCTGCTGTCCATATAAAAGGCCAACCAACAAACAAACCAAACCAAACAAAACCAAACCAAACCCAACCAAATGAAATGAAACGAAACCAAATGAAACCAAACCAAACCAAACCAAACCCAACCAAACCAAATAAACCACCCGCCCCCCCAAAAAAGCCCCAAAACAAAACAACAAACAAACTCCAAACTATTAAATTCATAGTATTTTAAGTGCTGTGAAAGAAAGACGATTGATCCAATTGGACTGAAATACAAAAAGCTCAGAAAGCAGGGTACTTACTGGAAAATAATTGTGTGATGACAATAGCAGGAGTTATAGGAGAAAGAAAATAAAATAAGATTTTATCGCAGTAACTGAGGTTAGAGGGAAAGAGATATGGGGACAAAAAAAATTACCAAAAGAAATTAATTTGTTGACAAGGCTGCTGCTGAAACCTGATTGTTTCATTCTTGGTATGAAAAAATATGCCAGTATTAACAATGAAAGTTACATGTACAATGAATTGCAAAATTATATGCAAACTTCAAGGTGAACTTTTTGAATTACAGGACTTGTAACGAGCTGCAGCAACTTGATGTGCCAGGCTTATTAGCATTCCACAATCCCTGCGTGGGAAACATTCCCTTTTGTGTTGTGAATTCAAACTTTTACACCTCCTAGAATGATTTTATTTAGAGAGCTCTATTGCTGGGGTATTTTTATTTTTTTTAATGGATGAAAGAAATTGAAAAGTAAAGGACACACAACCTAAATGAAAGCTAGCTAGCAGGCTCCTTGCTAAGAAATGCATGGAATTATTTCTAAAGCCTGTTTAGAGAGCTAAAAGGCTAAAATTTTCAAGATACAAGATCAGTCTTAAATCTTTGTTAGACTGCAGATGAATATATTTGCAAGGGGAAAGTAAAAATGAACAAAGCATCTCTACTTAAGAAATCTCCTATGTAGCAAGTCCTCCCAGCTATTAATGAAGGAAGCACAATTTACCTTCCTTGGCAACAAATAAAAATCAAGTATTTTTGTGACTATTTAAAAAATAATTTAATTACTGTATCTACTTCAAATTCTTTAGCCCTTGTCCTCATTAGCATGTTGACAATAATGTGATAAAACATTAAAAAGATGCAAACCAACCATTTCAGATACTGTTGCATCTCTGAATGATTCAACAATTCACAAAGATATGAGATACCAAATGGGTCCTTCTCCAGCTATATATATTAGGATTTTAGAGAGCACAGGCTTAAACCTCAGTGCATTTATTGAAAAAGGTGGGGGATGTTGAGGGGCAGGAAGAGTATACACATCCCTTATGTATTCAGATTGGTCTGAACCATCAAATACCTGCCAGTTTACTAACTCCCACTTGTGCAGCTCTGATCATACCACTAAGGGATGCTGAGCATTGATCACCAGGCCATTTCTCTGTTCTGAACAGAACTCTTTTTTTGCCAGATGAATCTTTGGAGGTAGGCTGTGCACAAACAAGGAATGATAAAAGCCTGTTTAGTATATTTGGGCAGGGCCTGATTTTGGTTCTGGTTTGATTTTGCACTTAACCACTTTGGTTATGACCTAATACTTGTTATTAATCAAACCTCTAGGGTTATACCCCTTGAACACTACCAGTTTAAAGATGTATGGGCTGTGGACTTTGTATTACCCTTTGATAACTCAAGAAGATTATGGCTTTGCAGAAATATCTGTTTCACTACTTAGACAGATTAAATGCAGTTTAACTGGTAAAGCTTTGTTTTTAATTCCTGCTGCAATTCATTACCTCCAGTCACAGGGTGTAATAACCTATTTTGCCAATTATACCTTTTTTCATGCCTCTGAAATTCATCATTATTATTTGATTTCTAGGTATAAAAGGAAAAGCACTAACCAACAAAATTACTTAGAACCATAATGACCTAGCACAATGAAGCCATTCATCATCAGTACCAAGTCTCACTCTGAATAGATCCTACAAATAGCTTCAATTAATAGCTTTATACAAGTACTTCTGTAAAACATACATTAAACATTGTGACTGAATCTGGGGGCTGCTGAGTTGGAATTAATAACAGCTGGAAGTCTTTTATGCCACTCAATCTGGATCAGAAGTAGCTGATCAGCCCAATCAGACCCACTTAGGAAAGACTTCACCCCAAAAGTCTTTATGCATAGAAATGTCTCACACAATTTAGCAGGAAGATATTGAATAACTGTGGCTCCCAAACTAGAAATGTCAGTTAGGGGATGCTGGGAGATGAGAAGAAACACTGAAGGGAAGGAAGAAGTTGATACCAATTATTAGGTATTCTTTTATGATATTGTTTCCATGAATGCCTAATTATTTGCAACTTACATTTGTTTATAGTAAGGTACATAAGTGAGAGGACAACTTTAATGCAGAATTTCCTATTGGCTGTCACAGAAACCCTTCCCCCTAGCAATATTTTAATCAACTCACACAGGTATCTAATTTGATAAGTTTGGCAGTTTCATTTCTTAAATTAATCCTGTTACCAGATCCCTGCAGAGATTCCTTCTTTCGTAGTACAGATAACTAAGGGTTTTTTTAATCTTCCACTTAGATCTGCATACAATTAATATATAGAAGCTCCAATAAGGGTATATCAAAGGCAAACCATGACAGGCAACATTGTACATTAGCACTCAACTGTTCCATTTCCAAAGTTTGTATAAGTGACACATTTCCCAGAGAGGTGGTAGACGCTGCATCCTCTGAAACATTCAAGGCCAGCTTGGATGGGGCTCTGAGGAAACTCGTCTAGTGGGAGCTGTCTCTTCTCATTGCAGGGGTTGGACTAGATGGCCTTTAGGTGTCCCTTTCAACCCACATTATTCTATGATTCTAAGATTTGAACAGGAGGCTGCTAAAGGGGACGTGCATTTCTAGATGAGTGATGGCTAAATTGTATTTCAGTTCACTGGTTTAAGCAACCAAATACTTCTGCCACACTCCACAAACAGGTGTTACTTGATAAACATGATCTCTTTCACAACAGCTGTCCTGTCTTATTCACAATTACACAAAGTTAAATAAGTACCTATATATCAAACCTTTAACTTTCTGGTTCTCAGTGGATGAATTACTTAATATTATTACAAAAATGCATTAGCAAAGAACATATTTTAGTTGACTAAAAGACCCCAGACTTCTCTTAAAGATATTATACACCCTCTGTACAAACACCTCAGTTTGTATTGAATATCTTATAGCATTTTGAAGACCACTAGAATGTCCATGGCACAAAATATTTCCATATCAACATATAGCAAGGATGCTTTGTAAACAATGAATTTTGCAGCTTTAATTTCTAACATTTTCCACATGTATTGGAAGTCACTAGACAAAACAAGACATATTGGGCTGTCACCATGTAATATGATGACCATAAATTTGCACTGTAGTTGACTTAACATATTTCATTCTGTTTTTATGTAAGTTGTTCTATCTCTTTTCAACAATGTAAATGAACACAATCTTAGTTTAAGCACAGTGTTGCATTAAAGATCAGGTTTATATGCATATGTCACATATTGGTCATAGCTTTTTTCATACCAAAAGTGGAAAAAAATAAGCCTTTTTTCTTTTAGTAGTGATGTATCAGTCCCAGTAAAACTGTTATGATTTCAGAGACCACAGGTAAATTCAGAGGTGCAGAGAGGAGAGAGGCTCAAATAAACAGCCTATGGTGAGAGTTGTTATTTGAACCAGTTTTCCCACCTCCAGGTATTTGAGTAATTCTAGAGTATAAATCTTTCTCTGATACCTCCAAGGAGCAAGTCTTAGCCATGCAGGAATTCCTGATTCTAGACTATACTACACACTTTTTTGAAGGAAAAGAAATATCAATAGCTAAGTACTCTATCCCATTACAAAGAGTATCCAGGTAAAGAAATCTCCATACTTATAAATTTAATTATCTTGTGACCCATCCAAGTAATTCCTAATACTGTGGTTGAACTATTCCTAAGATATATATACCATTGGAAAGGAATAATCTTCTGAAGGTTACTCTCATGTAAACCTGCTCTATTGGCATGTAGATTGTGCTAGAAAGGCATCTTGTGACATCCTTTTATTTGTAACATGCCTATTCCCATTGCTTTGATTGAAATGAGCAGTTTAACTTTTTGTCTGCATGACCCTTGGGTCAGCACATCACAGTTTGCCAAGCACAATGCACTTGCCAGAGCCTGTAATATTAAGGTTTCCTGCATCAGCATTTCACTGCAGCCATCTCTCATCAACATTGCTCTTCCCAGGATGTTCTCAACCCAAATTTTCTTGGCTTTGTGCATATGCTTGCATCACAGACTCCACACAATGGAGGTTTTCAGTGATACATACTCAAAGGATACAATGCAGTATCATGGATTTTTGATTAAAGAAATGATGGTGAAAATACTAGTAATAAAATTAACTAGAAGGATCATGAAAGAAATCTAGGACTTGAATTTTCCATGTACTTAGAGGTAAATGCAGGTCAAGTGCACTGGCGTGGCACTCCTTTTTGCTTTGGCCAAACATCTCAGCTCCAGTCACTGAGGTTAACTAGCAGAACGTTTGCATTAAGATCAATCGATTCAAGATACTTGCGTATGCCATAGAGACCTTGTGATAGTTTTAGATTCAGTCTGCATGCTGGACATGCTCTGCACCTTTCTGAGATCTCTGCAACCATGAATGAAGAGTGATTGAGTGTCTAGGTGATGTAGAAGATGATATAGACAAATTGATGGAGGAGAATTAGGCACACCAGGATACCAGCACGTCTGTTACTTGACTGAAGCTAACCAACAGGAAATGCAGGAAAGCAGAATACACCTTTGCTTTTGCCACTCAGATAAAACAGGTTTTAGCTCTGTGTCTGAATTTGAGGGTGGGAAAAAGGCAATTTCATTTACAGAATGAAATGGTTTTTTTCCTCCTCTGTGTAGATGCCATCTTAAAGAAAAAAAATATATAACAAACAATACTTTAAAAGTGACACCACACATTCAACAACTTTGCTGTACTTTTAAAAGACAGTCTGTGCCTTCAAGAAGAAAATTTCTTTGAGAAGCTCTGATTTTCTGATCCTTGTTTTCCAACACACTTCTTAAGAAACAGCATGCCTGCTTGACAAAAAGAAACCATTATTAATGCATGGAGGAAGAGGGCAGGAGATCTGCTGCCAGCCTGAGCCTATCCACCCTGGTTTATGACCAGGAGTGGATTGGCTTTATCTTTAGCTAAAGATCATAACTCTTGCTCACAATAATAACGAGCAAACAAGCTGAGCTGCTAAACTGATAACCTCAGCCTAGCTTGACTACACAAATCCATTTTAAAACCCATTTAACTCTGGTGCTAGCTATAAAATACACACTGTAAAGTTTTATCTGAGGTCAAATATCTCTGAGAGTTTGTGTAGGGGTTGATATGGTTGTAGCACTAGAAGGTTTTCCAAAAGCGCACTGCTAACTGACCACCTAGCGACACATCCAATGAAAATCAATGCTAAAGCAGGTGCTGGTTTTCAGTGCAGAGTGTTAGCATTATCACTGCCCTGTCATTGATCTGATGTAGGAGTGTCATATTGAAAGAGACTTCATCTAAAATAAAGAGATTCACGTGACTTTCATTTTGTCTGTGCAGCATGCTGGGTAACCACTACTGGAGTTGAAACCATCTGTGTAATTTTTGAGCATACACAAAAATAATGCTGGTCGCATTTCTTTCTTAACCTGAAATCCACAAGACCAAGCTTTTAGCAAATTTATTTAGACATTTATGTATGACAAAGTTCACTGGGCAACAAGAGCTAAAATAAGCAATTTTTTGTACTAACCATGGATTTTGCTGTAGCCAGGCTGCACTTTACCAAATAATTTCAGAATAAATGTTATTTACAATATTCTACTATGAAAAAAATCAAGGTAATAATGCTATGTTTCTGAACATCATGCTACATCAACCTCTGATATGCAAATACTGCCAAAACTCTCTATATGAATTTATGAATCTGAGAATTCCAAAAGAGAGAGTTAATACTTGTAACTCCACAAGCAGTAATTCCCTTTTCTCTGGTGGTGAATTTCTGAATAAAGTACAGGTTAAATGCAATTCTTAGAAAATCCATCACAAAGCAAAGGTTGCGTTCCAAATTCTTTGTAAACTAAGGAAAACAGATTACAGATTTGCAGCACTTGAGAGCACTTACAAATAAGATAAAGTAAAAAAATCAACTATAAGTTCATAAACTCCACAAATTCCAGCTTCTATTGAATTCATTTTATTCATTGAAGGCATTTTACAATTTCATCCCTTAAAAGTCAGCTTATATTTTGTTTCTTTCATCCAATATTTTATGAATTTATGAGGTGACGGATTACTTGCAGTACTTTTAATGCATATGAGTTTTACTAAGGCAAGAGAAATCCCAACTGATATTTCACGAAGCTGAGGACTGTAGACACCAGAGTCAACACCACAGCCTGTTCCCTCTGAGTGTATCTCAGCCTCTCAAAGACAACATAGACTTTTCACTTTTCTCTGAAGCACTAGGCTCAGATGTTTGTGCGAGACAAGATATTAGAGCTCATGGACCATCAGTGCTGTCTAATGTGTAAAATCATAATTAAGAAAGAAACATTCAAGGCAAAGAGAAGTGGCCAAAGTAGAAGGCTTCAAACATTTAAATATGTGCATATGACGTTTTTAACCTGTTTCAAGGAATTTATTATATTCTGAAAGAATTAAGAGGGACCAGCAACCATTTTTTTTTTTTTACTCCTAGAAAGTACTTATGCTATTTCTTACAATTTACTTTCTCTTTTGGCAAGTTAAATCCCTGCAAAAAAAAATAGACTTTGAGGGGTTTTCTTTGAAGGAAAAAGGAAAGAAGAGGATTTCAACAAATGAAGATGATCAGGTTTTCTAGTGGTGGTGGAAAGCTATATGTAGAGAATTAAGGAATAAAGAGAATTTGATGAAAATCTGATGTATAAACAGAAGCATGATGTAAAAAAGCTGCTTTGCTCTCCAAAATGTTAGAATTATTCCATGGCATGGCAATTCCTACTTAAGGACAGCTGTTGGAGGCACATGATCTTAGCCTTTATGGGTTTGGGAGGTTTTGGGGGTTTTTTGTTGCTGTTCTTATGGGGTTTTGTTTGTTTGTTTGTTTGTTTGTTTTTTGGTGGGTTTTTTTGGATAGCAGGCAGGAAGGTTTTTTAAAATTATTTACGTATCTAAGTAAAATAAATGTTTCTCTATGAATAAAGACGCAGTATGTTTTAAGGAACTGATTATTTAATTTTTAAGAGAGTTTTCGTCCTTTTGTCAAATTCGCTGTGATAAGCATGGTCTCCCTCACTTCCATTCTGAATTCCTTCCTAGTTCATCGAACTTGTTGAGAGAAAAGACTGTTGATCTGCTGTTATCCACTTGCTCTGGTCCAGTATAATTTCTTTAAAGATGAAAGGATGAAAAAATGCTCATAAGACTTAAGAGCACACATCTCGTGATAAAGAGCAAATAGTCCCAGACATGTATAATTCACTTGAAGATGGTCCAAAGTTGAGCTTAATGAGTCTCAAAGTTTAGAAAATGTTTTCTGAGTGCACAGTTACAAATTAGAGAACACCCAGCTAACATTTGTGTTGTGACCTGGTTAGAGGCTCGAAAAAGCCTTCCTGTGTTACTGAGATTGTTCACTTCTTTGTTGTCATTTGCTCCCGATGATGGAAATAGATGAGAAGACTAGTTCCTGGCTTGTAGGAATGTTTCCTTTCCTGTATTCATCTGGAATGTACTATCTGACCAAGGTAGTATGGTATTGTAATGTCAAAGGAAAGATAAGGTACCAGCCTGATGAACAGGGGTAGCCAGGAATATTCTGCCCAATTGTGTTTGTTTGCAGCCCCATATCTGAAGAGAGAAATGTCTCGCTCCAAGCTTGTCTCTCAAATGAGAACCCTTCCCTGGATTCATCACTTCTTTTCCATATTCACCTGAAACTGCCAGCAATTTCAAAACACTGTTACCAGAATCTTCATGGCTCAAAATACAAACTTCTACATCAACCTCAGTAACATTTGCAGTTAAACAATACTTTTAAACTGGCAAATACACAGATATTAAGCATCTTGTGATGACAATCAAACAGAAGGAGCTGGCTGAAAACCCCACAACATCTAGCTTGTCTTGATGACTTATCCCCATTTTCAACTAGAAGATTAGAGAATACCTACTTGCTTCCTCAGGAGACCATCTTGAACAGCTACTCAGCCAGGTCACTTGAACATTTTTAAAAGCATTTAATGGTAAGCTGAGAGACTAAGGGAATCCTTGTGACAGAAATCAGAACCTAGTAAATACACAAATTAAAAGTAGACAAATGTCAACACAATTTATAATCTGTATTTCATTAATATAAGAAATACATTAAATACTTTGAAATAATGTGTGCAGAATAGGGCTTTTAGTGGCTGAACACAGATACTAGATCTTTCCTTTTCTTTTTCTGATTTAGGTTTACCATTACCAATTTGAAGGATGCTTACTATATAAAGGAGGGTTATGGAGAACTGCCTTAATTAGGAACTTAAATCTCCTATATGTACTCTGGAAGATGATCAAGAGCTCATTCTGTAGATGTAACACAGAATTTTTTACCCTCTTCAAGTATGTAGTCCAACTATATTTTATACATTGGTATTTTTGGCTGTGTGATTATTTTTAGGAACCTGGTTCTTCACTGTTGCTGGCTTGGGCTGTGTGCAAAGAACTAAGGACAGACTGGAACCAAGAATTGATGATATTCAATTCACTGAGCCTGTGGTAGCACACTTCTCCCCTTCTGTTTGCATTTTCTGACCTTAAATGCAGATCCTGTTGACAACTGAGAAGATTCATGTTTTTCTAGTATCTTGAGGACAATATACAAGTAATATGTGATTATTAATAAAATGTCACAGAAAAATATCTTTGTCCTTTAAATATTTATATCTAAGGAGACAAACTTGGTGAGCCAGAGATAGTGTGCATGGATGGGACCATCTGGAAGAAACACGCACTCTCTCAGGCTCAAGCAGATCTACTCACCAGCAGATCTGGCAATTAAAAATCTCCTGTAAAACACAGGTTAAACAAAGGTACTCATCCCCTGTTTAAGGTTTAGCTATACAGTTTTTCTCTTGAGGGCAAAAACTGGTGTGGGTTTTGTTCCCCTCAGATGGCATGAATAAGGGATATTAACTGTTTCTTTGTTGGGATACTGTTGCATCTTCAGGCCATTGTCCCAGATACAAGGCAACCAATTTTATATATTTATCATCAAAGTGAATCTGATTAGAAATACAGATAGAAATGTCTAGAAATCAACAAAGGATAAACAAAAAGACAGATGTCCCAACTTAATAACCTATACCTAAAGTTTGATTAAACACTAAGTACCTGCTATTTCCCTCAGTTTATAATCTAGCAAACAGCAGATAAAGTTCTCAAGTTAACTGTAGTTTATGACAGCTTTAATTTTAGTTATTGTGTTGTTTGTTTTAAGGGTAAACCTCAGTCTGCTTTTGATAAGCCAATATAGGTTCTTTACATTAGACTTAAAACCCAAAATACCAGTATAATTCATAAAAACTCTGCTTAGGTATACATCTGGAGAGATGAATACTTCGACCTGAACCCCACATTTCCTGTGATTGCTTTAGCATTATTTGCAACAAATATTTAAGGCATTTGTTTTCCAGTAGGATGTTCCACTTATTTCTCCTACTCTAATTCCATCTTAATTTATTGAAAGGATGAGCCTTGTGTCTCAGAAGGAAAATCTGCCTCACCCTGTTTTTTCCTGCCATGCTATTTCTTATCTCATTGGTTTATTTACTGGAGGGCAAACATTGTGCCCAGTTACTTGTGATGCTCTGCTGCTGAGATGCTGGTTCTAAGCATGATACCAAGTTGTTGATGTCACTCCTAGGGTCAGTGCTTGCCCCCAAAGAAAAAGTGTTTTGCTTTTTTAAATTCTGGGCAATTGTGTCTAATTTCCTTATATTTTCTACACTATTTACCAAGTTGCTGGGCTACTTCAAGAGTAGCATCTATAAGGCCAAGCTGATTTATTTATAGATTCAAATTCTACTTTGGAAATGGAAATCGCCATAGCTGTTCCTGCTTTTAGATTATTTTAATGAGAGCATTTGTACATATGTACATGTGTGTATAATTTTATTTTAAGAATAATTTGTACAGCAGCTGCTACCTCAGTAATGTCTGTAGTTAAGAGGCAAAGGAGTCCAGTCTACATCACCTAAACTTGTGCATTCCCTCAGCATTAAGGATAATAATAAAAAATAGAAGTCTTATGAGATAAAAAATTCCCGTATGTACTTCCAACAGCTGACATTCATACTCCTTTTAACACACATCCAGAAAACCAGATGGTAAGAGGTAAAAGGTTTTCAGAATTTTGCTCTGCTCATGTTGATTTCCTCGAAGGTTAACTCTTTTTTGTCAATATATATATAACTAAAGGATCTCGGGCCATTGCTGAGGCTTCTAGATGCTAATGAAATAGAAATACAGTAGTTTCACGAATACAAGCTGCACGGATTATAAGCCGCACTTCCGGTGCCTCGACAATGTTGCTGTCTTTGTCAATAGATAAGCCGCACCCCGAATATTAGCCGCACTTTCGTTCGTCGCGAGAATCCGTGCGCAGCTTTCACAAATTGGCCAATTAGTAACAGGATCGCGGCATAGCGGGCTTTACTGGCTCGGGGCGGGGCCAGGAAGGCTCGGCCCGCTCATGGTTGCCGACGGGGCCGGGTAGCCCAGCTCAGCGCCACGGCTCGGCGGGGCTGGCCGGGTGGTGCTGCCGCCGCCGCCGGGCTCGCTGGCCCCCCTCTCCCGTCAGCACCGCCCCGCTGCTGCGTTCGCTAGCCCTGCCGGCGGGCTGCCGCTGCCCGGCTCGCCGGCCGCGCCGCGCCGCGTTCCCTAGCCCTGCCGGCAGGCTGCCGCCGCCGCTGCCCGGCTCGCCGGCCGCGCCGCGCCGCGTTCCCTAGCCCTGCCGGCGGGCTGCCGCCGCCGCCGCCCGGCTCGCTGGCCGCACCGCGCCGCGTTCCCTAGCCCTGCCGGCGGGCCAGCCACTGCCGCCGCTGGAAGGCATGCCGGCCGCCTCGCCGCTGCGTTCACGTACTCGCCCTGCCGGCGGGCCAGCCACTGCCGCCGCTGCCAGGCTCGCCGGCTGCCCCCTCCCGTCTGCACCGCCGCCGCGTTTCCTCGCCCTGGCCGGCACTGCAGGCCCCCGCACCGCCGGGCTCCCCCACGCTGCTGGCCCCGATTCTGCTGGGCTTCCCCCGCTGCCAGGCAGCCCCACCCGCCGGCCTTCCTGCTTCTGCCATGCTCCCCTGCACTGCTAGCCCCAGTTCTCCCGGGCTCCCCCACACTGCTGGCCCCGCCTCTGCCAGGCTTTCCCACCTCAGCCGGGGCGGCCGGGCTCCAGCTTGGCTTGGGGCTGCCGCGGGCTCTCACTTCCGTGTTGGCAGCTTTTAGAATTTTGTTAATGTATTAGCCGCCCTTGAATATTGGCCGCACTTCCGGGTTTCCACCAAAATTTTGGTCAAATTGGTGCGGCTTGTATTCGTGAAATTACTGTAACTGGGGAAGAGAAGAGATTTGCATCCACAAACAGACAGAGGCACAGAGCACACAAGATCTTAAAATGCGTGCCATAAATACTTGAAGAACAGAATAATTGCTCCATACTACCAATATATTTCCTTCTTAGAACTGAATTTCTGTGAATCATGAGGGTTAGTGCTATTGAAGGCATGACCTGTTAAACTGGTGGTGACAATTTTAGGTTTCAAAATAGAAAGCTCTTAGAAAAACTTATTTGCTTGCTGAGTGCAGCACCATAGAAGAAATAAGAGCTGCAAGAAAGGGAGCACAACATGGCTAGGGTAAAGGTGCCACAATTTTAGGGCTGCCAAGTTTTAGAACAGGAGCAGAGAGGCAGTAGGAGGGAGAAGTGGAAATAAGGAAGAGTTTTACTAACTCTGTCTTCGTACAATGGAGCTCTGCTGAAATGACTAGCCAGCTGGAGAGAGGAGGTGTCTGCCCTGAAAGTGGGTTATGGCAATCCCAGCATGGGTGGGTGGGGAAAGGAAGGCCAGGAGACAGGAGTCAGGAAGGCATGCACAAACATATCTGTATTCTGCTTTCAAGTGCTGCTGGCAGTTCTCCTGCTGCTGCTCACTGTGCGCTGCCTCTCTCTGGGGCTGAGCTGCTGTGTCCTCTGCTGCTCCCACCTGCCTTGCCAGGGCACAGGCTGGAACACTTCCTCTGCTCTGACTGAGCTCCTGGAGTCCCCCTCAGAGGGACAAGGGGGCCAGGACTTACAGCAGGATGTCAGCTCTATGTAGGAGTCTGACATTTGTGGGTAGGAATATTTTATGTGTGCTTTAAACAGCGCCTGGTAGCATGAACAGGTGCAAGCATTGATAAACACAGTAATTGTGGAGACGATTTTCCTGTGCCACACTCAAGGGAAGAAAACTTAAAATTATTTTTAAAAGCATGGATGAAAAGAAAAAGGGGCTTTCTGTAAGTTCTAAAATCCTTTCTTTGTACTCTGAAAAAAAAATTATTTCTGCCTCACATCTTGATCCTTAGAAGCTCAAAGAACCTGAGTAAAATATTAGCACTGCTAGAAACACTTATCAAGCTATGATTCAAGTGAAAAAAATATTATTAATTTATTTTTGATTCTGATATTGGTATTAGACATTTGACATATAACATGTTAGGCATTATATTTATGAAATTAGCACATTCAGCCTGTTAAGTGAAGTAATACCTAGTCCAATTGCTGATCTGAGAAGTAAGAAATAAGCAAGAAAAACACTTAAAAGAGAAGAGGGAGAACTAGCCAGACTTTAATCCCAAGGAAACATGCTATTTAGAAATGCAGTCACTATTTTGCCATAATAGTATCAGGAGGAGGCCCTGGCACATGCTGGGGACATGAAGTTTTGCTCTGCCTTGGGACACCCAGGGTTCAGCACAGCAAACAGGCTTCAGGCTCTGATCAGATTATACCTCATGCTCATCATAAGCATTTCTTACTTAATAGAGTTTGTCTGTAACAGAGCCTAAGAGGACTATTATTAAAAGATTAGGCTGCCTCCATCCTCTTGCTTAATTAATTTTTCAGTGTAGAAGGGAAACTCCATGGTCCCCAGCCTATTCCTGAGGTAACACATTACAGTGTGTGATCACAGTCAGACCAGTGAGCCTCCATGGACATCTGTGTCATGAGCAAATCATTCTCTAGCCACTTCAAGATCAGTCCCATAATGGATACACTAAAAAATGTGCATCGAACTAACCAGGGAAAAGAAAAAGGCACACACTGGATTCTAGTCCTTTGAAATGAAAATAAAACCTGTCTGCTTGGGGAAGGGTCTTGTACCAGGATAGTCTTTTTACAGAAAGTAAACAATAATGCATGCAAAATTTTCACTGGAATATTTAAAGAAAATTTTATGCCAAACATCATTTTATGATGTTTCTAGATGGAAATTTGCACTGGAAAAAATCTTAAGCATAGGTAGGAATGAATCAGGCACAGCATGTTGTCCTCAGATAGCCAATGACCCTGTATGAAGGGCATTACTTTATCACTCTTTATTACTTTATTGTCATTCAAGTGACATTAGCCAAGTCCTGACCCTTAAACAATTAATTTAACTCTTCTTCTTCCCAATCTCAGGTGATAGTTCTTCCACTAGGCTGTTGTCTCCAATTTCTCACAACAAGCTGAAAGGTCTCGACTTCCCCCTGATTTACCATAGGGACATTTCTGAAAGCTTTTCTTCAGGTTAGCAGCCCTGTGGCTTCCTAGCCAACACATTTCATGTGAAGCAGAAGGAATGGAGAAAATTTCTGACTTCTCAGTGTTAGCTCAGAGTGAACACACAGCTACAAGCTGTGTCAAACAGAGAAGAATCCTGTCCTTCATTTTTTTTATTCCAGTTACTCAAGTATTTACTGGGGCACTTACAGGTGAAACATGGTATCTGAATTTTGACAGGTAACCAGACAGGCATTCTAAGCCACATGCATACAACTCACAGGAGAAAATGTCAGGGATATCCCATTTTCCGGATACGTGACTTGGTCAAAGCAGGTCAGCAGGTCATTTAGGAAGCTGCTTAGATAAAACCATTAGCTTTGTCTACACACCAACAAGGAGGTAATTTCCTTTTGCCATTGATGTGACACCAAATTCTGGCTCACCAACTGTTTCAATGCATCAACACATTTCTATATCAACACAATTAATGTAAAATTTATGAAAAAACTAATAAAGCTGAATTATTCCTAACAACTATAGCCTGAAATACCTATCTGATGAATGGCTGCCCACAGCTCCTTACAATTCCTTTCCAATACTTCATCTCCACAAACAGCCCCTTGTGAAAAGGTTCATCCAAGGAGAGGATCTGTCAAGTATATGGTTTTACTCAAGCTAATAAATACTTGTGTCTGCCCCAACAATGCCTCATAAGTAAAAGCAGCATTAATCTTGATGAGGCCCTTGATTCAAACACTTAAATCTTTCCATTTGCCAGTTGCCCTTCTTCAGGCAAAATGACACTATTTTCCTACATCAGAAGGCTATAATGAGGATTTATACATAAATGTTTGAATATTCTCATATATTAAAGGAAAAGACAAGCACAGAAATTTCTACAGAAATATAAATCTAACTTAACAACCTTTCAAGATTCAAGTCAAATATCACTGATTATTCTTGTGCTCATAGTTCAGCTCCTCTCTGCAAAGGTAACTAAATTCATCTCACAACATGTACATAAAATATAATCACAAATGTTACTATTGTATACTAAAATGTTAATGTTTTGCCATGAAAAATGTGTGTTGCCTTGGCAGTATTTTTATTATTTCTGTCCCACCATGTGTTTGTCATTGGTGGCAGCTTTCCTTTTTAAACCTGAAAATATGAAAAAGACAGACTCTTGAAAAGCCATGTATAGAAAAAGGCAAAGCCCTCACACATTAAAAAATTTGACAGTTTCAGTACAACATAATGGGCTGTAGAATGAAAAAAAAAATTAGTTACCTTTCCTTCCCATAAAAACCCTTAGAACTGTATATGCACAATCTAAATTTCAAGAATACAGGGAGAAGCCCTTTCCACTACAGCCACAGGTGCCTGCAGATGAGAGAGTTCTCTACTGGACACCAGGAGTGTCAAGAATTGGGTCTTTCCAATGTCAAAAATTTATTCTCTACCAATTATTCTCATGAACAGAATAAAAAAAAAAAAAAAAAACCAAAAAAACAACCCTTCAAGAAAAATTTCAGCAGCAGAAGGAGTACACTTACATGAAGTTCCAGCAAGTTTGTTTTACCAACATTTTTGTGTTGCTTTGTTTCTTGCTAAGTATAACTTGACAAAAGATGCTTTGACAATGCAGAACTTCAACATGTATCTTTCAAAATCTCCAGATTATAAAACTGCCTTAAATTAGGTTTTTATCTTTTTCTGAATTTTAACTTTAACAATATTCTTTGCTTATATTTTATAGTTTCCTTTCACAACAGTGATGATGAGAATATTTTTTCCTTTGCACGTCCTACTAAAAATTTAATAAATTTAAATAGTTTCTGGAGAGAGCAAAGCTAAAAAGACAACTTGATGGGATACTTGGGATAAAACTTCAGAACTACTTACTTTCAGTCTTCTGAGCACTGAAACTTCTCAGACCTTTGACCAAAAAAATTGAACAATTAAAACCAAAAAATGCCTAGGGAAAGAATGTAAACAACAAGGAAGGACCAAAAAAAAAATCTTCAAATCTAATATTTCCCAGTTCCAGTAATGAGTACAGTAATTTCACGACTATAAGGTGTACCCTTTTGACTAAAATTTTGGCCCGAATCCAGAAGTGCGCCTTATAGTCTGGTGCGACTTATATATGGACAAAGTTCAGAAATTTGCCAACCTGGAAGTGTGAGCCTCGAGCTGCGGGGGGAGACGGCAGGGCTGCGGCTGCCGGGTGCAGGGGAGCCCACGGAGCCGTGGCCGCTGGGTACAGGCTGCTGGGTGGAGGCGGGGCCTTGGCCAGCAACCGTGCGGGGGGAGCTGGCGGCGGATCCTCGCTGCAAAACAAAAAAGTGCGCCTTATAGTCCAGTGCGCCTTATATATCGGCAGAAGTTCAGAAATTTGTCGACACCCGGAAGTGCGCCTTATAATCTGGTGCGCCTTATAGTCATAAAATTACTGTAATTCTTCTCTGCATCCAAAGACTTAGTTATGGTCTCCTATTAAAGAACTTCTGACAAAGCCTTTCCATAAAATACCCATTTACACAAGTCATTCTCTCAAACAGCCCTTTTGTAAGTTAAATAGCTGTGCAAGTTTGGTTCAACATAAAGGGAAAAGCCAGATCTAAAATTCCTGCAAGCAGCCAAACTGGACAGTCCCATCTCAGAAGTGTTATCATTTTTCCAGCTAATAACAGACTGTGTGATGAGAATACAGCCTATCTCTAGGAAGTGACTCACCAAAACATTGACCTGTGTGTGTGTTCTCCCCCTAGAAGAGCTCAAAGCAATTTGGAGAGAGACTTAATCTTCTGCTGCACTAGAGCAGGATGTCAGAGTGTGCTGTGCATTCGTTTCTGTCTGTTGTTTTATTTTTTTTTTTTTAATTAGGTTTAGTGTATGTGAGTCATCATAGACGTTTCCTTCTTTTTGTCTTCCTTAGGAAAAAAAAGACAGCTTTTAACTACTTGAGTCTCTAAATTGGCAGGATTACTTAGAACTTTTAAAAGGCATTATAGACAAGTGTTATTAAGGCAAAATGTTTCCTTACTCTCCCAGATGACCATGGCACACAATCATTTTTTCAGTCTTATCACTGTCAAGCCAATAATAAATTCACTAAATTTCTGATTAAGCACTAATTTTAGAGATGCTTTAAGAGAAACAAAATTACAATGAATGCTTCTCTAGCTATGTTATCATTCTTTGCTTGGATAGTTGTGCCAATTTATAATTCTGACTTTTGCACATGCTCCCATTATAGTAAATAATTTTAAACATAACAAGGTTCAATGGATTGTTTTTATTGTTAATGGAAGAACGTCTCACTGGAAGATTTCCCTGTGCTTAAATGATACTATTTTAGAATGAAAAGCAGATAAACTCCACTTACATTCTGTATAGTGTAGTTAAAATAATTTACAACTGTAGATGAGAATTTAATTAGCCCCAAAGTTTAAATTTTCTTTTGTTTCTGAAAGCAATTAACTGAACCTTCTTGAGGTGTATATTCTTGTATCAAGAGAGGGAGTTTTATTGTACTGTATAAAGCATTCAATCTGAGCATTACTGTGTGTCAAGTGATCAAAGCATTCATAAGTGGGTAACAGTACCAACATAACCTGTGTAATTAGAGCTCATCAAAATTACGGCTTCCCATCCTGCAGCATAAAAGTGAATCCTAAAACTGGATGCTAAGGCAGCAAATTCACAAATACGTATGTCCTAAAATCCCCATTTATTTTCAACCCTATTGTTTTATCAACTCTTACTACAGTAACTTAGCAGCAGATAATTGTTGAAACAAGTGCAAGACTGTCCAAAGGGGTTGATAGGATTGATGCTCCTTCAGAGCACAGCAGGATTAATCAGACACACTCCTGGTGGTGGGCTGCTCTACTGAGCAGATGTTTGACCCCCTACAGAAGGTTCTACTATAAAACATAGTGGTATAAGCCCCGTTCAGATACTAGGAAGAAAATTAACTTTTAGCTGCTGCAGACTTACAAAAGGGCCTCTATCTCCCACTGATTTCAAATCTGTCTTCTGTGAAAGTCAGGTCCACCCCATTGTTTCAAGAGGAACCTTTAAACTAAATGAAAATGCTTGTCTGGCAAGCAGCTGAAACAATCTGAGATACCTGTTAAAAGAAGGCAGCACAGGGAGGTGGCATTAGCCCCTTCTATTACTGCAAGGCAGCTTTGGGAAAGGTAAGTTCAGAGATCAAGATGCTGAGCAGAAGTGACCCCTGCTTGAGGCTGAATCCATGCTGGGGCCTCTCTGTGCCCCCCCCTTGATGCTCCCTGTCAGACAGGACCTGTCCTGGTTCACTGCAGTGCAGGGCAGGGCTCTATGTCATTGAAACCCAGATAGGTTTTGCAGTCTGTAACTCATTACTTTGATCCTGTTTTTATTAATTTCATAAATTCCAGATCCAAGCCATTTTCATATTTTGTGTCCCTCTTGTGAGTTCAGTTCAGAAGTGAGGCGTGGTCCTTTGGAAACTCAACTTTGCAATTAACCATTTGAGGGCATGAAGAATTATATTGTAGCATAATATTTGATTGAAAAGAAACACAGCCTGCAGTAGATAGCTTGTTAGGACAACAAGATTAGTCTTTTTTTTTTGTTACATAAAAGGATGCTTTCGTGTTGGCCAGGAACATATCTGCTCATATTGATACTGATCTTGTTTTTTTTCTCCTAATTCTAATGAAAGGAGAACGAGGCATTTCAGATTTTATTACCACAGTCACTGCTGAAACATGTATTAAATTAGAGATGTGCCAGTGCTGGGATTTTAACAATAATTCAGACAGCTATGGAACCACTATAGATATGTCAGTCTCTTCTCTGCTTAACATCTGCTTCAAATAAATCAAAAGCAGACACTGACTCACCAAGTCCACACTAAATCCTATGAACATAAAATAAATACCTTCCCAAACTACCTCTTATTAATATTATATATCTATAAATGTGGATATATTCATAAGAAGCTAAGTTTCTCAGACCAAGCACTGCTCACCATTAAATAATTGTTATCTATAATGGTAGAGTGCCTTGATTCCCGAGCTACTTTTTTAAAACAAAAATTAATTATTTATAATTTAAAGAGGAGAATAATAAATTAAAAAACACAGTTGAGAGACTTGCATTTTTTTGTTAAGGTAACAGCACAGTTGGAATGTCTTTGGGTGTATATGAGCACATATGCACCCCTCACCCACCTTTTCTAAGCCTAATTTTGTTTTTTTGGGAGCAGGACATCACAGTGCCTTACTAACCCCTCCCTACCAAAAGTAGCATAAAACAAAATTTTAAATGTCAAATCGTAATACATCTCTAGAAAGGAAACTGGGAAAGGGGGGAAGAAAATTTCCCCTCTAACATCAGGAACATGGCATTTAAGTTTATTTGATTTGCTGTTATTAACCAAATATTTTAACTATGTCTCTTGCCTATTCTTTATATGTATTTTACACACAGAATTGTCTTTGATTCTTTTCCATGAGAATTAAACTCATGTGAGAAGTGCAAATGACCAAGGCATTTGCATAAGAAATTCACCTACAACTCTTCAAAGGTACAGGACCAAAACATCCTTGTGTCCTACAATAAAGGAAAAAAGTCAGAGCACTGTTGACAAGCACAGGAACGCAGAAGAGGGCATGGAAACTGAGGATATCATAGACTCCTTCAAGCCACTGGGCAAACAGTCACAGACACAGTAAGTGACACATGGCAGCAAATTTTTCTGTGGTGGCAGCAGGAGCTCAGACAGGTGCCAGTCGCTGAGGCAGCAAATCCCTGTTCAGAGCAGCACCGAGCTGTACACACACAGAAAAGTCATTCCCCTACCCCACCAGCTACTGGGGGAGACATGGAGAGAGGCCAGGCTAAATTTGGGAAGGTAGATGGATGGGTAGCTGTCAGAAGAGATCCTGCTGTAGCTGCACTGGGGCAAATGGAAAGTACAGTAATGTCACGACTATAAGGCGCACCGGATTATAAGGCGCACTTCCAGGTTTTGGCAAATTTCTGAACTTTGTCCACGTATAAGGCGCACTGGATTATAAGGCGCACCTTTTTTTTCTCAGCGAGGTTCCATGCGTGGCAAAGTAACCAATAAGTAATGGAATCACGTGAGCCACACGAGCCCTGCCAAGCCGCGCGACTCAGCTTGCTGCTCAGCTCACACTTCCAGTTTGTCGGCAAATTTCTGAACTTTGTCCATATATAAGGCGCACCAGTTTATAAGGTGCACTTCCGGGTTTCAATCAAAATTTTAGGCTTTAAGGTGCACCTTATAGTCATGAAATTACTGTACTTCTTTGGCCCAACACACTAAATAGCAACTATCCAATTTAAAACCAAGCCTGTGCAGGGAGGAAGCTCCCTTGACTTGCACTGCCGTTTGAATTCAGACATTTTTGCCCGCATAATTTGCTACACATTTCCAGTTTAAGTGTCTCATATGAATGTACACTTTTATGCAGTTATCGTAATAATTTTTAATCATCTGAGATTGATTTAGCCCCACTTTTTAATATGTGCTTTATATTCTACATCCTTGTAAAGATTGGTGGCAAATTACTGCGGTCAGAAAATATGTTACCATAAATTTTGAGGCAGCCAAAAGAAGAGTTTACAGCCATTCCATGGTCATAAAGACTCAATTTTACCTGCTTTGAATATCAAAAAATGGCAGAACAAGCCATTTGGGACAAGGGAAAGTTTATGAAAACTGGGAGATCAGTAAGCGCTTCAGTATGCTTTGCTCAGTTCTGCGCTGATGCCCAAGTAATGTTCAGGCTCAAGTGTTTTACTGACTCAACTAACAATTATGGGCATCTCTCTAATGAGCAAGATGGTGAGATGCTAGAGATGCCCCAGGAGGGAGCAGATGGGAGCAGGAGTCCTCCAGAGCAGAGGTGCATTGACTGAGCTGTACCAAGCAGCCCAAATGCAGTGACATGATGAACTGGCTTCTGCTTCTCCTTGCCCTGTGCAGGGCAAAGATACATCCAGTGCTGCCCACTGGCCTGAGCTACTCCAATGATTTTAGTTCTCCTGAAGGTTGAGCTCAAACTGGGCAATCTTCCAAGTGTTTGACATGCTCAGTGGAAATATTCCACCCTTATATTCTTTTTTAAGTGAAAAATCAGAGGAGGGAAAGATTTTATTTTTAATACATTCTGTCAAAGCTAAACAGATATGGGAACACAAGAGTTTTCCAGAACAAAGTTTTCTTTAGAAAACTGTTCATGCTTCAAAGGCCTGAACATGGGTAAGAAGATCCTGATAATCACATCAGGGAAGCTGCCTGGGAGGTGGCAAGCCCTGTGTCTAATAGCAATTCAGACCCCATATCCTAGGTGAGTAACCCAGCCACTATCCTGATAAGTCCTCTGGTATAGCTTCCATCTCCCAGCAGAAATCGTTTAAATGCCCTGGTTTCTTTTTGCTTGGAATGGGAAAGCTTTCTGAGACCGTCAGTGCTCCCATCTTGTTGAAATGCCCAGGGGTCATTACAAAGCCATAGGACTGAACTGCTCTTCCAGTTTCTGGGGTTTTTGCTTGGTTGTTTGGGTTTTTGTTTCATTTTTTTTTGTTTACTTTGTTTTAAATTACCATAGGACTGTATTGAAAGAACATGACTGCACTTTACAGTCTAGAGACTTTTAAAAGACTGAAGCAGCAGCACAAGAAGAGAGAGGAGAACACTGAGGGGCAAAAAAAGTCCTTCTTTCTCTGCTGGAAAAATCCTGTGTCTAAACGAAGCAGGAAAAATGTAGGAGTAGCTCAGGAAAAAGAGCTAATATAGTTCAAGCATTCTGCACTTGCTCAGATTGGTGAGCCCTTCTTAGTTAACACTTCCACAAGGTGTTAACCAGCTCCGAGGATAATCATTCTTACCTTCTGAAATGAGAAATGTTCCAGGGCCAATTTCCTTCACCTTCTCCCATATAGCTCCAGAGTTTGCTAATTCAGGGTAGAAGCAATGCATATAGCACATTACTGGCTCTTGTTGGGGCCACAGATTGATCCATGTTGGGAGATAACAGGGACAGGATTTCCCACTTGGTCTTTTGAGAAACACCTGCTAAAGGAGCTACTGAAGTCTTCATACTAAAAGAGGTACAAAACAGCTTTCCAATAATGATCAGAATGGTGAAAAAGAGGTAAAATATTTATATCAACAGTTTATTACACAAAGCCAGAGCACCTCTTCTCATTTTTTCAAGTCTTATCTCCTCAAATAGGGACTCTTGTAAAAAAGAATCATACAAAGGCAGAAAGCAAGTATAACTAAAAACACAGCAAGGTGATAAAAAAAAAAAGTTGATATAAATAACAATTTATAAGGATATTCAAATATTCACATTCTTCTAATGCTGTTGTTTCTAGAAAACTCCTCTACAAAAGGAAGAGCTCCCCACAAAAGCAAAAAATCATTTTTCCTGGAGCACAAATGTGCAGGTAGCAATGCTTATGCATTTCAGTTAATGGAATATACTTTAATTATCCAAACTCACCCACAAGCTAAATGCTCAAAATTATAGATTATTTAGCAAGCTCATGAGAAGGCAGCCAGCTGAATTTCAGCTTTTTCTTTCCAAAACACAGGATGCAATATGATAGAACTATCTGTAAATGCTCGTGAGTTTCATACAGAAAGCATCAGGATTTGTTAAGGGATATTTTTAAACATGCTAATGTAATCTCTGGGTATTCTATAGAAAGATATTTTACAGAGGTTCTTAGACTAGCAGTATGATGCAGAAAATTGCCATCATATCAGGATCCTTCACTTGAACAAAAATTCTTCACCTCTTTCTGAGTTTAATTCTATTTCCTTCCTCTACAACAGCATAGATGAAAATTTGAAGCAGTGTATTCTGATGACAATATAAGATATCCATACTTTCTGATGATGAAGATTTATGTGTTTGTACAAATATACATGAGTAGATGTGTATATACTTATGGACAAAGGTACAATTGCATCTCTGTGTCTGTGTCTACATATATATATATACACACACACATATATATATAAATTTGTGCTTTTCTCTTCCATTTAGGTGAAGTGCAAACTGAAGAAGTTGATAAGTCAAAGCACTGCACAATCGCATGCAGTTCTCTTGCTGCTGCTAGGACAACACAGCCACAGCAGGAGCCTGTTTCTGTTTGGACCCAGCACTTAGAGGTCTGTGTGATGCATGACTGTGACCTGAGAACTCACATCCATGCCCTCAGTCAGGGCTCCAGACCCATCTGCTCACCCTCTGCCTTTGGCCTGCTGGACAGTGGCAGGTGTTATGCAAAGGCTGCTGCTTTCCTCACCGCTGAAAGAAACTACAAAAAAAATCACAGCAAGAGGAGAGATTTTATGATTCTGGAATCTGGATTCTTCAGTAACAACTATGCTTTTTTCATACCTCAAAAGAGGCAATTTAACTCCCCAGGCAGTATGGAGTTAGCAACATTTTAATGCTGTAATCCAAAAAAATATTAGGTACTTCTAAAATCTTTGGACAATATACCACCATCACCCTCCTCCCAAACTGTAATTGAAAGATAACTTTCTCTGTGAGCCTAAATTGGCAAGTTTCTGTGAACAGCTTATGGCCAACACAAAACCCAAAAATAACAAAATGACTTCACAGTGAGCATCATAGTTCAGTGAATTTAATTCAGCATAGCTTGAGTGGGTTGTGGTCTAATTCAGCTTATGCTTGGACCTAATCCATGAAGAACAGGGTACATGGCAATTCTGAAATTGTACAGTGTTAGGCTCACTGTAAAACAAACTGTGGACTAGCACTGTACAGCCCTGCTGCTTCTCATTAGGATCAAACCCATAATTTTTGCCTTCATTTACTCTGTAGTGTCCAATCATATTGTCTGTGTCAACACTAGAATATTTTGAGCATTATGTCTATTTGTCTGAGACTTTCTTTTGTTTCCTGGACCACATCTGGATCTGTGGGGGACTGTTTTGCACTATGAGATAGAGGTTTAGGGTCTAGAGTCAAGCCATAACAATACAACTGTCACAGAGCTGGGGTTTTTTTGTTTGTTTGTTTTGGGGTTTTTTTTTGACTGAATTTTACACTTGCTGGCAAAAGGGTTAAGGAAAATGACAGCTTCCAGACTGAAATATTTGCTATTGCGCCATGATGATAAGCCCTGCAGTCATTTATTAGACCACCATAGTCAGCCCTGGGGACTGCATTTATCAGAAACCAAAAAGGAACAGCTTAAGATGTAGTAGCCACAAGATTAATTTTGACATATGTATAGATAAAGTACTCAGTCTACAAAGATGGGCTGCTCATTCTAGCACCAAGTAGCTGAGACAATACAGCACATACTAATTTCATATATTTCTTATCTCAGGATGGGAAGTCCCCTTGCACTGATACTTTCAGTGCCCATACAGACGCTATCAGTATTCTAGAGAAATTACCTATAAACTCTACACCATTTAAATGAGATGTGCTAAGGCTCAGGACACAGCACCAGCTGTGATTGTTCTTCTTGACATAAATGCCAAAATCTTAGTTTCCTGTGTGTTCTGCCTCAGTAATGGTTCCTGCTCCAAACTGACTGACATAAATTGTTCAAGTGCCCATCTTCCTTCCTCGACAGAGTCTTGTGCAGCACATGGTGCAAATGGCCTGGCATATGCAAAATCCAGTATATGACTCTGAATGACTGCCAAGGTAGAGCACAGCCCAAATATAAGGTACAGGGGAAGAGCTCTCTGGAGGTCTTGACCCACTTACAGCATGTCTGACCTCAGACAGGGCTATCAGCTCCTCAATTCTACAGGAGCTGTGCATGCAAGTATTTGCATCTCATCGCCTGGATAACTTGGGAAGTCCAGACAGAAACAAGCATTAGCTGATGTAGCCTTCTTTTTCTCAAAGTGCTTTGAAATGATTTCTTGAGCAAAAAAAGTACAGAAAAGGTAAAAAAGGTAAGAACACAATTACTATTTCATTTTAATTTGTCAGCAGCTTACTTCTTCAAATAGTTAGGACTTTTGAGTACACTCAACTAACACTTTTCTGTGGGACACTGTGGTTACCAATCACAGTGCTTGGCACACCAAAGGCCAATGCAATTTCCCTGATACTGATCACCTTTTGGAAAACACAGGAGTTAGATTAAAAGGGTGAAATATTCCTGAGAGCCTCCAAGTTACCCATATCCCTTTGCAAGCCTCAGCACTGCAAATTCTATTTTCCTTTGGGCATTCACATATTTTCCGGAAGACAGACAGAGGTGAAGTGTGCTGCACAGCTCATAAAACCTATTCAAAACCAGAGTCATTCAAAGAGGGGAGGAGTCCTATAATTGCACCCTTCTCCCTTCTGATAAATCTTCATCAACACAGACAGAAATTGTGAGACCTGTACCGTGGGCATGCTCTTCAGTGGCCAAGTCTCAGCCACCTTGGCTGAACTTCTGATAGTTAGGAATAGCCAGTGCAGAGCACGCACTGATAACACAACAGGAAGGGAAAAATACAGCACCCACAGAGACTTCACAGCTCAACAGTCGTTGGTAAGGCTCAGGAAAAACTCAGAAGAATGAGAGAAAAAAGTATTCCCAGCACTACTTTTTACTTACATGAAATGGTTGGAAGCTTACTTCCAAGCATTTCTGTAGGACTGGTACCAAAATAAACTTCCACAATATGTTTGTGGAAAGCTTCCAATTACAAAATATAAACATACCTTAAAAACAATTTTCCCTCTACTGTGAAAGATGCTAAAGAGTACACACATTTCTTCCAAATTATTTTTTTTTTTGAGATATACAGTTGTACAAAGTAGGATCTTGCTCTCTGGAAATGAATTTTTCAGGATAAGTGAACATGTACTGGCCATAATGTTTTTTATATTGATTCAAAATAGCAGTAACAACTCCTTAGTCAAATTTGAAAAGAGTAAGGTTTTAGTGATTCTGACAGTGATCCCATTTTGCTTTCTGTTCTGCTACATTAAGCATCCTCACTCATCAGATTTCTGTGGGCTGAGTTCCTGCTTATATTTCAGTGTTATATTCCAGATTAATATGCTTTAAGCAGAAGCAATAGGTTCTCCAATTTAAAAAAAAAAGTATATTTGAAGAGAGAGACAACAACAGGACAGCCACCGTATGGGCAACATAATGCATTTAACAGTTACAGTACTTATCATAAATGATATTGTTGACTGATAACAAATAGACTATGCTTTAATTGATAGAACAGATAAAACCACTCTCCTGTCAAATTAAACTTTGGCAAACGAGTCCATCAGCCCTTTTAAAATATAGCTTAGGAAGATTAAGGTTCATATTCCAGATGGCCCAAAAATAACCACTGAAAGCTTCCAGCTAGGCTTGAATTAAGATGCCACTATATACATCCACAAATGTAACATAGTATGAATTAAGCATACAATGATGGGGAAAGAAAAAAAAATGAGGATATGAAAACAAAATTGGGAATGTTCCTTTGGCTTTAGATATCTAATTTAGACACCCAAAATAGAAGGGTAATTTCCCATGGCATCTTTTATTATCAAGAAAACGGGAATCAGTCCTACCACTTTCTGTTTTCTGGAGGAATCCTTTCTGTGCTCTCTTCAGAATCCCATTCGGTCTGGCAGCTCCATCTAACACTTAAATGTGAACAGCACAAATGATCCCCTCAGACTTACAAGAACCATCACTAACAATGATTGTTTCAGATCATTAAATGTGTTGCTGGTGGCTACTAAGGATATTTAAACAAATAGGTTTGTTATGGCACCCCACTACTTTACTTTGCATTACTTGAGAAGGGGACACTGAATCCCCAAGAAAATTTTTGTCTTCTTCTTTCCCACATTACTGAAAATATCAGATGAAGGTAACATGATTATTGAAGGAATTTTCAGAGATCTGGCAAGGGGATGGAGACAAGAAGAGTCGGTTACAAGCAGTTTTATAAGTTTTCTATTCCAATTCATGAACCACAGTTGTTCATTTTTTAGCCTGATTAGTTGCGTTGCCACAAATCCACCATTCAGATTTACAAGGAGAGAGAGAGAAATTAGGTGTTTGTATTTTATAAAATTACAAAGATATAAAAAACAGGAGTAACAATTTAGTATGCCTTACTATTTAAAGTACAAAATACACCCAGCAAAATAGAAAGATAAGTACACAAATGAAATAGAACACCCATTTCTACAAGTGTGGTGTGAAGCAATCACCAGGGATAAAGAATAATGCCTAAATAGCAGATAGAAACTTTACCCTGAGCTTCATCCTTGATACATTTTTCTGCAAGCCCACATTATGATTCAAAAGCCAGGTATCAGAGATCTGACTCCATCAGGACCAAGACTTTTTTATTTGCACATATAATTAGTCTTCCCAAGGCCTGAGTAAAACAGTGGCAGCTGGTCAGGAAATCCACTCTTTCAAACTTAAACAAACAACACAACTTTACCCTAGAAAGAAATAAAATAAGGAAAAGCAATCAGAAAAATATCATACATTTGGTACATTTTGAATGGTAATTTGGAGAGTATTTAAAAGGAATATTCTCATATTTTGAAAAAAGTCTGGGTAAAGAACTGTCATGAAAGAAATATTTAAAACAGCCATATTAAGGGGAGAGAGAAAAAGAAAGATAAATAATCCACTGAGGGGCAGAGGAGGAAATGACAGTACTAAAAATAAAGTCCCCTTCCAATAAATGTCAAGGAACAGACAGCTAGGGAAGATATTAGTTGCAAACAACTCCTAGGAGGAAGCCAGGGATTAAAAAAAATTCATCTTCTACAGGAAGAAGACAAAAAACAAGCTGAGAAACTCAAGCATAGTAAACTCTAAATTAGAAAACTATTTATTCATGTGTCTGGTCTGAATAAAGAAGGATGAAATAGCAAGTGAAGACAAAGCACCAAACCACAGACGTTTCTGACTGTGTAAAGCCTGCAACATAACATCCAGTTCTTATCATGAAGTCCAAAATAACTTAGTAAATAATATGAAAGCTTTGCCACAAAACCTGACAGACATTTTAGGGTACAGCACAAACACAAACAGAATTTGATCTGGTCACATTGTCATACTTTTGGTTCAGACTTCCTGAGGAGTCAAACCAGAATGTTTTAACAACTTGGAGTAGTTAAGCACTTCCAGTTTGGAGATCATGCTGTAGACTAAAGTGACACAAATGTTGAAGTGAGCTGGTTAAGTGTTAAGAGTTAAGTGAGCAGAGACCTCAGGGCTGACACAGGTGTGCCTGTGGGATCAGCTGTCATGCCTACTGTGTTGTACAGGAATGATCAACACAGCAAAGAGCAATTTGGAGGAATTTGATAACGAATCACATTATTTCTCTGTTTAACAAAAACTAAAAAAAGTTTCCCTGTTCATGAACACCCTGCAAAACACCATCATGCTGCTAAGCTCCTTCCTTTATCACTATCACTGGTAAGACTTTCAGACTGAGAAAGAGCATGAGCATAATGGACAAAGTGGAAACCATCCCTTTTTCAAGGTAAGAGATTTTTTTTGCCATCATCTTAAATAGCATTCAGAAACATAGAGATTGAAAACCAAAATGGTTCCAAAAAGATGCTCAAATTAACAGATGATTTTTCCACTGCTTTCTTGTCCAGAGCACTCAGGGAAAATAAGACTTCCACTACACTAAGAAGCAAGGTGCTGCATACCATGGTTCTTTTGCTTGTGCTTTGAACATTACATTAGAATACCAACAGATAACCAGCAGTCAAATGGACTGTGTTCTGTTTTGGAAAGTTTTTATGCTATCATCAGAAGAAAATAATATTTTAAGGAAGGCAACCACAGAGGCACTCATAAAATTATAAACAGATGAGAACTGAATGCAGAAGAATGTCTAACGCCCCCAAATTAGTTATCCCAAGAACAACAGAAATAGGTATGTTTCCTTTTTTTTTCCTTTCAGAAGTGCACAGCAGTGAAATTTAAATCTGAAAAGAAGGAGAACATTGCTTCCAGCTATTCACACTCATAATCTGTGAAATTTATGGCCTAAGAAGACAGCACTGAAATTAGCCATTCCTTCTTTAAATTGAACTCAGGGTTCTAGGCCTACGTAACAACTTTATGCTTTCTAATATTAAATTACAGTAAAATACAGGCAATTGAGAACCATAGATGAAGACATCACAAGAGCAAGTTTTAAGACTTTTGCTTCCTTGATTTATAAGGATTAGTCCTTGGCAAAACCAACACTGATCACAAGTGGAAGACTTTTTTCCCTTTTTTCTGCAAAACGCCCTTTTATTTTTTTTGCCCTACTGTGACATTATATTCTTACAATTTGTTATTTACAACTATAATAAAACCAAGCCAAAAAAAGAGAAAGAAAACTCCACCAGCTCAATAGACATAAAATGCAAAGGTATTAAGTTTTGCATGTCGCAACTGAAATGCACATGGTTCCATGACCAAGTTAAATCACAGCTAGGGAGTAGAATGGCCATTTTTACAGGGCACTGACAAACTGCATTTGCTAAATTAGCCAAGGCTGTTGAAACCAGATAGCTTTGAAAGAAGAAATTAATTCAGTCTGATGACAAAAAGATGAAGCAATTTCCTAGCTCTATACAGCCTATTATTGCTCAATTTTGACTGAATTCTCAGTTGGAATGTAAAAAATATAAGCAAAACCCTATTGCTATCAGAGCTGCCAGTTAAAATTTCAAAAATCAGAAGTTTCTGCTTAGTTTCAAACACAATTTGTATGTGCATAATGACTATAAGTAGTACTTCTAATGGATTTTTCTTAAATATGTAGTGGAAGATGGGAAATACATGACTTGGGCGGGTTTTAAGGAAAAACTTTTGTGATGAAACTATAGCTGTATTCTCACTTCAGTCAGAAAGCAAGAAATATTGAAGTTACCAAGTCCTGGAAGAGAAAAGGTATAAATAAAGGAAGAACGCAGAAAGAATACGGGTGAGCTGAAACTTTACTAATTATTTTCAAGTAGAGCTGTCACAGCCTTTTGACAAAATAAAAAAAACCTGAGAGAAAATACCAAAGGCAGCTCAGCAAAATCGTGGGTCATTCCATGTCTAGATACCATGGAGTTTTACTCTTCCACATCTGACTGGAAGATATTTGGCCAGTACAGACTCATTGAGAGAAAACACCAGAACAGTGAACATAAAATCTCCACCCAAAAATAATATCCCAGCTCATTATTGTACACATTAATAAGACATAACTGTTGTAACATCCACGTGGTTTATGTGTGATTTTGTCTTGGTATAACAGAAAATGCCTTCACAGGAGTGACCCCAGGAGCTGAGTGTTAAAGCAAATGGAGGAGGAAGATGTGCTACAGTTAAGAAATTAAATCAATTTTTATCTTCAACAGTTGCCTTAGCAGTCTCTTTTGTATTTCTACTCTTGATTTTAGGTGCTTTGTAAAAACAGCATCATGATGGAGGTCCAAGTTTGTGAAAGGTGGTGTTGAGCTTGGCGCCAAGGACATTTGCATACAAGTGCATGTGCATTAAGCAACCGGTTTTACACCAGCTAACGCTTATGAAACACGACTTGGTCTATGATTATCAAATATGGTTATGAGTCTCCTCCTTACTCCACTCTGCCCCCACCCCCTCCCCCCATATAAAAGAAGCTGGTTATTAAAAATGAAAAAAATTATCACTGAGTAACAAAACTATAAACCTTAGTGATTCTTATAGTCCCTAGAAACAAGAAAACTCAATGGCTCAAAAATTCTAATTTTCCTGATGGTTGGATATTGAATGAGTAGAAGCTGAGGGAGAAAAGCTAGCAATGATCAACCTTTAGACAACTTCTAAAAGATTTTCCCCATAAACATAGTATGGAGAGTATCTTTTAACCTCTTAAGGCCTTGCTGACTTGCTCCATAGTTGGGTTCTGTATCCAAAGTTGCTATTTCTGAGAAAAAAAAAAATATTTAAAGAAAGGTCAGGTAAGCCAACATACATGGTTTGCAATATGTTATCCATTCACAAAGTTGTCATTTGCAGCAGGGTGTTTTTTTAAGTCACCTTTACCAGTGACGATGAAATTCAACTATAAATGAACTAACAAATCTGCAGATCTGGACACCTTCCAGAAAAACCAAAACTCACAAGCCCTAAGAATTCAAGGTTTGGGAGCAGTTGTGCCTTTCTCCCCTTGTGGTAAAACACCTCAAGGAAGACAGATATTGCTCTTCTGTTCAGGGCTCAGTATCTCAGGAAGAGTCACGGTCTCCTGAAAGCCACTTCAGCCCTGGACTGACCTTCTTGATGCCCAGTGGCACCCGGTCATCCTCATGATGCTTTTTGCTCCCACATGCACATCTACAAATATCTGAGAAAAAATACAGTGTCATTTGACAACTCAGCACAAGAAAATTGTCCACTACTTTGTCTAAACTATTTGCTTCTTCAGTCTGAGGGCGATCAGACGCTCTAAGTCATGCATTTGAGACTGGGGAATGATTGTTTCTGTTTTGGTCAGGAATGGGAGTAAAGGAATGTTATTGTGTCCCTGATTTCCAAGTCAGGCAAACAAGCACTGCAGTTTCTGTGGTTAGCAGCTGTCTCAAGCTGGTTTATTCTAGGTATGCCAATACAGCACGGGCAGACCCATGAAATTAAGCAAAGACACTGGGAGTCCTTCTTTGGACCAAACTTACTGGTTCTTCACATCTCCTGGCTGGGTAAAGAAAGCTGTCAAATCATGCATTCTCCTTTCTATCTCCAGCATGCTGCCATCCTTAGCTTTTCACAACTGGACCCCTCTGCAAGTCCTTTAATGAGAAGGTAACACTAGAGGGTTTTTTTCTTGTTTATTTTTTCAAATATGCAAGCCCAGCTGCTCTCCCAGGACACTAGGGAGCCCTTTTGCTTTGCAGAAGTGTTGAAGTTTACCAATTCATAAGGCTAAAGCAGAAGAAAAGCCTCTCATTTAAAAAGCCATAGCTGTTGCCATAGTACTTTTCATTAAAACATACTTTGTGTGTAGAAATCCTGAAAAAACCTGAACTTTCCAACTAAAAAATTTACCTGGTTTCTGCTCGTCAGAAACCTGTGACAGGGTCTGTATTAACAGGACTCTGGTGGGCTGGAAAACAGTCCCTCACAAGCACTAAATGAGATAAGCTTTAGAGTTGGCTCTGAGGTTATCATCAAGCTTTTAACACTAAATTAACTCTAATAACTAATTAACTAATTCACTCTAGCTCAGGTTATTAGTCCCACCTGCAGAATGTTTCAAAGTGGATGGTATCTTGCTAGTTTCACTCTGAGTGTACAATCATTACAGAATTATATCATTATATTATATCTTTATTAAGAACCATGAGTTGCTCTGACTGGGCTCACTCCAGTGAGGTATTCACAGATGACAAAATTATCTATGGTAGACTTAGCTGTTTCCTCTTTTAGTTAAGTGCTTTCTTAAGAACTATGCAAATAAAATGCCAAGACACACTTCTCAGTGAACAGCTCAAGATCTCAGAGAGCACAGCAGTCAGACAACTGATAAACTCTGGCTCTTCCCAACTGCTTTTCACAATTGAAAAGCCCACCAGAAAAAAAACAGAACAACCAAACACCCAAGCAACCAACCAAAGCCAAACCAAAACCAAAAACCTAAAAAAACAAACAAGAAACAAAATAATCCGAGAGCAAAATAGCATACAGCTAGGAAATTTTGATCCTTTTCCTTACATATTTCCAACTTGTAACGAGGTCAGACTATGGATACACTTAACTTGATCGCCTTGAGTGAGTGCTTATCAGGAACACAATAAAGGAAATAATTTAGAGAATCGTGTTAATCACTCCTTCATAAATTTTATTGCACTCACAGTTTGTTTTGAGATAACAGGTAGCATAAAAAACGTGTATTTTTTCTATATTCATGCAGCTTCCTACTTTACCAACCAATGTCTTCAATATTTGATACATTTATTTTAACATCAACAGTTGCCTATTAATTTGGCAGGTAAACCCTTGCCTAAGAAAGACCTTCACTTTTCATAACTGTTTGTAGGAAGTCTGCTTCTTCTTTCATAAATTGGCAATGTTATCATTGATACAGCAGTTACTAACATATGCCATCAGCCACTGAAGCAGAAATATCCTGTTTTTTCAGGTCTTTCATATTCCTTTGGTTTTCATACAAAGAAGTCAGAGTAGCAAAATGAGAAATACTGAAACAGCAGCAAAACTGCGAAAAGAACTGAGTTCTCCACTTTTTCTTCTTAGAATAACGAAGATATTGCTAATATAGTTTCTCATCCAATAATAAACTCAAAACTAATATTACTAAAAGTAATCTCAGAAATCTTCAATACTGCAATAGAAATGGTCTTAAGTAGTGGATGGGAAGAGTTTATCAGCTGTCTGACTACAGTGTTCACTGAGAACTTGAGCTGATCACTGAGAGAAATGTGTTTTGACATTTATTTGCATAGTTCTTAAGTAACTAAGTAAAATGTAATGTTAGCAATGTGAAACTCAGGGAAAAGGAGTTTCAAACTATATTTTAAATTTTATTTTCTTCATGCTTGTGCAAATTGACTTGTCTTTGTTTTCTCTAATAGGGGAAATTCTTGTGAAATTATTTTTACCTACTTGGTTAAGTCTTGTGTAATATAAACCACACAATTTTGATGTTAATTTGTGTCCAATCTCTTCATGCAGAGACTGGGTTGCATTGCTCTGCTGTTTTGATGGGCCAAGTAACAGTCCAGTTCTTACAACGTTTGTCACACTTTTGTTCCAAAAACCCCCATGCTTTAATGTGAACAGAACAAACTCAGATCAGCATTATTTCTTACCCTTTTCTAAGTGTGTGTGAGAGGGAGAAAGGGTCTAAGGAGCACTGTGTTGTCAACTTCACAGAGTCAGGACAGCCATTCAGCCACTTCTCATTTTCCAAAAGCCTGATAAGTGCAGCTTCAACACTTTTCTGGTGTTTTCTGCAAGAAACCTTCATTTATTCATATACCCGTGCCACCAACTTCCAGCAAAGGGGCTGCACTCTGGCACCCTGAACACAGAAAGAATTTGCTGCTCATGAGAAACCTGCAGCTTTAGCAAGACAGCAAACAAGTATCATCTGCTTCACTTTGTACTCCTTGCTTTGACAGCTTTTTAGGAAAACCTCTCACTGCCTTCCTAGACTTCTTTGCTGACCTTTATTGCATCAACTTTTTACCATGCATTGTGTTCCATGTTGCAAAGAACAAATAAGAAGAAAGCAGAAACATTATAACTCGCTGCATTTTTTCATGTGCAAAGCTGAAGAACATTTCTATAGAGAAGACTTGAGGACTGATTCAGCAGCTTCAGGGTACTTAATTTCATCTAAGAAATGTGCATTCCCATCACTGCCAATTTCACACGAGGAAAAAAAGTGAAAACAAACAAATTAATCTCTGGTCCTTTATGCAACAAAATGAAAAGTTTCAGAAATTAGGTACACTGTAAGGTATAGTGTATTGTGAAACAGTCTTCTGGAGCAAAAGAGAGACAAATGTTTGAAACATTCTACTTCAATGAAAAAAGGACAATAGCACTGGAAAGATTTATTGCAGTCTGAATACTGAGAAGCATACATGACCCCAATAGGAGTTTTCTATTATAAATTTTTATCATTCAAGTGTTTCAAACTTCTTCACAATAGAATTGACCAAGTTCTACAGTTGACAAGACAAGTAGCTTTTCAGTTGTTGACATAACACCTGGTATACTCTATAGCTTCTTTTTCTCGTCTAAACACATCATTTCAAGTATATGCCGCCTTCAGAAAAAGAGCAAGACAATGCTCTTTTCAGACACAGAGGAAGCAGTTGCTCTTGAGATACTTCTCAAATATAGCTGGAGTTCTTGGAGTCCAGAGGGATGCACTTAGGGTAATGAGTTCTGCTGGGAAATACAGACATTTTAATGCTCCCACAAAGGCTTTGCAAGTTCATGCCAGCTTTTATGTTTTTAATTTATAGTGGTTTTACTGTGTCTCTTCAGCAGAGAACGCCCTTTCCCACCAACCAGCATGTTTGTGTACCCATGCTTAAACTACATTTCCAAATTGGTGTGATATTAGTTGCCATAGGACTACTGAATTGATGGTGTGGGAAATTAAGCGACTGGAAAACTAAACAACCTGTTCACTAATTTTTACTGTTTGCAAACAGCTTATTTAAACTGCTTCATATATCACAAATCATAGTTTCCCACCAGAGAGCATAAAGCATTCCACCTGCCAAAGAATTTAGCTTTAAAAAGGAGAAAAAAAACCAAAGCAGATTCCTCAGCTATGCCTAAGATTTCCAGCCAGTGGCCCTTATATTTAAAGACTTTGCAACGAATGCATACATCTCAAATGTTGGTGATTGTCAGAATTTACAACTTGCACCTTTATTGTTTTCTCTGCAGACATCCTGACTGTGATTGATTTAACTGTGCTGACCTCCCAGCTGTGACAACTGCCTGTCCCACTGTCACCTGCTAATAACAGTCGTATATTTAGCTGCATCCCCCAACTGCATACTGCTGGTAGATGTCTAATAAGTTATTCAACCTGGATTTAGGCAAGACATCAGAGGGTTTGTGTCCTAATAACATTCCCTTAAGCCATCCACCTTCTTTGCCTTTTAAGTTGTTTACTAACGAAGATAAATGAGCCTGCCTAGGCAGGACAATGACAGTAGTTGGCAGATGCATTGCTCACACAGCTGACCCTATTCAATTTTAAAACAAAATAAATCTATGCTGTTTTGTTTTATGTATGACTTATTAAATTACTGATATGGAACTTGTCTGTCCCAGATTGCAGGGCACCACTAATGCATCAAGCTGCAGACACTACGTAGCCTTAAAAAAAAAACCAAACAAAAAAGGTTTACATTAAAATTAACATGAAAAAGAGACAGGTTCAGATAGAATGAGAGATGAGGGGAAAAATACAAAAAAGTCTGGTCTAATTGCTTTCTGGGAAGCCAATATGCTATCAACTGCCATGATTTACAAAGCAGCTGATGACTGGGAAAGACAGCTATGACACATTAAAGCTATTCATTCAGAAGGTGGAATCACAATGCTTCAGAAATTGCTGTATCCAAAGAGTTTTTGTCAAACCTCCATAACTAGATGCACTCAGAACATCCTTTGAAAACATTGTAGCTATTGCTGATTAAAAAAAGATCCATAAATACTATTAGTTTGAGGCTAAACATTTCTCAGCTAGAATTGGGAATTTAGGAAGTCATAGTCATATCATAAAAAGGCTTGTGTTTGAAAGGACCTTAAATTAATCTAGTTTCCAATTCCCTGTCACAGGCAGGGACCAGGTTGCTCAGGGCCTCATCCAGTCCAGTTTTGAATGTTTCCAGGAATGGGACATCCACAAGTTCTCTGGGTAACTTGTTCCAATTTCTCTCCACCCTCACAGTTAAGACCTTCTTCCTAATATCTAACCTAAATCTTCTCTTTAAGCTTAAGCTTCTTTTTCCTATTATTGCCTGCCCATAAAGAATAAAAATTGCTCTCACTCTGTTTTGCAAAAGCTCTTAAAATATCCAAAGGCTGCTCTGAGCTCTAGCCAGAGTCTTCTCTTTTTTGGGGCTGAACAGTCACAACTTTCTTGGCCTGTCTTTATAGGAGAGATGTTCCAGCTTTCTTATCATCTTCATGGCCCTCCTCTGGACTTTCTCCAGCAGGTCCACGTCCTTCCTGTGCTGAGAGCTCAGGCTGGATGCACTCTCCAGGTGAGGTCCCACCACAGCGGAGCAGAGCACAGCAGAGCAGAGCAGAGCAGAGGGGCAGAATTCTCTCCCTTGCCCTGCTGCCCATGGTGCTTCAGAGGCAGCCCAGGATGTGGTTGTTCTTCTGGGCTTCAAGCACACTTTGCTGGTTCAGGTCCAGCTTTTCATCCATGTGAACCCCCAAGCTCTCAAATGACTTCATCTCTCAGTCTGGTCTCGTGTCTGGGATTGCCCTGACCCAGGTGCAGTACCTTGCACTTGGACTTGTTGAACTTCATAAGGCCCTTGGATTCTTTTTTTGTTCTTTCTTGTGAAAGGTGCAACAGGCTGCTCTTAGGGTTGACAAAAAGAGACCTTGCAAATTTATATGCAACCACAATTCTAATCCAATCCATGGGAAGATGACAATAATTAGTATGGGCTTGCAAAACAACCCTAAAACTATTTAGCAATTTACTTCCAGGTGGGGTGGACATTTGGTCCAGTCCCTACCACCACAGATCTTGTGTCTTTTTTTACAGCAGCTCCAAATATAGAAGATCAGAATGCAGTCAGGGAAGGTCTATATGACACAAAGATTCATTCAGGAAAAACTGTACAGAACAACAAAATGTAAAGAAGCCTTATCAGGAAACCCTTGAAAAATACCAGCATCCAGAACATGTAAAGGCACAAAACATGGGGTTTGCTGAATTCTTCAGGTTTTTTTTCTACATTTCTAACAAAAACCAGTTGTTCATTGTTCATTGCATTTTAAGAGAAGGTTCTGTAATCATTAAATTAGACACTAAGAAATAAAACATCTATTGCTCGATCTGCCAATTAATTATAATTTTCTCCCTTTTAGACCAGCTAAGCAGTATGAGCCATCCCATTTGCTTGGCTGCAGTAACTCAGTTTTTGCCCCCAGTGGACTTCCCTTACTTCCTGAGGTAACAGCTAATTCTGAGACATCTAACTAAATATATCTAACTAAATACCAGTCCAAGAAATATTGATATTGTGGCACAAGTCATAGTCAAGCCAGAAGCTAAAATGTTTAAAACTACAGAAACATATGTAGAATGGAACACTTTTGATTCAGCTTTTGGTAGCTGCCACATGCAACTGCTGTATATTAACACCAATCTACTCTCTGTGAGTCTAGATTTCACTAGCCTATGTCCCAAAAAACTAAATGCTACCTGATATAACACTTGATTGCAAAAAACATTGTATTTTTACAAATGGGGGCATAGACCCATGAACAGATCTATTATCATATTCAATTTAAGTTTCTTTACACATTAACATTATTTCTGAAATAGGACTGAATTTTCCACTTCGTCCACCAACACATGCCTAGTGAGAATCAGTAACACTACTTCAAGCCTTGCTGTCTCAGGCACAAAAAGGAACTCACTTGTGCTGTTTCATTTTGGTTTCATTACAGAGGCCAGTTTGAGCAGAAAAAAACAGCATTCCCAGCCATTTGGGTACAGGAACCTGCCCACAGCTTTGCATGTGTGCAGAGCAGGGTTTTAAGAAACAAATAAGGAAAACTAATGATTATGCTAACAGGATTTCCAGACATCTCTAATTCCAACACTCCCATTTTTTTCTCACCCTCATTTTCACTCTCTTTGTATTTATTGTTCTGTCAATAGCACTATCCTCAGAAGCTGCCTTGCCTATCAAGCAAAATATTAAGATAGACGTGGTGGTATGAACACACTGAATCATAAGCTTTTACTCATTAAATGGTCCAACTGGCTTAGCAGGAATAACACAAAAAAAACCAATTGTGTGGAATACAGAGAATACAGATGATGACAGGAAAGCCAGAAAGAGAAATCAAGCCTCCTGCATAAGAACTGCTTGATAACAACACAATTTTTAATCAATAACTTCCTTTGTGTGGCTAATATAAAGTTTAAATGAACTTCAGACAAAGCTAAGTAGATTTTTCTTAATTGGCATTCAAATTATTCTGTCTGTCTTCTGCATCCTTTTCTAAGCTAAAAGCTGTGGGTTTTTTTGTGGTAGCCTTACTGGGAACTTCACTTTTCTATTTTTCCATGAGTTCAAACTAGTACCTTTCCAAGACCCTCTTATATTACTTTACAGTTTTAGACATTCCTGCATTACACCCCCAAATCATAAAGCAAGTAACCTTCACTCATGGAAGTTCTGTTGCCTTATAGAAAGTGGCCATAAAAGTTTCTCTGATAAGCTGAGTTTTGTGGGAAAAATGGAATAGAAAAAAATTGGCCTAACAAAAAAGGAATAGTATAAGAGAAGAAACACAATTTTTTCTGACACTGATGAACTGCATTTTATCTTTCTGAAAGACACAGCTGAATAGAGTATATTGCTTTGTTTACAGGATATATTTGATATATTAATTTCTTACATATATCATAAATGGGATGTCTTCAGCACATTAAACAATTCCACATGCAGGAAGACTCTCTGCATTTGCCTGGTGTAGAACAAACAATATAAATGATACCTTAAAATATAAATTCCATTTATTCCCAAATGAGACCTGTAGTTCAAATACACTTTGAAAAATTTAATCTTTAACTGAATTGTGGATATACTATGGTCAGTACCCAGAATGAAGACTGTCAAAACAGAGCCCAAGAAGTGACAGAGTTCTGCATGTGATTCCCATTTCTTCTGAAAATCCCTTCAGATGGAAAATACGGCATCAGCAAAAGTCAGGATCAATGCTTAGAATCTCCATATTCATCTCTGAGACTGTATTAAAAAGCAAACAGCTCCTGATCAGTTTTGTATTTTTTAAATACTATCCACTCCCATGTATCCTTTTCTTTCAATAGCAAATGCAAAAAACTAGTTTTTGAAAGATTTCAATGTCATGTCTAACAGACAAGACAATTCAAAATCTTACAACGCCTTTCCCTTCACTCCATTCTCTCTGAACAGCCAATAGCTCTTGTCCAGGAAGACCATCCATTATCACAGTGACAGTTATTGATTTTAATTAAAGTAGCAGAAAGAAGCTGAAAATATTAAGCCCTATTCTTTCACGTTCCAGGAATCAAAATAAATGATACTGAGAATTTACAGACACAAGCACATATTTATGCCTATGTCCAAAGCTACAGCCAGTCTGCACAAGAGATGCCAAGAGAGAGCTCCAAGAGGTTTAATTAGTACAGAAAGCTGATTTGATGATAAGTACAACATGTAATAGTCTTGGCACCAGCAACTCACCAGGAGAAGTGAGTCCCCATTGCAGTGAAAAACTTGATGGGCAGCAGTAGTCACTTGATTTGTTTATACAACCAAGCAAGCTGTTTTGCCCCTTTGTTCCCCCTCCATTGCTTATTCCATGCCTGCAGAGAAAGAAAGTGTTTGGGTTAACATCCAGCAACTCACAATTACAAGTTGAAATGCCTGCCAACTGCATAAATCTCACATGAAAAGGAAAAAGGGTTTTTCCTACAATAAAACACCCAGGTACACACACGTACACAGAAAGGAGTACAGTCTGTTCCTAAGCTAACTGTTCTTCCTTGTATATCCCCAGGTTGCAGAAAAATATTTCAATTCCAGATTTGAGAGAAGTAAGCAGGTTCAGAAAGGCAGTGTTGCATGTAAGCTTGCAAAACATGATTTTGTTGAGGGCTTGGGTTTTTTTTCTGGCCCATCAGAAACAGCATCTTATAGCCTTGTTGCCCTGCAAGAGCTGATGAAATGATGTTCACCAGGCACAGAGCAGACTATTGGGTAAGTGCCAGATACAAAGGACTGCTACTCCAATGATTAAAAAAAATCCATTCATCTTTCAACCTCCACCTGATCAATGGGCTAAAATTGGTTTTAAATGTGATCCCACTGTATTTTAGAATAAGCTGACTAAGGACAGACTTTTGCACTCTATCTTCACCCTTTTAAAGATTTCATATCTCCACTGTTATGTGGATAAATTAACAGAATTTTTTCTGTGTGTTACATTTTCTTGGTAATCTCTGCAGTAAAATAAAGTGATTTACCCAGTGATTGTCAGGTGTAAGTGCTTATATATTAATCAGCAATTTTACATATCAGGGCAATTTTTCTTACTTTCTCTCAAACAACAGAACTATGATATCAAATCCATAACAGCCCTGTTCCATCTGTAAACCTATCTGGTTTTCTTAGTAAGTGCCCTTGAAATACTGATACATTTGGGGAAAAACATGTTGCAAATAAACAAGTTTCATATACAGCATTTCAGTTTTGAATGCAAGAATTCATCCTTTCAATCTGAAATTCTGCTGCATTCCTGTAACAGATATCTCTGTCTTGCAGGTTGTAGGATATTGTTGTCACCTGAATATTTATTCCTTTCTCTACAATAGCTTTTGAACAGATACCTCCCTTCAATAAATGAAAGATGTAATAGAGAAGCTATTTGGAAGCATGAAATTTATCCATCTTTTTTTACCCCTCACAAAATTGAATTTGGCCATTTCCTTGGTGTTCCTCTTCCATTTGATTATCTGCATCTTATGGGCATAGAGGTTTCAGGGGACCTGATGTGACTGTGGCTCCTTTTGGAGAAATGTGCTGAACAAGCTTTACTGCTCCTGCTGTCTGAGTGACAGGCACTGAGCACAGGTGTCTCTGCTGAGGGTCACGGAGGAAAAACAGCTACTTCTGATGCACCCTGAAATAAAATAAAAGCAATTCCATGCTAATCAGGAGCATCATCTGAACCTGTGACACTTCTTCCCAAACAACAATAAGAAATTCACCACATACAACAATCTTCTGCCACCTAGAGAGAGACTTGGCAGAAAAATGGTGTAAAATCAGCAATTGCCACTTATTCAGTTTGCACAGGAAAAAAAAAAAAAAACAAAATAAATTGTTTCCACTCATTTAGAGCTTTAATAAGGGAACCAGGATGCCAATGTTTCCAGCATGCACTGTCTGGGGTAGACTGCAGCATAAATCTTCATCAATCTTGAAACCAATTACTGCTCTTCTGTCCATCAGAGCAGACATCATTTTCTCTGCATGAATATTCATTAATCAGACCATTCTACACTGCAGGTGAGTTCATAGAGGCCTTTCTCATCATGAAATGCAGGCTAAAACTCACTACAGCAAAAATACATCGTAATTCACATTGTTGAATTTTGCCAATATATCTCAATCCATTCACAGCATCACTGGAAATTATCAAGACAAGTCATTTCTTGGCTTGGACTTAATTAATGACTGAAAGAGAGGGCACAAAGGGTTTGGGGAAGATGTGCAAGCATTTACCTACCAACAGATGTCCCATCAGGGAATGAGCCTTGAATCATAGCATGAACAGTAGAAAAATAATGGTTTGGAAACCTTGTACAACTAAGAGATTATTATACCAGTAAGTGAAGGGAATGAGGAATGCTAAATTTCATGCTACTCTGTAGGATGTATTGAAAAAAAAATATTTTTTTCCCAAAGACATGAATCTTTGCAGGTTTTCAAGAGCTCCATGTCTCGCTCTCAGCTGACAGAATACTGTCACCTTGGGGTTATATTGAACAGAAGTAGCTATTGATTAGAAAAGTGTTTGCAGATTAGGAGCTTTGCAAAAGAGTTGCTCAGCAATCTCTATTAATTGGATATTTTCAGCACTCTAAACTTAATTTCTATCTCCATTTAAATGGGTCAATATTGTGGAAACAGCTAGAAAACAGGCACAATAAAACTGCAGTTTCCTTCCCATTCGTTTGGATCAGTCTAGGCAAAAGCAGAATGTATGTACCTTAACTTAAATAACCACTGGCCTCATGCTCCATGGAAAGGCTGTAATTGTTTCCATTTGGCACTGTATCAGGGATTCATGGATTGTACCAAGTTTACAGCATCACAGCTTGTCTCAAAAAGGAATCTCTGGTGATTGCCTGGTCCAAACCCCTCAGCTCAAGATACAGCAAGTTGTCCAGAATTATGAACATTTGGGTTTGAATATCTCGCAGGCTGAAGACTCCACAACCTCTCCACGCAGTGGAGTTTCTCCTTATTCCAGTATCCTGACTCTTTCTTTAGCAAGATGCTTTCCTTGTGCTGAGCCTTCTCTTCAAAGGCAAACCATCCCAACTCTCAGCTCCTCTCTCTCTGTGTCCCTGTATGTACTCCCTTACTCATCTTTGTGCCCTTTGCTCCAGTATATCCACGACTCCTCTTGTACTGGAAAGATCTGGACACAGAACTCTAGATGTGGCAGGCATGACTAGAGCCAAGGATCACCTCTCTCGAGCTGCTGGCAGTGTTCTTCCTGATGCAGCCTTCTTTGCCACAAGGGTTTATTACTCATGCTCATGCTTAATGGTTTTGGTCCACCAGGGTCCCCAACATCTTTTCTGCAAAGCTGCTTCTCGTCCCCTGGTCTGTACTGGTGCATGGAGTTGTTCTCTGGATCCTGCACATGTCTTTGCTGAACTTCATGAGCTTCTCCTTGGTCCATTTCTCCAGCCTGTCACAATGCCTTCAAACACCAGCACAGACATCTGGCTATCAACCAGCCCTCACACTTTCCCATTGCCTTCAGACTTTCTCAGGCTGCACTCTATCCCCTTGTCTAGGTCAGTAACAATAGTAGTGTGCCAGTGTTGACCCCTGGGTACCCTGCCAGTGCCTGGGTTCCAGCCAGACTTGATCAAGCCCCTATCACAACGTGCTGAGGCCAGCAGTTCAGCTTCTTTCCAGTCTAATAAGTTGTTTCACCAGTTTGTCTACTCTTGGCCACTTTTTAGACATCAAGATCTCCAGAAAAATCAGGTTCTATTAAATTCTGTTTCTAGAAGGATGAAGCAACTAATCCTCACAGATTGTAACATGAGTACTCGAATTTGCTGTGCTGAAACAAGATGACTGCTCACAGTAATCTTGTCAATTTTGCTCCTCAGTTCTGTAGGAAGTGCTGAATACAGATGAAGAGCAATTAGACCATCGAAGGAATCCCACTGTGTTTCTGCCCTCAGAGGTTAATATCCCAATGTGACTAAAGGAGAAATACTGAGGACATTTTCTGAAAAACAACATGACCTTTAAGAGGAAAAGAAAAATCTTCTTTTTCTTCTGCTATACAAAGCAGAGAGCTTCTGCTTGAAATTGCAGTGAATCTGAGCCTTAAGCTAACATCTGGAGACTTGCACATCTGTAGCTTAACTAAGAATCAGAGCATTTTTAAGTAACTCTATCTTGTAACACTGTTTTTGTAACACCGGATAGAAAGACATAACATTTTACAGGACTAGTAAAGGTAGGATGGAGACACCAAATGAAAATATGTCTAGTTTAAGTTCATCCATTTACTAATTCTCAAGGTTAGCCAAATTCTTCAATTCTTAGAAACACAGCACTATTCAATGCTTAGAAATACCTGAACACCTTATGACAATTCCAATAGGAAAAAGCTTTTTATAGCTCTCCTGTACCTACTGAAGAGGAATAAGAGATTTCCCATAACAAAAAAACATGGACACAAACTCCCAGAATCCAAGTCCTTCTGATCATTGGTCTTACAGAGGGAGAGATAACTTTTCACATGTTTGAAAACACCACCTGCTCACACTTGCTGAGGCATGAAGTTCTGCAGGAACATAGAAATGACTGTGTTCTTCTCTCATTCTGTACAACTGCTGTAAATGTCAGTGCTTTGCTCATCCAAGTCCCACTGAATAGCTAAAGTCACCAGTACAAAGTTATCAGTACCAAGTGAAGATAAAACTCTGCTAAAGCTTGTTTACAAGGGATAATTGTGCCCTTTCTTTCCCTTGACAGATGTAACCATTTCATCCATACCCATTACCTGCAGTGAAAAAACCAAATTGTTTGAATGCACCTCCCTTAAATTCTTAAATCCCTCAGTCTCTCAGCAAAGACTTTTTCATGCTGTTTTTGCTGTGACAATATGATGTGTGCTAATAACTTCCTGATTTCCTGCCACTGGTGTCTCAGCAATTGTTTTTATAACATGGAGTTCTCTTTGAAGATTATTAGTCACTGTCAAGGGTGACCTGCTAGCTCTATTGTTAGTGGTTAATAAATGATTTTTCTTTACATAATTTATACCAAAAATTAAACTCTAAAGGTTATGCTAGATGTTACCATTCCTAAAGACCAAGTGTAAAAGTGCAGGTATTAAAAAGGTGAGACACATGAAGCAGCACAGCTATTCTTGAGCAAGCATTAATAATTAGATATTACTTTGGAGAAAGGGCAATGCTTCATCTGAAGATGAAGTATTATCTTCAATATCTCTTTGTGCAGTTGGTGGAACATTCCCACTGATTGTGCTTCTAATCTCAAAATAAGTTGGCAGGTTTGCCCTTTTCTAGCTGAAATATAGTCTCTTCTGGGAAACCTTTACCAACACTTCCTGACAACTGTTATGTCCTATTAAAGGCTGTTCACTGATATTTGTAGTATCTTAAATACACACTGCATTATTACAGGTGAATTCTATATCTGCTTAAAGATTTTGCTGAAAACAAAAGGCAAACGTTTCTAGAGGCCATCTGGGTTTAGGAAGAAGGCTCACTGCTGTGCTAGACTATTGCTGTATTTTATGGAGTTGCTTCAGGAACAGCAAAGTCAGCTGGGGATGAAAAACAGGCAGGTGTCAGACTCCAGGAGAAATGTGGTCATTTATGATCTCCTGCTCTCCAAGAGCAAGAGGGTTCCACAGACACATTTGATAGAAAAACCCCAGTATGACTGAGCACTACATCAGAGTAATATGAAAAAAAAAAAAAAAAAAAAGGATGTCTTTAGGAAATTCCTCTTTATGTGGAAGAAGTGTTATCTTTTTTTTTCTTGTTTTGTTTTGGTATAGTTTTGCTCAGTTTAAGAAAAAAAAACCAGCCAAACTGTTGATCACTTGAGAATATACAATATTTCATTGCTCTTATGAAAAAGGAATATGCACTTTAGCCTCATTTAATGGTTGGAAAGACTTACCTTGTCTTCAATCATGTAATTAAAAAAAAATAAAATCTGCTTGCTTGCATTATTGAAGAAAATATACCAGAAACTAATGCACTCATTAAATTATCCCTTTAGGTCTGGCAAAACGGTCCTCACTCCATTCTTGTCAAAATTCTACCCTGGAACATCTGATGTCAAGACAGTTTAGCTTTTATGTTTGTTGTAATTTAAGGTACCCATTTGTGCTTACCACTGTAGAAAAGAACTGCAACAATTAGTTAAAAAAAAAAAAAAGAAACAAAATCCCAGAAGCTTCAAATTCTTTTGAGAAATTAGAGTTTAGTAAAATATTTCCACTAGATGAATTATTGCTGAGAGTGTTACAATATTGGCTAGCAGACAGCAAACTGATAAGATCCAACTGTCACAATTCAGAAAAATATATAAAATAAAGACACATCACATCTGTCACGCATTCCTGGGCCAAAAGGCAAGGGTCACTGGAAGGTAATTGCATATAAAGTGCTATAGCATTAAATAATTATTTAATCCCTTTTATGTTAATAGCCACATTTAATCATTAAGGATGGTCAAAATGGTTTTATCAAACATGTTTTGGCTAACCACAAGCTCAATAGACATATTCTGAAGACAATGTTTGCATGAAAGGAAAGTTACTTGCCTTTGTATGCAATTGTATAAATGGATTTAGAAACAGCACCAACCTGTCTCTATTCAGTCTTATTCAGGAAACCTCATCCCATCTATTTCTCTCTGTGAGCCAGCACGTCCTGCTGAGGTGTGTATCCTGTGCTCCTGTGGCTCTCCAGCAGAAAAAAAAGAAAAATGTGTGTTCAGCAAGAAAAACAGAACAGTGGGGCATTTGCAGCTTGTGATAGTCTTAAGTGTTATGCACTCAACTGCAAAATATAAAATCCCATTAGCTTTTTCATTTGTTTTGTGAAAAAACCACCCCAACCTAGCACAAGTTTAGCTTGTTTGCTTACCATCACAAAAAAGTATTTTCTAATATTTATTGCAAAAGACATAACCTTCATTGCTACTAGTGATTTAGCCACACTCTATGAAAATAATTTTAAACAAGGATTAGAACTTGTGACCTTCAAGTATAATCTTATAATAGTGAAATTTGTAAATTATCCTCTAAGGCTAATTTAATGACATGAGTTGAATAAATTGTTAACTTCAGCTGAAAAAGTATTTTCTTCATATTTTGCAAGCCTCATTTCTTTGTATTTCCCTTGCATACAAAACCTGTACTTACTAAAGGAACAATCACAGGCAGAAAAATCACAGATATACACTAATACAAGTGGTTTATTTTCATGTAACACTTCAAGGAAATGGAGTTTACTGTGTGGGATCTGAGTCTGGGTGTCCTGTGAATTCCCTCAACAGCAAATATATGTAAGAAGTCACTTATATCATGTCTCTGAGAACACAAACATGTTTTCACATCTAAAATTTATTCTACAAAATAAATTAAATTAGATGCTGCCTACTTTGTGAAGTAATTAAACCAACACACCCACACAAGTGACTTTGAGCTGTCCGACTATTTTAATAAATAAGAATGGCTTGAAGGGAACAGATTTCTGAAAAAAACAAAAATATATTCAGCCTTTGGTCTTCTTTCATTTTGTTTACTGGGAGGGGGAAAAAAAAGTTGTGAAGAAAATACGAGTAACTAGGTAATAAATTTTGGAACTTCCACATCCCCCAAAAAATTCTAGAAGTATAGACTTTATATACGATGTACTATAGTATAGTATAAAACTTTCACTTTTATGCATGTCAGACAGATGAAATTGATGAAAAGTTGACTGGGGCTACTTAAAGCCAAAAATCACATGCACAGTCCACGCTGAGCTTTAGTTTGCAGGAGAAAGAAGAAGCAGAAAGTGTTCCAGGAGACTGTAATTACAGAATAAAATGTAGGTGCTTATATTGTAAAATGTGAGTCAGTCTACAATCCAATTAAATATGTCTCACTTTAAAAAAAAAAAACATTTTGCAGTAACAATAAGTAATTGAGCCTATGAGAGACAGGCCTATAGTGTGAGTATGACTATGCATCTCTAAGTGCTTATGAATTGAAAAGATAATTTAAAGGATTTTCTAGGCAGCTTGAAATCCAGAGTCTGGTTTTGACAGCTTAATGGGGAAATGGCAAGAGAGAGTGTGTGTAAAAGGCGGTGTGCAAGAGGGCATGAGAAACAGTGAGGGTGAGCAAGACAGCATGAGAGGGGGAGAGAGCAAGAAGAGGGAGCAAGAGCAAATGGGAAAGAGTGTGAGAGCAGGCAACAGTGATTGCAGGAGTGACAGTGAGGGCAAGTGCAAGCAAGAAAGCAAGCACATGAGAGCACGTAGGAGAAGGAGGCCTTGTCTAAAACGTTCAGTAATGTCAGCCATTAATAACAGATGTAAGAAACTATCTTGTCTGCAGTGAACTGTGTTTTGACCCACTTAGTACAGATGTCAAACATGACCTAGCACAGTAGGGCTGGAGCAGTGAAGTTCAGCTTCTAACGCTGTGTTTTAAAGCAGTATCAATTAGTTGGATGAAAATCAATTTTAAAATAATCAACAGAAGCCAAGAGAGGCAAGTAAAACCTGATACAGGGTGTGGGTTTCTGCTGCTGGTGATTCACACTGGCAGAGTTTGTGCTGCTTCTCTGCCTCCTTTGCAAAGCACAGTGTGCAAGCACTTGTTGATTAAATGACACAACTTATGTAGAGACTAAGCTGCTGCCCTGAAGCATTCCCATTAATCATTCCTTTTGTATTTCAGGCCAAATTCACAGTAGACTCCATGATAGAGGAATACACATACAAGCCCTGGACCATTACAGTAATTTCACGACCATAAGGCACACCGGACTATAAGGTGCACCCCCGGGGAGTCGGCAAAATTTGTAACTTTGTAGATCAGATAAGGCGCACTGGACTATAAGGCGCACTTTTGAATTTGCAGTGAGGCTCCACCCCCAGCTCCCCCGGCACGGTTGCTGGCCGAGGCCCCGCCTCAACCTGGCAGCCATTGGCCCCTGGGCCTGCCTGTACTTGGCAGGGGCAGTGCCGCGAGCCACCCGGCCCGCCTTCACCCGGCAGCCATGGGCCCCTGGGCCCGCCTGTACCTGGCAGGAGCGGTGCCTCGGGCCCCCAGGCCCGCCTGTACCCGGTGGGGCTGGGGCATGCCCGACGTTGCTCTGTGCTGCCTCACCAGGGCTGGGCTATGCCTGCCGCTCCTCTGTGCCCCCTCCACAGGGCCGGGGCATGCCTATGGAGGGGCGGCTCCGCCTCCCCGGGCTGGGGCGTGCCCACCGCCACTCTGCCCTGCCTCCACCTGGCAGCCGTGGCCCTGCCGGCTCCACCTGTCGCTCGCAGCTCTCACTTCCAGGTAGGCAAATTTCCGAACTTTGTCCATCAGATAAGGCGCACCGGACTATAAGGCACACTTCCAGGTTCGGGGTAAAAGGGTGCGCCTTATAGTCGTGAAATTACTGTACATAGATCAAATAATTCTGAAGGGTATAATCCCTCTAGTCTGTTTCCTATTGTCACACCCCAGACCCAGATGGAAATGGGCTTCTGGGACAGCTTCTGAGAGCAAGCATGTAGTTCAGATCAGTATTTCCCACACAGAAAGGAAATCTCTCATATTACATCCGAAAAAAGGGAAAAAAGCTGGGGAAGGAGTAGGAGTGGCTCTGAAACACAGCTGGGAATTAGCTAGCTCCAGTGCTTGCAAGAAGCAGTTTGCATTTTGGTTTCACTATGGATGAGTTCCTGTATCCTGTTACATACTTTCTCGTCTAGGATGTGCAGTATTTCAAGTCTGATGTCCTTTGGGGCATACCTGTGACCTGAAAGTACATCCTCCTGTCTGTCCCACATGATGCCAGGAGTCTCTCTATTCCTTGTTGCCAGGAGACTTTTTAAAATTTTGCTTTGAAATAATTTAGCTTGGCTTCTAAAAGTAAGAACTGAAAATATAAATAATTACTGATCCAAGCACTGAACAAATTAAGGTTTCCTCACTTGTAGCTATGCTGCATGGTACAATATTAAAAAGCCAACCCACACTGAATAGAAGTCTGCTTGCCTAGCACCCTTCCAGGAGTCTGCTTCTCAAACATCCTTCAGCCTTCTGGAAGCAGTAAAATGCTTCTGCCAAAGGCACAGAATAATTCTGAGAGAGCTAAAAAAGACTTTTCATAGCTCTAGGATTAACGAGCTAGGTAGCTTGTCACTATTTGCTCATTATAACAAAGCTCAGAACAGTAATGGCTAAAAGTCATTAACTTCTAGCAGCAGCTCAGTGACATATGGGAAGAACTGGTGGCCTCACTCACTTCTTAGAGCATGTAACATTTCTCATTTGTCAGCCCCAGCAGAAAGACCACAGTTTGAAGGCAGACTGGAGAGCTGCTTTCTACATCCCATCTATTACATCTCACAGAATTTGGAAACTTCCAGAGGAGCTGCTGTGGCTGCTGGGATCTCTCTTCCCTGAGTTGCACACATTCAATTCAAATTAGGTAATTTGGCAGCTGGATACTGATTTCAAGGCTAAGGGATTCTTAAAATAAAGCAACTCCCAAATCACTATATTTCTTAAACAGCCATAGCAACATGGTCAAATGCACTTACTGCTCAATCACACTCTTTATCCTAAATCATGGCTCTTCAGTTTTCTCTCTTCCATTTTGAAAACCTGAATAAAACCTCACAGCATTATTTTTAATCACAACTGTACCTGAAACAAGTTGGAATTTACAGAACTTGGGATTTACCAAGAAGTGCTAACACACAGCAGCCTTGAGCTACTTCTCAAAAAAAGTAAAAAACCATGAAGGCAACTGGATAAGTTTATATTAAGTTTAATTTGGGTTCTTTGTTTTGTTTGTTTTTGTTTCGTTTTTTTTCATTCATAGGAGTATCCATTCAAAATCACAGTAGTCTGAACAGAAAATCTGCAGTTTGATCAATCGTTTGGTCACCCAGTGCTGAAGTACATTTGTCCCTTCAGAGTGAGCAGGAGCATTGTCAGACTTGTGGCAGCCTGTGAGTTGAAAGGTATGAAATATAGAGAGACAGAGAAGAAAGCCCATACCAGAAATGCTGAAAAGCTTTCGAGTATGTAATTTTTTCTTCCAGTAAGCACTGAGACAAGAAAGGGCTTGAGGATCTTTGCAAAAGTCTCTACCATGTTTTATACTATTTAGGTGGCAGTGGTTGACTCCAGAATCCAAGTTACAAAGCTGTCCTTGTGCAATTCCCATTTGCACACAAAATGTGTCTTCTTTCTATTAGGAACAGACAAATTAAAAGTTTCATGGTGAGGTAAGAAACTAGCCTGGCCACAAGTTTCAGCCAGTTTTGCACTGTTTTTAAAAGAGCTCTAAGTTGTCCTGCCCTGTACTCTACCCTGATGTTGTTACATGTCTGCGTTTATCCTAAGTAGGAATAAAATCTAAACCCCTAAACCCAAACAACTTAACCCAGCCACTTTGCCTTAGGGTGTACAGTTGCTTTTCCTCAACACTTCTTCTCTAAATAGCTGCACCACTTTGAGAATCAAAACAGCCAGTGACAGAAATTGCCACAACATTTTGGTCATGTTGTTTCTTTTGAACTCAAGTCAAGAGCTTAGGAACAAAAATACATGCTTTCTTTGTTTTTGTTTTGTTTTTTTTTTTTTTTGCAATGAAATGCTTAGTATGAAGAGCATGTTTTACTTCCATTGCTGTTCATTAACACCAAATCTTTTAACCACTGAGTAATTCACTGCTGCCTACGCTGACAGATAGCAAGCCTGACATACACAGCTTTGTTTCTGTGTGGCTTAATACATGGCAACTGAAAATCTTGTACTCAGTCCAAGTAGTTCAGTGTGAAATCAGGACAACTATTTTTCTACAAATTCAGAATCCATTGCTGAAACTTTTGGGCAGTATTACTGCTCAGGTATCAGAGAAGATACTTAGACATAAGACACTTTTACCAGCAAAACCATACATTCCTACAACTTTATGTTATAAGAAAAGGTCAGTTGTATTTTAAAAGTAGAAATACGAAAAAACTAGAAGAAGAATTAGTGGAAAACTTTAAGCCAAGAACTTAAGCTGAAGTTTCTATTTCATTATGTTAACTGTAGTATACACTGAGCAAAGGAAGTCAGTAGATCCAGAACATCTAGACAGGGCAAAGCAGTAGCTTAAATGTCACACTGAAAATATGAGAGGAGTCTGAGATAGGATGAGTAGCCTCAAAGAACAACAATTGGGTTTTCAATAACAGAAACAGACCTCAGAGCTACCTCAGAAACCAGAAAGGCAAGAGCAATGCCACGTTCAATTAAAAGCTAATTGTAAAATCATGCTGATAACCAAAAATATTATGTTGATTTGATGTGACAGGTCACAGTCCTTTCAGCTTAAGAGCATGACATGAGCTGCAGATGTTCGCAGGAACAATTACAGAAATACGAGTTTTCTGGTAAAAACCAGAATGAAACCCACACTTGAAGCTGTTCTATAAAGTAGCTATGCTCAAAAGAGGCAAATATAACAGCTCACTTAAACCACCAATTATTCATAAATGCCTCGCCTGTACAGTGATGGGAATATAATTATACCTTTCGTCTTTTTAATTTATGACAAAGATTTTCTCAATTTCAAGTAAACGATAAGGCATAAAAATAAAAATCTAAAATTTCCACATAACTCTAAGGCCTCCCCCTGGGAAGGAAATGAGGAGTAAGTTCTCACTAGTAGATCATGCTTAGTATCTTGATAGCCTTCTGGGGAAGTATTTTTAAATATGAGTTTCATTATCAAACTGCAAGGAAAAGGTAATCCTAGTGAAGGTTTTACTTGTGCAAGAGGTTTGAAATGTCTGTCTGTGTATATGTGTATATATAAATGTAAACTTCCTGATATTTTAAAGCAGTTCCTCTCCATCCCTTCTCAGAAATGTCGAGAACTTCCACTGAAGTTGAAATTCTCTTTCTGGTGGAGAAAGACCAAAATACCAGCAATACCTGTTAGAATATCACACATGAGGATTCACACTGTCCCCACCAACTGCTAGAGCAGATAACTGAGCCAGGCAGAGGAGGGGCAGCTATTCCCAAGCACAGGAGAGTAATGAAAAAGTTAATTTATACATTGGCAAAACACAACAAAAAGCAACCATTGTGCCAAATTATTTGGAATTGTGGAAACACAATTGTTCCAGCAAATGTCATTTAATCTCACACAGTTCCAGCTGAGCATTTATTCTAACATTTTTTGAAGAGGGCTGGCAACAGCGAAGGATACAAACCTCAAAGTTCTCCAACTCACCAAAGGTAATTGCAATCTGTAACCAGAAATAAATGAGCAGTTAAAACTGAGAATTATTTGAAGCTAATAAAAACCTTAATAATAGCTTTAAGATAGGTCCAAAAATTCTGTCAAGGAAAACAAAAGAGAAAAATAATTTCCTGTTGCTTGATTTTGTTTATTCACAGCTTTAGGCTTGGTGTCCCTAAGTTTTGTCTGCACCCATCAGATCTAGAGCCTTGTTTTTAAATTAGACCTGAGACCCTGATATACTAAACTGAGACTAAAAGCAAATATACTCAACACTTCATGACAAAAAGTGTCAGTGAGTCACTGCCAGTGCTCATGTCAAAAGTCAGCCCAGGTAACATTTAACACCGCACAGGATTCCACAAAATCCAACTCTGAATCACGGTCACTGATCTAATCAGAGGCCTGATTATCTCATTATTCTGTGCTTCACATTTATTGCTCCAAAAATAGTAAAACATACCTTTGTCCTCAATAATACTGCTGTATGCATGTACTGTAACTGTTTCCTTTAGAGTGCAATACTAAAATACATTATAATACCCTTAGGACATAAATCTCTCATGGAGAAACCCCTTAAGATTAAACAAAAGCCTGTAAGGACAACATGAAGTGGACTTTATTACATTTTTAGACAAATCAAGGAGTTAGTGTTAAGACAGCAGACTTGTTCTTCCCAGTCTAGGAAAAAGAACATTGTTAGATCATACACTCAGTTTTAAAGTATCCAATGAGACATTCTACCTCTAAAGATGAACAATTACCAAAAGGGATTCATTTGCAACTCAAAACGGTCTCATTCTTTTCACATTGTTCAGAATGCTTTATAAAACACTATTAAAGGAAATAAGACTATTTTAGTGATTCAAATTAGTAGCTTACATTAAAATAATTTACATTTTGTTATGAAAAAATCCTACAATAACAGAAATTGTTTGAACTCTTTGGGAAATACTCCCTTTCTACAGTGAATCTTGAAAAAAATAAGCTAATTTTATTACACTATCTTTTTGCAGATGTTTATTTTTGTCCACAAATCAATGAGTCACAGAGCTTAATTGTGACCCTCCACTAAAGGATGTGATAGAATTGATTTGCAGGTTATCAAGGGACAACACCTTTATTTCTCACCTGCCCTCAGATTTTCTGTGGGTGAAGTCCTGGCTATGACTATATAGGAGAATGTGATATGCAGCCAAATAATATTCCAGTCAATATATGCCCTCTTCCAATAAGCATCACACACAGGACATGGCAACATTTTTTATTGAGTAGTTTACCTAAGACATATAATTTCAGTTTAGTCAGGACACATTTAGTCACAAGACCAAAAAGTATTTTTCATTTAATTTTAAAAAAAGTACTTAAATGAAATTCAAAAAACCAGGATGCTATTCATCATCATGTTCTCTATAGTCAAAATTTGATTTCCAGCAGAACATCTGTCAGCCAAAAATTCCCATTTGCTGAAGTTGCAGATGATGCATTCAAAAACACACACCCAGTTAGACCTCTCATCCTGGGAGCAGCCAGATACTTTTTCCTGCAGTGTGCCATCTACTTCTAAACAAATGAAGTCTCAAGAGAGATTCACCACCCATATTTAAAAAGGGAAGGAATATGAGAAAAAAAAAGGAGCCAGCCTCTCTAATTCTCCTCTTGGGCCATCTAATTGCTTAGACAATGACTCCTAATCACTGATAAAACTAAAGCCCATGCTCAGTCATCTCAGATTTGTTCCCAAAGCTCCAGATGGAAGTCCACAGTTACAACTTCAGTTGGAAGGCCCCGTCGACTGAAAATTTTTGCCAAATAGGTATGGGATCTTTCTCCTTCCTCTTTCTCCTTTCTTCTTCCTCCTTTTTCTTCTATGTGTAGTGGTAATGATGATGATGGTGGTGAAAGATGCCCTTTTTCACCCCAATACAGGGATTTTTATTTAAATCATCCAATGAGCTAAAAATACGAACCTAAAGCATTCCTTCACCTATTAGAATCCTAGTTGTATAGTAAGAAGTAGTGTTATTTATAACAATTAACTTACATATATAGCTCTATCTATTCATATAAATGGTTCTATCTGCTCTATCTAGAAATGTAAGCAATGTTCTTACTATGTTTTCATTATGTCTAAGGTTAAGTTTCTGAACTTTCAACCAGGCCTGAACCTTACACTTGGGCTTTTTATTCTCTTAAGGCATTTAAAGCTCATTCTTACTTACTTGAAACTAAGACTTACACTTCTATTTCATATCTATGTAACTTAATAATATTTCTACTTGCTTAAAACTAAAGCTTACACTTCTATTTCATGTCTGTGTGGCTTAATATATTTTAATTTCTCTAAAAGGGATTACACACTCCAACACTAAAAGAGTTGTGAATGCCTTGATAGAGGCACTTCATATTTTGGGTTTGTTGTATTATTCGAGATAGAGAGGAGCCCTCAGAAAATGAGTTAATCAGAGCCAGTGTACTTTTAAATTACTCCTGACTTTAATTTGAAACCAAACCCTGCATAAAAATGCATTATGAAGATGAAACCTAAATCAATGCTTCCTGCCAAACACACAAAAAACAGCCCAGTGGCAAGTATTTCCAGCTGCTCTACAGTTTTGCCTGAATGTCTCCATCCTGAGAGCTTGCCACACCACAAACAGCTTTAGTTGAAGAACTTCATTCACAGAAAGTCTTTAAAACATGTTGTCTTGATACTTTTTACTTCCTCTTTCCTTCCACTATTTCTCCTGTTCCCACCAAGATCCAGAGTCACCCCTGCCCTTGGGCATGTCACAGGTTTGGTGGTCAGTGAGCCACTCTTGTCATGTTACTACCTTGGCTTTCAAACACAGCAAACTTACAACTGGCAGCACATTAGAATTGAAAATTTATAGGTCTAAGAAATTATAGTTTAAGTTCTACTCATCAACGTAATTGGATGTTAATAATAGGGTGTGCAGTGCTGGCATGCATATCAGGTACACACACTATACACTTATTAAGTATAATTCATTCCACTGAAGTTCTAATAAGGACTGCTAATTCCAGCTTAAATCAAATGTCAGAGGAACCAGAAGCCCAAGCAGAGACTGTTTTTCACAGGTGGAATTTTGTGAATAAGTCAGACAGAGGTTTTTTTAGTGCTGCATGTGATTATATTTGGCTTTATCTCTGCTGAAATACCTTCTCTTCCCTGTTTGCATTTATTTTTCTTGCAACTTGCTACTGAAAATAAATGGAACTCAATGTTATGTTCTGACTGCTTGTTCCAGTGATTGTTCTTCATTGTGCAATTAACTTTAATGGATATATAATATATGTTTTAAGGCAGGTGGGGGAAAAGGTAATCTGGAGATTTTCAAGCACGCTTTTAAGATATTTTCAAGCTACATATTTTGTGAGCTTTTTGGCTGCCTATGAGCAAGCTGATACACAATTTTGAGCCATTGTGCTAAATGCCATGATCATGCTAAGAACTTCCTTTGACAGAAAGTTCTGTCATTGGCACAAGAATAAAAAAATAAGGGAAACTAATAACAGCTCATAATATTTGCTGATATCTAACTGTCATCCATCATCACCAGCAGTCAAAATCTCAATGCAAACTGGTACAAGTCATACTCTTTAAAAGGAATTAAATTGATCACAGAATTACTGCATCCTATCCTCTTGAGAAGATCATTCCAAACCTTTTCTTTGGCACATCCTATGCAGAAAATAGAACTGGATATGGTAAGACACAGAAGTACCAAGAAAGACCCAAAATATAGCAACATTTACATCACCTGCTTTGGAGGACAAGTTTTGCATCTTTGGTGGTAAAGTTAGCACATTCAGATGACATTCTGATTATCTTCATAAAAACCTGGCTTCTAACACTGATTTATTTCAAAAATTTGGAAACTCATCTTCTGAATGAGAAAATTTAGTATATTCCCTTATCACCATCAATTTCTTGTGTTGTATGATCAGCCACTAAAATGATTGCATAGAAGTAGCAATAGACAGTAAAATAATAGAAGTCCCCAAAGGTAAGCATATCTATTCCTGTTAAAAACCCAGTAAATATCTGAAGCATCCCCTAAGAAAATCCCTTTTATATAACTACTCAGACTTCATTTTGCTGTGAAAGAAATATACCCACTGTACAACCAAGAGGAGGATTTCACAGCAGGGGAAATTAAGACAGATTTTGAAAGAAACACCAAAACACTGTGTAAGAACTTCAATAAAAGCCTCTGATCCCACCCTGAATTTTCTGTGTCTTAATCTGAACAGCCATTCCAAACCAGAGTAAAGTCATACAGACAAAAATGTATACTTGCTAGTGAGGGAACAAAAACAATCCTTCCATTTCCTTGTCTTCCATTCCTGAGTGATAAATCACAGCTCTACTGGGCATTTTAAATCAGAGCTTTATCTGTCCCATATAGACAACCACTTCATCTCCTTTCCCCAGAACTCTAGGCTGTACAGGTATAAAACACTACTCTGCTTCAATCAATCTCACTGCCTTCCCAGTGGAAGTCACAAAGATTGTTCCCAACATGTTTTGGGTTTTGGAGCTTGCTACTGCCTTTTCCAAGTTGGCGAGCAGCCTGTGCACCTGGTAGCTTCTTTGTTGTTTCAAAAGTTGGTTAAGTTTGTCATATTTAAAAGTGATCAGCTCTTATTTCACAGCTTTTCTGTGTCATTGTCCTTAAATCACCATGAGTTCAACAAAGCCTCCACTGCAAACCTGACACAGGGCATCCAACATGGAAGATCAGCTTTTTTTACTGTGGTAAAAAATGTGCTGACCAGACAAATTCTCTTGTATATTATTTGCAGAAAACATTGAAATTTAATATAATACATTTTATAGAAGCATAATATGGATTTAGCAAAACTTTTTTTCATTGATAAGCAAATAATAGGCACATAAAGTATCTCTAATGTTTTTTTGATCATTTTTGCTCATTTATTTTTAAAAAGTTAGATATCTATTCTACTTTATTAAAATCAGACCATTACATAAATACACACTGTTACATGAATAATTCCTGCATGTTAGCATTTGTAGGCATGTCATTGTGTTCACAGGGATGCAAGACTACAAGGTCTGCATTTTGGCATGTAATTTGTCTTGGGGAAAACTGATACAAAAGCTGATGAAAAATTATGCCCATTTTGCAATCATAGTAGTTGTAAATACACACTGAGCAATCTTAGCAGGAGTTTAACAGAGCCAAGGAACTTGAAAAATGGAATCTTGGTAACTCTATGTGGCATCTTTATAATTAAATGCCACACTGATTAGAAGTCTAAACTATCAATTAAAAATTAACGAACTTGTTGTAAAAAAGCAAGAAGGGACCTGACAATCTTGGGGAATGTGTGCTTTTTCATCACTATGCATTTTGACAGCTGTTGCACAGTAGTTAACTATCATTATATTCATGGAGCAAAGCGATTCTTCAAACGGCGGTGACACAACAGCCAATGTGGCACCAATCATCTGATACACAGCTTTTCATTCAGGGCTCTTCCCACTCTATGTGCTCCAGATTCTTTTAAAGTAACCCTGAAAACTGTTGGTACAGCCTCCAATATCTCTACAATTGCTTTCATGCAGACATTATGTTTTTGGTTTTTTCCTTTCTGGTAATCCTACAGTTTACAAATCTGGAAAATCCCGCTGACTCTCAGCATTACACATGAGGTTTTAGATTTGGCTCCAAAACCAGCACTTAAACTTTTTCCAGCTATTTCTGTGTGTCAGAGTCTTCTATAGTCAATCACGTTTTATGAAGCAGAAAAAAAAAATCAGAAAGTCTTTAAGGCTCTAATCAACACAGAGAGTTAGTTCGAGGACCTGAGTCTGACACAGAAACAAAATATCAATGTACCAGGTGCTAGGAAATCTTGGGGGTTTTTGTTTTGGTTTGTTGTTTGGTTTTGTGGTTTTTTCCTGCTTTGTTTTTTCTTTCTTTTTAAATAAATAAAGAAGTTGCTAAAGAAGTTTAAACCAACAAACAAAATATGCATAATTTCATGAGAGGTTTTCCAAGTAGCAGTAAGAAACAGGCTGTGTGACAGGTAATCTGATGGCACCATAGCATTGTACCTTAGGTAGAAGAGAATTTCATGTTGAGAACACACCTAGAATCCAGAATATGCTGTTGGGAAAAAATAAACTATACTGCAAACATACCAGGCCTGTCATCTCATGATTGCTCTTCCTTCATCCAGGAAGTAAAAAAACCCAGAACCAACCAAGCAGAGGCAGATGTGATAACTTATTGCCCAGTGTCCTGTTAAAAAAAGTGCAGATAATGAAGTGCAGATACTCCTTGAGAGCAAACATGGTGCTCAGTGGAGCTGCAGGATGGTCCTGGTACCACAGCAGGGTCGGGACAACACAGTCCTGGGAGAGTGAGGGCAGGGCAGCTGCAAAGCCATAAAGCCAAGCCAAGGGAGTTGCCTGTCCATTTACACCAAATGTACCTTGCCAATTCAGCCTCCTGGCTGTCAGTGATCTACCTTTAAGCAAAATCCCAAGGACTGAAAAATCAGCTATTACAAGTGTCAAAGAGAAACTTGTTACCAGCCAAGGAGAGACACAGAATTAGGCAAACGCAAACATGGCACCTCCAGTTCCCTAGGGCCAGATGAAAAGAACATTTTAGGGATTACAATTGCTTCCAGTTGTTCTTGTTGTGCTCAGAAAATCAAGCGGGGAATACTGATACCTATTAAATATTTTAGTGCCTTACCTACTTTAAGTTTTCCTAAACACCTGATGAGAGAAGACAGAGAAAGCTAGTGCAGAAAACTGGAGATCAATAAAACTACATTAAATTCAATAAGCTTGTTAAGGTTCAACCACACCAGAGTTTAGCACATCTTTGAGGAAAACAAATATGGTTCTATCTCTCTGATAGGTCAGTTTAGCCCTTTATCCACCCTTTATATTTTTTGAAATAATGCTTTGGTCCAGAGCAGAATGATCCTGAATCTGGGTCACGTGCTTCTCAGAAGCCACTGAAATTTTGGAACTATTTGGAAGTCTAAGAGCTTTGTCACATGCCTAAGTATTACCCACAGTAACCTCTCTAAGGCTTCCCATACAGACAATTTACAGTTGCAGTTCTCCCTTCTCAAATTTCCACCGTGTGCCAGCAAAAACCTCAGGAAGATATATTCCTTGACAGAATACCTTTCCCCAGTGAACAGCAGACCTATCTAGCACACAAAAGCACCTTTGCTCTCTGACCTGTAGGTCAGAGGAAATGCAAAAAGACTCTTGATACCCTGGCAAAGACAAACCTGGTGCAGTGTTTTAAACTTAGTGTTTTAGAGGTGCAAATGTGACAGCTGTCACACAAATAATCCTATGAGAAGAGTTTTACAAACAGAATTGCTATCAAGAGGCAGCTTAAACTGCCAGCAACACACAGGATGTTTTATTTGAAGAATTTTGTGTTTCATTGTTTTGGGAAACTTATATCCCAGAAGGCCATTAGCTGCAGCCAACTAAAGTGTATTAGAAGCTACTAAATATCCATTCCACCCAGGCTTTGCCCATTGCAAAATGCCATCAACCCTCTTCTGCGGGAATCCCTCTTCTGTGGAGAAAATGGCAGGTCTATTTTGGATCCCTCATCTACTTTAAAAGTTCCCTCCCACCCTTCTTCACCCTTATTTTTTTCCCTTCTTGATCCTTAGGACTTGGTTTGACAGAAAAGTTTTTCAGTTCATAGTACCCTCTCTGTTGTAGTTGTTTTGAAAACAGACTACACTGGTGAAAAAATAATCAAATTATGTCTTCATTCTACAGTGCTTCCTTTACCAGTTGTCTGCTCAGAAGCTGGATCTTTGGGTCACAATAAGCCACAAGCCCAGAAAACAATTACATTTTCTAAATTATTCAGCATTGTGTTCATTTGATTAAACCAGTACTGTCTGGACCCCTTAGCATCCAGGTTACTGATCAAAGCTTTGATGACTCTCCAAACATGCCTTTTAAGCGAAAAATTTACATTGGAAACCAAGCGGATAAGTTTGCTTTCCTGTTATAATATTTCACATAGAACTGAACCATACTGTGTATTTTATCTTTCTAAGAAATGTATTAAAATGAGAGCTGAACAGTACAGAAAAGGACTGTTTAATAACAGATATTTTCTGCCAAAAAAATTAGCAGATCTCTGGCAAAAGCTTTGATTTCAATAGGTAGGCAAGTTAGAAAAATAAGGCAGGGAAAGCAGATCACAGAATTGCTGGTTCACTTCTCCCTTCCAGTGCTCAGTCCTGTTGTTGTGGTTCTGGAAACATGACAGCTGGAGGCACTCATATGACACTTTGGGTACCTCATTCTGTGGTTGGAAATCACACACAATATACACAGCTGCAAAATCACTGCAGGGATTTTAGATGACCCAAGTGTACCTATGTGTCAACATGGTTGATGCTCTTTGCTCTGCAACAACCAAGAGTAATATATTTAGGCAGGTTGTCACACAAATATGACTTAAAATGAGTGAACAAAATACTTAGCTCAGTGTTAAAATAATCACAGTTCAAAGAGTCTTAGTTTGAACTGAATTACTTGGAGTCCTCTCAATTTACCATGTAATTACTCACATTTTAAGATTACATCATCTAATTTAGACACATTCTCCCCTCTAATACCTTCATTTCCAACTCTCAACATCAAGTCTGTCAATGCCCATGATAATTCACAATAAAAATACAGTGACATTTCTAAAATCTGAAAGCACTACTGCATGTATGCTATCTATTATGCTGATAAAATAGACACTTTCATTCTGAAGTGCAGACATTTTGACATCTTTTAGTAGAACTAAAGAGTGATGCTAAGAAAAATTAATCTCCCTTATGATGTTGAAGGCAGGAATCCTTCACTGAAAAATTCCTTCTCAAGTTCTTAAGAGATCAGATGTTACTATGGATAAAGGATCTTGACTGAGGAAAAAAAGCAATAAAATAAACATGGAATCTAAACTTCTGAGATTTTTTTAATCAAAACACAATCTTACCAGCAGTTACAGAATTTATCCGGCTACAATATGTTTACATCAGATCAAACAAAATTTATTAAGAGAAATATCACTATTTAATCCAATCTGACTTCCAAACAAAGTCTGGAATGTGTTTAAGACCAATGCAAAAGAACTGGTTCATACCCTTTAAGCAGAATCCTTTTAAATTCAGTTCTTCAGTTTCATTTTAAAACATGTCAGTGGCCCATATGAAACACATGAAAAAGTTTACTCATCCTCTCTGGAACAGAGACAGTCCATCATACACGGTATTTTCACCCTTGAGGCAAACCTCAGCAGAAAAGAGACTGAAACAACATCCTTATTCTCAGAGGCAGTCTCTCCAGAGTAAAAAAAAAAAAAAAAAAGTGGAAGAAACACTTCAGTAGAAGTTTAGACTTACTGTGTACACAATAACCCTTTCATGCTATCACACTGGAAAGTATTGTGTTCTGTAGCAATTGTCCAGGGACACTTCACTGCAACTTTGATAGAACACACCACCACTATGGAAGAACTCGGGATAGATGCAAGCTGTGCAGCAGGTTTATTTTAACTTGATCTTTATCAGACTTAAAGTGTGGAGGTGTGCTCCAAAATACTGCAGCTCCTAGGATGATGTGTCTGGTCCTTCTAGGTTAATGAAAGCTCAGTGATTCAGAGCTGAATAAAACACCCACCAAGGATCTTCAACAAAATGAGAAGTATGAGGAACCACAAGAGGCACGCCCACAAAAGCTGAGAGAAGTGGTACAGGTGCCTGGATTTAAGAAGCTTCTTCTCAGAACCATATTTCTGGCTTGCTATACACCAAAAATAAACATTTCCAGGAGATTGTTCAAAATTTCAGAAATGCCAAGATGCTTTATTCGCTGCATTACCAGAGGATAAAGACTAGGATCCTTAAATTTCTGCAGAAGTAAGTAAGGTTAGCATGATCAGCATTCAGCTAAGAACATAGTATTTATATAACTCTAATCTATAAGAGAATATCAATTATAGTGGCAGCTTTGATTTTTTTTAAACTTGAATGATTCACACAGTCATATCAAAATATCAATGAAAGAAGCAATTCATGTTATCACTGACTATGGCATAAAACAGCAAAGAGCAATGAAAAGGTATTTGTGGCCAAAAGCAGCAGAGATGGGTAAAATTAAGGGTGAAAATTAAAATATGCACTCGTTCTCCATTGGGGAAAGAAACAATTCCATGTTTTCCCAGTTCTCAAAGAGCAATTAAATGTTTGTAGTGAACCAAAAGAACAAGGGAATAAAGATAATAAAGAGAGGTAAACAGAGGAATAATAGAATGGGTACTTTGAAGAAATATGCTTAAATGTGTTCATTTTTAATCTTAAAAGTTGTTGGTCATAGGTATTTTCCCATAATAATCTATGAATTTTAGAAACCATAGAATGAAATATTTACTGAAAAAGTGAAGCAAGTTGAGGTGTTAGCAGTCTTGGATTTACTTTATGTCATTAAAATATTATCACAGGGGTAATATTGAACCATGGAATCTTGCTGATGTAGGGTTTAAGTGCTTTCCAGATCCAGGCACTTAAAACCTCATTCATAAAAATTAAACCTACAATTTGACTCAAATGATGCATTTCAGTCAATTAATGCAACAGTAGTATATGATACATTCCAATTTCAGCATTTCAACTTTGAAAGGTCTGCACAAAGAGTAATTATATATTTTGTCTCTGAGAAAATGTCTTACTCCAGCATAAAGGAGAAAATAGACAGAAACAGATGACAAAACCCCATAATGCAGCATTTCTCACTCCTGTCCAGCCTAGACCCTCATGCTGCTTCATAAAAATTTGCGATGAGAGGTACTAGACACAGAACACTTTTTTGTTCAAGTCAAAGGATTCACAGAGCAGAGGCACAGTGTGCTGGCTGTTGCTATTTGGCAGCAGAAGTTGCTGTATCCAGCTGCCCCCCCCATCCCATCCCATCCCATCCCATCCCATCCCATCCCATCCCATCCCATCCCATCCCATCCCATCCCATCCCATCCCATCCCATCCCATCCCATCCCATCCCATCCCATCCCATCCATGCAGCAGATCCCACAGCACGGTCACTGCTGTGCCAACACATCTCATAGCTGGGTGCTGCTACCTCCATTCCAACCAGGATGGGAACTCAGCAGATGAGGGGACACCAGCAATCTGTTCTGCTACTAGGCACTAAAACTCCAGTGATGGGCAGATGGCACTCACAAGAGCCTCTGCTCCTCCTTGGGACCACATCATGCATCAGATACATTTCAGATCACAGTGAAATCCTGCAGACTAGAAACATTAGGCACCTGGGCTGCAGGAGGAGAAACTGAAAAACCCAAAAATATTGCTGTATGTGTGGATTTGTTTTCACTTATCTTCAAAATCTCAAAAAATCGAGTGGTATGATGAAGGAGGAGCAATAATGAATATGTTTAGGTCCTAGAGATTCCTGGAAATATGCAGTGTTTGACAATATCCAGCCTGCAATGTACCTGAGAAATAAATATTTCTTCAAATATTCCAAGCATATTAGCAGCTTCAACTCATTCCCCTAATTTCTGCAGCTCATTGTACAAAGCATGTTTCTAAAGGAATCCTGAAAGCAAGGGCTGAATTGAGCAACAGAAGATGCATTTTCTCCCTACTCAGTTGTACTTGGGTTCAGCTGGAGATTCACAACACTTTCCCAACACACTGTGGGAAAAGGTCACACCAGGCACAGCTTCCAGGACTTTCATGTGACAGACTACTCAGCTTCTATGGATGAAGGATACATATTGGCCCACCAGGATCACCTGAGGTTGTATTCAGTGAGTTATATGCTTGAGGTAAACAAGAAAACTGATTTTGAGGGGCAAGTCAGTGATTGCAAATCCTTTTCTCACACACAACCAAGATGGTTTAATTGAACTCTGCCTGCTGCTACACGATTTCCAGACATATTGAACAGCAGTCTGGGTTTTTCAGAGCATTATTTGCCTTTTGTTCCTTTATTTACATCTCTCTGCAGTTCCTTGCAGCCATATGAGCTCATGTTAAAATACCAAAGTTACCAACAGCTTTAGTGGTACATAGTCCTAGGACAAAGTAATCTAAGTTTCAGGATGAGCAGGTGTTATAATTGCATGCATCTGGGAGAAATCAGCCTTCTCTAACACCCTCTAATAAGGCTTGCATGCACATTAGCAAAAACTCACCACAGCTTCTTTGGCACATTAAATTTAGCATTAACAAAACTATGGAAGCTGGGAAAAAAGGACAAAAACCTCCATAAGCCTAAGAACAGCTTCCCCATGCCTCTTGAGATGCATATACTACCATTTTTCCCCTAAAACGGTGATCTTTGATAAAGATATCCTTTTATGCTAATATAAAAAGTTATTAGTATTCAGCAGCGGAAGCTCTGGAGAGCTATTTCTAACAGTTTAAAAATAGATTTTAAAAATGTTCCTTTAAACATCACCAAGGGAAATTGCACAGTCAGGAGAGAAATTGCTTACAGTTACGCACAAACTCATGGTACTTAAGAGGAAATAAAGGCCTTCAGTCACAGAGCATCCGTTTATGTCCTTGGGAACACAGGGAAAGGAGAAAAGGAACTTGAAGCTAAGCAATGTCTTTTTGAGAGTGGGTTTGAAGGACTTGATGCCAAACAATTATTCAGTAAAAAGAATATAGACCTGTGGGCAAGGCATGAACAACTGACAATCAAAGGCCATGATCTTTGGATGCCCAGGCAGGTCAGGAATCTCATCATCTGTAGTCATTCAAAGAAGAAAATGATTTGCTGAAAGCATCGCTATCTTCTAGACCATAGGAAGCTTCTGCAGTGACCACAGACTTCTCCTGAGAATCCTTCTCTTCATTCATCAAGAAGCGGTATAGCATAAAGGCACAGGGACTCATGGCTCTAAGGTCACATCCAGTGATGAACATTATCTAATAGAGCACTTTCCTTCCACCCTGAAAAGTTTGAAAGGCTCCTTAAGATCCTATGAAGGTGAGAAGCAGAGCATATAGATGAAATCATGATGTGGTGGGTACAGACACCTGTATGAACCCTTCTCCTAAGTCCCCATGAGTGTTTACAGATGGCAGGTACAGACACCTGTGTGAACCCTTCTCCTAAGTCCCCATGAGTGTTTACAGATGGCAGGTACAGACACCTGTGTGAACCCTTCTCCTAAGTCCCCATGAGTGTTTACAGATGGCAATGAGCTATGTGTGGTAGCATTTTAAGAAAGAGGAGGATAATTCTTTATAAAATAACATTTGCCTGTATTTCCTAAGAGTGCAGGATAACTGACACTTTCTATATCCAAAGTCAAGAGACATAAAAAATGCTGTTTATATGTCAAAACCAGTACTCAATGGAAGCCAGCTCTGGATTTCATGGGAGCTCTTTCCTTCCCAATCCCTTCTTTTTATCCCCTACGGTCTTAGTTCACTGTTTAATGGCATATTACAACAATACATTTTTTTCACAAAGCCACTTAAAAAGATTTATTATAGTTCCACAAGATACCATGTGTTTATTTCTCTCCTGAAATTACGTTTTCTCTCTGCTAAGCTGAGGGTAATAGCTGCTGAATGCTGATTAGGGTTTTCCTTATTTGATTACTGTTAATTAGAGTCAAGCATGTAGTGCATCAGACAGGAGGACTGCAGATCATCGTGACACTTCAAACAGCCTGTTTAACTTCAGCAGAGCCTGTTGGAAGTTTGGGGTCGGAATAAATCTTCAGCAGAGTTGTTTATGCATAGTTGTGTAACATTACACAGCATGGGGTACTGGACTGTTTGGTTAATTAGTTTAAGAGCCTGTCAGTGGCAGCTCACCTCCAGGTTTACCACTGGAAATTGCAATTAGTATGAAACAGTTTTCCTTTTTGGTCCAATTTCTCCCACACAAATCACTCTCACAGATGTCTCGCCCAAGAAACCCAGGACTGTAGCCAGCCAGCACTCACTCACCCTCTTCCACTGGAGTCTCCATGGGACGTCCACAGCAACATCAAAGGGCTAGGCTAATCCCAGCTGATCTTGGACAAAGGCCAGGGTTTCCTGAGGCTTTAAGGCTGTGATTAAAGAATACACCTGTCTGCCTCAGTAATGAGGTCAGACTATCTTTGCCAGCACCAGGCTGCTTTTTTTCCTGTGACACAGCTCCTGGAGGAGCTGTCAGACGAAGGTGCAGGTACCAAGCAGTCAAAGAGCATCAGGGAACAGCCTCTACAAAGCCACAGCTATTACAGAGCTGCTCTTCCTCCCAAAATCCCCAATCAACTCCCTCTTCTTCATATGACATAGACTGCAATTGACATTTGGTGCTGAATTACTTCACAAGGCTGGAAGTTGTTGATATTGTCTGGGCTGGCTGAAAGTGATGTAACTTACACATAAGGTATTTCTGAAACAAAGACAACTTTAAATTTGCTTAAACTCCAAAATTAAATTTTCCCCACATACTCAGGGATAAAGGCAATTAACAGTTTATCCATAACTATGAAGAAAGTCCACTTCACTTTATAACTAAGCAATGTCTTTTTCTATATTCTTGATACTAGACAGCAATTTACCTTACAGCCTCATCATTCCAGCTTACCAAATTACAGGTGTTAAATAACTAAGCTGGTATCCTTCTCACATCTGTCAACCACAAGATGTTAAAAGAATTAAATTGACTGGAAAGTGAAATAAATTATTTCAATCAAGAAAATAATTTCTCACACACTACATGCTACTGACTGCATTAGTGATCTCCTCTTTTACCTCATGTCAGCCTCAATATCTGCTCAGACCCATCTGCTTGTGCTAATTTCAGGGTCAAGCAATTAAGACATGAATGTCTTCTCCATATATATCACAGTTATCCAGGAGAACAACTGGTGTTCATTAGTCACATATAAAATTAACTTCATTATACGCCAGGCATAGACAGGCCCATCAGATGGTACCAAAAATAACTCCCTTTTGTTTTCAAAGGAACACAACATTTATTATCTAAAAAAATACTTTAAAAGAGATGGGATTAAAGATTAAGACATATTCTAGACAAAAGTTTCGATTTCTTAAGTCAGTATATTTTTGTATATATTTAAAACCATTTCATCTTGTTCAGAAACTGCAGGAAATTCTTCCGGTAATTTTTTAACCTCAAAAGTCAATCAAGTTTTATAATTGTGGTGCAGAAATCCTAAAATCCTGATCTATGCCTTATCAAAGCAACAGTAAAAAAATCCTGTCACTTTCTCCTTTTCCACAACTTTCAAAACACTCAGATGTGGGATTAAAGATACTCTGCTCATTATTCTCACCTTTAGTAAATATTCTATGATTCTGCTATGCTACATAATCTTCTCAAGTGCATTGCTTGGTTTTCTTTCCATATTTGTTAGTTATCAGTCAATTAAAATGCCCTTGATTCTGCATGCCTGCAGCCATGGAGAGTTATTTGTATTCTAGGAGACAGCTAAACCCCAATCCACTCACAGACACCAAAGCAAGGGTGAACACAGCCAGATCAGTGTGGTGATCTGCACCTCAGACCAGGAGACATTCTGAGGGTGAGCAAGAAGGGGATGATTCTCTTATTTCCAGTAAGAGGGTGCTGCAGTGTATTGTCTGCCACCATCACCTAAGGCAGAGTTTGTATAGCTCTACAACCAAAGGAAACTTCAAAGCCAACAGCCAAAATCACAGAGCATAAACTTTGCTTTATGTGTGTGTTGTAATAGTTTTTTTCCCTAAGAATCATTACAATTACATTTTTTATGGAAAACACCTGTGATAAATTCTCTAATAATGCACTAAAAAGTCACTGTGAAAAAAAGTGGACTAAGAAAATAAGGGTAATATATTGTCCCTGTATATAATTTAAAGATATTAGATGATCCAGTAATGTCAGTATTTAAGACTTAGGAAGAGAAGATCCCTCTTCCATCAGATACCTACTTGACTACACAACTCAAGACTATAGAAATACCTAATTTGCCATGAATTCAACTTTTCAATTCTTAAATTTCCAATTATATTTTCACTGCATTTACAACAAGCATTTGAAACATTACAGAATTCATTTTAGGGAATTTCTTCAGTCATGTTTTTGTCACCATGAATGTATAAGCTTTCAGCATATGGTATTTCCTGCAAAACTTTGAATGATCTTTTTTTTTTCCAGTCTTGGGAAGCTCCATGATCAGCAGACTGAGGTAAAACTTATATTTGGGGCAATTGTGGCACAAGTTTCATCCAGTTTACAATTAACGGCTAGCCTGATGAGCCTTGCCCCTGCCCCAGGTAATCAGTTTTTGCAGGCTTTCCCTAGAGTTGCCAGAAACAGGCAGGAGAGCAGGGCAGATGACAAGATCCTCATCAAGTGCATTCTCCCAGCCTATTGGCAGCTCCTTCTACTTCCTACTTACAAAACTTCTTGCTGCCTGCCTTAACTTGTGCAGAAAATCTGTTTTAGTGCACAACATCTACATGCCAAAAGTAGTTTTTCTAATATGTTCCTGAAATGTTCCTGCACTTCAGGACTCTACTAGTGCTGAACAGACATGCAACTCTCAGTATACACCACTGGAGATGTTTGCCTTCTCCTCATCAATAACTGTTGATTGCCTCTCAGCTTGTGAATCCCTCCAAGATCATGCTGTAGAATTGATTATTCATTTTTCTACAAAGAAATTCCTTCCTCTTGAGTAACATCTTATTTGTTACAGCCTGTTTCTCCAATATGTAGAGATAATTTTAATTTTTGACCTAGTCTTCTGTCATTCTTGCTGTCCATCCACCCTAGCTTCAATCCGATAACACATGATATTCCATCATCCAGGTTGAGTTGTATTAGAGCCTAGGCAGGTCCTTGCAGAATCCCAGTCAGTTCTTTCGTTTTTGCAGTTGATCACCAACATGCTCTACAATTTTCAAAACAGCCTTGCATCCTCCTTATTAATTTCTTCCACATTATGATTCCCAAGTCTGCTAATGACACTGTCATACAGGCCAGTGTACAAAGCCTGAGAAAAGTCAGGGTCCATGGCACCTACCATCTCTTTTCTAACCACAACGTCTCTTACCCTGGGAGAATTTGAGAAGATTAGATTGGTTTGACATACAGTAATTTCACGAATACAAGCCGCACCAATTTGACCAAAATTTTGGTGGAAACCCGGAAGTGCGGCTAATATTCCGGGGCGGCTAATACATTAACAAAATTCTAAAATCTGCCAACACGGAAGTGAGAGCCCGCGGCAGCCCCGAGCCAAGCTGGAGCCCGGCCGGCCCCGGCAGAGGTGGGAAAGCCTGGCAGAGGCGGGGCCAGCAGTGTCGGGGGCGGGCGGCTGAGCCTGAGCCAGCAGGGCGGGGCAGGGAGGGCGGCAGAGCCTGAGCCAGCAGGGCGGGGGAGCCCGGGAGAACTGGGGCTAGCAGTGCAGGGGAGCATGGCAGAAGCAGGAAGGCCGGCGGGTGGGGCTGCCTGGCAGCGGGGGAAGCCCAGCATAATCGGGGCCAGCAGCGTGGGGGAGCCCGGCGGTGCGGGGGCCTGCAGTGCCGGCCAGGGCGAGGAAACGCGGCGGCGGTGCAGACGGGAGGGGGCGGCCGGCGAGCCTGGTGGCGGCGGCGGCAGCCCTGCCGGCGGGGCGAGCGAAAGCGGCGCTCGCGAAAGCGCCGCCGCGAGCCGCGAGCCGCGAAAGCGCCGCCGCGAGCCGCGAACCGCGAAAGCGCCGCCGCGAGCCGCGAACCGCGAAAGCGCCGCCGCGAGCCGCGAACCGCGAGCCGCGAACCGCGAGCCGCGAACCGCGAGCCGCGAGCCGCGAGCCGCGAGCCGCGAGCCGCGAGCCGCGAGCCGCGAAAGCGCCGCCGCGAACCGCGAGCCGCGAACCGCGAGCCGCGAACCGCGAGCCGCGAACCGCGAGCCGCGAGCCGCGAGCCGCGAAAGCGCCGCCGCGAGCCGCGAGCCGCGAACCGCGAGCCGCGAACCGCGAGCCGCGAGCCGCGAGCCGCGAGCCGCGAACCGCGAGCCGCGAGCCGCGAAAGCGCCGCCGCGAACCGCGAGCCGCGAGCCGCGAGCCGCGAGCCGCGAACCGCGAGCCGCGAACCGCGAGCCGCGAAAGCGCCGCGGGGCGGGCGCGGCGCTCGCGAGGCGCGGCGCGGGGCGAGCGAAAGCGGCAGCGGGGCGGACGGCGAGCCCGGCGGCGGCAGCCCTGCCAGCCGGGCGAGCGAACGCGGCAGCGGGGCGGTGCTGACGGGAGAGGGGGGCCAGCGAGCCCGGCGGCGGCGGCAGCACCACCCGGCCAGCCCCGCCGAGCCGTGGCGCTGAGCTGGGCCACCCGGCCCCGTCGGCAACCATGAGCGGGCCGAGCCTGCCTGGCCCCGCCCCGAGCCAGTAAAGCCCGCTATGCCGCGATCCTCTTACTAATTGGCCAATTTGTGAAAGCTGCGCACGGATTCTCGCGACGAACGAAAGTGCGGCTAATATTCGGGGTGCGGCTTATCTATTGACAAAGACAGCAACATTGTCGAGGCACCGGGGGTGCGGCTTATAATCCGTGCGGCTTGTATTCGTGAAACTACTGTAATTTGTTTTTCAGCAACTCCATGCTTAACTGTTAGTCATTTCCCTGTGTTCTTTTCAGGTTTGTTGACTTGAATGTTCTTGGCAAAAGTAACATATTACTGATATTAATAGCAGGATTCATCCCCACAAGCTTCTCCTAAACTCCTTTATTAAAATTTTACAGAATGTGAGACTTGACATCACCCAACTATAGAGAACATAAACACAGAAATATTCAGTTATCTGTAACTTTTAAATTAGACAAGTGTGAGGGTAAGCAAATAATAAACTCTCCAGTGTATAAAAACAGACAAAATTAAACTGGATGAATAATTTCAGTTGTCATAATTATGAATTTAAAGTATTAAGAAAAAACTTAAAAGAAGTGGTATTAAATACATTGCCAGTAGTGCTGAGACTCTCATTGAAATGCTGTTATATGAGAAAAGCTCATTCAAAGTGCACTAACAACAGTTATGTCCTAACCATCTTTATTTGAGGCTCACTATTTATTCTTTTATTTCCTGCAGGCTTACGCAGGTTTCTGATTACTAGCAATGTCAACTAAAAGCATCACTCTCTGTTTTAATTTATCAGAACCCCTCCACAGAACAGAGAATATGGATCCCAGATGGAGGCCCAGAAGGCCACTACAGTGTTCCACATGGTTCTGAAAAACTTTCCCATTTTTTGTATAAAATTTATGCTCAGAGGACACGTTCCAGATCCAGCCTGCAAAGAAGCTCGCTCAGATCACAGTTCTCTTGTGCAGTCCTTCAGAAATGAACAGCAATATGGCTGTGGTTGTAAGAACAGTTCTGGCAATTTCCTTCCTGTTTCCCAAGAACCAAGACCACACATTATCATCTGGTACCACGAGGACCCATCAAATCACAACAGAGGAATGTACACAAAAAATGGAGCTATAGGGTTACATGAACATTCTCAGTGATTCTACTCTTCATATTCCTGATGTTCATTTCAGCCATGGAAAAAAACGCAACTTCAATAAGATGAGGACTTACCACCAGAGGACTTCCAAAATGTTCTACTATTTCATTTCTACCATGAAAAGCTGAGTATGTAAGCGACAACTGCACGTGCAGTTACAACCAAGGACGCATCCTCAAGGAACCATCACACTACCAAGACAGCTTGAATTACTCATGAAAGATTGTATTTTAACCCAGCATCCAGGTCAATTGGAGGACCTTCACAGCTGAAGTTCTATCCACTGATAAGTTTACACTCACACTTTCTTATCTAGAAAGATGTTGCAGAAGAATAAACTGTTTCTGTGAATACTAAAATCCATGAAGTCCCAAAATAACAACACCACTATGTACAGAGGTAAGGTATACACGCAACAAGAACGGTTTTGGTTGTTTTGTATATAAATAGAAGGACTGAGAATAGCTGAAATCACAATCTCAGAAAGAAAACTTGATGTAGACATTGTAACAGAAGGCTGCAGGGCTTTGTTTGCTTTTACATTCACAGGCACTCTCACCGTACTTTTAAATATGCTATCAGAACAATTTGTTCCTCTACCTCTGCAGCTTCAGTTTTTTCCTCCAGCTGCTATTCTAAAAACATTTTGTGTTTGAAATCTAATCAAGCCTGAAAGTATCCAGCTCACAGCCTGTGTTTTTATTGCTATTTAGTCTAAGAAATCAAAGAAAAATGACTACAGTTTTCCCTTAAGACAGTTCTGATCTTGGAGAGTAATGAAAGGTGTTGTAGGAACGAAGGGAGACATCACACATGGAGACAAAGAAAGATGATGCTAAGGATTAAGCTGAAGTTAAGGACAGCTTTGAATTGTTCTCAGTGTGGAAGATATGACACTCAATAAGACTATGTCCAAAGGACACAAAATTGAACCTGAAAACAGGCTCTGAAATATTTCAAAAGGAATGTTGCAATCAATGATGATAGTGTGTGAGTAGGTTTGGTTCAACTGCAAGGCCAGAAATAAAAGGATCCACTCAAAATGCAGGGAAAGGTGACAATGGAATTCCTGGAAGATGTAGTGCTGCATGGAGTACTTCTGTGTAAATGGAGCTGAGAATAAAGCTTTGGGAAGGTTAGGAGGGCAGAGCTCCTTGCCATGAAGAGCCCCTCTTTCCCAGCATGATGGCTGCCCTGAGTCATCAAAGAGATGTTGAATGGCTTCATCACGTACTTCTGCTGGCCTGAAAGCTTGTATGCCCAGCTGGGCAATAGAGAGAATGCTTACTCCAAACCAGGTGATACCTACTAATAGTAATTCAGAAATAATGAGTAGACAGCAGTCTCACAATCACAAATGGGGTTAAATTGTTCATGAAACAAATATAAGAAGAACCTCTTTGAAATATAATTTAAAAATTCATTGAAAACATTTTCATTCTTGGCTTCATCCCTACACAAAAGAGATGTCAAGTATTTACCTAACATTTTCAGGGCTACACCCATTGAAAGGGAAAACCCAGTCATTCTCACCAACACTCAAGAGTTCTGGAGATTAATACATCAAAGAGATGACAAAAAGCTTGGAGAGTTGGGGTTGTTCAGCCTGGAGAACAAAAGGCTCTGAGGAGACTTTATGGGGCTTTCCATTACTTAAAGGGGTCCTACAGGAAAGATAGGGACAGACTTTTAGCAGGCCTGTTGTGATGGAAAGTGGGGTGAAGGAGTGTTGATTCAGATTAGTTATAAAAAAGTTATTTCTTACAATGGGAGTGGTGAAACATTGAAACAGATTGCCCAGAGAGGTGGTAGATGCCCCTTTCCTGGTAACATTCATGGTCAGGTTGGACAGGGCTCTGATCAGCCTGGTCTAGTGGAAGGTGACCCTGCTCATTGCAGGAAATTTGGACTTGATGGCCTTCAAAGGTCCCTTTCAACTCAAACTATTCTATGTTTCTCTTATTTCTGTAGGTGATTTTCATCCATGTATACAGCACCCAAGAGCTGCCACATGTATTCTCAAGGTTTGTGCTGATCTGAAAGAATATCACAGATAACAGACTAATGGTAAGGATCAATTTCCAACAATCAAAATGACTTTGTTTAACAACTTCATCACGGAAATGGGCAGAATCTCCTGCAGATATAAAAAAGCGGAGCTGGATAGGCAGTATTCTCAGTCTGTGGTAGAAGAGGCCTTTGCCTCTTGTTGTATTAATCTTGCCAGAAAATAGATTATTTCACAACATAGAATTGTTAGATTTTGAATTTTTCTTTTTTTTTTTTTTTTTTTTTTTTTTTTTTTTTTTTTTTTTTTGTAAGGCTGTGGATTACTGCTGAGCAGCTGAGGGCACAGCATAAACTTTTGTCCCAAGGCATTGCAGCCCTTTTCTGAAGAAGTTCCCTTCAGCTTTGGTCAGCAGCAGACTCCTCCCCAGCTCCAACACACCCTCCTTAAGCAATAGGCAGAGAGATGTTTGCAATACGTGAATTGCATCCCCTGCTGCGAGGGTGCAGAGCAGAGGAGCAGGGCTGCCATGGGGGATCGTTTGGGCACAGCCTCCCCCAGGCAGGCACAGTCCTTGAGGATCCCCAGCTGGTGCCCAGGGAGCCCACCCAAAGCAGAGGGGCTGGGGTCCCTGGCTCTGCTCAGGGCAGGATTAGAGTCACAGCTGAACCAAAAGTCACTTCTGGGCTTCTCAGGAGAGGCTGGACTCAGAAATTAAAGCCTATGGGTGGCTCCAGAGCCCAACAATTCCTGACAGCCAGGATTCCAGTAACTGCCCCTCTTGTCACCATGACTAAGAGGAGCCATGGACCGTTTCAGTCAGACACTGCCAGGTCTTAAACAGCTTAACCAAAACTCTTTTCATTTGTCCTCTTACTAAATATACATTTGGGAAGCAGCTTAAAGCTAAAGAACTTAATTAAAGTAAAATAAAATTCAAGCTTCTCCTCCTCTAAACCAAAGCAAATTTTTGATGTGGCCTGTAAGCCAAAAATCTGAATTAATTCTGCCTTTAAGCATGAACAGAATATTTGGGCATGATAACCAGCAGACAGTGACTCAGCAGCTCCTCCTCCAATTTAAGAAACTTGCCCCTGACCAATTTATGAAGCTTAAGGCAGAGATCTGAAACTCAATTACTCATCTCCTTATCATGTGTTCCTTTTGATATGTCCTTTCCAGCAAGGTTTATGTTGACTCTTTAAATTTTTGTGTATCCTGTAGCATAAAGAGAGCATTAACAAACCTTTCTCTCAAAAGACCTGACATGCTTAAACTCAATTCCCAAAGTCAAAGAGTGACCACAAGTCATCAGAGGTTTGTCTCCACTGACTGCCTTCCCAAGGTTTCAAAACTAATTCTTGAGAGAAAACTTTAAACTGTAAAGTAGCTTTTCAAGTGATAAAAATTAGTATTCAATTATTTAATTGTAATATTAAATAGGTAAATTTATTTATCCTATTTTACAAATCAAGTACCTCATATTGATCGAAAAGCACACTCTGTCAAACATAATTCTCAATAAAGAACCCTAAGTTAAAGATGCTTCCCTTGATGGCTGATGATAATAAGCCGATTTAAAACCTGTAATTTTATCTTAAGTGCACTTAAGAATATGACTTTTTACCACATTATAGCAGGTTATATACAAGTTTTTTTCTAAATTGATACCTCCACACAAACATAAGCAATTAAGCTGACATTATTTTACTAGACCTTAATTAGCTGCTCACATTAGAAATATCCTGAGATTTCTCTCAGTATAAGGGCCTGTAATTAGTGTAATTAAGATAATATTTCGATTACATGGCTTCAATCTTTTAGGCCACATAATTAGAAATGGAACACATTTTTAAAGTGACTGTCCTTTGGAAAAAAAGCAAATAAAGCAAAGAGTCTGATGGACTCATTTGTTCTGCATCATCACGCTGGCCCTTCACTCACACCATGTTACCATTGCCTGGCAAGCTGCACCCAGCTGCTATAGAAAGACAAATTTGGGCTTTCTGTGTGGAACAGCTGGCTCACAGCCAAAGACTACCACAAACCTATTAGATCAGAACAGGAGGGTTTAGCTGACTCACAGCCTCATCCTGGGAGTTAAAAGCATTTTCATCATTACCTTGCAGAAGGTATTTGACAGTGGGTGAAATGAGCTCCAGCTCCCCACATTTTCATTCTCAGCTACATCCTCCCTTCAAAGTTTGGTCTTTAACATAAAATACCATCGCTTTTCTGCTTTTATTTTTGTCTTTATCTCCAGCTTTACTAAGAAATGCAGCACACTTACAAAAACCCAAAGCAGGAGGAACCTCAGAGGAGAAATATACGACAAAGGGGGAGAGATATTGCACCTTGCATTTGAATCAGTGTTCTTTGCCCTGACTTAAAGCTCAAACTATCCTTGGGGGAGTCATCAAGGCATAATTTTGTTCCTCCTGCATTGCCATTTTTCTATTTTAGACTCCTGCCCATGACTACAGGAGAGCTGCAAAAGTCTGAACTGTGAGTCAAAGTATGTGACACATACCTCTTTTCTCCTCTTTATCTGAGGGATGTTTTTTCTCTTTTCTACAACTTCTTGTTTTAAGAATAACACTTCAGTCTATTACTTAATAAAGACTGCTTGACCAAAACATTAAGGCAAGTGGCAGTAAATTAATCCTCAATACTCAAAAATTGATGGCAATGTGCATATGGAATTCAGCTGTTTTCCTTACTCTGAGTAATAATTCAACACTGCATCTGTAAACACAGGTCTTTGAATGTTTACATGTAGGCTTAATAGAATACAATAAAAATAATTTTAAAAATTACATATAACCTTTAATCTCTCTACTTTGTAAAGCTCACAAATTAAGAAATAACAGTGAGGGAGAAATTAAGAACACCTAATTAAAATTCTTGGAGTTTTGAACTTGGAGAAATTCGAATTCAGCCTAAATTCTGTGAAAAAAAGCAGACAGCAGTCCTTGGTGTCTTGCCTGGTTCAAACCTTAAAATCACAACAGCATTTGTGATACAGGTTTTAGGAATGCAGAAAAGCAACACTTCTCTCAGTGGCCTTCCATGGAATGGACTGCCTTGTTGTAGTTTATCTTCAGCCTTAAAAATTCACCATTAAAAACAGAACATCCAAAAATTTAATTCCCATTGCAGTCTAAAATGCTATCTAAAATTTATGTAATCTTTCCTTTTTCTCCAGTCCATGTGGCTGGAAAGGTACGGACCAGAGTGGCCGTGGTTGAAAGAAAACTTTATTTTTCCCATAGTAAAGTCTAGGCTAACAAGCATTTTCACACTTGAAACTTGCCTAAGGAAGTTTTACTTCAAGATCCCCTTCTCTTAATTTTCTCTAGCCTGACCCTCAGCACAGTTCTCCCAGCTCTCATCTCCAGCTCCATAAAGCTACACCTGCAAAATGCCATTATGAGAAAATCAGCATAGAACTGTCAAACACTCTTAAGGATATATTAAGCTATTTCCTCTTCAGAATTTATTTATTTTAATAAAGGAGAATTTGAAAGAGTTTTTATAACTAGAGCACAGCGGCAAAATGCCTTTCTCAAATTTCTATAAATCTAAATCACTTGAAAAAAGCAGTTAATCACATCAGCCACTTCTCTACTTGCTGGCTACAATTCTTATAGTCTCTTGTCAAATGAATAAACACCTGAGAGACACTGAAATGTTAATGGTTAAGGACTCAAAAATTCAGCGATCTGCAAAATCAGCAGGTGCTTTACTGAGGGCAGGTTTGCACTCCTCAAATGAGAGGGAGGAGAAGAGTTTTTTATGTGTGGTGGCAAAAACTCTGATATTCACAAGACAGAGGAGATGAACATCCCTCCCTCACCAGAGAATGACCTCAACAAACCAACCTTGGTCTAGCAACAAGCTGGGTTCTGAGCCAGGTAAGGGAAGAGTAAAAGGCAGATCCTGCTAGGTGGGATCATGGGTTTTAAGATGCCGCTGTTCTCCCTAACACACCTGGCTCAGGTGGAAAATGCATAACTGGCTTGGTGAGCCAGCCCTCATGCCTCAGAAGGGGTCATAAACCATCACAGACCCCCAAAGCTCCTCTAGACTCATTTCTAGGGCCTCCCACCAGACGACTCCCCAAGGAGAGATAGATGGGTGTTCCCATGCAAAACTAAGTGGATTTTGTGTTTCCTGGACTTCTCCCACTCCTGACAGATAAAGACTGTGAGCATCACTTCACCCAACAGGCATCAAAATTGCAAACATTGAGTCTTATCACTGGAGCCACAGTGGTGATATCTTTCCTGTCTGCTATCTGCTCTTACCCTTTCTTTTTCTTTCTCTTCCTTATGCCCTTCCTGAAGTGCTTTCTTTTATGCTTTGATATATTTCTATAGATAATAATGTAAACAGCTATATACCTCCTTTCCTTCGCAACCAACCCATATATATATTTATGAACACCAATCTCCCAGTGTCATTTCATTCTAATCCACCCTAAATAACCCATTAGCAAGAATCTGAGTTACCCTTGCTTTCAGAGGCAGATCATGTACAACCTCACACCATTTTTATGCTCCTGTGGCAATAAATAAAATACTGTCACAGTACACATTGATATCTGTCAGCCTGGGAACCAGGGAAGCAGCCAGGATTTTTCTCAGGCTGTTTGAGTTTTTCTCTCAGGCTTCTCAAGGACAGAAACCCAAAACAAAGATTATAACACCTGCAGTGTACATGACTTTACTCATGGAGTGTGTTTCCAAAGGGGTGTCTTCTGCTTTGTCCAATGAACTGTCTCTAAATTGTTTTAAACGATGTACACTATTTAAATCCATAACTTCCTTGAATAAATGTTCTTTCTTGCTCTTGTAAGAAAGTGTCATGTTACCCTTCACTGCTCGGAACTACATACAGTAACAGATATCCCCCTAAAATTTGAATTATAATTCTGGATATCCCAAATTTGGGAAAAGTGAGCAGTAGGAGGCTGGTTTGGTCCTTTGCAAGCACAAAGACTAACTCAAGACTACACTTACAACTCATCTACTGTTCTTAAAAAGGAATGATTTATAGTCCATTACATCTACACACAATTAGTCCTCCCAGAGGATTGTCTCTAGGATAACTCTAAGAGTCTTAATAGGAAATGGTAGTAGAGAATTTCTGAGGGAAGACCCAATTCCTTTTACAATTTCTTTAATGAAAGACTGCAGGAAATTGATCCTGCTTCTCCCACAAGTCTGACATTTTTCTCAGCCAGGGATTACACATTCCCTGAACAGAAAGAATGGGCATTGTAGGTACCTGCCTTGAGTAATTTAGCAGTGGCAGCCTGTCAGGGACCTCTGACATATCACAGACAAGTATTTAGTCCAGTTGTTGGGAAACTGGAGTAGCAATACTAAAGGATGTCATATAGCAGGATACAGGGCCTAAGGAAATCCTTTGAAATGGATGCCAGCTACTATCCTGAATCCTGAAGCCTATCAGCAGGCTTCTCCTGAAAAGGCTGTGGCAGAGACTAAGAAATCTAACATCTCTAACAAAGAGAATTCCTTCCTCATGAAGGAATAATAACACATTTAATTCCCTCAGACCTCTGGAAGCTCAAGAGGTGAGTAGAGAAGTTACAAGAGCAAGACCACCCTGCCAACAATGACAGCAGAAAGGAGCAATCACAAAGCAAATGAAAGAAATATGCAGCACACCTGGATTTACCACTCAGATTCTTCATCCTTGTGCTCCTTGGGCTCAGCTCTCAGACTCCAGAACTAACCCAGGCGTTTGCATGTTTTAGGTGAATTGATACTGGCTAGGGTTTAGCATAGTGGCCTTTCAGGTAATGTTTGACTTTGTGTATTTTATATCAGCAAGACTTGCCTTTCCTACAGATGAGATGTACCACATGCCTTTTTTCTCCATGCCTCAGACACTGATCTTTTCAAGCCTGCCTGGCACATTGCCTGCAGTTCACTGAGCTTTTCCAGACCATGCAGTGTTTGTTGTCCACTCCCTGACACTCTGCAAAACATTTGGCTACATGAGCAACATATTCATACAATGTTAAGAAGGTTTCTCATTTATCCACCAAGTAACCAAATAGAAAAACCTTAAGTATCCATGTAGGAAGCTACTTTATTCAACCCACTTGTTTGCTTCCATCCTATCTCATTATTAGCACTTCTCTCCAATAATGACTGTAATGGCAGACATTAGGAGCCAACACTTGATGCCCATTCTGAATACAAAAATATTTCATTACTGTTTCTCTTAGAGTTCTAGTTCATACCATACCTAGCCAGATGCTAAAGCATTCCTAAATCTCTGATAAAAGCTGATAATTTTCCAGATGCAAAGAACAGCATTAAGACAGAACTTGAGCTTGTGGGATCTGTTGTGCCTAAATTTTGGTAAGAGAACACTACTTTAAGTAGTAGTAAGATACAAATATTATGCAGCAGCAATATTCTTGACTGTCTTCAGGGTGGCAGTAAACTAAAGAGGTAGAGAGCAGTACAAGTGCCATCTCTCCTACACATCTTACTTCAAGCAGCTTCTCTATTTTATTCTAAGAGTAAGAACTCCCAAATTTGTGTTTGTTGCTACTTTACAACACTGTGCTAGATACATCTGCTCTTACAAGGATTCAGGTGTGCTGAGACACTGCAAAGTCCATGATGCACTTGCCCAGCAGAACTAAACTCCTCAACAAATAGGGCAATGACTGAAAGGTGAAATCTAAGTGACCAATTGTATACACATAGATATTTGTCAATTTGGATCCATTTGCAGCAATATATTTTTCACTAAGCAGAGGTAAAAAAATGTCCCATTTTTTCAGTTATGAGTAGTGTAGATACCTCACTCTGATTTATTAGCAAGATAGCTCATGAGAAGGTAATTTTCTTTTTAATATCTCTCTCAAAGCCCAATACTTCAGACAAAGCAATAACATTTTATTATATCCATTCAGAGGCAGAGAAACAGTGTTTTCTCTGCTTTCATGTCCCTTAAAATGGGGAGGATGATTTTAAAAGTGTGAAGATTTAAAGTCAAACGACACAATTATATTGTTCTCTGTGTTATGACCTATGCAGTCTATATTCTAGAAAACTTAATCCTTTGGGGTTAATGACACTTTAGAGATCCAATTAAAATCAAATGTTTGCTCTGCTGTCATCCACAAGGTGCCTATTGCTGTAGTGAGAGCAGATAAATTGAAGCTATATCATCTATATCACCTCCAAATATCTTGCATAATTATTCCCTTTTCATTGAAAAATACATTGCTAAAGCACTGCCTCCTCGTACAAAAACCAAAATAGTCAAGCCATTTTTTACCTTCTCTACAGCATTTTGAAATATCCAGGATGAACATTTGTTTCAGATCCATCTCAGCCCCTATCACTCCTGGCAGAAATAAAAAGAAAGGATGCTGTCAAGGCAAGTCCATTGACCCAAATATCTTTGCAGGGACTGGGCCTTTCTATTCTGTTCCATTAAAGAAACTCAGTCTATTGATGCTGTGCTGTAGAAGAATGAATCAAGATGATGAACACTGGAAGGATTCCTACCCTGCCCCTTCCTTTGTGAAAATGAGCAAACAAAAACAATGCCAGCACCTAACTCAGGCATTGCAAATACACTCAGGTTGGATGGACATAAAGTCCTTCATTACTGAATTAAAGTATGGGCTGACTAAATTGATATAAAATTACTGACTTTCTGTTCTACTTTCAAAATCATTTGAAAACTGAAATGAATCCTTTCCCAGTGAGCATTTATCATCCTATTATATTCACCCTGGGGGATGTTAATGGTTTTGGACTACTGCCTCCAGCCCTTACCTCACCTCCAAGTGGGTATTATATGATGGCAGTGCACGTTTCATCAAGATGTATTGCTGATTATATTTCCATTAAAGAATATAGCCAAGTCTGACTCCTAATTTTTCCAGACTAATCCACCACTGCGAGCTTCCGTGCACTGATGAGTTCATAGCAGAGAAAGGATTCCTTTCTCTTTTTCTTGCAATTTGCATAAATACTTGTCCAGAGTATGAGACCAAGTTAATCAGTTTTGCCCACAATAATTAGAATACTGACACAACCTCTCTAGTTTAATGGAGTGTTGTTCATTCAATTACTCTTTTTGCTTCATAGTAGCTCAATGCCCATTTCTAGCAAAATATCTCAAAAGAACTATGATTTTGGACTACAGGCTTGTATTGCCCCACAAGACATTTAAGGATGTGTTTGAAAGTACTGCACAGACACAACTGGAAAATTATAGGCTTATGCCTAGTCAAAATAACAATTCTGTGCTCACACAGATTCTTCTCCTTTATAGCAGTGGCAATTAACATGTAGAAAACACACCAATGAATGATAATACTTTGAAAGCATCACCCTTGCCAATCAGGTACAAAATTCACACATGCAGGAGTTAGCATTTGCACAAGGAGAAAATTTCCGTATCCAAATAATAGTGTTGAAAGAGAAGTCACCTGCTTTCAGTTGTGCTGTTCTGCTCCCCAAATGTTCTAGTACAAAATAATAGCCTGTTGAGCATCCCAGTGCCTGCAATTTGGCTGTAAAGATAAGCTTGCTTGCTCTGGGCTCTATTTGTTCTCTGCCCAGATCTGTATTTATATTATTTGATTTTTACCTTTTATGAAGGGAAATTCAAACTTGTGCTGCTTCTGTTGAAAGAAATGAGGAGTATTTCCTGTTGCTGGACTCAGCTAGAAGTGGCCATGCTGGGATATACAAAAGTGAGGACATGCTCAAAACAGCAGACATTTCTGAACCACACTCAGAGCTAGCTATAAATAAGGGGCTCTTATTGCATGAGTCACACTATCTGCATATGGTGACACCTCCAGAGTTATGTTCTAGCATTTGTTTTTAATTATTAATGTGTTTTGCTCTGTTGGTACTTATTTATTTATTTTCACAAAACTCATCGCACATTAGCCACACAGATTTCTTGTCAAGACTGTTCTGCACATCCTACTGTTTTGGAACATTAACAATCAGGTGAAATATTTGTGTTTGACACACTTTTATAGTTCCCTAAAAATGTAAATATATTATTGTAATTTCCCTCCTTAAGTATCAGTGAGTCAGGGAAAAAAACCAGCATTCTATGTCATGTAACACAAAGCAAACAATTATACTGTACAGCAGCATGGGGAACAGGCAAATTTCCACACATTGAAATCACTTTCCTTTTTTTTCTTTATTTTTTAATATGCTTTCTCCATAGATATTTACATGAATTCATGTTTGTCCCAAACTGCCAGACCACACCATATCAAGTCCTAAGGTATCATTTCTAGTAACCCAAAGTGCTATGCAACATCCATATGTAAATAATGCTTCAAGAAACCGGCTGAATCTAGTGCAAGCATAGGAATAAACTAGCCAACTTGGAGTGCTCTTAAGAAGAATTCTTGTGTTGGTTCACTACTGAGATCACTTTCTTGTGAAAAACTTTGGTCCCCCTGTATCTGTGTGCATCCCTGCTATAGATTACTGGTCTCTACCATGCTCTGTGCCTCAGTTCCTCATTTGTAAGAGGCTGATACTGCTCGTCTCCTTATAGGGCTTTGAGCATAAAAATAACATTTAAAAAATAATGTATATGAGAGGGATATATATGAATTTGAGAAATGGCAGAAAAATTATTTTTGTTTATAAAGCTCTGAAAAGCAGCAGAAAATCCTTTTGCAAATTAAGGCGGACATTTTGGATGGAGTTGTATATTCAGCTGAACCCAAAGTAAAATATACAAGAGTTATGGTCTTAATTTTCCAAGTTCTACATCATTACTAGATGATTAAGTATTATTTTACTTATGAAGATGGTTAGCATTACAGAGACATGTAAAAGAATCATAGATTTCCAATTGGGCAACGAAACCAACAAATCCATCCATTAAAAAAATAAGAAAAGAAACTACAGTAATTTCACGAATACAAGCCGCACCAATTTGACCAAAAGTTTGGTGGAAACCCAGAAATGCGGCTAATATTCGAGGGCGGCTAATACATGAACAATATTCTAAAAGCTGCCAACACGGAAGTGAGAGCCCGCGGCAGCCCCAAGCCAAGCTGGAGCCCGGCCGGCCCCGGCTGAGGTGGGAAAGCCTGGCAGAGGCGGGGCCAGCAGTGTGGGGGGCGGGCGGCAGAGCCTGGGTCAGCAGGGCAGGGCAGGGGGGGCGGCAGAGCCCAGGCCAGCAGGGCGGGGGAGCCCGGGAGAACTGGGGCTAGCAGTGCAAAGGAGCATGGCAGAAGCAGGAAGGCCGGCGGGTGGGGCTGCCTGGCAGCGGGGGAAGCCCAGCAGAATCAGGGCCAGCAGCGTGGGGGAGCCCGGCGGTGCGGGGGCCTGCAGTGCCGGCCAGGGCGAGCAAACGCGGCGGCGGTGCAGACGGGAGGGGGCGGCCGGCGAGCCTGGCGGCGGCGGCGGCTGGCCCGCCGGCAGGGCGAGTAAACGCAGCAGCGGGGCGGTGCTGACGGGAGAGGGGGGCCAGCAAGCCTGGCGGCGGCGGCAGCCCTCCGACCGGGCGAGCAAACGCAGCAGCGGGGCGGCCGGCGTGCCTCGCAGCGGCGGCTGGCCCGCCGGCAGGACGAGCAAACGCGGCAGCAGGGCGGTGCTGACGGGAGAGGGGGGCCAGTGAGCCCGGCGGCGGCGGCAGCACCACCCGGCTGGCCCCGTCGGCAACCATGAGCGGGCCGAGCCTTCCTGGCCCCGCCCCGAGCCAGTAAACCCCGCTATGCCGCGATCCTGTTACTAATTTGCCAATTTGTGAAAGCTGCGCACGGATTCTCGCGACGAACGAAAGTGCGGCTAATATTCGGGGTGCGGCTTATCTATTGACAAAGACAGCAACATTGTCGAGGCACCGGAAGTGCGGCTTATACTCCGTGCGGCTTGTATTCGTGAAACTACTGTAAATGGTGTCAAGCCTGAATATCCACCATATGTTCCAATTGAGTATCATCAGTGTTTAAGAGCTGGAAGAAGGAGTATTATTGCTGAACTATGCTACAATGCCACTATCTGTTGAGTTTTGAAGGCAAGAGATGGAGAAATGACCTGGAGCAAAGATACATAAGTCCCATTAAAAAACACTTAGCATTGTAAATAATTAAGAACACATTAGGGACCTGCCTGGATTCTTCCTGGAATCATGGCATATATGATGAAGTCTGTGGTCACACGGAGCAGTCAAAGTTCTCTGCGTAGGTTTAGCAAGAGAGGAACCCAAGATAGACTTTTATAGATTGAATAAAAATTATGAGCTTTAATAATGGACTCAGTTTTTTTAAAAAAGTAAATGAAGATAATGAAAGAATAATAATTTAAGGGTGTTTTTAAGGTTTTGGTAATGCTTAAAAAATACAATGCAATTTATCAATGCTTTTTAAAGGATGACTCTGCAACACTGCGCTTCCAGGATTTCCCACTGACTTCTCAAGCTTTTCCTAGGATTCTCAAGCAGTTAATGATTTTGCAGGAAAATCTGGATTTGGGAACTGCATATGATCTAGATTTGCCTATGTACACAAACACTAGGCTGATCAAAGACAACTCATCCTTTTCACCGTTAGATTGAAAGGCTGAAAACAGCTTGCTCTGAGACAAGAAGAGCATCCAGCATAATTAGGTCACTCTTTGCATGCACATCTGCTTAACTTTTATGTTCCTATTTCACTCATCCAGCTAAATGTTGAGAGTGATTTTAACTTCAGCAGGTTAGTACTGTGGAATTATCACAGCATTTTCCTAGGACTAGAATACCAATAAAGTACAACTTGGCTAGTTACACAGTGTGTTAAAAGGATCATTCCCTTTTTCTAGGCCCATTTTTACAGGCTAGAATACACAGTAGATCTCAGATGGATTTCCTGTGTGTATAATTAAGATGTGCCCATCCACAAGTACACAGATATACTTGAAAAATATTATTCTTTTACAGTTTGCAGATCCTTCAACAAGGCTGAGCCTATTTTAAATAAACTTTAACTTAAGAGAAAAGGAAAAACTAAAAAACTATTTCAGAGATTTTTTTTTTTGTAACAGCTTAATGAAGAATCAATCAATAAATGAGAAATGTTTCACTCTTGAGGAAGAGAAGGAATGAGAAACAAAACACTGTAATGACAATTCACAGAAGCACCCTCTCTCAGCTAGAAAAAAAAAACTGACTAGGGAATTTTTAAAAGAAATAACCTTTAGTTCAGATAGGCAACTCTTAAAAATTCTCATCTAACATTCATTAAGAGCTACTTAGCCCTAACCCAAAAGCTAGAAAAGGAGACCTATTGGCCAGCATTTTCCTACTGTCATTAAAAGCTACTGAACTCAAAGAGTTAGAAGATCCCACCACGAGCACACAAATCATGTCTAGCTAGCAATGCATCCCCCTCTTTTTGGCGTCCCACAAAGAGAACACCAATGAAACTGAGCTGTTGTAAATTGTTGTTTCTGCAGATAATATAATTATTGTCCTGCATGTAGGGGAAAAATTTGTTCTTGATCAATAACACTCTACTGCTATTAAACAGGGTGGACAGCATGCACTGGAGGAGTAACAGTCAGGAACTTGATGCCTATTCTCAAGTCTTTTTCAATCCCAGTCACCACTGTGAGTTTTTAGGGATGGAGGAGAAGGTCACTGGATGCAGACCACTAGACCACTTGACCAACCTGGGAAGGACATTCCTATCTCGTGCATCCTAAACAGCATCTGCAGAAGGTTTTCCATGTGGAATTTATGACAGAAATACCACAAACATTCAGATACAAAAAGCTACTGGGAGGCTTTGCATCACATCTTCTGCAGCCTGTTGATACCTGCAGCATTTTTCTTTACCACAGCTTTTCTACAGACTGTAACATCTAGCTCATCCCTCTGGGAAGCACTGCCATCCCCAAGGCCCTGAGGTACACCCTCAGAACACAGACAACTGCAGGAGGCTGACAGCTCCTTGTCAGTCAAAAGCAGAGGTTGGCTTTTATTTGTCTTTTTGTAACTTCAGTAGCAGTTAATGGGGGCAGAAAAACTTATTGACATTTATTGTCTAGTGTACATGAGGGCTTTTCAGAGCCTTCAGGAAAATCAACAATATCAGTGCACACCCGAGCCTTCAAGCTTATGGTTTTGATTTTCAAGCAGGTGCAATTCTTCTGTTTCCAGCTCACAAGAATGATCCCTTTGGCTAGCTGAAAAATATATCAAAAAATGCCAGTACCCAAGGAAACAAGAAAACTTGCCCTGATCTACAGGGAAATTGCTTCCTAAAGCATACAGTGTCTGACAATTTAAATACCTTCATTAATTTGCACACAAACATGGAAGCTAACATTTTTTCCCCTGTGGCTAGATTAGGAAACTCAATGTGTTGCAGCTCGGTTTCTGCAGGCGAGTAAAGTGATACAGATCCAGACTGTCAGAGAACTTTTCTGTGTCAGAGCAATACGGTCAACTAAGGAACATGGAGCTCCCTGTTCTTTCTGATGAGTAGACTTTGACCTCTGAGTGAGGTTTCTTCTGCTACAGACATTTATTTCTTACTGATTTTATTTACTTCCACTGCAGAGAAGTAATGCTTAAGTAACATAGAGATACCAATTTTTCCCAGGGAGATGTTCACAATATGAACACCTGCCATATTTTAATCAGTATTTCTTAAAATATTTAGAGAAAAATTGGTTCCAACAAAGAAAATTTAATCTAGAAAAGAGTGTGTTGACTTAGAGATTTATTAACTTAATGAGATGAATGTGGGTTTGGTCACAAAACAGTGCTGTAATGTTTTTTTGAAATAAGTCTTCAAATCCTTTTAACAAAGTATTTGTTTTCCTTAGGCAAGAGCTCTGATAACTCAGGGACAGTCCAAAGTCAATGTGAATGTCTTAGTGCAGTTTGTCATTAATGCAGCATATCTTGCCAACTAAAAAATAAAAGCCATATAGTCTCCATAGGTGGTGATAAATTAAAGTCCCATAGGTGGCAATAAAGTAAAGTCCAAGGAGGGGATTCACTTAAGTATCTTAATAGAAAATATGATTTGCTTATTCATTTTTAAAAAGTGGTTTTGTATAATGCTTGCACTTATCAAATGCTAAACAGTAAATTTTAGGAATACAATATTAAGCACTTATGGTAGTAACTTCAGTGCTGCTACAGAACCATTGGGGTTAAGATGACTTTCACATTGATTCAGGCTGAGAAATGTGAAAAACAACACAGAAGGCTGGAAGAACCAAAGAGGTTATATCAGAGTATCTAAACACTGGACTGAAATATCAACTAAGCTATTAGCAAATGTTAATGTATTAATTGTTCATAACAAAGGGCACTGGGTTTGGAAAAGGACACATTTTTTCAAAAGCAAAATATGTGGCTGGACTACCAAGTGCTTTAAGAGAAGCTTTTGCTGTGACCATAAATACCACACATTTCAAATCTATGACTTCTATTTAGTCACACCAAACTCAAACCAAATAATAGGAAAGCAAAATACAAGAAACATTTCTTCATCTTCCTTGGGTATTGAATTTGGCATGTGTCCTGGCTATACTAAGATTAGTCATCCTTGGTGTAAGGCAAAATGTGATGAACTTTTAAAATATTATCTTTTGCTCTTCAGGCGAGCTACAATCCAGATTAATATGCAAATGTCTATTTAGTTAGGATCAGTTTTTATAGACAGATTAGATAGTGTGGCAAATCATATTCCAATATGGATAAAGTGAGCTTTTTTTGGTTTCTTTGGGCATATGGATCAGGTTAATCTTGATGCTATTTACATAACATGCTGTTTCCTCCACAGGTAAGCTTAGATTTAGAACTTGATCTTTAATTTAAAGTTTGCCCATGAGTTTTCATTCTGCAGCAGTGCCTCAGACACCGGGTTTCCTTACTATCTCACAAATAAGTTGGTTTAGAATCAGGGTTTCTACTCTAACTAACAAAGAATCTTTAGAATGATATGAGAATGTTCTATAGATCTGAGGAGCAATTGGTTGGCTTAGAGTGAGCCCAGGCAGGCTCTGTTGATTATATGGAACCAAAGATGACAAAAATAAAAAGTACATTTCCAGTTTGAAAATCCAATGGAAGTTGCAAGTTGTGCTTCCTTTGTGTTCAGCCCTCTTTTCAAAACTGTTTGATTAGGTGAGAGCACAGATTATAGAGTTGATATGATCTTTCTACTATCATCCTTAAACTCACTGGGAGCCAAAAGGAAGTTTTCCCTCAGTTCCTGCAAAAAATATTTGCCTCTGCCCCGCTTTTGAAGAAAGGGCACATAATTGTCAGAGACTGAAGGGCAGTTACCACATAAGGCAAATCACAGAAACAATCACAGAGAACCAAACCACTGTTTCTACCTTTTCCACATGACAGAAAAAAAAGAGTTATTTCTGTGCAGTCTTGAGGTATTAAGTTCCATACTGGTGGTACCTGCAACACAGCAATTGGCAGGAACCATACCAGTAAACAAACCTTTTAAATATAGACAGCAAAATGCTAATTTCAACTCTTAATAGTTGGTAGGGCTAGTTTATAATCCATGTACTTTGTTCATGTGTTAATTTCTTGTCTTCTCTTACCCTCCCAAACTGCAATACTAGAGCAGACATATAGGCTAGTTATTTTACACAAGCTCAGAGTTATGTTAAAATAAATTGAAGAAAAGATAAATACGCCACCAGAGTATGATCTCAGTCATATGATAATTATTATTATGAAGCAAGGGAGTTAATTCTGTATGAAGCCAGGGTCCCTTAAAAAAGCCCTGTCAAATTCCAGCTTAGCAAAGCTGTGATGTTAACAAGATTAAAAAGGTGTGTTAGACTTACAGGGCAAAAAAAAATTTGCGATTACCAGAATTTCTGAGTACGTATCCTCTGCTGCCAAACTTTATTGTTGCTGCCACAGAGGAATACATTTTACATGTGTTCACAATCATGGCCGAAATGTGAAAGCCCTGAGCTTCCTTCCAACAAAACAGTAATTTCTAAGTGCAAGAAACCTTGCTTGTGTGTCACAATGTGTTAGTCATGTCAACTAAAAGCAAGCTCAGTTGGATGAGATTTTTCAAGTAGATGTAAGAGCTTCACAAAAATAACAAGACTGTTCTGAACAAGTTCTGTTCACAGAACATAGGAGAGAGCAAAAATAGTTTAATCAAAACACAGTCTGTATCACACACCTTTGAGGGGGTTCCTTGTGTTTGGTTTCCTTAGCAACTTTTTTCTCTTACTAGCTTTTCCTTGTTAATGACTGAATCAATCAAGTAATGTTTACCTATTGCAGATAACATTAAACTAAACACTATGTCACTTGTCATTTTGCTGATTGAAAAATAAGAAAAAACCCCAAAGGGGCAACTAGACAAAATCCTCTCACACCAGCAGGAAGGAGATCTCAAATGTGACTGGCACTGTGCAACAAGCAATAAAGTGAATGAGACTTTATAACATCAGAGTCAGATACCAAAGTGCAAAGCTTTTTATAGTTGCTAAACATTGCTGTCTCTTTTATAGGATAGCAGATCAGCAGTACAGGCTCCTTTACTGAGACATCTCTCTTCTGAGCATAGAGACACATGAAATTAGACATTTTGTTTCAAGTTATGTCCCAAGCGAGGTCTTTTGTTGGTAGAGTCTAATGGAAAGCAATTAATCCCTGGCAATACAAACCTTTAATCATATGAAAAACACCTAACTACTGTGTTTATAATCTCTTGGAGCAGAATCTAATGCTGAAACTCAGTGCTCAAGTGCTAACTTTCCTTTTTAATGAATGTCAAATCTGTGCTCCCTTTAAAGTTTAAGGCCCGTGTTAATTTTAACACACATGCTTCTGTGAAATGCCTGAGACAAGCACTGTAAACTCAGTGGGATTATACTTTTGATTACAGGTTGTTGACCAGGGCAGTGAACTGCCATGCTGGAAGTCTTGCAAGGATTTGTGTATTGTCCCTAATGAGACATTCAGCATTACAGGTTTAGGGAAATGCTCAGTATTTTTCCCCCTTTTCTGATTTATCAGGTTTTTTACATAATAGCAAGATTTTTAGCGACAATAATGTTCTAAAACCCACTAGAATTATATGCACTAAAGGGAATTTGTGCAGTACTTACAGTTTGAAAGTTTGCTTTTGAGTTTAACCATGAATCTCTGTGAACTTCAAAAAGATCTGGACTCCCACGCTTACTATCTGAAGTTGTATTTCTTCACGGAAGCAGTTTTACTTCTGAAGTGACAAAAGAATGTTCCCTGATACCATCTCATCTGGTCCTCTATTTCCTCGCCATTCTAAGTAGCAAGAACAGTCATGCACAGGAGATCCTGCAGTTCTGGGTACATCTCTTAAGATTGCACACAACATGCCAGAACATCAGGATTTTTTTTCATCATGCAGGCAACTGTTCATCAGCAACTGGAGTGAAATAACCAGTCTTGGTCTCATGTGCCACACATTGCACAACTGAGCAGACAATGGCTGAACAGTTTTCAACTCCTGTTGGGGGAATCTATTTAAAAGAGATGGTTCATTAAATAATGAATTTCTTATCTATGCTGTTTTGGTTTTCCATCACAAAGGAATTAGCTTCAGCATTTACTTGACAATTGCAGCTCTGGATCATCAGTTTTGTCCAGTCATATTGAGGAAGTTTGAGTTCATTTGCATGACTACATTCACTTTCACCAATTGTATTGTATTTCTGTGGCAAGGTTTTAGAGTGGGGAAGGCTTCTCTTTTGTGAGAAGAGGACAGAAACTTCGTCTATGTCTGATAAATCCAGTGCCAGCTGGCTGCAAGACAGACCCACTGCTGGGCAAGGCTGAGCCCTCAGCAGCAGAGGTATTGATTCTGGAGTGATGCCTTTAAAACAGGTAAAATGTCTTGGCTTGAAAAACAGGTGTTTGTTAAGAAAGGCAGGAGCTTTTCCTGAAATGGATAATGTAAATCCCCTCCCTCCATAATATTATCATTTTGAAATTAAGAAGTTTTCAGGCAAAGATATGGGAATAGGAATAGCAGTTCTTCACTAGGAAAAAAAATAAAATAAAAAATGCAGTAATACAAAAAACCCTCAAACCCCAAACACTGACAGAGTCAGAGTACAACCTGACACCCCGTCAGTCAGGGTGTTGGCAGCAGTCCCATTAAATGGTGGCTGCATCCTCCTGCAGTGACAGATGTGGTTCAGTTGAAGCAGTGTTCCTGTAGAAGGTGCAGTTTTCCTCCAAAGGTCCAGTGATGGATGCAGAAAGGTCCAATTTTCCTCTGGAATCCAGTGAAAAAAAGGCTGCTCTGATGTTCCAAATCTCAGTTTTTATCTAGGTAGGAAAGCTTTGGCTCCTCTCCCTGGGTGGAGCATCTCCCAGTGGGGTGATGTAATTTTATCAGCTGTGCAGCGGGACTCAGTGGCCCATTAACAGAAGGTATCTCCCTGGAGGAAGGATGGGTTGTGGAAAAGATAAAGATGACTGCCCCACCTGGTTTTAACAGATAGTGAGAGAATACTTACTGCTGGTTACATCCTGCTCTGCAACCCAAGACAAAAATAATCCCTGTGTAAAAACAAACACAAAGAGGAGAGAGAATAAGTGAGAGTATCAGCTCTGTAGACACCAAGGTAAGTGGAGGAGGGAGAGAAGGTGCTCCAGGGACCACAGCTGAGGTCACACTGCAGCCCACGGTGAAGACCATGGTGAGGCAGGAGGTGCCTGCAGTGCATGGAGGACCTCACACAGAGCAGATGGGTGCCCAGAGCAAGCTGTGACCCTGTGGCACTGGAGCAGGCTCTTTGCAGGACCTGTGGAGCCATGGAAAGAGGAGGAGAAGGCCTGCTGCCAGGACTTGTGACCCTCCTGTGTGGGATCCATGCTGGAGCAGCCTTTTTCTGAAGACCTGCAGCCTGGAGACAGATATTCACACTGGAGGAGCTCATGAAGAGCTACAGCCTGTGAGAAGGACTGCTGTTGGACTGCTGTCTCGCTTGAGAAGGACCAGGCATTGAGCAGGCAAAAAGTGTGAGGAGGAAGCAATAACAGAGATGTTTGATGGCCCCTATTCCCTATCTCCCTGTGCCACTTGGAGAGAGGAAGTGGGGAAAAATTGTAAGTTGAATCCAGAAAGAAGGAAGAAGTGGGCAGAAGGTGTTTTAGGTTTGTGTTTATCTCTCAGTATCATAGTCTTATTTGATTGGAAATAAATGTAATTAATTTCCCCAAGCTGAGTCTGTTTGCCTGCAGTGGTACTCAGTGAGTGACCTCCCTGTCTTTATCGCAACCACAACGTCTTCTTTAATTTCCCCAGTCCAGCTGGGGACAGGAGTCATAGGGTGACTTTGGAATACCTGGAATCCATCCAGAGTCAATGCATTCCATTCACTAACATTCACTACCTTTTTTTTCATATTCTGTAAGTCTTAAGTATCTCCAGGTTCAGTTGAAATAATGCAATAAGACAGGTTGCAAAGAAAATATTTTCTTATATATTTTTGCTCTTCTAACTAGAGTAACTGAGAGATCTCACTATAAAGAGGCCTTCAAAATGGTCAGCAGTGCAGACCTGGAGGAACTGTTCTGTACTAGTCAGGAATTTTAACATACCAGCTGCAAACAGCCCAATCCCAGATACCAAATCTAGTTGTGTTAAATATAACACAACTCCACTAGTGTTTTCATGGACAGTGGGTAATATTTAGTCTGCTGGCTCTTAAGCAGCAACAACTGAATAGGAAGGCAATAGCCAATTTTGTTCTTCCTACAGCTGACAGTTTTATGTGCTCTCCAGTTTTTGATGAACAGCAGAATTTCCTTTTTTCCTCCTTTCATCTCTATTCATATGTCAACTTCTTGAGCTCAATGCTGAAAAATGTCACTTGTCGTATCCAGACTGTAGTAATACTTTCATATTGGCTTCAGGCAGTTATAGCAATGCTGTTTAAATATATATTGACTTACCTGTAACACAGAAACAGCTTTCAGCTTCTCCACAGTTTTGCACTCTCTGATGACACTATCCACTGCTTACAGTCTTAAGTCATCTCTCAAAGGCTACATTACACATACATGGCAGAGATGAAGATGGATGTTTACTGCAAAAATGCCTTTGTCTGAATAATGTTTTTCATTTTAAAATCTCAAGCTACTGTATCATATATTAGATTGATTAGGCAATAAGAAAAAATATCTCCCCATGTTTTACTATTTCATAAATTTTCAACGCATATTCTGATGCTGAAACAAACATGCCACTCATTCTCTCAGGGTAACTACTCATCATACTCCTCCTCATATTGTTCTACCCTTTTTTCTGACAACAGGCTACACATAGGATGGACACTCCATTAAAATACCATTCCTTCTGAGATACAGAGATTCCTGAAGGAAATCTCTCTCACTGAAATATCTGTGTTAATTTCTTTCAGCAGCATTCATGTTTATAGTTTTAGAGTGGGTTTTAGTTGTTGGTTATTTTGGGGGGTTTTTGCCTCCAACAGGTAAGTTGCTTTGGGAAAGTTGCTTTTGACTATCATTCATATTTTCTATTGTAAAAAGCCAGAACACATAATTTAATTTTGTTTGCTTCGGTACAAAGCACTCAGCTAGTGAAGTTCACAGTTGAGCTGACAGCTATATTATTCTTCATCACACCTTTTGGTCTTAACAGTGGTCTCCAAAAGTTAAGATTTTTCTGTTAAGTGTCAGTTAAGTAAACTTCATCTTTGCAGACAAGAAATTTCAAGACCAGTAGCCAGTAGCAAAGACGACTTTCTCAGATGTCTGAAGACTAAGCACACACTGTGTTTGTACAGAGGCATTTTCACATCAGGAGGCACTACACTGCTTGCCAATATTTCCTTCCACTCCACCCCTCTGCATCAATTAATATCACCATGCAATCTACAGCACTAATTATTTAAAATTAATATTATAATTAAGATTCCTGTAAACATTTGTGACAACAGTCTGTTAAAAGCCATTTGTGCCATATTTTCTTTGCTCACATGCAAAAAAGCTCCACTCCTGTGATAGATAACAAAACTATTACTATATATCTATCTAAAGTGGACAAAATAAAAATGAAATCTTTCCATATAGCAACATAATCAAACCACACCAGGTTTCAGTCAGTCACAAGGATCTTTCTTTAGTCTAATAATCTCAAATAATTAGTCTCTTCATGACTCAAAATGTCACTTAATGTCATTTCAAGATCATAGGTGACTTTTTTTTTGCTGAGCATTTATACTGTCTGAATGTAGTAAATATTACCACCCACACTCACTTTCTAAATGATAACAAAAGAAGTTTTACTGTTCCACATTTCATAAGTAAAATGTAGTGTTCAACTATATTCCTACATCATCATCTGAACATGGATTTCAGAAGTATAGTGTAGATTACTCTTGGTTTTAATAAAAGCTGAATAAAGTTTACTTTGTAAAAGTGCCTCTTGCTTGATTGGGAATAAAACTTGGTGTCCTCAGAGAACAGCTCTTCACCCCAGGTCACTGCAACTACATACAGACCAACTGGCTTTGGATATATATTAAATCTCTTCCCTGATTAGTCTTTAATTGTATAATTAAATAAAATATTTTGCCATAAAAATTTGTTTCTGAGATAACCTTCTCACAAACTTATTTCTGCATTTTTATAACATAGCAACCAATTTTGATTATAAAGACAACCCTTGCAAAACTACAAGGTCATCTTGTGTAGTCAGATTGAAACTGTAAATTGCTCCTAAGTTAAATCCTTCAGGTCTTACTGCTGTAAGATCCTTTGATTAACATCAATGGCAATTTTTCACAGTTTGAGATTTTGTTACAACAATTGCTTATGCTAAAAAAAAAAGTCTGCTTGCCTTTCCAGCTAATTCAGCAGTGTTCCTGGCACAAGAAAAATATGCTGGAAGGGCTGCCTATGTTGCCATTACATCTTTGAATGCTCCTGGGCTTTTCAGGCAGTAACAGTTCCCACACTGACAATTATTAATGACATCTTGAAGAATTCTACAACTATTCCATTAGGGAAAATCAAGTATCATCAAAGGATTGCCAATTATTCCTCTTCTTCTATTATACAAAGATGCCTGTCAGTGGGTGCCAAGGGGGATACATTTAGGTCTTTTACAGGCAGATGATAGGACTTAATATAGGGACATCTTTTATAATGAGGGTAGAAAGGGAATCAGAAAGAGGTTGGGCAGATTTTTCATTTTATTCTGTGTTAACAACTACAAAAAGAACACTTTTTTTTCATTTTTCTTTTTACAGAAGCAGCAAAAAACATATAAACTCCATAAATCTCATGAAGGTGGTCATACTTTGTCAGCCTGAAGATTATCTTTTTCTAAAATTTCCTCATGAATTGCTGAAGGTACGAAGTGGGAAGAAAAAAGGGCAAATAGAATATCAGGACAAGGTGATTATGGCCAGGGGAGATGTCAGAAGGAGCTGTCTTATCTTCCTTTTCCCATTATTTACACACCCAGATCACAAGAACCATTTCCCCATTGATGAGCTTGTCTCCTTCATATCCAAGTTAAAACACCATACAGAATACTCACAAAATACAGATGCAGCAAGCCTGACTTTGACAGGCAAGAATCCCGTGCTGAAATATTATAACTTAAGACATTCTTTCCTTAAATATAAGTTTAATCTTGAGGACAGATATGCAGTATTTCTGAGCATAAATATCAAGTTCTTATGCAGTGTTATAATTTAAAATAAAGTTTTTTGGTTCAAGTTACCAGAAAATATGAAACTAATAATACAATTGACTGAAAAAATCTCTCTGAAGGATTTCTATTAAAAATATTTAAACTTTTCAGAAATCAGCTTTAGAGACTGTTCATTCTCTTTTACAGTCACCTGTTTCTAGAATTTAAAAAAAAAAATCTTCCTTCATCCTTAGCAACACCAAAGGTAAATTATCCCTCTATTTCTCAAAACCATTCTATCAAAACCACTATGAAAACAAATGACATTATGTGGCTTTTCCATTAGTGGAGTTCATTTTTTTCATCCCAGCATATTTTCAGCTGTCCTCTAACTCAGCTGAATTTTTTCACAGGAGTAGGGAAGAACAAAACTGGTCTACAGGAAAGGAGAACTACCACTGTGCAACTTTTTCATCCTTTCATTTAGAAAACAAGTTGGAAAACTATGAACTCTTACAAAGCCTGGTTTTTTTCCATGGAATTTTGAGGCACAGGGCAAATAATCAGGTTGCAGAGTTAAGAGTTCTGCCAGAAACCCCAGTGCATCAGCACTCTCCCAATTGTAGGCACACGAAAAGGAGTCAAGATTAGTTTAGATCTTCTGTGATGATTTTCAAGATCATCGATTTTTTCTAGGAGGGAATGTTTTTATTGTGTTGCTGTCAGCACTGTCTGCTGAAAAGCAGTTTAGATTGTCCTTGGCTCTTTTAATTCTTTCCTCTCTTGCAGTTATTCTTGCCACTCTATCAGCCAAGGTCACGTAAAGTGTTTATACATCTACTTTAATTGAAGGCACAAGACACATGAAATGGGAGACATTACTTTCTTTGATACAGCTAAGATCACTGGAAGCGCATTGGTTTTGATTTAGTCTTTTCTTAGGTTCATTTCTGACTAAGATGCTGTATTAAGAGTGTATTAAGATCACTGCTGATACAGACACTCCATACCTGAAAGAAAATATCCAAATCACAACACCTGAGGTCTGCAATCGATTCTCAGGATAAGAACCTCAATGCTGAGCATAAGGCAACTGGTTGATTACTAGATCCCTACAGAAATAGTGCCTGCAGCACTGTCCTCCCCATTTACACACATGAATGGTACCTAAGAGCACATCAATACATGGACATAGTGTGATAAACACTGACTCTGCCAAGAATTTTGACAGCCATGGACATGTGATGGCAGCATGCCATAACACCATCTTCTCCTGCACAGCATGCTCTAGTTTTTCCATTATACTATCTCATGTGAGAAAGAAACTGCACATGCTCATTTTGTTATTTCAACAAAAGACTCATTAGGCTGTTAAATAAAGAATTTAAAGCAATTAAGAACTTAAGATATAATTAGAGATCTATGATTTTTCAAAATAAGTTGGTTAAAATTTTACACTACTCCTTGCCAGACACTTCATCTCTGAAATAGAAAAATAGTAAAAAAACCTTCAGTAGAAAGGACAAGCTTAAAAAATGTGATACATTCCACTTGCAAACAGACTGTGAATACAAGCATCCTCTCCACCCCACTCTAGCTTTGACATTATAATAGCACAGGGTACCACTCATTGATATTCTCCCAGTTGCCACCTACTTGGATGTCTGATACACAGGCAGGCCAGCATTCATTGAAGACATATGCCTAAATCTTACAGAATATAGCATTCAGCTACTTAAGGAAGAAGGGAAAAGCAATGAAAAATAAAGGCACTAGCAGCCCCAACCCTATAAAAAAACCCAGCAAAATACACCCTTATAATATATTTCAAAGTACGTTAAATAGTCGTTATGCACACAGACTTCTCAGAAACACTTGATTTATCTACAAAATGAGCCCAGAATTTACCATGTTTTATCCTAAACTGAGATGCCTGTGTTAGGGGTGAATATTTCAAAGTCTCAAAGTTATATCAGAAAGAAAAAAGCTGCGAGAGTAAAGCTGTGACTGTCATGGAACCAGACATGCCCAAGCCATGGGAATAGTGTCCTACTGCAGGCACACACTGGAGCAAGATTTTCCCAGAGCCAGCTATACTCCATATAGCCTTGCATTTGCCTTCCAGAGCACCTTTAAGTTCCAAGAATGTCTGTGTACACTGACATCATCTGTTTCCTGAGTGTGTGTATGTGAGTAGTGGACTGTACCCCCCAGCTCAGCTCTAGAGTGAATACTCCAAACAGTGACAGCATCCTTGTGCTGATCTGTGTGGAGCTCAGCAGGCACCAAGAAATCCTCCTGAGAATGAAGGTAACACTGGCACAGCTCACCTCTGCCAAGGTCCTGCTCACAGACCCATGCTGCTGCAGCTTCACAACCTACTGCAGCCTCTGCTCTGAAAAATCCACTGCTCTGAGACATGGTTGAGTTTTATCTACATCTTTAACCTGAAAATTAATCACTGTATACGTCACACCTACCTGTATCCATACATGTACTGACCATTTTTTCCTCCAAATGTATTGTGAGTCAACTCCTGAACATCACAGAACTGTTTGGGTTGGGAGGGACATTTAAAGGTCATCTAATCAACCCTCCTCCAATGGCCAAGGATATATTCAGCTAGAGAAGTTGCTCCAACATGACCATTAATATTTCTGTGGATGGAGCCTCTACCACCTCTCTGAGCAAGCAGTTCCATCACTTCAGTGTTTATATCTAATCTGAATTGAACCTCTTCAATTTTAAAACCAATACCTGTTCTAGTGCCACAAGACCTGTTAAAAGATCTGGTCCTGTCTTTCTTATAAGCCTCCTTTAAGCACTGGAAGGTGCACCCTGGAGCATTCTCTTCTCCAGTCTGAACTGTCTCAACTCTCTCAGCCTTTCCTTTATAGGAAAGCTGTTCCAGCACTCTATAACTTATGTGGCTCTCCTCTGCATCCACAGTAACAGGTCAATTTCTTTCTTACACTGAGGAATCCAGAACTGGGCACAGGACTTCAGTAGGGTCTCACCAGGGTGAAGGAGGGGAGCCTCCCTCACCCTGCTGCCATGATGGTTTTGATGCAGCCCAGGATACTTTTGTCTTTGTGGGCAGTGAGCACACATTGCTGAGCCATGGACAGATTTTCATCCATTATCATCCTCAAGCCTTTCTCAGCAGGGGTGCTCTCAAACTCTTCATCCTCCAGCCTGTACTGAGAGGTAGTAAATGGGGGTTTGAAGGCTTTTTTGGTGAACTTCAACATAAATGGGTGTGCCTGCTTATTTCAACAATTTTTTTCCTGATTAATTTCTCCTGTTATTCCTAGTCTGAATCTAGGGGAGAATCAAGAAAAGTAGAAATATGGTTAAGGATATTAAGACAGAATAAGTAAAGCTTAAGTATTGGAAACAAGTACTTCATTTCAAAAGCTCTCCTTATCTTTAATATAGATTAGGGCCACAAGCAGTGCTCCTGATCAGGCTTCAGCAATTTGTCAGTCCTAGAACAATCTTTGAAGAAGGTGGAGCAAAGAGTGACTCTTGTTCTAGTGCTTTTAATCCCTGGATGCCACGCTAAACTGCTACATAGATCCACTGCTTTACTGTAGATTTGCTAATGCATAAATGGTAACACATCAATTGCTCCAAGGGTTAACTGATTTCTCATTCTCAGTAGATGCTACTAAGTTTTGTCAGCATCAACAATGCCAAGGTCTCATAAGATCTAAAATTGTCTTGGCGTTATTCAAGCTGGCGTCCTCAATCAGCATCACCTCAAGGCATTCAGGAACTAGAACTTGCTGTGCAGGAAGACTTTGGCACGGTATTTGCTGTGTGGGAAGGGTTATGCCTGCAGACAAATCTGGCTGGAAGAAACTCAGGTCATTGACAAAGAAGGATGGTTTGACACATGAAGGATAGAAGTACGCAACCTTGAGAAAAAGCTGCTGAGGGTTGTTGATAGTGTCTTTGGTGGGAGAAGAAAACAACAAACAATTTAGGAAACTAAAAGTCATCCTGTATGTATAAAAACTGCATATCTACTGTCTCTTCAAAAGCAATGGCACCTGTGATCTAATAGAGTAGTGTAGGAAAACACCCATTCAGATAACCCTGTGTATTGAGTTTGAGTGACAAGGTTTTGGAGTGTAGGGAAGTCACAGTCTTGGCTTGTGTGAGAATATGCCTGAAGTTTCCTCCATGTTAGACAGAGCCAAGACCAAGTGGCTCCAAAGAAACCTGCTGCTGGCTAAGGCTGAGCCCGTCAGCCACAGTGGCAGCACCTCTGGGATAATGTATGCAAGAAGAGGGAAAAACATACCCCTGTGTCAATAAGAGGGTAAGGCAGAAAGTTTGGGAGTTCAGTAAATCCAGGAAAAAGGGAGGGGTGGAGAAGGTGTTTTAAGAGTCTGTTTTATTTCTCATTATCCTAGTCTGGTTGGTAACAAATTCAATTAACTTTCCTAGGTTGAGTCTGTTTTGCTAAAGATGGTAACTGGTGTGTGATCTCTCCCTGCCCTTATATTGACCCAAAACCTTTCATTTTATCTTCTCTACCCTGACCAGTGGAGGAGGGAAGTGATAGAGCACCTTGGTGGGCACTGGTGTCCAGACAACTCACCAGACTGTGTAGGGGCAAAAGCTACAGGGTAGATCAGACTCCTGGTGTCAGAACCCATCACCAATTCCCATACACTTTTCTCCACTTTGTGTAGAAAAAGCAGTTTTAGAGAAATGTTTTGTAACCATCCTCGCAAACATCCCTGTAGATTTACCTGAGGGAAAGTCTTTTTCCAGCCCTAAACTCTAAAGTCAAACAGATTCCAGAGCACAGAGCTCTGAGTATCTCTTTTTCTTGGTTTTGAAAAAAAAAGCCTTAAAAACTCAAGCTGTAGGCATATTTTTAATTCACTGCATACTATAAACATTTCTATTAGCAGTAGGATACACAAGTACAGTATAGATTGAATATATCAAGTTCTTCTTTAGTTATTAATTAATTTCATTGTGACACAGATTGCCCATCTTTTATGTTTAGGGGTAAGAATTGGCTGGCCTTGCTGCTGTTGTAAAAATTTACTGAGGTGAAGTTCACCAAGCACTTTGGGAAACACATTCTACTGGTATTCATTTAGTGAGACATGGGAAATTCTGGCCTCCAGCAGGTCTTCAGCTGCTAAACCTGTGCTGTACTCTTTGTTTATCATGAAAACAAACAAACAAAACCAAAAAACCCCTGTAACTCTCAGTGGTAACTCAGGTTTACTTTAGACTTTTCATAAACCAAGTGAAGTAAGCAATCACTGTTGAAATAATTCAGTTCCCTGCATTTTAGATGCTGGCACTTGTCAGATACCAAATCAAACTGCTTCCTCATCTGCCACAGCAGTATTTCAGCTGGTGCTTTGTAAGTGTGCCAGGATATTCCTTGGCTGAGCTGCCACAGATGTCTCTGCTGAACCTTCAGTGGTATTGCCTCTGCTAAGATGGTATCTCTCAATAACAACTCATACTGCAATAACAACTCATACTGGAGCCAAACATTTCCACAAATTCCCTCCTTCCTAGACTGTCTTTCTCCCTGCTGTTTGACCTCAATTAGGGTGATGAGTATCTTTTACAGGAAGGAGAAAGGATTGTTACCACTAGTAATTTCTGTATATTTTATCAGCTGTGGGATTTTCTAAAAATTCTCTACAGTTCCAGTGTTTCAGAAACACAACATCATGTACCCAGTTTCCTCCTCATTCCTAGTTTTCTGAAACTTCTAAAGCTGGGAGCAGGTTTTTCTCATATTGGTTTTTGCTTACAATTAGTTCCATCCTCCAACGTTGGATGAAAATATACATCAGTTCTAAGTGTTACCATTAAATCTCAAAGTTCTGCTTATATTGGAAGAATAGTAATTTAATATGGAAGCATGCAACTGTCCCCTTATACTATATGTTATCCAAGCAAACTGAAAAACAGCATCTTAAACAACTGTATTGGACATTTAGATGGACTGTTGGATAGAGAGCAAGACAAGGAAAGGCAGAATAGATGTAGAGAGACAAAGCAGCTTTAAACCATGGTCATTCAGCAGGTCTGTGACAAGTTCAGGAACAAGCAGAACTCAAATTCTTTGCTCACCATGCAGTGCCCTCTGCAGCAAACCCCAAAAGTTCTGTGCATGCACTGAAGAATCCCCCCAACCATTTTCTTCTAAAGTTTCACCTTTTTCTGTATTAAAAATGCCAGTACATGGTGTTTAGTTCCCATTCCTCTGCGACAAAACTTTCTCTCATCCTCATCATTGCTCTTACCACCTACACTACTGCCATTACAGTCCTAGAAAATGGTTCCACTTAACAACCAAAAACAATCAGGTATAACACTCTCCAGGTAAAGCACCACATGAGAATTCAATTTTTTCCCAAAGTTGGCTCATTGTCTTTAAATGAATAAATTATCTACTATGTGTAAACTTTTTTAATCCCAGTTCTTCAGCATTGATGATAATATTTAATGTGGTGCTCTATTTTAAGTCCCTTATTCTACAGTTCCTTCTAGAGTTAAACATCTCTCTTATATTGGTGTAGCTGGGAGCAGCCCTGGCATAAGTTTTTCTAATATGCAGAATTTATTTTTTGCACTGGATCTGAGAGTCATCATAACATCAATCTGGAATTCACAGTTCAATTAATTTTTCATTTTATTTTAATGACCTTTCTGGAAAGCAACTCACTAGCATTTGTTTTATTATTATTATTATAATCTTCTACTGTTTGGCTTCCGCAATCAAAACACATTACAAGACAATTTATTTCCTCTTAATGATTTAGATAGGGTTTAATGGCAATAAATGAAACATCATGAGAACAATCCTCCTCAATCAGCAGATTAAATTCTTAGAGATCCAGATCCATAAAGCATTTTCAGCTCTATCTCTTACTTTAACACCTCCACATTCATAGAAGGTTCCACTTACAGTAAAATCTGTCACACGTGGAAACAGTCAAATATCGTTGCATAAATCAGTAGGTGAGCATTCTTGTGAGCACAGAATTGAAAGAGCAGAATTTCACCATACCTTACTTTCTTTAGCATGCCAGGGGTTTTTTCAGAATGAAACTTTCCCTCCCCAAAAGAAAGTATCTACATACCAATATGGAATTGTAGGAGATAAACCCCTGACTTTCTGGGAGACTATTCTGTCTCAAGAAACTCCCACCCACAAAATCTGTTTCCGCATCTTTGAAAGGAGTGCTCTCTATTTAGAATGAATGATTGAAATGGAAAGATGAGGCTAAAGTAAAAATCCTGCAATTTAAAAATCCACAGCAGAAGGATGCCTAGAATCTGCTCTAACTCCATCAGCTTGAGGACCCCTGGAATCTCAAGGCTAGGGAATGCAACCCTCCACTTAACAGCATCTGAAGTTACTTGTCATCAATGGCTAGTAATCACCCTGGTTGGGCTGATGGAGTCAGTGAGACCTGGCCTGCACAGCAGTGTGGTATCCAGGCCAAGACAACAGCCATCCACAGATCAAGTAGCTCTCAGACAACACAGGAGAGGAACGTAGTCTGATTCCTCTTGACAAGATTGCTTGATGATTGCAAAGTACTTGGTATGCTTGCTGCCTTTTGAAAGACATTGAGAACACTTACTAAATAATACATGCACAACAGAAGTTTGGCCCTTTCCAAACAGCATTCTGCTTATTGAGGCTGTGATAAAAGATGAAAATGTTTAAATATGGAAAAACTGAATGAAAGGGCTCCTATGGAATGAAATATACAGATACATATACACAAATGTGTAGGTTTTATGGTAGCTTGTAGTCAATTAACTAGAAAGGTAGTGCGGTAAAACTGTCCCTAAAATGGTTGATAGAACTGGCATATATTGATGAACCCTGGAGTGAGAGACACTGCCAAGCCACTTGAAGCACACTTGAACACGTGTGTAATAGCTGTAACAGAGGGCACCATCTCCTCACCTATAACTCACTTTACAGAATGTTAAGGCATTTTCCAGACAGACTTTAAACTCAAGAAAGCCTCATGTTTATGACTAGTCATATTTGCCCCAGCATTGCCAGGCTCTTAGCAGAAAAGTCAGCAGAACCTAACCCAGGGACCTCTCCTCTGCAGCTGTGAGCATGCACAGCACATGGCTGAGACCTCACCTTCCTCCTGCTCTGCCTTTCTCAAACACCACCTATTCTACCTGTTTCCTCCAGGTGAAACCAAGATCTGTTAGTATTAGCTAGGAGTGGTGAAAAAGGCCTCTTACACAGGCAGGTGTTAATTTGTTCAAACTAAGGAATATCAAGTCATCAAGATATCCTGGCTTGTTTTCACCATAGTTCAGAAAAGCTGAGTCTAAATTCTCTAATTCTGTTCTTAAACTCCTTCTATGTAGCTTTTCAACTACATATTTTCCCTCAAATTTGAGATGCTATTGGAGCAAATGACCAGAAACAAATCTGAGAGGATTTATCTCCAGCTACAGGGTCAGCAAAACTTTATATACACCTGACATTTCAATCCCCAGTTAAACATGAACCTGAGAAGAAAAAATATATAAATGCCCAAACTAACTTCCATCCACAGACATCAGGGAAGAAATTCTAAGCAAACTCATAGCTGTGCACCACATATTTATCTCTAGATTTCTTTTTTTCAGTACCACAGCAAGATCAAACAGTCCCCAGACCTCAAGATTCACAAAGTACGGTAGTTTCACGAATACAAGCCGCACGGATTATAAGCCGCACTTCCGGTGCCTCGACAATGTTGCTGTCTTTGTCAATAGATAAGCCGCACCCCGAATATTAGCCGCACTTTCGTTCGTCGCAAGAATCCGTGCGCAGCTTTCACAAATTGGCCAATTAGTAACAGGATCGCGGCATAGCGGGGTTTACTGGCTCGGGGCGGGGCCAGGCAGGCTTGGCCCGCTCATGGTTGCCGACGGGGCCGGGTGGCCCAGCTCAGCGCCACGGCTCGGCGGGGCTGGCCGGGTGGTGCTGCCGCCGCCGCCGGGCTCGCTGGCCCCCCTCTCCCGTCAGCACCGCCCCGCTGCCGCGTTCGCTCGCCCGGCCGGCGGGCTGCCGCCGCCGGGCTCGCCGGCCGTGCCACGTTCGCTCGCCCGGCCGGCAGGGCTGCCGCCGCCGCCACCAGGCTCGCCGGCCGCCCCCTCCCGTCTGCACCGCCGCCGCGTTTCCTCGCCCTGGCCGGCACTGTAGGTCCCCGCACCACCGGGCTCTCCCACGCTGCTGGCCCCGATTCTGCTGGGCTTCCCCCGCTGCCAGGCAGCCCCACCCGTCGGCCTTCCTGCTTCTGCCATGCTCCCCTGCACTGCTAGCCCCAGTTCTCCCGGGCTCCCCCGCCCTGCTGGCCCGGGCTCTGCCGCCCCCCCTGCCCCGCCCTGCTGGCCCAGGCTCTGCCGCCCGCCCCCCACACTGCAGGCCCCGCCTCTGCCAGGTTTTCCCACCTCTGCCGGGGCCGGCCGGGCTCCAGCTTGGCTTGGGGCTGCCGCGGGCTCTCACTTCCGTGTTGGCAGCTTTTAGAATTTTGTTAATGTATTAGCCGCCCCGGAATATTAGCCACACTTCCGGGTTTCCACCAAAATTTTGGTCAAATTGGTGCGGCTTGTATTCGTGAAATTACTGTAAGTAGCCCTTTGTCTCCTACCTGCAGGAGACATCTCTCTCATAAATAGCTGCTTTTAAGGTGCTTTACATTATGTGTAATGATGTGGGGTGACCCTACCTCCTCCCCCTTAAGTGGCATCTGCTCTAGGTTTGGTGGTTTTGTTGAAGGACTAGGAATTATACATGAATGCATTAGACTTGCAATGAATTCAAGGGTTAATTTTATGTAAACAGGTTAGGAGAATTCGCTTTGACCAATTTGGTAGAGAATTGTAGATTGAGGGTATTTTCCCCAAGATTTTATCACAGTTAACACACAGATCAATATATTTTTTCCCTCAGTATTTTTTACTCCTGTCACATTCAACGATTATCTAGAGTAAGAGATTTTAAACAGAGTTCTGATCCTGGGGAACTTTCCAAGCTTGATTTTTCAAAGAAGCTGTAATGAAGGGTTCAATTTCTACAGCAGCATATGCTGAGGTTAAAACACAGCTTTGCAAACCCATTCTACTCTAAAGTATAAATAAAAAATGTACATCGAAGGAATGGAGTCTTAAGGGATTTACTTTGCATGCTAAAACTGAATATAACTAAAAAATATACAGTATATTGCTCTGTGTATAGTTTCTCCCTGAAAGTCGTGACCTAATAGGTTTTTCATGAGGTAGAAAGTAAATCCAAATGAATAAAAAAAACAATGCTGTAAAATAACATTGTTGTAGGGGAATTAGAAAGTACTTTGTTACCACTGGTAATGGAGAGACTCCAAAGTGACAGACATTGTGATGGCAAATGAACACTATTCTTTCATTTATAGTTGCACTTTTCCTGACATTTGAGAGTGGCTGTCTCCACTAGGGATATCCTGATGTAGTATCAATCTATAGATTAAAAAGACATACTAGAAGGCAATACAGGACATAATTCTGACTAGGATGAAAAAAAATTGTTAGGTTAGATCATCAATTCTCGGTTTGGACCACATCAGAGAGCAGAGACCATCTTCATTGTGAGCAAAGAACACTATCAGTCTTGCCTTAAGGGCCTTCTTCCATAAAACCCAAAATAGACCTGCTCATTCTTGTCCAGATCCATTTTTATTGTTGTTTGCTTGTTTGTTCTAAATAAATCCATTTAATCTTACCCTACTAATCAAGTAGAAGAAAAGCCCAAAAAGTAAAACCTGAATGCAAATCAAAAGTTATTAATTCAGAAAAGTCCTACAGGGGTATTTAGATGAAAGAACAACTTGTGACAGGGATTCCAAAGCGTGTTTTGAAAGCATTTTTCAAACCTATGATACTTCCATGTTATTTGCTAGGCAGGTGTTACAAAGGAAAAGAATGATTTCCTTATACAAGCATCTAAATGTGGCTCAAGAATAGAGCACAGAATATTGCTTGGTATTAACATTCAGCTCACTGACTTCTGTGTTTACACACTATTCCAAGTGGAAATATGAATGTGGCTAGGGTAGTGCTTCCCCTATATAAGAGTTAGTGTTATCCTTTTGGGAAAATATCACCATGATTTTCACAAAATTACTGAGTTTTGTTGGCAAGGCTAATTCAAACTGCAGTTTTACCCAGAGCAGTGAGTGCTCTTTTTTCATATGGTGACAAACAAAAGCAAAATCATAGTACTATTATTAAGCAATTTACTGAGATGAAAATCACTTTTATTTCCACCTATACAAAGCTATATTGTTTGTTCATAATAGAATAGCATAAAGAAGAATAAATTCAAAACCCACTTCAGCAGAGGGACAAATGCCTTACAAAGATACAGTTGTATTTAATCTTATTAGGCTCACATACACTATGGCAGTAATTGTATTAACAGATGTACAAAATGCAGTCTGATACAACTCTATTCATTTTGCCTGCTAATGGTAAATGGATACATTCTCTTATTCACCTTCAAAAAGGGTTTTAATTTTTCTTTCTGGAAATAATTGTTTCCTTAAATAAACACCTCTTCCTTGCTACACTACTGTCTGATGAGGGACTCCAAACCAATGTATTACCTCTATCTCCAGAGCTTACTTTCCAAAGGAAGGTATTCATCATGTCAAATATTCAGCAAATTAAAAAAAATGTTATGCATTTAATAGAATATTTAAGTGTATTTAACAGAAAGCCTGAAGCAATGACACAACAGCACATAAAGCACATACAGATTTTCTGTTTTCCAATATATCCAGTTTCAGAACCTGTCTCAGAAATGTGGACAATAAATTATTTTATTCTTCCTTATCCACACTTAAAGACTTTTTTCTCATTTAACTCAAATTAAACTCAATGTCTAATTCAACCATTCCAGAGGAATTATTACACAATATAAATGCCAAATTACCAAACACACACAGGCTGTGCCCTGTCTCACAGAATAAAAGTACCTGTGCTGATAAGATGGCTTTTATTAACCTTCAGTCTATATATTCATTGTTCAAGGCAATCATTCAAGGAGAGTAATGAAAACAGAAAAGAATGAATTTGATTCAAAGCTAAATAAGTTTAGATTTCTTGGCAAAAAAAATACTAGCACAGCTTCTAAAGGACTACTAAGTACTCTACAAGTTACAGCTTAAATTTACTTATACTCCTGATGACTCTCTAACAAGATCATTATTTCATGATACACAAACAAATAATATTAAATAACTAAAACCAAAACTGCTTTAGACAGTAAAATGATACTCTTTATGCTTCAGAATTATGAAGGAATTCATCACAGAGCTAGTAGGTGTTGCTGGGTTTAAAATACAGTAATTTCACGATTATAAGCCGCACCATTTTGACTAAAATGTTGGTCCGAACCCAAAGTGCGGCTTATAATCAGGTGCGGCTTATATATGGACAAAGAACGAAAAGTTGCTGTTTTAGTTTGGAGGACAGGTGTCTGCTGAGAAAGGCAGGAACTTCTCTTTGAAATGGAGAATGTAAACCCCCTCCCTACAAATTATTATAATTTGGAAATCAAGGGGCTTTCAGGCAAAAATATGGGAATCAGGAATAACAGTTCTTTTCTAGGGAAATTAAAATAGAAATACAGTACTACAGAGAAACAAACCCCAAACCCTGACAAAGTCAGAGTACAACCTGACACCCTGACAGGCAGGGTGTTGGCAGCAGTCCCATTAAATGGTGGCTGCATCCTCCTGCAGTGACAGATGTGATTCAGTTGGAGCAGTGCTCCTGTACAAGGTGCAGTTTCCCTCTGGAGGTCCAGTGGTGATGTGGAGAAATCCGGTTTTCCACTGGAGTCCAGTGGAGAAAGGGGCTACCTTAGTGTCCCAAAGCCTCTGTTTTATCTTGGTAAGAAATGTTGGGCTCTTCCCCCTGGCTGGAGCAACTTCCGATGGGATGCAGTAATTTTATCAGTCACACAGTGGGACTCAATAGGCCATTAGCAGAAAATGACTCGCTGGAGGAAGGATGGGTTATGAAAAGATAAAGAACAATGCCCTCCCTGGTTTCAATGGATGGCCCATTAGCAGAATATCTGCCATTGAGATAAGGATCACTGTCCCCACCCTCAACAGATGGTGATAGAACAGATACCTTTTATCACACTCTGTATTGTAACATGCGGCTTATAATCAGGTGCGGCTTATATATGGACAAAAAAACCAAAAACTTGCTGAAACCCAGAAGTGCGGCTTATACTCAGTGCGGCTTATACTCAGTGCGGCTTATAATCGTGAAATTACTGTACTCACTCAATCAGTAAAACTAATTTCTGTTGAATGACAATAAAATAAGCTAGCAGCAAAAGCAATAAAGCAGTTTAATCAAATAGTAGTCCTATACAGATGGTAAAAAAAACAAAAAACCAAAACAGTTTGGTGAATAAACGGACAGGGAAGGTAGATGGACAAATAAATACCCTAAAATTTTATATGCAGCTCCAGAAGAAATGCATAAACTAAATGCTATGCAAACCCATGAAGTTTAATATACTTGCCTTGGTTTTTTAGTTTTTATTTTTTAAAGCATATAAACAGCTCTTAATGACTTTTGAGCCATAGCACTTACTGCTGAACTTGATTCAAGTTTTTGTATAGAGAAATCAGATCCCTTACAGCATCATTCAACTGATGCATTTCTACTGGATAAGAGGAAGAAAATACAGTTCCTATGCCACATCACCATCAGTTCTGTCACAAAACAGCTAAATTCATTACCAGTCAGGAAAAAACCCTAGAGAACAATAATCTCACTACTGACACAGCTGTTCTGCCTTCATCAAAAGCTGGTAGTAGGGTGGCCTGAGAAGAAAATTACACCCTTTCTGCCTCCAGAACTTGTAATGCATATTGGGAGAGACTTTTCAAAGGAGTCCAATAAAAACTGACCCTTTTATTCAGTCACAAGAATAAAGTGCAATGGCAAATGACAGAACTACATCAATTTACACCATCACTTGAAAGCACAATTTTAAAGTACCACTTTCAGGCACCCAAATGCAAGTTAAGAAAATTCCAGCAGCTGCTAATTATAACTGTACATAAAATAGTGCTGGTACCACTATGTAAAGTTACATAATTTTTGCATCTTCTTCTCAGCTTTTCCTTTTGATTTGTCAGAAGATTTTAATACATGTTCAAATCAATCATAGTAAATTCAGCAAATCAGATGTAAGGATAAGTTTCAAGATAACATATTCATTTGCACTTGTTAAATTTGAATATTTGAAGTCTGGATTTATCTCTTAGTACCACAGTCTAGTTGACATGGTGGTGTTAGGTCAAAGATTGGACTCAATGATCTCTAAGGTCTTTTCAGACCTAATTGGTTCTTTGATCCACTGTGGCAAATTGCTGTTTTATGCCTCTACTCATCCTGAGAGCAAAAAGGGGGCATTGTTTTAATGATCTAAACTTTGCTGCATCATTATCCTATAACCAGGAAGATACACTGAGTTTGATTAACAAGAAAATACCAGGATCAAAACATCAACAGTTAACAGGCTTCCATAACACTGGTGTTTAGGTGCTCTGATAATTTTCTTACCCTTCTGTGAGTCACATGGAATTCAGCTCTTCGTACTCTTGAGTACACAACCCTATACTTTGAATTCCTTTTCCTGTAACCCTCTGTCCTGATTTCAGCTGGAATAGATTTAATTTTTCTTTCAGTAGGCTGGCAAAGTGCCATGTTTTGGATTCAGTGTGAGAATAATGTTGACAAGACTGATGTTTTTGTTGCTGCTGAGTAGTGCTTCCTCTAAACCAAGGACTGCTCAGTTTCCCATGCTCTGCCCACAGGCAGGTGCACGAGAAGCAGGAGGGAGCACAGCCAGCACAGCTGAGCTTAACTTGCCAAAGGGATATTTTGCACCATGGAACATCATGATTACTATACATCCTGGGGGGAGTTGGCTGTAAATGACCATTTAGTGCTCATGGACAGGCTGAGCATCAGTCAGAGGGTGGGGAGCAATGGTAGTGTCCATCGCTTGCTTCTCTCCGGTGTATTTCTCTTTTACTATCATTCCTATGTGTAGTATTAGTATTTTTTTCTTGTTTGTTTCAATTATTATTTTATTGCAACGACAAGGTTTAATTTTTCCCTACTTGAGCAGGGGGAGAGTGAGTGAGCTGCTGCCTGGTAGCTTGTTGCCACAGGGGCTTCCTTATTTCCTAGATCCTGAGTCTCACCTTCTCACAAAACAAACACCTGCTCTACACAGGCTTGTGTTCAATGCCAAAGGGCTGCCCTTCAGACAGGGTATGGGAGAGGCAGAGTTGTGCCTCTGACTTGGACCGAAGATATGGAATAACAAAACAGATCCTAAATTCAGATTATGTGGGATTGAGGAGCTACTGTGATTCAAGTAGGAAAAAATACTCTAAGGCAGCATATTAAAGGATCTATGCAAAATTTATAAAGATGCGCAGAAATCTGCCTAAAAGAGGGTTCACCAAAAGCAAGAGGTACAAAAACCTAAACAAACATACAAAAACCCCAAGTCCCCCTCAATCCAGATTAACTGCTAAATCTTAAAACTGGCCTAGAGTGCCAGAGAATAACAAAGGTTTGTTATGCTCCAAGAGTAGCATAACAGCTCAAAAATTCTTAAACAGTGGAGGCTGTCATCAGTTGCTTTACATGTTATATATGGGCAACTTCCCAGTGTTCTTCCTGATATTTCAGATTTTTACAATGCGTGTGATAGGTGAATTCATAAAATGAGGTCAGCACAGAGCTCAGCTCACACACAGTCAAAGTAATAATGAACTGTATGGGGGTGAATCCCTCTCAATAAAATGAGCACACAGTGTCTCAGATTCCTCCAAAACTCCATGCATTGGGTAAAATTTAGTATGCTACTGACAGGAAAGTAGTATGAATTAGCACACGGAGAACAATCACAGACTGGAGAGAGAACAGAGCAGAATTTATGGCAGAATGAAGCAGTGCCAGGAGGAGTGGATAAGAAACAGGGCTAGATACACAGCTATCCAGGAGAAAATATTAGGACATGAATGAAGCCCTCAAAAAGTTAATTACTGACAAAACATCTTTGCAGATTTTCCCTCTCCGCTAAAACAAATCGCTTCTTTTCTTGTGATACATAACTGTTTGCACAGTAACAATATTACTAAACAAATCACTTTTTTCTTGTGATACAACACGTAACTGTTTGCACAGTAGCAATATTGGCACATCATCGCTGCTGTATATCAGGGAAGGTGCAAAGCTGAGCCTTAAAACTCTTTAGCAAGTGTAAGTGGGAAGAAAACAAATCCCTAGAGACAGAGGAACACCTTAACTTATATGAGTTACACTCTGAAAGTTACAAGGCAAGTCTGAAATACATGATTATTGAGCAATAGAATTTCTGCTGATCCTTCTTGTAGGACTTTTCTGCTCTTAGTTATTACATGTGTTACTTCTTACCCCATCAACATATCTTATCTTTAGTCAATGCTTTATGTACCTTGGCTGTGTCAAGTCATGGGTACAAACAGCTTGATTCTTCATCCTCAGGTGTGATATTTCTCCAAGTATCCAGTCCCAAATAAAACACCAGATTTGCATCCACTTGACCCTTAACCAACAAATTATGATGCAGAGGAGAAAGACAATAAGCCAGGAAAAAAATACAGTAATTTCACGAATACAAGCCGCACCAATTTGACCAAAATTTTGGTGGAAACCCGCAAGTGCGGCCAATATTCCGGGGCGGCTAATACATTAACAAAATTCTAAAAGCTGCCAACACGGAAGTGAGAGCCCGCGGCAGCCCCAAGCCAAGCTGGAGCCCGGCCGGCCCCGGCAGAGGTGGGAAAGCCTGGCAGAGGCGGGGCCTGCAGTGTGGGGGGCGGGCGACAGAGCCTGAGCCAGCAGGGCGGGGCAGGGGGGGCAGGGGAGCCCGGGAGAACTGGGGCTAGCAGTGCAGGGGAGCATGGCAGAAGCAGGAAGGCCGGCGGGTGGGGCTGCCTGGCAGCGGGGGAAGCCCAGCAGAATCGGGGCCAGCAGCGTGGGGGAGCCCGGCGGTGCGGGGGCCTGCAGTGCCGGTCAGGGCGAGGAAACGTGGCGGCGGTGCAGACGGGAGGGGGCGGCCGGCGAGCCTGGTGGCGGCGGCGGCAGCCCTGCCAGCGGGGCGAGCGAACGCGGCGCTCGCGAAAGCGGCCCGGGGCGAGCGAGGCGCGGCGCTCGCGAAAGCAGCGCGGGGCGAGCGAGGCGCGGCGCGAGCGAAAGCGGCGCTCGCGAAAGCGGCGCTCGGCGAGCGAAAGCGGCGCGGGGCGGGCGCGGCGCTCGCGAAAGCGGCGCTCGCGAAAGCGGCGCGGGGCGGGGCGCGGCGCGAGCGAGGCGCGGCGCAGGGCGAGCGAACGCGGCGCGAGGTGAACGCGGCGCGGCGCGGGGCGAACGCGGCGCGGGGTGAGCGGCGAGCCCGGCGGCGGCGGCGGCAGCCCTGCCAGCCGGGCGAGCGAACGCGGCAGTGGGGCGGTGCTGACGGGAGAGGGGGGCCAGCGAGCCCGGCGGCGGCGGCGGCAGCACCACCCGGCCAGCCCCGCCGAGCCGTGGCGCTGAGCTGGGCCACCCGGCCCCGTCGGCAACCATGAGCGGGCTGAGCCTGCCTGGCCCCACCCCGAGCCAGTAAAGCCCGCTATGCCGCGATCCTGTTACTAATTGGCCAATTTGTGAAAGCTGCGCACGGATTCTCGCGACGAACGAAAGTGCGGCTAATATTCGGGGTGCGGCTTATCTATTGACAAAGACAGCAACATTGTCGAGGCACCGGGGGTGCGGCTTATAATCCGTGCGGCTTGTATTCGTGAAACTACTGTACTCTTGATCTGGTTAAAACCCATCCCTCCTATGTGGTTTAGTCATGCAATTCAGGCAAAATAAGGGTAGGATTCAGAAAAATTTAAACAGTATTAGTCAACACCAAAGTAGGATTGACAAGTAGAATTTTGAATGTTGAGATAAAAGGATAAATGAGTATGGATCAATTAAAACTATAGAAAATTCAAAACTTAGGAAGAAATCTAGCACAGAGCCTTTACAAATATGATCATTTCTGAGTGCAAGTTAGACAGAAAGGTACCTAAGCAAATTTCTAAACTCAGTATTTTTCAAGCACATTCACATCCTCAAATTCTGTTTGGACTCAACTCAAAACAATTCCAGCAAATAGTCACTCCTAATGTTAGCAATTAGCTGTTCTCAATTCCCCATGCCCTCAGTTCAGCTTTGAGGAAGATCCACTAGGGATCAGTTTGTCGCCAGAACTTTGATAATGAGCCTCTGAAATCACTACATGCAAGGAGCACAAAAAAAAAAAAATCTATAAACAAGACCAAACAATGAATCATTAATGCTCTTAGAAATATCTACCATGAGAGTTTTTAGCAGATGTCACAATGACGACCAGTAAAATCACAGGATGAAACCAATCTACAAATTTCATAATATCAAGCACTGAATTTCAATAGGCAGCTGTTCAAGTTGTCACTTTTTTTTACTCTCTGCATAATTTCTATGGCTCAGAACCAGAAAGCATATACAAATAAAAATTGCCAGTCACATTTATGCCAGCTGATGTGCTACTACCATTAATTTTCCTTATCTCATGTTATTTCTCAGTACACAATGTTAAAGCTGTCAAGATATATTTTTCTGGCTCTTGTCCTGTTAACATACTAATTCATATATGTGACAGATCAGCTTTTATGGCTGTGGCAGAGAGACTGAAGTACTTCTAAAAAATATATTTCTGGCAAAAGAAGTGGGAACCCTAGAAGTTGCTGTATAAAACTCACAGAAAAAAAAACCAAAACATTTCTAGGAAAGAAAAAATAATGAATGCAAAGACGGAAAAACAGCATGTGATTCTCTTGCTAAGTTCTGCAACATCCTTAAAGTCACATTCAAAACTCACCCTATTTATGGCCACTTTTGAGCAAGTTCTTGAAGTGATTTTAGTAGGGAGTTTGGTGGCTTGTGTTTTATCCCAGTTCTCAACCCCCCAAAGCACTACTTATAGAAGAAAATCAAGGCTTTGAAATAGAGAAAAAAAAAAAAAAAAAAGGCAGCTTTTGTGGTGTATTTCAATTTCAATGGCTCTGCTAAAATTCCTTCCTTCAACTTCCTAAGAAAATCTCTGCTCTTAAGAGATGCAGCATTCAGATGCAAGAGGCCCTTTGTGTAGATTTGTAAATTCAAGGTCTATGTCAATAGATATACTGTTTATTAAAATGATCCTTCAGTTGTGTCAGAAATACTCTACTTTTAGTGTTCTTTACTGTAATACAGCTCTAGGAGGAGCAGCAGTCTCTTGTTAGTCATATAGTTTTGTGTCTCTTAAAACAATGTCAAGAGAAAGGAGAGCAGAACTAGGAGGAGACAAAATCCTTCAGCAAAGCCTCTTGAATTGCTAGATTGCTCCTTGGCAGCACCCACTGGCATGTATGACTTTTCTGCCCAATGCCATTCATTACATGGTGCTAGTCCTCTGGTTGTGCTTAAACCATCCCATCACTGTTTTTTGGCTGCTCCCTTTATTCGTTTCCTTTGGCCATCTCTAAACCAGGATGACTCTACTCCTTGTTTTTCAGTTTTCTTCAGCTCCAGAGGACTGTTCAGACAACCCAAATGAAAGATACTACATTAAATATTACATTCAAGTATACTTTGAGGAGAAAAACCTCCAAGAACAATCCTTCAATAGTCTATTTTTTTATTACTTATTTTGGACAAGAGATAATGTTTTTATTTCTTACTTTTAGGTCAGAAATATTGTGTTATCCATTAGAAAACCATTTTACCTTATGCTTAAACTATTACCAAATAAAATGCCTCTGAAGAGGACTTCAAGCAGTAATCACATTTACTTGATTTCCAGCTTTCCACATGTAATTTTATTTGCTTCAAAAGCAGCATCACAGTTATCACTCAAAATCAATGACTTACACAGTAACATATTTAAAAAATCAAATGTATGTAAGCTTTACCACATATCACTGATTTTCTTATTCACTACTTTAAACAGCATTAATGTCACCTAAAGACCTTTCCAACCGTCAGTGTCAGGTGTCTCTTAACCATGCCATTTTAAATTCACTTTTATACCTCAATACCCTTCAGAGCTACAAGCTGTCATTGCATTCTGGGGCTGACAGAAAGTGCTGTCATTGAACTCCAGAATTTCAGCATCCCACTGCAATTTTATCAGGAGCCTGCAACCTCAGCATCCCACAGGTGGTTATGCGACTGCAGCAATCCCATGAATATTTTCACCTGCTTTCAGAGGAGAATCAGAGAAAGCAACATAGTGAAAAACTGATAATTTATCTCATTAATTATATTTTAGAGACTGGTTGATTTATACTAACTTATTTGCATGCATCTGCCTAAGAATGTGGCTATTACAGCTACCAGAGAAGGGAAAAGCTGGAGCTGTTGGGCACCTGCCAGGGTGGTGCTTGAGCACCAAGGAGCCCCAGATTACCAGGCCAGGGCTGAAACTGGCCTGAGGTGGCTCCTGCACTTCCAGCTGCTGGAAAGTCACAATGAAGACAGCCAAATTCTCAGCTATCTGCTGACTGGCTTTTGTTAGTGAGCTGGGGGAACTGGTTTTGAAGGGAACTCTACACACTAGCTCATCTCCTGACCTGCCAAGGCAAAAAGCATTTCTGGGAGCTCACGTTCTTGCAAAATAATGTGATATTTCCCTGCCCACTCCGCTTTCTGATGTGAAGATACAGTAGAGAAGCATTTAAAAGCAAATAATCACATATGGAAATAAGGTGACATTAAAAAGTCCAGTTTAGTTCATTTTTCTCACTTTTGAACGTTCCTTCTCTGCTTACCTCACTGTTCTGTAAACTCTTCCTAGTGAAAGAGTTTAGTTAAAAACTGAGGAGATTTTAGTCTTTTCTAGTAGCAATGGAAATTAATATTTCACTAGATGGAAGGGCAAGTAGAGGGCAAAAAGAAATGGATTGTGCTTGGTTTTGACCATGTTTTCTGCTGTATTTGTTCAATTGTACTTAACTGGTTTATTTACTGTTCTATTCTTAAGGCAATCATTCTGCTTTCTTTACACAGCCTATGAGATGTTTGTGAAGAGACTAAGGTAATAATTAATACAAAAATATACTTTTGTGGAAACAAAGATTCATTGAACACAAACAGGAAGAAATATTTTTGGAAAAAAACAGTGCAGCATCTGCCACCATTGTTGCAGCTCACATGGGCAAACTGACAATCAGAATGTTTATCCTCTTAGACATACCTTCAGCATATGAGCTTCAAATCAAGGATCAAAAATTGAATTTTATCCCAAATATTTGTTCAATAAATAAACTCAGACATATTGCAAATTCTTTTCTAACACTAAAAATATACCTCTCTTCTCCATCTCCAGAGGAAATTACTGACCATTCTTCTCAATTTCTTCTGGGAACAGAGGGAATCATACCAACTATTTTTAAGACAGCAAGTTCTCTGAAAAATATTAGCATCTCTCTTACACTGATGCAGAACACAAACTCAGTTTTCTGTGAAATTGTGCTGTTTGTAAGCTATTTTCACTGGCTGGCTATACCAGTGAAAGAGAGAGGCAACAGAAAACTAATCAAAAGCAGTTTAGCTCCCTGCTCTTGGGAAACATGAAAGCCCCAGCTCATAGCCTAACTTACTTGAACAGGACAGGAATAGGAGATGCCCCTTTTTGGATCTCCTTCCTGGCTGGTCTGCCTGCTTGCAAGGTGCTCTGAGGGGTGCTGGGGCTCTGCACTTGACATTCTCACTGTGCCAGAGCTCAAACACCAGCCTCAGGCTCTGAGGCTTGACATGCAGAGGTGACACAGCCTAAAGCTCTTGGAAAAATTCAGTCATAGAAATACTGTCACAGTACAGCGTATTGTCATTAAAAATAAACAGAAAATACTGAATTAGAGATATCACAGTGCTCCTTCTCCTTTAACTCGCCTCAATTTAAATTGCTTTGTTTAGTACAAGTGTTTAAAATTGTGTAAAAAAAATTCCCTACCTAAATAATTTCTCAAGAGCTTGTGCCTTCAATTTGCTCCAGGGTTGATGCTCCTTGCCAGTCACTGCAGTTCAGACGTGCTCCCCTCCTCCTCCAAATGTCTCCTTGTTGCCCAGCCCTGTGCATGAAGAGCAATTTCTCTGGATGACATGGACACATCTCCACAACATCAACATTTTGTTGCAAGAACAGATGGATTTATTCTTGCTTTGCTCACTGCTTTTAACACAGATTTGTACAGTCAGATCATGCTGAAGGGCCAAGAACTTAGCATGTGCACATGTGGACTGGAATGTGCAGTTTAGGAGAACTGAGGGATGGAAAGGAAACTGCAACAGCCTTACACTCCTTCCAGTATTTGTCTTCCTTGGATTTATCTCAGGCTTCCTGTTCTTTTCACAGGCTTGCATATCCTCCTGATGCTGTAGTATCCCAGAATTAATTTCATTAACAGAAAAAGGATCAGCATCATATGAATGAGTAAAGATTAGTAACATTAATGAAAGTGGTGGAAGGACAGCATTCTACTCTTTCATTAGACTAGAAATTTATTAAATTATCCTGCTAACTGAATTTAATAAGTTTTTATAATCCTTACTTAATTCTCATTGCATATTCAATTTTCACAATGCATTTGTAGGTTTCCTGGAAGAAATCCAACTATTTCATTCAGTTCTGATTTATTTTACTTTTGGGGCTCTGTCACATAAACAAATTTCTTTGGGGCAAGTATTTTCAGCTAAATGATAGGAATATTCTTTCTGCAAATGTTTCTTTCCAAATGGAAACAGCTCCTGTTTGAGAAATACATACAAATTAACTCAGATATCAGTTTTATTGTTATGAGGTATATTCTAAGCTTGTTGGTACCTAAATACCAAAGCTGAGCTTTAACTCAGTTCACATTCATATTTTTGAATCCAGAAATCTAAACTCCAGCACCAAAATGACCAAATGCTTTACAACTCCAGGCCAAAGGCAGAGCAGGGAGAGGCTCACCAGATCAAAGAAAAAAAAAACAACAACAAAGCAATCAAAGAAACAAACAGCAAAAAAACTCCTAAAAACCACTCCACAGTGTGAAGAAACTATTCTCTCATCTGCCATTGTTCACTGCCTCAGCTTGGTGGTCTCTGTTAATATTTTGATGTCTGTAGAAAGGTTATTTTCAACATGCATGAAAAAACACAGTGTGATGCAAGAAACAATAAGAAAAAATTAAGTAAAAAAACTTCAACTTCTCCCAGCACCTGGGTTAGTTTAAATAAGTAGTAACTCAATCGCAATTTTATTTGTAATATCACCTGAAAAGCTTTTTTAGTAATTCCACCAGAAGGCTGCATTCATAACACTGGTTTAATGGGAACCCTTGGGCCCAACCAGATTTATAGTAAAAAGCAAACAAACAAGCCTCATGAGCCCTCTGGGGAGTTTTTCAAAGTAAAATGCATTTATAGTACTGATGCAGATAAGCATCATTCCCAAAAGCCAGTTCTTTTTACAGTCAATGAGTCTTTTGTTTTCTGCAGCTGAATTCAAAGGTTTTATATTTCCAAGTGAAATTTGGATTCATCTATCTGCTTTGGTAAGTTGGCATCCTATAACTATGTTTTAATTAAATAATTGCACAAGATAATATGCACTGCACAGAGTGCAATATGAGTAATGTATGAATTATTGCCTGACAATATCTAGAGCAATATTTTAATGGCCTGAGGGAAGGAGAAAAATCAGAAGCTAGTATCAGAAACAGACCAAACAAAAATCAGAAAGCCCAAAATAAAATTATGAACAAAATCTTCAGAGATTTACTGGCAGTCCTATTAGTAAAATTGTTCAATATTTCTCACAAATATATAGCAAATCAAGAGGGATAGAGATGAAATTTTGCCTGTTTTCCACTCATGCTGAAATGCTACTTACAATGTTTTGCACTGGCTCTCAAACTGATATGGGAATTCTTGACTCTGAAGTAGAAAAGAGTCAAGTATTATATGTGTTTTGAATTATTTTTTACGTGGTGAACTCATCAGTATTTAAAACAAACAAACAAACAAACCCCCACAGAACAATCACAAAAAACCCAAATCCACAAAACCAAACACCAACAGATAACAAAACAAAGCATATGCTTGTACTCAAAGCATATCAGACAGGGAGATCCTATTACAAGCACAATGTTAAATTTTGTTCTGCTGAGGTGATTGCTCCAGCTAAGAGCTCATCTTTTTGCAGAGGTGTACCACCAACAGAGAGCTAATATCATAACAAAAATAATAACATGAATAATGAAATAAAGAACTTTTTTTCCTTAAAACCCTTAGTACACCTGGATAATGTGTTCACTCTGATGTTTACATTCTTAATGGCACAGTCCTATACCAGACTACTTATCACCATATCCAAATATGAGAATTAGATCCTAAGATGCTTAATATCAATATATCAACCAAAAGTTTAGGCAACAACATCCTAAATTAAGTGCATGGAGACAGACAAAAAATTATGTCCTGCTGATTTTAGTCACTAACCACCAGCTCAGACACCTTGCTGGTTCACAATTACACTTTCATATATAAATAACATGTATCTAATGAAAGTTTTAAAAGGTAGGATATAAAAGGACAGAAGGTTTTTGGTTGATTGAGTTTTTTTGCTATTAACTTTTACTCTGAGGCTGAAAATGTATTTAAGTTTACAACCACGCTGGGCTATGGGAATGTACAGTTACTTTAGGTGTCAGCTGGCAGATGGTAGCTTGGGAAACTGTTTAAGAGTCATGTGCTGCCACACATCCATGCCTGAATAATCACAGCAAACAGTAGGGTAACCATGGTATGAATGACAATGTCCAAACACGCTAACTCCCAAAAAGCAAAGACAATACATAATAAATAAAAAAAAAAAAAGTGAAATCTTCACGAAGTTTACATCTCTGTAATTATTGCAAAAATCATCAATATGTTTATCTATCTTGTACTTAGGCATCTGCAGCTCTCTAGTGAAGACATGGCTGCAGGCAGATATTTAGCCTGTGAAGTCAGGAGCTGCCATCCATTCTGACACATTACTTCTTGCACTCATATCTGAAAACATCTCTTAGCCCAGAGTGCTGCAAGAGAATTTCAAATCTCTCCTTTTACTGGTCAGATAGGAGATAAAACTACAAGCACATAATATAATGTGGGTTACATCTAGATGCACGGAACCAGCAGAAATATGAATTTCTCTGCCCAGCAGAATCAGAGGAAGTGCAGCTGAGAAGTTGATTTGACATTTGACATTTGATCCCTTTGTAAATAAACTGTAAGCTTTATATCTCCTGGAAGCCTGCTGCAATTTTTCAAAGAAACACTTCACCAGCTTTCTGAATTTCTTCAATGTCTGTAAGAAGTTACCACCCTCATCTTCTCTATTTCCTTATGTCCATTCAACCTATCCCCTTCAGGTGGCACTGGTTCCTAGAGACTGTCAGTCCTTGGCTCCTTGGCCTTTGTCTCACTCAGAGAGTGCAGATGTGGGCAGGTCAGCTTCCGAGGTCATAATTAGATTTTCTGCTCTCTTTGAAAGATGCACCAATTTTGTTTTTCTGGGACTAATCTATGAACTTATATTTAGTTTTTTCCTTTCACTGTGGAACCTTGGAGAGTGACAATATTAATTAGAAAACACTTTACTGATTTATAAATGGTGCATCCTGAGGTATCTGAATAGCTTACTTCAAAACATGGAATGCACTCAAGTGCAAGAAATGAATCTATTATCTGAAAAAGTAACACCCTCAAGTAAAAATATCTGGGTTGGTTCCTTTTACTAGGAACTGAGTTACAGTTCCTAGTAAAAGGTTCATTTTAGAAAAATCACACAGCTTTTGTCATCTAGGGAAGTCACTGAGTCCAAAGAGGACCTATTCTAACTCTTGAAGGTTTTTATAAGATTTGACAAAATCAAGGAGAGAAGTTCTGCCAGCATTATTCAAAGTTCAAGAATAAAATACAAGTCTTATGATAAACAGTGGTAGTGAAGCTTCAGTTAAACCAAAATTAAAAATCAACCAGTTTCAATTGCTTGTCATTGGAAACAATTTGGAAACAAACAAGGAACTTCGGGTATACAGAGATGATGATACTTAGGTTTGCTCACTCCCAAACTTTCACAGGCAGCTTTGCTCTGCAGACAAAGAAAACTAATATCTGATATCTGCTGAGCAGGTCCTGATATCTGCTACCTTTTTCTCATAGGATCTCAGAGCTATTGAATGGAATTAGAGAACAGGAACAGAAGTCTTCACCGAGTGCAATTAGTAACTCATGCCTTGAATAAATCCCTTTCCCAAGCACCAGAGGCAACTAAAGAGAACAGTGATGGTTGTACTTCTCTCTCTCTTCTCATGTAGTCCAAAATACACTTGGACATTACTAATTCTATCAAAAATTTAGAAACTCAGTCCTCCTATTTTCCCCTGTTTACTTGGTGACTACATTGTGGGATAACAAATGTCTAAAATATTGCTGGGCTTGATTTCAACCCAATTCCACACATTTATAATGATCTTCATTTGTCATACATGGACAGCTTCCATTAGTTAAAGACTTGAGTTAAGGGAAAGAACAGAGACAGAAATAAATGAAACCATGGCTCAAATCCAGATCACCCACAGACTCTTCAGTTTCAGAGTACAATTCGGGTCTCATCTAATCTGTTAGCATACCAAAAACCTAAATTCAAACGTCACTGCACAGAAGCCTAGAAATATTTTTGGTGGCTGAAATAATCTTTCCAAGAACAGAAACAGTTGCATCTTGGTCTTCCAGGTTTATTGATCCGCCATGTAGGTTTTCAGCATACATTGCACTTGGAAACAGCAAATCATGAGATTTAGCATCTTGCTTCTTTACCTCTAGGATAGCACTTGAGTTTTTAAAGGGACCCTCCAGGTAATTTACCCACCCACTCAGTTTTATATAGTTTTGGCAGTTTCAATGGGCATGTAAAGCAGAGCTCCAAATTTAAGATTTTAGTCATGACATCTGAAGTTAGCATCCCATTCTCCACCATGCACATCTTACAAAGATTCATAGGTCATGTATAAGTCCTTTGCCTTGTTTGGTGCCTGTAATAAGGCACTACCCATCCTCACATGAAATGGTTTAAATTCAGAAAGGCCACATGAGCTATATTTTCTGACTATTTTTTACTAAATGTTTTCATACTTTTCCTGTAAAAAAAAAAAAACCAACAAACCAGAAATGCACACTAATTCAACAGCTTACATAATGAAATGCAGTCAGTCATTTCAATGAGCTGTTTTACACAACATATAGTGAAGCAGGTGATTTGGGGTTTGAAATATTAAAATTTGGGTGTGTATTTTTAGGCATAAAATTTAGTTGTAAAGTTACAGTGTGAACACCTATCCCTGGGAGATCAGGGGGAAATTTTACTAGATATATAAAGTTTGGAGCCATTTTAAATATAATGTTCAGTTCATATTGAATGTTTTTGGTTTTTTTTTAACTGCAGTGTATTGTGACAGAGATTCTCTCAGCTTGTTTTTACTTAGCAGGAAATATTCCACAAGGCCTTCATGTTGTACTTTTCCTTTCTAACTCTACTTATCCTTCACTATCTTTGCAATCACAACTTTACCCTGATAAAGCTGTAAGACTAGAAAACTGGAGTACATTGAAGAGGGATCAAAATGGGTAAAGAGCAGAGGCTGAGGAATACACAAGCACACTGATGTATAAACAAACACGCAAAAATACACTGATGAGATGCACCTGAGTAGGCATTCCAATATATCTGTTTTGTTCCAATTCAAGACCTTTTATTCTCAGTCATGTCTTGGGTTGCAATACAGGATGTGACCAAAAGTATGTATTCTGTCACCATCTGTTGAGATGGGGCAGTGATCCTTATCTCCGTGGGGGATGTATTGCTAATGGGCCATCCATTGAAACCAGGCAGGGCATTGTTCTTTATCTTTTCACAACCCATCCTTCCTCCAGGGAGTCATCTTCTGCTAATGGCCATTGAGTCCCACTGTGGGAATGATAAAATTACTTCATCCCATTGGAAGTTACTTCAGCCAGGGGGAAGAGCCAAGCCTTTCCTACCAAAGTAAAAACTGAGATTTTGGGACACTAAGGGAGCCCCTTTTTCCACTGGACTCCAGAAGAAAACTGGACTTTTCCACATCACCACTGGACCTCCGAAGGGAAACTGCACCTTGTACAGGAGCACTGCTCCAACTGAATCACATCTGTCACTGCAGGAGGATGCAGCCACCATTTAATGGGACTGCTACCAACACCCTGCCTGACGGGGTGTCAGGTTGTACTCTGACTTTGTCAGGGTTTGGGGTTTGTTCTTTGTAGTACTTTATTACTATTTTAATTTTCCTAGTAAAGAACTGTTATTCCTAATTCCCATATTTTTGCCTGAAAGCCCCTTAATTTCAAAATTATAATAATTTAAAAAGAGAGGCTTCTGCCTTTCTCAGCAGACACCGTCCTCCAAACCAGGACAAGTCACTATCACTTTCCTGTCCAAACCCCAGTCCTCAATTCATACAGAAAGCGCTACATACTGGCTAAACAGACAAAGAAAGCAGCAGGAGAAACTGAGTGACAAATTTTTCTTCACCTCCTACTTGTGTTACTCCCTTCCTTCCTTCCACTCACAGGAGGAGATTGTGCAGCTGTCCGTTTATGGCAAAAGGCAGGTGTGCCAGATGAAAGGAGCACTGCCACTACTTGAGTTGCCTGAACAGTGATGTCTCTTCTCAAAGCAAGAGACTTGGGATAACAGGTCAGTCACTGAATTTTAAAAGGAAGATTTTACAGAGATGATTAACAGAAAAATATTCATTACTTTGAGCTGTCTTGATTTCTTGTTTAAATCAATTATTGATTAATTTAAACTGAAACAGGAAAAAGAGTAACAGGTCAAACAAATAAATTTGGTAAAAAGAACTATTGTGGCACCTTGCACACTGGAAAAGCAAAAGAGAATCAGGTTTCCTTTCTCTTTCAGTTGTTCACTTCCCATAATTTTCCATTCCTACGTCCCTGTCATGAAGAGAAAATTCTGATCTCTCGAAACCCTGCAATCCTGCTTCATTCTGTTTGTGTCCCCCAAGACCAGTAAACCTTGGACCTGAAGTCAAACTCGATGAACAACTGAAGCCATTGTGGAAACTGAGGCACCTCCCTGCAGCTTTAATATCATATTCCCAAATTACTTGCCACAAGCTTCACTAGGAAGGAACCACGTGTCTGGCTGCTGGCAGTCACATCACACAGCACAGTTTGCTGCCTGGTTCTGCACTGAGCAAAGAGCCTGAGCCCTGATGCGCTACAGAAAGTAATGCCCCAAGACTAGAGAAAAAAAAAAAAAAAAAAAAAAATCAAAGTCTAAGGTAAATCTGGAACTTCAATTTCAAGAGCTGCATTGATGTTGCATTCAATACTTGAACAAACAGATCAGATTCTGTTAGCAGCTGAGGGCAAAATGTAATGATGAGTAAACTGAGGTAAAACCCATTAGGAAGAACAAAAAACACAGCCTAATTTCAAGTTTAAAATAAACCTGCCAGAGTTCCTCTATCTGTAGGTAACTCTGGACTGACCAAAGGCAAGTAATCAATTACAACAAAGAGATCTCTTGGTCTAGCACCATCCCAAGTTCCCAACATTTCTAAAACTGGACTGATAGCTTAGCTCATGAGCTAACAGACCTTACACAAGAGAAAGGTTTCACACATTCCAGGAGACTTGAGATGGGCTCTGGAGTTGTGGTGGAGAACCAAGATCCCAGGACACTGTGCTGACTTAATACATGAAATAGCACACCATCACTGTGAGAACATACTGTTAACATACAGAGGAGACTGGGCCAGCTATAGATTGTGTATAGTCAGGTCAGTCATTCACAGCACGCTCTGCAAAGTTCCACTTTGATATTTACAGTTTACTGGGTCATCTATAGCTTATGCCTAGGAAAGCAAATCATCCATAGCGTGCTTAATGCCAAGGCGTGTTGATATCTGTCATTTCAGTAATCCTAGAAAACTGCATCCACACATTGACAGGACCTATGGCTGGATGCTACTTCCATCTGTCAATTATATCATTTCAGCAATATTAAAATGCAGAATGCTTCAGAGATTATGTAAACCAGTGTTAAGATAACACATTTCCTATTAGTCATATATCATCAAAATATAAAAACAAACCTCAAATAACCACATTTGTAAGAAGAGAAACTAGCATTCTCCTTAATGAAAAGTAAAATTTCTTGCTCTTTCATACCTGTTTTCAGAATTGTCCAAAGTCTTCTTCACCTACATCAAAACCATCATTTTTATAGAGAGCTTAGGAGTATTATAGACTCCCTTGCTTATTTTATTAAGTGGTTCCTCAATAATCTACTAGCAGTAATTAACTTTCAATAAGATCATCAAAGCAAGTTCTCTTTCCCAAGACCTGGGAAAAAAATTGTAGGTGTCATAATGCATCAATCCAGCTTCATCCAAATTAGTTTCTAAATGAGAAGAAAACTGAAACTATAAAAGAAGATATATAAAGAAGTCCCAAGCTTCCATGAAAATAGACCTTGTCTAATTTCATCCCTTCTCTGGCATCTTCAAATATATGTGGCTTAAGATCTACCTGAAGAGACTTTTGTTAAGAAGCTAACACTGGTAACAATGAAAGATTGCCTCCCAACCAGCAGTAATGCTGAGAAAAGCAGCAAAACACTGAGAAATCACTACAGAGTAATGAACTTCAGAATGAACAGTAACTATTTGGAGATATTAGCATGAGAATTTAGAACATAATATCCTGCACCATAAACCAGACAGCATCTTAAATTAATGAGAAAACATATTTATAAAATAATGCATTGCCATTTATTCTTCATAGAAGAGGTTAATTTTTTACAGGAAAACATTACCAGTCTTGACCAGAAATTTTGTCTCTAGTCACATAAAGTTTAGACCATCTCTTTTATAATATATATGTTTTTATATACAGAGAAAAAAAAAAATCAACTTCTTTTTTGCCCAAAAAAAATACTTTTAGGTATTTTTGCATTCTATTAAAAAACACAGCTTCCCATAGTCAAAACCTTCACTACAAAATGTTATTTTGGTGGGTAGTCCATAGGTCTATCACTAACCATTATGCCGTAGAATAAAAATCACTGAAGCAATTCCAGTCATATAACAACGAGCTTATGTATCAAAAAACCTCCTAGCTGCATTTTTCCCACAGTATCTTCTCTGACACTTGATCAATTAAATCTTTGAGACAGGATAGATTTGCTTTTTTTTAATAAAAAGCACTGTGTGTGGCACCAGGCAGAACTGCATCCAGATTTATTGAGGAAATTTCCAACTGTAAAGCCAGTTTTGTTTACCATTTTTTCACTACATTACTATCCATTTCAGTCACCTTAAAGAAAGTCTGTTTAGGCATAACAAAATTAACTTTTTGATTTTAGAGACTTAAAGGACACTTCTGTGAATAACACTTCTTAAAAAATAAATAGTTTTGCTCAAGCAAAACACAATTAATGTCAAATAATTTTTAATATTCTTTACAATACTGACATGCTGCTAAATAACAAATTGTCAGAAGAAATAAACCATTTAAAGGTAAATCTGATTTAACAAGTAGGAAACTGTTGTTCTGTCATCATCAGAATTACTTAAACTGCAAGTCTCTGTGTGAAATGCTACTTAGGAACAAATACCACAATGAAGATTCATTCAAAACTATAGTATCTACATTCCTTTTGTTTGCTTTTTACAAATGGAAAGGATGTCAAGCATCCCCAGAGTATAGTTCATGAAAATGGACTCCCGCTTTCTGTGTATGATTCTGAGGGAAAATGTCATTTTCCAAAAACTGTATATGCGCTACTCTGTCCTGCAGGAGACTTTTAGATGATCTTTTTCATTGCATGAGGCAAGAACAGTACAGTAACCTCACTAGAGTGTCACAGGTAATAGTAAAATTTGAAGAACATCTTATCTGTGCATTTCTGCTTTTGACAATTGCCTGTTCAACAAACTCAATCAGCTGAGGAGAATACGAGTTGTTTGTACACAGATCCAGCAAGACAAGATAAAAGAAGAATACCTTCATCTGCAAGCCGTATTCTTTTCTAAAATGAAAGGGGAGAATACCCAGCTGTAATCTTAATCCTTGGGAGAGATGAGTGAGAAAATAGCTGAGTTTTGCAAGACACAATTAAAGGACAGTGACTTTTATGATTTAGACAACGAGCTCCACGCACAGGAGGGTGTGATTAAAACTCCCTAATCACCACAGCATTTCTTATCATTAGGAGCACCTTTGACTTTTATTGCTTTTGTTTCTCCAAGAGGAAACAGTTCTGGAAGTTGAGCTGGAGCAGGGCTGAGGCTGTGGAGCTGAGGCCCCAACACAGATGGAAGCATGGTTGGTCAGCATCACTGCAGGGTGTTGAGCTGCTTCCCTGTGCTGACAGGACACTGAGCTGGCCCTGCACAAGCCAAAAAAGCATGACTGGACCACAGGCAGGGATCTCCAGATCCATACTGCAAAATGCAACTCTGAGAAATAAAAGAAAAAAGTGCCCTAGGAGTGAGTTAATTGTTTACCTCAAAACCCAAAGGTATTTGAAGACTAATTTTAAATTAGTTCAGAGGTTAAATGGAAAGGAAAACTGTTTATGGTTGGAAACCAGCAAACAGAAATTCTAGAAAAGAAAGTCCTTTCTCTGTTTATTTCCTGACAAAAGTTAGGCTCAGGCTAGGGGCAGAATAGCTTGGGACAAATACAGCCAATTTTCACCCCTTTTGTTCATGATGATTTGTGGGTGACCAGAGGAGCCAAAGCATTCCTTACAGCAGAAGTCATTGGGTGCAACTCTCCCATATAAGGACCCAATCCAGAGACTTTGCAGAGACCATCCTAACACACAGCTGTACATCATTATTTCAGAATCCACTAGGTTTGCTGCTTCTTTGTTTCAAGACAACAGAAATGCTAATTTAGGTCAATAACCCAGATATGCTAGAACAAAGTCTTGACAGAACAAAAGCATAAGATACATAATTTTATTCAAAAAGAATGATGAATCTATGATAACATTTACCCATTTCCTTTCAGTTTCTTTACCTTTTTATAGCATCACCCTTTACCAACTTCTTGAACCAAGTATTACCTAGCTATATTTAATTTTCAACGTCTCTCCAAGTTGCTTGAAGCCACAAACCATTTTAGTGGAAAACACCAGCTGTTTAAAGTCTTTAACAAATGTGCCGATGTTATGTGTGCAAGTACAAGCACACACATTGTAAGGTAAAACAACCTGTCCTGGACCATCCTTAGCACAAAATGCCTAATGAAGAAAAGTATTCCATGCTCCAGAAATGCCTTTTCCATATTCCAGCAATATCCTGCTGATAACTAAAAACACACAGTCCTGATTCTAGGGTGGCAGAGGCACTGCCTCTTCCTCCCCCGGAAGATTTTCACTTTACACATTCTCAGCCAGCTCAATCCTGTGATTTAGAAACTGTGAACGGGAAGGTTTAATTCTACACTATGGAGTAAAGCCAAGTAAACAGCCAAGGACAGTCCAACCACCCACTGAACACCTCTGCCTGCTGCTCCTGGCATGTGCCACAGACACCATGGGAGCCCTCAGCAGCAGGATGGATGCTCACAGTCTCAAGAGCAAATCTAGGAGGAGCAAACCACTGCCTGAACCACAGCACAGGCTGCTCCTTTTCTGAGGGTTTTTTGCACACCCTGACCACATAACACTAACATGAGACATTTTAACATATAAGAACATACTTCACTTCTAAATGAGTAAGGTAAAAAACCAAACAAACCCTTAAGTTTTACGCCTGGTGTTTTATCCTTTGCTTGGGCTAGGAAAAAATACAGAAGTATGCTACAGATTATTTGGAGGTAGTGCTTTGAACATCACTGAGCAAGGCTGGCCGATTCTACCTCTCCTTTCCCTTGTGTTTAAGACTTGTCCACTGTACACACATAAAAATATTTAGGAGGAATGCTTTTGACATCTGACAGAGGACACATCAGTACTTGCCGGACACTTTTTCCCTGGCAACATTCCTTTTCTCTTAGCAACAAAAAGAAGAGCAAAGCTATTTCAGAGAGGAAAGAGTACAGACATGAAAAGTGAAAACAGCACTGCCCAGTGTCAGTAGATCCTTTAGTCTGGATGATGAAAAAAAAAGCAGATTTTAAACAGAAAACACAAGTTTTATAGTACAACTCCAAGAGCGATGGCTGCCTTAGATCTCTGCAGCACTGGCAGTGTAGGAAACCCTAGCTGAGCTCGTCTGTGGACATCAACATAAAAAGAATGTTAAACATAAACTTACATCTAGCCATTTAATTAGTGCATTTTATCTGCCGCTCTAATGAGTCTTTGATTTCAGGAATGGTTGCATGTGTCATAAATACTTATCCTGGGCATTTGAAATATCCATGGGGAAAAAAAAAGAAAGTTGTTATTTTTCCTGTTTCTCTGATCCCAAAAGTTCTAATACTGCATCTGTGTGACAGCTCTGAAAAAATCATTTTCTGGGTCCAAGCAAAACAATTCAAACATACATTCTGCTAGTTTTAGAATAACTTTTTAAACAAAACCTTAGCATAAAATGTAAAGAAAACCAGAAACCATGTTTCCCCCAGTTTTCCTCCCCAGTCATCCCTCACTTAATTACATCTTGCTTCATCCTGTAACACTCTCTAGCCAGGGCTCATCTTCCTGAACTTAGGGTGCAAATTTTTTCTGTGTTGATTCCTGGGATGTTCCTGCCAGCAGAACAGCACTACCCCTGTTCCATATGTATGGTCACAGTTAAGTGACTCAGGCACCCAAGTTTTGGGTTGAGCTTCATTTTTTGATTTTAATTTATCTACTAATTAAATGTGCTCCTGGAGTGTTAAGGGCTGGCTCAGCTTTATTTAGGTGATTTGCAAGAAGGACCTCAGGACCTGTCAGTGGGCTCATTTATTCAGCTGTCCTTCAGCCCTGTCCTGGAGATCATTAGAGCAACCTGCTAAAATCCTGAAATGCTGTGCAGCCTTTCCAAAGAGCAGAAGAGGATTCAGGAGCTGCCCAAGACACGCAGGTGATGTGGGGTGGGGCAGAACAAAAAATCCTTCTCCCAGGCATGCAGTGATCGGACAAGGGGGATTGGCTTTAAACTGAAGGAGAGTATGTCTAGATTGGATGTTAGAAGAAATTCCTGACTGTGAGGGTGGTGAGGCTCTGGAACAGGTCATCCAGAGAAATTGTGGATGCCCCATCCCTGGAAGTGTTCAGGGACAGGTTGGATGGTGCTCAGAGCAACCTCATCTAGTAGGTATTCCTGCCTAGGGAAAATTGGAAGGAGATGATGTCTAAGGGTCCCTTAAAACCCACACCATTTTATGATATAAGAGAAGTGAAACCTTTTTAAGCCTAGTCCCTTTGAAACTAGCTCCTAGACAGTAAGGCTGCCTCTGTGTTTGTCTCCCAAGACATTTCTAACTTCATAGCTAAATTTTATCCCAACTGATAAAATAACTCTTACCGGTAGTAAACCATTATATTCCTACAGCTTTTTACAAAGTAGGTACCTAAGCAGTGAAAAGAGATTTCATAGACTAAAGCAGAAGATCAACTTTTCCATGGTACCAGAAATATTTTTTGAAAGTCAGAGGAAAATACTTCAAGCAGAAAATGCCTTCTCAGACAACAGAAAAATCTATCCACAAGATAAAAATAAATGGGAAATAAAGATACACTACACTTGGAATTAGGTTTTTTACTGTACAAATGCATCACAAATACTTTGGACAACCCAAATACAAGTAGCATTTTGGTTAAGTTTGCTAATTTTTTGTTAGCATTTTGGTTAACATCTAGAAAGTGCCAGAAGAAAATCTAGAAAAACACGAAGATACAAACACTGGCCAATATCAGAGGCAAAGGACCACTAGGATTAGGAGAAAAGGAAAAAAAAAAGTTTAAATCTCTCTGCAGCTCTTCTTTGTAACTGGAATGAAGTGGCTGGCACTGCAAATGCACTGGCATTTTTTTCTTCTGTCCAGCAGCTTGTACAAATTCTGAGGGAGTAAATGGTACTACCTGCTAAAAATTACCTGTCACTACATTACTCATGCCTTGGAATAGATACAAAATTCTGGACTTACAGACCAGAATTTTTAGCAAGACTCTGACTCTTTTTACAACTTTACTTTCCTACCTATTTTGTGGATGTAACCTGTAGAGATAGATCCCTTTGTCAGTCAAAATTGGCAGAAATACCTGAAAGTACATTGTACTTCATCCAACTGGAAATCACATTTTAGATTTACCACCATCATTTATCTTCTACAGACTTGTATTTTCCCTTATGTGTTCCAGCTGCACAACAAGTAAGGGAAACATTTACAAAGTAAACAAGAGTGAGTGAGAGGACAAGGATGAGCACCACTGCCCTCTCCAGAAAAGCCAGAAGCAGATGACAAGCTGACAATACACTGGGGTTAGCTGCCAGAATAAAACAAGAGAGGGAGAGAGAATTTATGTCTTGAGCTGCAGATTTCTACAAGTGTTAACTTGGTTTTTAAAGAAGTTTTTTTTTGTTTGTATGTGGCAGAGATTCAGGAGGCAGAGATTTAGAACTGTTGCATGTCAAATCAGATGAATTTAGGTTATCCCACCTGAGAAAGCTCCAGGACATTCTGACCTGAAAGTTGCCACTTCTTACACTTGGGAATCTTTTTCACTTATCAGGTATTTCATTTAGGCATGTCACTGACCCCCTTTAGTGCCTTAATATTAACTCAGTATCGGCTTTTAAACAGGGACCATTGGTACAAATCACATCAATGTTTGTCTTACACGTTAAGGTTTTTTATTTTTCCTCATGCCAAATCCAGTGAAAAGGACAGAAAAAGCAATTCAGAAGATGTGCAAGTAGAAATACGAACAAATACAAATTTGCATCTTAATAACTTTGAAATATTGAGCTGAGCATAACTGTTTGCATTATTTGCTCTGTATAACTCCTTACTTTATACACCTTACCCGCTTGTTTAAATCCCATTATCAGATACAGAAATGTAGTTGGGGAAATATTTTCTGAAGACTTAGATTTAACAATTCCTAAAACACATTTCACAAGTTTTTATGTATCAACAATGTGTCTGGGCCAAAAGATAAAACAAATAAGTATTTTCTGTGTGATATGATGGCAAAACACCCTATGCAAGCAAGCAAACAAACCAACCAAAACCCCCAGCTTCTTGTGATGAGAGAATTGGAGGTATAGATAGCGACACAGTCAGCTTCATAGAAAATCTATATGCTGCATGTATTATCTCTACAAATAGTCATGCATGTGTGCTGTCCATGTCAGGGCCTCTATCAAAAACAAAGGGGAAAAAATTAGGAAACATTTAAAAGTGTAGCAGAAATTTAAAGGCAAAAGACATCCTGCTTAAGAAGGGAGCAGAAGCAAGTTATAGAAAGACAGCTTGGGTGAATTTATATACTCTGAATATAAATGTGCAAACAGTGTTATTCAGAGTGGGAAGATAAATTGTGGGAAGATAAGGAACTAACTATGCCTTCAATTTCCCCACTTGTTTCTTAAAAAATAAAGTTTTGAAGTAAAAACTATTTCACATTCTTGTTTCCACCTACAACAAAAAAAGATGCTTTTTACTAAGTTATGTTACACCTTTTTCACTCTAAAAGAGAATGCAGAATGCAGCTCAGTACAAGAAACAGAGGTTTATTATTAAATACATTTAAAGAGCTATCCCTAACCTTCAAAAATTTCAGAAATACTCTTTTTACCTTTTTGAAGCACTACAAAGAGACCCATAAAGTAGATCTTATCTGTTTTCATTCTGCTGTTTCTCATCAAATCTGTTTGCTTTATCAGATCAGCAAACCACAGGACATTTTCTGTCTTATCTCTCATGATAAAGATTACAGACATGGCATGAATTAATGTCAGCCCAAAAATTGCCCAGCTTCTACTTAAGGAATATCACCATTAAGTAAGCTTTTTTATTCTTATTATTCATTAAATTTTTGGCACTATGTAAAAGAATTAACCTACCTTTTATTTAAAAACATTCAGTTATCTCTCTTCCTGTAGAGGATATTTTCTAAGAAAGGTCTTGCTCAATAAGAAAAAAAATCTTTAGAAAATACCCTGCTTGATCTGCTTGATGTAGAAATCCATAATCTATTACTTCAAAGATACATTTTGAAAGTTTCAATCAAGAGAATGGACTGTTACCTCAATGCGTTTCCATGAATTTTACAAGTTTCTATCTTTTTTTTCTAGTCTATAACTGGAAAAACCCCATTCCTAATATATTTAAACCAACCTTCACATGTAAACAACTTGAAACTGTAATGGTTTTCTTAGTTTACAGAGAAATTTTTGAGCTTTTCAGTCTTAGAGGATTAAAAACAAAATCAAAACGGAATCAAACTCTTTCTCTTTATGAAATTGTGGGATAATTTAACCTATCATGAAAATGGATGGTGGCTATCAAATGAAAAACACAACCTACACTGTATTTTCATATACAGTAAGAAGCAGAATTTGTAATGCTTGCCAAAGCAGCATCTAATGACTAAACTGATAAGGGAAAGAGCCTTTTATGTCCAACAGTGAGAAGTAGGAATGAAAACTGAGAAACAACATCCAAAAAGCTTTCAAAAAATCTGCCTTTATAATTGCAGCAATCCTTTGAAATTTTATTGGGTGTTTTCTGTTTTCTTAAGGGCATTTTTATGTTATTTTAAATTCATTGATGAGGCATTTCATCTGTGTTCAACGCTTAAAAAATGTGGAATAAAAGACAAAGGGAGGTGGTTTTTATACGCAAATGACTCATTGATATGATAAATTTGCCAATTAATCAATATCTTTGCAATGCCCCCATCTGGTGGCCAGGTGAGAGAGAGACTTTCCTCATGCAGGTAAGAGATGCTGATGGGGCAGTATATACATATATATATATATGTACATATATATATATATCTATACAGAAGTGCCCTTACTTCCTATTTTTCTATCTGAAAGCCTTTTAAAAGATGATTAAGCAAAGAGGTTTTTGCAACTCAATCTACCTGTGATCCACCCAGCTCCTTCCCAAAACTCTCATTCCTATCCACCACTAGTGTCAGGAGGTGGAAAATGTCTCGTACGATAGAATAGCTGCCCAGTATGGCCAGAGGGACACAGTTTTCTCAGTGTGGAATTGACCTGGGCCAAAAAGGGCTTAATCTTCCCAGCACCAGCACCAGCAGAGTAAATCCCCCCAAGGCATGGCTGTCCTATTCTTTCATGGTTTGAAGCATGACCAGGTGTGATCTGTGTACCAGAGATCCGACAGCCTGCCACGCTCACTGGAAATAAAGCATAATCCAGGGTGGGGAAACTTGATTTTTTGAGGCTGGCAGACTGTCTCAGGTCTCCGAGCGAACTAAAGCTCCTGACACCAAGCTAGTGACTGGAAAGTCTCAGTAAAAGGATGATCACCAGTTTTATTTAATCAACTAAATAAGCAAGGTCTGTGTGATCTTTCCTTGTGAATCTGAGTCATCAGGGAAACAAAACCAACATAGCAATTTCAAATTCTTTAAAAAGTAGGTTTGTTTCTACTCATTTCAAGGGGATTAATTTTAAAGCTTTTCTAAAAGACAGATAATTTTGTGGTCACATGTCAGCCAGCTCTAAAAAAGCTAAAGAATAGTACAACACTTATCATTGAAAAGACACAATGCAACTACATTTCCTAAATTGCCAGTATTGTATATTTAACTCAAAAGACTTTCAATTTCCCAGCTCCCTTCACCTCCTATAGTTTCTTTTTTGTCTAACTTCTTTTGGTAGTAGCTCAGAAACTCAAACCCAAGGTTTATTTACATTTGACCATTCAAATATGGAGCCTAGATAAGTGGTAAACTTTTTGAAAAGGAAGAAGCTCTTGCAGAATTGATTTTGCAATTGTTTCTGGTTCACAGTCTTTTTCAAGGCTCATAAGGTTCTGAGACACATGGCATGAATAAAATCCCTTCCAACACTGCAGATAAACAGAGGCTCCAGGCAGTGTCTGACCATGGATTAGATGTTTATTATACTAAAATAAATAAAATTACCTAGATTGCAAGGCTTCCAGCAAAAAGATGTTTTACCCATTCTCATGCTGTACTGATGTAACCCACCTGTCAGCCTGAATAAATGAATGGAATTAAATCTGCTTTATTGCAGGAAACAAACATGAAAAGAAAAGGCGGTGAGAGGTTGCAATTACTCAGTCTGAAACTGTTTACTCTGTTTGGAAACTAAAACTGCAGCAAGGGAAAGGGACCTGGCAAGCAGAGGAGTAGAGCTCTTTGAATTGGTCAAACTAATATCTGCATTGTTCTCAATTCTAAAGTAAGGATGAGAAGAAATGGAAACAACAGTAGTAAAATATCAATGAGGGATTAGTTATAGTTCATACAGTTATCACTGTATTAGTGATAATTAGCTGTTTGTCTTCCAGGATTTCTGTTGCCTTTTGAGATGTCCTGATGTTGTTTGAGATGTCTGAGATGATAATTTGAGGTTAGTTAAGTGCACATACTGAGGTCAAAGCTCTGCCTTCCATCTCTTATCCACCTGAATTCTATGCCACATTCCAAAAAAAAAAGTAAAACTACAGGTGGCAAACACTGACGCTGATCTTCACAGAACATGTTTAGCTACTAATAGATTTTTAAGAACAAATATTTTCTCCTAAGGGTTTTGTTTCAGGCTTTTGTTCACAAAAAACCACCCCCTTTTTATCTGCCATAACATTAGTTTATAGGAGTCTGATGGTTTGCTGTGGTATGGTTATAGTAAGCATATTACATTTCTGGTACCTTCTAGCATAAACAACCCTGAGTTTCACATTTGAGAAATATTCCATCTCTAAATTGACACTTAGTAAACTGGAAATATTAAAACAAGTTCTCTGCTTCATAGGGGAGAAAAAACTTTACCAATCCAACATCTCTCTTCTATGGAAAGAAAAAGAAAATAAAAAACCAAACAAACAAAAAAAACCAAACAGACTCACCACCCCCCAAAAAACCAAAAACTACACAAGTAGTTTAGGAAAAGTCCCCAGATAACAGAAGTATGCAAGAGTAAAGTTATTTCAAGATTAGGATCTTTGGCTAACCCATGCAAATCCTTGCCTGAATCTTAGTAAAAGAAGTAATTAAAATATAGAGAAAATCTAGTGTTGGTCTTTCAGGAGATAACTGATTTACTTTGTAAAAAATATATTTTTGCTGATTGATCAACTTTTATTAGGTCTGATATAATTCTGACAAGAAATGCAGTTATTTTGAAAAAAAGTTTTAGCTCACTTTCCAATGGAGTTATTTTTTTTGTTTGTTCTGGGGTTTATTTTTTTAAGAAAATTTATGTCTGTGGAAACTTTTAATTCTGAAAAGAAAGTTGTCTTGGTTACTTGCTTCAAAATACAAAATTATGCCAACTGTTGCAATTTCACAAGGAAATCCAGAGAGTTTGTCTCCACAAAGGCAGAAGAAATAACACAAAGCCACATTGTCATGACTCCAATCAGACCAAATGCTCTGCAGCACCATTCCTGCTGAGAAGTCCAAGGCTAATGTCCAGCTTCAATATAAGGTGCTGGTTCTCCCATGCTTCCTGGTGCAAACTGAAATCCAAGAGAGGATGATAGGACTAGAGAATAAATTGAGATGGATGGGAACATCTGATCCAGTCTCCTACTCAAAGAAGAGTCCACCACCACAATTGATTCAGCTGTTCAGGTCCATTTATTTAGGGACTCTGGCTGTGTCCAGGGATATTTATTTGTCATTTATCTCATGGGATGGATATTCCATCAAGCAAATGCTGGATCCTGGGGTTAATCTAATTTAAACATCCATAATGCAGCACCCAGAAGCAACCAAGGAAACTCATGTTTGAAGGGGAATCCAACCAGGCAAGACATCTAATCATGGATGCTTCAGAGCCCAAGGGCTTCCCTGAACACAGATATCTGCCCATGCTTCAGAGGTGAAGGAAAGCCAGAATGTTTGATGCTTAGAATCTTTCACAGTTTTCCACAAATCCTGACTCACTAGAAAACTCACAATCAGTGGCACATAGTCCATTCTGAATAAAGCAACATTTTCCCAGTAGACATTCAGAGAAATTTAAAATTTTATTTTAGAAAAAATTGTGCATTTATATCTCTGCAGTGTCTCCTCAGAAGTAATGTTGACACTTGATGGCCAAGAATGCTTTATTTATTTAATAAAGGCATAAGAAATGGCCAATGAAGACAAGGAAATGCAATAATTAAATTAACTCTCCTTCCAAGTTCAGCATGATTAGATAATATTATGACACAAAAACAGAGAAGTAATAACACACCTTACTGCATGATTATATCTACAGCAAGACATTGAAACCTACAAGTTAGAAAAATGTGTCAAAATTGTAATATGTAAGTTATAGCCAACTTTTCTTTAGAAAAAAGAAGAGTAACTTCAACTGAGCTACAATATCCGTGCTATTCACTCCATTATTGGGCCATTTTTTTGTACTACATAGTGATTAATTGGATCATATGGTATTGTTTCACTTTTGACCTCCAAATCTCTCCCCTTCCAGCTCTGAGATTAATCTTCCAATTTTCAAGTTTATGCAGTCATTCAAGCATTCTATGTGCTGACTCATACTCTTGCCAAGAGAGATGTAAGGTTTACAAACACTTTGAAGTTAGCATTTCATTTTTTCAGATCAGCATTTCTTTGCCCACAGAAATAAGCAGTATGGGTCCATACAGGAGCGCCACAAGCCTTCAGACACCTTAAACATGAAGCGTTTTCATAATGCTGTTAATGTAAGACCCCATTTGGAGGCTGGCATGTGAGCATATATTTACTGCAGTTAAGTAACACTCACCTCTAAGAATTGATAATGGCCACCTTTTGGAATTGAAAAGCTGCCTTTGGCATCCATTGATAGGGTTAAAGACCCACAGCCACACATTTTGGGTTTTACAGAACATTCTGCTTCATCTTCAAACACTCTCAAGCCCTAGCAAGTTTCTGATATCAAATAAAACTTCTGCATTACCATATAGTTTTTTCATCCACCCACAGTAAACAGTTCAAGGCCAGACTCTTAAGAACTTTGCTATTTTTCTCCCCCATATATTCTGAAACTTGCAGTGATGAATAACAATCTGTTTCCACACCTCTCTGCTGCGCAGCTTCCTTCACCGAGGCAAAACTTTCCAAGCAATTTTCAGGACTATAAAGTCACCCTGTGACTCTCTAATGTGACCAGAGAGCAGAAATTTGGAGAGTACTCCAAGTCAAGTTGGGTTTGTTTCATCTGTTTGAGATTTTTTTTTTAAATTCTGTCTGCTGATTTCAGCACCATTAGAACTTTACCAAAACATGCAAACAGACTCATTCTCTGCTTAGGGACCTCTGCAAGCTGCAGAGCAAGGTGTTTTATTGTGTATATAAAAAACTCCTACTAAACACTCTGTGGCAGTTGTTTCACTTCAACATATAAACAACTTTACTGACCTTGTGAGAAGTTATCACATATTGGTCAAAAAGGATTTTCCTTACCATTCAACTCATGATTATTTTGACCATGTTTTTCAAGCAGGGTTATATAATATATAATATGCATATAATATATATCTATGCAACCCCCTGCAAACCATAAAATAGAGGATTTCCATCTCTTGTCAAAATATTAGAGAACCAGGAAAAGATTGGGAATGTGATAGCGCAGCAGATCAGAGACCAGTGCAGCAAAAGGTTATTCCCTTTGATATTCAACACCAGTCCATTTAAAAGGAGATTGACAAGTCAAGTTCAAAAAATCCCCCAAGGAAAAGAACATCAGCACACACAACTGGCAGAGCTGTTGCTTCAGACATGAGAAAAAAGACTGAAAGTTGGGGTTTCCAAGAGAAATTATTTCCATGTCTCCACCACAGCCTGGATGTAGTTATTTCTTTACATCCCTACTGCCCTGTTAAATTCTAGTTTTACTGCCATTCATAACATGCAATGATGCTTGTCTAGTTAGTGTGTTACATGTTTAGCAGTCCACAGATCTCAGGAATAAACCACATCAGTGGATATAATGAAGATAATTACTCTCTTAAATTGTGATTACTGTGCTGCAAGAAACTCCAGCTTAAGGCACCATTACTCTTATTTCTTATGTACTTATCAAATGTAGCTCATCTTTCTAGACCACACATCATTTCCCACTCCACATCACTATATTTAATGAATTAATCAGATAGTACATTCATACACTTTCAGCCTTCAGCAGTAAACACAGTACTGTACTGTATCCCAAATATCCCAAACTCCCAAACTGTTCAAAGATATTTTTTCTATTTTCAGAACAAAGCATCTCCAACTATACTGTTTCCCTTTGCAAGAATGAGACCAGCATCTTTGAGGAGGACCACCATCCTGTGAAAGACATTGGAGAGTGCATTAGTCCTGTAAATGTCTGTAGGAGTTTTCCAGTTAGGATATTACCACCAGTAATATATCCCCCAGTGTGGTGTACAATAAAGGCACCACAAATCTGTCTCCAAAATCAACTCCAGCATTTGACACTAAGCAAAATGTCTGACAGATCCTTTTGGACAGAGAGTTACTGCTAACTTCATACTCATAAGCCCGTGCAAGAGTCTATTAGCTCATTAAGGCATCATTAGAGCTTATCTATTTTCCTAAGCCTTTGGAACTACCTACTTTGAAACTTAAGACAGCTGCAATCACAGCTTAAAAGATTTATTTATTCTCAGACTCCTGCTCATCCCCAGACATAATGCCTTTCCTGGTGTCTACACTATGGAATATTTTTCCTGTACCTTCTTAATATATTTTTCTGCAGATAAAAGGGATTACAGCAAAACAGAAACAATGCACTGACCATACTGTGCTCTAATGTATTTTAGCCTGTATTTCCTGCCTCTGCATTATCTCACCAAGAAAGGCAGAGACAGCTATAGCAAACCCTTGCATGAATTTACAGTGAAAGCAGACAAAAAGCAGTTATCTGAAGTAGAAGAGTGTCATACTGCTTGGTCTGAGTTCTCCAGTTACTTGACTTGCTGAGTTTTAGCTGAGCTGTCCCCACTAAAAAGCATCAAATGATGCCAGGGGACCCTCAGTATGAGACCATAGGGCAGAAGTGAGACATGTCAATCAGACGATGTCTTGAATGTTTATACATTTTCCAGTGAGAATTTCCAGTCTAAGATCAGTAATCTTTTGGCTCAGCTTCAGTTAGTATGCTGTATTTTAACATAGTGCAGCTAGCAAACACATGCAAATGCAAAAATTGTCCGTATTAGACAAATTGTCCATTAAACATGTTTTGTACCAACACAATCACAAAAGATAACAGAGTATAAATATGAGCTAATCCATTTCTACTCTGATGAAACAGTAGCACAACCACAACAGGAAAAAACATATTTAGGACCAAATTTTTTAGTAATTCCTATATCAGTATAAGTTTACCAAGTGTTATAAAATTTTGCCAGTATGATTATATATCTGTTATCCTTCTGAAGAAAAAAAAAAATCATTAAGTGGCACTCAACTCTACATTCAAGTAGTCTAGGCTTGTGATACTTAGTGACATCAGAATACTTTAAAAAAGAAAAGTGGCAGAATTACTTGGTTTCAAACACAGTGTCTTGGTTGATCATGTGAAATAAGTAGTCTAAAAGTCAACCACATCAGAACTGAGAAAGTAGCCAGCTAGAAAATAAACTAGGAAGCATCCCCATTCAAGATAATCTGGAATTTTACTCACTGCTAGTAATGTGTGAATTTGCTAACCCCAAGTACTGTTTTTCTCTAGTTCTCCAGTACAGGAAAGCCACACTAAGGCATTTGTGTTTGTGGGTCTACTCCAGCAGTTAACATATGTTCACCACATGGGACATTTTCATACAGTTGGTCTTCGCACTTTATTAATTTACCTTAAAACAAAACTAATCAGAAAAGCAGTAATTCTGAGCAACATCCTCTGCTTTCTCCAGATCTCAGATCTGTAAAAGCTTGTTTTAGAAACTCTGCAGAAATTTAAAAAATTTTGCAAAATTTCTGGGAACAGCTTGCTGCTGGTTACAAAATGAAATAGTTGCATTGAAAAAGTAAAAATGAAGACTCTTTTATTTTCCTAAGAGGAAAGAAAAGTATTTAACATCCATTTTCCAGCAGTTTTAGAGATGCTGAAATAATAACACACCTGTATGAGGGAATGTTCTTAATGTTCACCTACCATATCAAATTCGAGATATCTTTTGTGAAAAAAGGGCCTATTTTGAAAAATTAGCCCATTATGAATATTTACCCCAAGACTGAAATTAAATATCATGACATCAAGCATAGTAAGAGATGCCTTCATGTCAAGTGCAAAAGCAAACATGACTGAATTCCCATTTCAACCAGTTTGGTGTTTCTTTGCAAAGTGGTTATTCTGAAGCCTTTTTGTCAGAGCCTTCTTGTGCTGCTTTAAAAATTTTATTGATTTTTTGATTTATTGATATTTTAAAAATTTTAATGATTTTGAAACCCTCACTATCACCAATGTCTTGGTGATATTCTTGAAAATTCCTTCAGTGTAGTACAGTCATTACTAACATTTCTTATTTTTATAAACCAAGCACTTATACTTAGGGAGGATGGGGGAGGAATTTGACTTGACTCAGTTAACTTGAATTAACCCAAAGTGAAGCCCTACTGAGTGTATCTCCAATTGTCATTTTCACATTAATATGGCAGGTGAATCTAAACACAAGATCATAGAGGCTTTCTCAGCCTCCTTAGTCATACAAAAAGTACTCTTTTAAAATGTCTTCATTAGGATTTAAAAGCAAATTAACTAACTCAGTTAAACTACCTTAGATAAATTTTGTTAAAACTTTTCCCTACTCCCCAGTTTTTTTTTAATTACAGGGAAGCCTAGACCCAGTTATAGCAGAGATATTTAGAAACCAATTGGTTTTCCTCTGCAATCTAAATTCCTTTTAAACACCACCTTTAAATACAGTTTTTAACTGATTTTCTTCAGTCTTCCCTTACAAGATTCATCTGTTAGGTTTTAACAGATTAACTAATTTAATTTCAGCCCTAAAGCTTTTTTGAGCCAACCCCAGATCAAGCCTAAAGCTTTTAAGATTTAAAATTTATTTCTTTGACTCTCTATGTAGAGTTTCTACAGAGTCACCAGTTAAGTTCCTTGAAATTAGTTAGAATATATAAATTTGTATGTATTTGCCTAGCTAAAATTGACCTGTCAATAATCTGTCTTCAATTAAAGGCTCCATTTTCATGAAAGATTTCATTAACAATTTGGGGGGGAAAAAATAATTTCCCTATAAAAATACACAGACTGTGTGATTGCATTTGGGGTTTTTTTGGTATAATAAAGATATAAAAAGTATTATTTCAAGTAAGAACATAGACCATTTTTTATTTGACTTCTGCTTTCTAGCCCCTCAGGTTATACTTCACATCTCATTATCCTATTGTTCTTCAAAAGGTTTTATATATTCAGGTAAAACTTCTCACTGACAGCCAGGTGTTTTCATATTCTTTTCCTTTCCCCCCCCCTACATCTCTCAATACTTTAAATGTTATTAAATTCTACCATGGATTTCTTCTGTAAGTGAATACTTCTCAGTCTGGCTCAGAGAGTTAACTGAAAAGTTAGAAATAGGAAAAAGAATAAATCAAATACTTGTTACTAAGTCAGAAATTAGCAGGGCATAGCTATTTTTCCCATTTTAAGAAGAACAAGTTTCAGAATTAGAGCTATTTCACTTCCCTATAATGTAGAATAATAAGCATGCCACCTCCTATGAGAATTAAAACCACCAGGCAGACTCTTTGGGAAGAATTATCATTGCTTACAGAATTTGTATCTTTTCTGAGCTTCCAAACTCTGTTTAAACTAAAGCATAAGTAGAAACAAAAGTAAACTCAACAGTTTACTTTTGTTTCTACTTAAAACTAAAAGAAAGAGTATTTCTGACTTCTTTCCTAACCTCCAGACTAAAAAAATTAGAAGAGAAGGGCAATTCAAGAGAATTAGACCAGGACACATAAAAAAAATAGGGCCACTTTCATCTATATGAAAATAGAGAATAGATAAATGATAAACACTGAATTTTTGCAGCAGAAAAAACATGAAATTGGATACTCTGCCCTACCTGTCTCAGAAAAAATAATAACCGTAATAAATTACCTCTGCATAAAGAAAGTGCATGACTTAGCCAATACCAGAATTTTGCATCTCGTTCTCGTACTTGTGGAACTGCACAGAACAAAAAAAAAAAAAAAAGTATTTTCAAGCCCAAAACAACTACAGAACGTATTTACTGAAATTTGTGTAATTAGAACCCAATCCTGGTATAAAAGGCTTTCAAATGTAATTATTTACTCAATTTTACTTACTCTTTCAGCCAAAACAAATTTCTATAGCAAAAGCCATGTTTCAGTGCTTTAAACACCCATGCTTTCAAGCTTCAGGACTCTTGACTGATTTTCATTGTGCTTAAATCAGGACAAGCACATGCACAGCAGCCTGCCTCACACTGAGCAAACCTTGGCAAAATTGGGGTAATCTTCATTTTCTAGGTTTGGGTTTAAAGTCTACACACTTGTGTTCAACAATGTAAGAACTTTTGCTTGAAAAGCAAAAATTTCAATCTGTAAGGAAGATGAGCAGTAAGTAGCAGAGGATGTGAGTGGCTGAAACACTTCTGCTGTGCATTTGAGATGATCTTTGTGACATATTGGAAAGCATATTAGATAAACCCACTTTAAATCATGGCACAGAGAAAAGGCCCTGTTTCCATCTGAGATCTCATATGTGTACAAAGCCCATCAGTACATTAGATACAAAACACTCCAGAAAAATTCCATGTAAACTGGCAGGCAAACACCAAAGCATCCGTGACTTGGATAATCCTGAAATTCCCATGGCCAACCAAAGACACCATCAGCCCAACCATGATTTATTCACATGGAGCAATTTCCAGAGGCTGGTGCCTTCCTAAATACTAAGGTCAATCTGACAGAAGTGGTTCTTACAGTAAGAAATGATTAGTGTTCTGAAAATTGCACAAATTTCTGCAGAGTTCAGCAGTTAGAAGCTCAGCTCAGGATACACACAACAGCAGCTATCTCTAATGAATGCACTGATTAATTCTCCACATCCCCTTGCCACAGACAGGGCCAAAGATACCACTGGGCCTCTGTCTAGGTAAGTGACTTTTCGTGCTTGTTTTTAATCTGAAACCACACACATCATTGGTGAAATTGGGAAGATGCTTTCCCAGCACAGGCCTCCTCATGGGCAGTGAAATCTCATTCTCCAAAACCTGTCCTCAATACAAATAGTGATTAATGAGGACAATGAGCATCAGACAGTAAACATCTGTTATCTTTCTTACCACAAATAGACTGGAATTCACAAAGTAATAAATGGTCAGGGGGACACCTGAGTGTAAATGAAGTTGTGACTCTGCCTTTCACAGCTGATTTACTTGTTTTGGGGAAGAAGTCAGACCAAAACCTGCAAAGTTATATTTAAAATATTAGTGAGAAGCACTTAGAAACTGATTTGAACTTGGGTTTAAAGAGGAAAAAGAGGGATAGTTCATTTTCTATGCCTCATGCTTGACTTGGTTCTGATTTTAGAGTACCCAGCAATTCTTGCCCACAGACAGGGCTGAGCCTCTGTGGCCCACTGCACTACTCATATTGTGAGACTGGACAGTGCTCCTCTCTGCCTGCTTACCTTAGGGTCAGGATTATTATTCCTGCATCCAGGAATAATAATCCTAATCTTTCTTCTGAGAGCAGTTTGTGTGCTATGGAACATTTTCTATGCTCAGGGACATCTGGCACTGTTCTATGCACAAGGCCCTTGGGCTGCTCCAACAGAAACTCCCAAAAACAACATAATGATTCCAGCTCAGGTCCAAATTTGGTTTTGTGATTTGCCACAATATTCTCTCTAGAAATCCAAGTAGTGCTGTGACTGGTTAATAATATGGTAGCTCCCCATTTTCAAAGCCCAGGCCTTTTGTCCAGGTTTATTGTATACCAGCTATTTTTTAATTAACTTCAAATGTGGCATTTCATCAGCCAGATTATGTTGCAACAAAAAGCAGGTTTTATGATTGAATCCAGTATATTTAAAACAGCTAAATTACCCAAGAAAACTATTAGCTAAAAAGATTTTGTTAAGAGCAAAATTGAGACCGAAATAAAATTACCAATTAAAAGCTAACTAGAGAAAAATTAATTGACAGCAAATTACTAAAAAAAGAGTTACAAATGCCAAGCAGGCACCATAATTTCAATAGCAGCCCACAAAACCTGAGCACAATGGAACAATCAGGGTGCCTGCTTCCACAATCAAGGTGGCATTAAACTCTTCAGCAAAAATACCTCAATTTATTCTAAGTATCATTCCCCTCATATTAAAGGCCTATCTTCTATTTTTCCTTTTCAAAGACACGTATAAAAATCTCGGTATCTCCTGTTTCTAATTTCTTAGCCTACAGATTATTGCTTCTGTTTGTATTATGAGCAACTTGACAAGTACTGTATCTGCATTCAGCACACAAAAACCTGAAAGACAGAGTGTTGCTGAGCTCTACACACTGGGAAGCCCTGATTGTTCTTCCTACACAGGGGAGGTTGAACAAGTCTGGTTGGGAAGTGCTTTTGTAGGCAGGCTCCCCTTCCCTGCTATGGTGAATGAGCAGCAAGTACTTACATAAATAAGACATAAGCACTGAAAGCAAATAAAACATACCTGTCCACAAATCTATCTTATCAATTGCTAAAAGATATGAAATATTAAAGCTTGTTAGATGTGAAGGGAAAAACAGACACTGCTCTTCAGGAAAGCAAAACTGTCTCCACCAAATCTCAAGTCAAATGTATGCTAGAATAACAAATTTCATATACAGTACAGAGTGACTACAATTTACAGAATTTAAAATTTTATGAACCCAGACATTTTTCTTACATTAATAAAAAGTCTTTTCCTCCTGTGTTGAGTATGTGATGCATGAGCCAAACTGATCCTGCCTATATAGAGGAGTACAAAATGGAGGTTTCTGGGAGAGAGTATCTTTTTCCATTTTAGACATGCAATATTGAGAAAACCTTTTCTAAAGCTCTTGCAGAGGTGACAGCAGCTATATTTTTTGCCACTCCAATGAAAAATGGTGCCACATTTCTTTGCAGACAGTTTTGGGAGGGTTGTCCTAGCCACTGCAGCCCCCTATTTCAAATGAGACTTTTGTAATAGCAATTAACTCCACATGTCTCCAAACAAATAACAGCATGAAGCTATACAAAAACTAACTTCATAGGACCAGAAGGGTCCTTTGCTCACTGGGCTTCTGCTGGCCCTCAGGTAACTCAAATAATTAACCACTGCACTCTCTACTACAGCTATTTGACATTATGCTCCACAGAATAATACACTAATAGGTAAAACACAACACAGTCTTTGCTTGCTCATGTGGAAAAATATTTATCTCAGAAATCTGTGAGACAGAAAAAAAGGCTAAACTCTCTAAAAAATTATCATTTTCATGGAAATTTTAGTTTTCTTCTTTCCTCCCAATGTCACTAGTTTCCACTTGATAAGTACAGAGAAAAACCTTCATTTTCATGGGTATTCAACTCTAGTTACTGAAATGATTTCTGAAGCATAATTATCTTTTCAAGACATTAAAAACACAGTAGGATACAGGAGAAAAAAGATGACAAATTGAGATGTAAGCAACAAGTTTTTGGGTAGTCCTATCTTTATGTTCTGGCACTAAAATTCAAAGATGAAGAATTTTCTCATAATCTGTTTATCTGATCTATGTTGATAAGACTGTACAACAAAAGAATTTCAATATTTTCAGCAGGAGTCTACCAACTTACAGAGTTCTATAGCCAATTCAAACAATTTTGATGGTGGTTCATGGAGAATGATTTCTCCTGTTGCACTTTGGAAGTGCCTTTAACATTAACACAAAAGTTACATTTGCAGAGTCTTTCACTGAAAAAGAGGTTTGGTGAAAAGAGTCAAGATCCATCTATGAGGAAAACCTTTGCTGTTAAGATTTAAAACCCCAAGAATGTTTCTAATATATGTTTTATGTATTTCCTGTTTGCAGGACAGTACAAGATGTGAATGCAGCTTTCAGACTGGATCCCTGGCCAGCTATAGCAGGGGGTTTTTCATCTTTCAGTTGGTAGTCCCTAAAGCAATTCTGATCTTGACTTATAAATTCCCTAGAAAATGCTGTATTCATAGATCAGTGTATTCAATTTCCCTTTTCTTATGTAATTCAAAGAACCCTAAGTGGGCGATCATCCCCTTACCTGCACTGCAATAGAAACTTGTGTGCCTTGCCCTACAAGCATAACCTTCCAAAGCAATTCCCTCTGGATCTGGGTCTGTAAAACCTCTGTCTATGGCACTGAAGCCTAGGAGGGCATCCATGCATCCCTCCTGCTCATCTTGAACAATTAATGAAGCTGCCAAATGCAGCTGAGGACGTCAAAGAAACTGTAAGCCTAATGATTTTTATAATTTAAACACCTTTGCAGGAAGTCCTTAACATGTGGCATTGCTTTGTAGGGAAGAGTTCTGCATGCCTGTGAGATAATGGATTTGACTAGAACTGGCAATGATCACGTCTCTATCTGTATATCAGTAGACAGACACCCTAGTGATTAATTCTCTTTTTATCACATCTTTAGTTGTCTAATCTGTTCTCAGCACATTAATTTGTGTCTTTCAAGGGGTATTCAAACAGTTTGTGCCCTTTAGAATTCCTTCAGAAGGATCACCATCAACAAAAACTTGTTGGGTTACCCCTAAAATGTTAACTTATTTAGATAACCAGATTAAAGAACTTTCTATCAATAGTGAAAACCTTGAATTCCAGCTCTGAATGGGACAGAAACACATTGAAAATTGATTCAAGACAGTACCAAGCTTTATCCACTAATTTATTAAAAAGGATGTTAAGTGTTATAACACAGATATGCAGTAAGACAAATTACTAAAAAGCTGAAGTATTTCTGATTTTACAAAGCACTTTTTACACTTTTTGTCCTGAGGTCTACGCAGTTCAATTTCTGAGTCATAAGAGAAATCTTTGACCCACAAGTTATATGACTGATTTTTATGATTCATATTAGGCTCTGTAAACCTCTACTAGGTAGAATTCAGTCGGTGTTCAAGCTTTGTGAAAAACTGAGCCTTTAAGTGATATATTAATTTATGTAGTTTGTTTGTTAGATGATCAGCAGTTTACACTGATCACAAATTTACCACTGTAGGAGGTTATACTAACATGATAAAATATGAAACTTGAGCAGAACACAAGATTGCTACTTGAACTGGTACATGATAACAATTCTCATAACATACTGGATAAACCATTTTTCCCTATTTGGTAAAGCCCTTATAGGTTTTATAAACAAATAGTCCATCACTTGTGGGTGCACAGGATGAAGATTCCCAGGTGAGAGCAACAGAGAGGAAGACTGCCCAGAAAAGGAGAAGGAGCAGCTGCAGACACTGGAGCAGAGATTCCCCAAAGCCTGTTCAGATCCCTCACCACAGCAAAGGGAAAACAGGAAAAGGCAGGAGCAGCAGAGAACAATTATGAACTGACCATAACCCCACTTTTTTCTCTGCTAAACCACAGACCTGCTGTAGAGGAGTTGAAGGTAGAGAGAAGGTGAGACTGGGAAAGGCAGAAGGAAAGGTGATACTTTAATACCCAGCTCTGTTTCTCACTATGTGAATCTCTATTACAGAACAACAAATTATTTTCCCCAAGATGAGTCTGTTTTGCAAACAATAATGACTGGTGGCAATCTCTCTGAGCTTTCTATTTTCTATTTCTGTTTCTATTTTTCTATTTTCTCTGTTCCATCCTGCTAAGGTCAGGGAGCTGAGGGGAGGAATGAGCAGCTGGTTTGTAGTTGGGCTGTCAGTGTGGGTTCCACCACACTGGGAGCAGACAGATTTGGGGGAGAAATCAGCGGTGGAAAAAGACATTACCATTCTGAGCAGCACTTATATATGCATATGAATAATGGTAATTCTTTGAGATTTGGAAGACAGAGTTCTATTTCTTTTGGGTTCTGGTTTGGGTTTTTTCTGACACATTCAGATTTTGGACTCAAGTTACCCACACAGATTTCACTCCATCACAAATTAAAACTAAATACACCATTTACATTAAAATGCATTTCCATAAAAAGACAAAGCTGAATTTTGCCTGTGACCAATCACTATAAAAACTGATGTTCCCTCAGTCCTGTTTCATACTCGCCTAATTTTAGCTTTAATTAATTTAATACTGAAAAATCACGTGGCCACCATAGTTTTTACATTATAGGCCTATCATGAAGTTCATTTAAGGTAACACTTAACAGACACACCTCTTAGTGAAACTGCAGGCAATTTACATAGCTGTGCTGTCACTTCTACAGTTAGAAGTTTGTGGATCCAATCTGGTTTTCAGGAGGTTAACATAAAGAAAGTCAAACTGCAAGTTGCTCCATCAGTCATGCTGACTTTGTAGACATAATCAGTTCATCAATGTCTGCTTAAGCTTTTGATCCCTGAAGACACTGTGAAAGTAGACTGCAAATTAAAAATTCCTGGAATTTGTTAGAAACTAATCTGGTATACTTGCATATATATGAAAGCAGTTCTAAAATCAGTTCATACACTGTTATAACCACAGGCATGTTATCAGTACACTTAAGGGACATCACAGCTAGGACATGTAAACATAGGCAGATTGAATTTTGTTCAGGCCCACAGCCAAAAGTTAATTCTTTAGAAGAAGCTGCTGTGAAAGTACATAAGTTCCCAGGAAAAATTAGGGATACTGAAGTGAGTTCAACAATTAGAAAAGTTCAAATGTCTATGGTTCAATGTCAGTTGTTTGACAGTAAATAAGCTTGTTTCTTATTTCCACCCAAGTAGTTAGAAAACAGCCTGATGGATCTAATTAAGTTCCTCCTTACCAAACTACAGACTACATAAACAGCTATTAGCCAATCTCTAATTACAGGTAAGCAACCGCTGAGATGAAACGAATTCCAGTGCAGCACTACACATTCAGGAATACTTTATTCTGACTAGTTCTCCCACTAGCTCTCAGTGACCATGCTCTTCAGAGAAGAGCTTCATCATTACTGGTTTATGACTGAAATCAACAAAAACTGCTGCACTAAGCAATAGCAATTTCCTGATTCTAACATAATACCTGTGAGTGATACTCTGAAATGAAAAAATAATTCAAGGTTTGCAATGCTAAAAATAGTCCTATGGGCAACTACCACAAAAGTTGGTGTTGCAAAATACTTCAAAACAGTGGTGGATAAAATATTTTCTCCTGCTTTGTTTCAGCATCTATGAAACACACAACTAATTTCAGTATCAAGGTAGATTAATGTGGCTTTTATCAAGATAGAAGAACTGGGAAAACTGAAGTAAAGGACAAGAAGATCAGAGGATTAACTAAGATAATCAGACCCTCCTAACTTAGGCAAGGTTTCAATCTCTTCATCCTGCAGATCATGATATTTGATAAAAAAGTAAGCTGCAAAATTACAAGTAACAGTTAAGGTTTTTTTAAGAGATGTGTTCTACAGCCTCTTGTAGCCATCCATAGGTGGTTTACTGCAAAAACCTGCAGGACATCATACAAGTTCCAGACATAAAAACATATATATATATTTCTATCTCAGGTAAAGAAATTTCCATTTTGAAAACAGGGAAATGTAGATGAAGAATTTCATATTTTGCTATTATCCAAAAAAAGAAAAAAAAATCAATAAATTCAATTAAGAAATGTTTTCAAAACAGAGCAATCAATTTCAGCTACTCTGTGAAAGTTGTGGTGCAACACTGCTCGAATTAAGCAGCCAACAAAGACTACCTCCACACTGCTGTCATGTTAAACTGATAACCAATACTCCACTTCTCTACTGCTAAACACAAAAGTGTACTAGATCCTATATTCCTCCTGCATTAAAAATAAAAAAGAAAATAAAAAATTAAAATTTAAAAAAGGTTTTAGAAGGTGGTAAGAGGATTAGTAATTTTTAAAAAATTTGAATATCTTTTAGAGCAATTTCAATTTGAAAAGAAAAATGTGTCAGGGCTGCAGTTAGCCCACTTGCTAATACTTTCTCCTTAATTATATAATTTTATGCAAGGAACAAAATAACTACAGAAAAGATATTTATGGAGCCTGCTAGAGAAGAAAACTGGACTTGGAGGCTGGCAGCACAGAAGATCCTTAAAAGCAATTTTATGGTCATCTTTTGTTTTCTGTGTACTTTTTCTTCAGTCAGCTGTGAAAGTTCATTTTTGTAGACATTCATTTCTTTTATGTTCAGCAGAAACAAGAAGTCTAAGTCACCACCCACAGCTCATTGCATTAAAATTGCTACCAACAAGTGCATTTTAAAAAATTATGTTTCACGGTTCTTTGTGCCCAAAAATACTCTTTTTCTGAAAGTTGTTATTTTTAAATGAAAGAGATCCCTGCAATTTTACATATCTTAGCTGTATTTATGAAGGGAAACTGGGAAAAGAGACAAAAATAGTGATTATAATATTTCTTTAAAAGGTCTGAAGGCCCTAGAAGTTTGTTTTTCTGCAACAACAGCAAGATGCAGTTATTAGCATTTTCTAACAACATTCTCTGAAACAATGCATCCAGTCAAAAATTGTGGTATTATTAGGCTTTTAATACATACATTAATATTATATTTATATATGTATAGCATATATTAGTTTATAAATTATATATACAGACATGATTTTATGGTTCTGTGTTCTAGATGGCCCTGCTAAGTGGAGGGTTTTGACCAGACAACCTTCAGAAATCTCCTTTAACCTCAACCCTTCTGTAAGGCTGAATGTGTTTTACATAACTTGTCCTGTGACAGACCATCCAGATTTGATAATATGCAAATGCATCCCTAATCTACAGAAGGCATTTACCCAGGCTTGATAGACACACACTGCAATCTCATCAAGTTATAGCACCAGCAAGTTTCAAACTAATCAAATCAGAAAGGGAAAAAAATGTAGATTAGTAGGTACAGTCATAGCTTTGCATACTACCACTCAATGTCCCATTGTTTCACCTACACATACTTATTTTTACAGTTTCTCTCACTAAAAGCTTTACATCTTTTTGCTCCTATAATTTCATTCTAATCTCCAGCCTAAGCAAGAAAGCTCAGTTTTCTATCAAGCCATGTTTCAATATGTTCAGCTCCATTAAACCTTTGGTTGTCTAATATTGTGAGCTAATGATGCAGTGTATGCTTTTGAGATTAACATACTTAATGGCTTTTCCCTGCCCACTCAGTTTCATGTTATAAAATGTCACGAATCACCTAAATTTAAAAAAACTGGTAAAAATATTTAAAAGTTACCAGGAAGAGGAGAGACCAAGACAGCACAACTCTGTAAAATAGGTTTCTTTTGAGACCCACACTGAAATCACAAAGTTAAAGAACCAACTTCATTGCTATGCCAAACTAAATTTAAAACATATCAATGTGAATAAAGTACATAACGCTACTGGGTTTTTTAAAGCTAGCTAGCTAACTCACACTTCTTAAGAACTGGAACACCAACTTTTCCTGACCTCTATGCTTAAAAAAAAAAAAAAAAGTCTATTTTTGTTCTTGCATTCACCAGCTATAGGAAAGGGGTAATATGTAAAAACCTAACTTGAATTCTGGAAAACTACAATGGAGTTACTGTTAGTCAATTCTTCCCACTCAGCTTAAATGTCCTATAAAATATCAGCATTTTGATGAAAACCACTCAAAAGGCCTTCACTATCAATGCACATATTTTCTTTGAATACAAGTTTTGCATTACTCAATAATGAGCAGCCTAGAAAATGCTCCAGTAAATCCTGAATTTCAGAAAGTATAGATAGTTGGAATATTTGTAGTGTTCCTATGTCAAATATTATTTCAGCATATCCTTCCTGTCAGCTCACTTTAATAAAATAACAATGAATTTCAGAGGAACAAGAAAATTAGAAACACAAGGAAATAACAAGTGAAAAGAAACTACTTTCTCTAGCTCATCTGCAATTAAATAATGAAAATGTGGTCACAACAATGAAATCAGGGTAAACATTGAAGATATCAAAGCAGATCAGGTTTTTCCAAGTGTATATGAGGCATGACTGAGGAAAAAAGAAAGGCAGCACTTTTTACAGAATTTTGTGCACTAAGGGTAGCTACCAGGTATTGGAAACCAAAATTAGTCATGCAATTGAAGACTCATTACTTCACCTCCATGCAATTCCAGGACTGTAGCACAACAAAGCCCAGCCTGGAAGCCCATGGCATGGGCTGTATCTAAGAGGTAGATCAGAACTTTTTGATCCAGGTAGTTAACACCCTTCATCTCAAACCAGTCTAGCATCCCTGGCCTGTTTGATGAACTGCTAAAACCATAAAAGCATTGAAAATTCATTTTGCAAGAGACCTCTGAAGGTCATTGAGTTCAAACCTCTGCTCAAACCAGGGTCAGTTAAGAGACAAACTTTTCCACAAGACATTACATTCTTGGCAACTTCTGGCAATGCTGCACTGACTAAAAGAGTTTCTCTGCATTGTCAGTATTTCTACTTGCACATTTTTCATGTAGAGTCTGAAAATGTTTCTGGTTCTATATAAGCATTAAAACCAAATGAAAAATAAACCACAGAGCTAATGATGCTTGGCACAAAAAGGGAAAGGGAGGAAGGAGGGAATTGCTAGAGCAATCTTAATTCAAGTCCATTGTTTCAACAAGCTGAAAGCATCATGGACAAATCTGTTCTTACTCATGTGACCCTCCAGTTTGAGACACTTACATAACAGCATCTCTCCCAGCGTGGTGTAGCACAAGTAATTGGCAAGAATTGTTTTATCTCCCATCTGCTGCCCATATACTGGGTTTTCAGGCCTTCATGAGTGATGCCCTTCTTAAAGACCTAGGTTTCTTCAATTCGTAAAACGAGCTGCTGTCTTTGGCCTGAGCTGGAGTTGTTTTTAGCCATACTCCTGAAGAAGCACTGTAAAATGAACAAAAGTACCAGTTCAGAGGGACCCAACACCAGCAGAATAGTGGCAGAAGTATGTTTAACCCTCATGTAAAAAATTAAAAAGCAGTAAGACTATGCAGGGAACTTTGCTCACAAACTTTGACCTGTCCACAGGCTCCTGTCACTAACATTTCCTTGGATTCCAATCATGTGTCCCAACATTGCAGGGAAAACCCATTAAAGCCACCCATCACCACCAGGTTTCACACATAACCACAAGAAAATGCAAAACACCCATATTCTTAAAATACAGTTTTTAATTACTTCATATTTGTGAAAAATGGAATCTGGACAAGAATCTCAGCACAAAGTTAGAACATTTTAAGCAGAGAATTAGCATGCCAAGTTTCACATTTGGGAGTGGCTGAAAATAATTGTTCTGCTAACAGACTTCTTGGTTTAGTCCCATCTCTCTTCCTCACTTCCCCCCCACACCTTTTTTTTTTGTTTTGTTTTGAGAATGCAGGATAAACAAGATCATTTGTTTTAATTAACATGCAGTGTGCTCTGTGCACTGGGTAAGAGTGATGCATCACCTTAGTGCTCAAAACAGGGCATTTCTCTTTGTGCCAGAACTGGGCTATGAGTCAGCTGCCCAAAAATGAATTTTAAGCCTTTCAGAAGGAATTCTATTTGCAAAAGAAAAAGAAAAAAAAAAACTGACCGAGAAATGAAGTCTAAAGAAGATTAAAATACGTCCACTTCTAAAAATCAAAGGGTAAATGCAAGTATCTTCTATTACTTTTTGAGGCAACCCATTGTCAGACATATTTCAGGGTTTTACCTTTTTCCATTATAAAATGTCACTAGTTTAGAACTTGATATTAAAATTTCCTATATTCCCTTCTCTACTTTCAAACTGAACCTTCTTATGCTTAATACAAATGGGTAAAACAGCAGCCTTTTTGGATTTTTCCTAGTAATTCAGCTTTTATCACATGTACTGTCATTTACATGTTGAGTGAAGTATCAACCACTGATCTCATCTTTCTCCAAGAGGTATTGCTGAGATGCATGGTTCACTTGCTAACTAGAATCTCCTTATCTAAAATCTTGCTATATTGAATTAAAGTAATGGTGCCACAACTGCTCTGTAGTTTTCTCTCAGGAGTTCAAGTCTAATGCCTGTTGCTTTATTGAACTGCCACATAGCTAACAATCCTTTTCCACATAAGGTCCTGAATTTTGCAGAAGTGCTTTTTTTCCCCCACCTCTGATCTGTTTCCAGCCAACTCTTCTAATGCTGCTAGAATATACAATATTGCACAGCTATCATTTAGTTGTTTTTTTTTTTATAGCTCCTTTCTGCCCTTGTTCTGGTCAAAGGTCCCATGGCTCTTTTACAGAACCTAGATATTGTCAAGTTTTGTTCAAATATCAATTTAATTTAGTTTTAAAACCCCACAGTTTACAAATATATTCTTTCCCTGAGTTCCAGTCAGCTGTCACTTCCCACTTCACTGTTGCGAGCTAATGCACCACGGCTGTGCTGATCCACCCTCTGAGGCATCAGCAGTTCAGGTTTCCTTCCAAAAAATGGAACCATCAGTGAAGTGCAGGCTTTTTTATCCACCTCTCAGACAATTTCAGGATACCCATGACCTTTTGATTGCAAGCACTGATATCCAATACAGTAAGACTGAATGTGAACACATTAGGTATCGAATATGACCAGTATGTGTATGTGTTCATACACACACACTTGGGAGCAAGATGGTCACTTAGGTTATATTTACCTCATTGATTATGGCAGCAGATGGTGCTCTGCAAAACTACTAAAATACCAGCATTAGTTCACTAGAGTCTGTCACAGAGTTGTACAAAAATCATTACTTGCTATTTTTGTCCTATAGTTCCTTATTTGCTGGCAAAACTCTTTTACACAGCGATATTAATACTGCAGTCACTTTCTTCAGCAAGCAGACAAGAAATGTTCAACCTCCAGCCACAGTTAAAAGTGTTTAAAAGTTTGTCTGCTTGTTTCAGCAATATCACAGCAGTTCCAGTTAAAGATGTCTCCTTTATCCATACATTCTGCCTCACAAAACCCCCCATGTTCTAAATCATCTCAGTCCGAACAAAGCTGCTCCTCTAATAAGTGTCTCCTGTCCTCCTATGTAATTAATGTTTTAATTACACTTGCCTAGTCTGTATGGAGGGGAAAATCACAATCTTGTGAAATTGTCATACATGTTGCCTTGGTTTTATTCTGTGTCTCTGTATACATCTGTAACTGTGGTTACTAAATTTCTGTCTTGTACCAAGTAGTACATGAGTTACAGCCACAAAGGCAACAATGGAATAGAAGAGGTATTAATAAAAGCTTGATTTAGCCTTGGAGATGGATTTCGATATTAAGATAAGAGCTCTGTAAGATAGAGCTGCCAAGGGGAAAATCAGAATTCTGTAATCTGTAAAGTACACAAAATTAAACGTAAGGAAGGCTATTTCTATGAAGCAGTTACATTGATTACCATTTTTTTCTGACAATCTAGACTTAGCTTTCTTATTTTCACAGGGACTTCTCCCAGCAAGTGTATTATTTTGTACCAAGAAGAAAAATTATAGGAACATTTAAGACGTTGTGGGCTTGACTTCATACTGCTTATAAAACATACTCTTTTTTCTCTAACCAATCTATCTGTTACTGAATTTACTTTGATTAAAGCATGAGCTTCCTAACTACTTAAATATAATCAATGACCTAAATGTAATTCCAAAAAAACCCCAGGAAAATAAGAAATAACTGTGTAGTACCTCCCTTTTAGTCCTAGTGCCCATGTGAGCATGTCCCATGTCCATTTAAAGCACAAGATGAGTTCGTTCCCACTGAAGTAAACAATGATGACAAGAGAACTCAGTCTAATTCAGACAATAATTAAAAAAAAAAAAAAAGTATTACAGTAAGAAGGCATGGGGAATGTACAGAGTATGATAATAATACTTTAAAAGAATTTAATAGTTTGAGTCAAGATCAGGAGTTAAAGCCCAAATATCATCCAATTCTTCCAGCACTCAGCAAAACATTACGATAATGCTCAGCAACAGACTCCAGCAGCCCTACCAAACGAGCAGCAAGTAGTTATAGTTATAATTCCTTACTGGTTCACATTCAGAAGTTTGGTCAATTCAGTACAGTTGACCAACAGCTACTCTGTCAGTTTCCCTAAAATTTCTTTGGGTAGCTAATCCAGATTCACAAAGAACTTTCAAGAAAGAAATTGAGATCACTAGTTTTACCAGCATATAAACTATCAGACCTATTTTAATTTTGTTTACTGCAGTGTAATACCATTATCTGGTAGTTTATGACTTAAATATTTCATAGATTATGATTTACTCCTGCCTAATTCAGGCCAAATGAAATCCATTAGAGATATTTTTTTTGATCCATTCTGTCGTTTCTGAAACTCACATGACTATGAAAACAAATAGATGGTGTCAGGGAAGATTGTCTGGGAAACATATGAATATTTTACAAACACCAAAGAGGTTTGTAAACTCCTCATCAAAAACTCAAGAACTCATCCCCTATCCCTGCAAAATTGTTTCAAAAGTTAATTTCCCCCCACTAGCCCGGCCTGATTGAGGGCAGGTGACAGACACCTGGTGTAACTCTGACTTCCTTATCACAGGAGCTCCATGCACAAGATGATTGATTCACACAGAGCAAGCATGTGTTGAAAAGAACCAGTCTTCATTTCGTAGTTACAGTGGATGTCCAGCACTAATTTCAAACTGGTCAGAGTAGCTCAGTGTGCACAGCAGCACTGATCCCTAGCCAGAGAGTTCTCACAGCAAGGCTTTTTTTAATTTGTAGTTTTACTCTCTGGCTTTGGCTAACTGTTTGATCCATCTTCCCACTGGTCCTAGTACCTGCTGCATGACTGGCTTGTGCATTGTCATGAAGAGGATGCCCAGGAGGCAACTTCATTATACAAATTATCAAGTGAAATATTAGTGGGATTTTAATACCCTTCTTGGTCAAGGTCAAATGTTCAAGTCAGCAGGACTGTGAAGCCATGAGAAGAAACTCCCTGTGATATTCTGTCTCATTAAATCTTACTGCAGATGCCTAGCTACTCTTTCACAAAAGAGTTAACAGCAATACAATATCGTTGAATACACTTACTTCATTTATTGTTTAAAAACAATAAATATGTCCCTACTTATTCTCTGTAAGCAGAAACAGGAGCTATTGGCATAGTTAGCAAACCCATCTATATAAAGATGATTTAACAGGCTGTTATAAACCAATCCGTAATTTTCTCGCAAAATTAGCCCTTTTCATGTTTCTTTCTCATACCACATCGTCTTCTAAGTTGTTAAATGGTAACTAACAACTAAAGCTACGCTGCTGAATTATTAACCAAGCCATAGCTTTCCTTGTTTCACGGATAATTTACTTCATACTTTCAAGTAAACTTATGCCTGATTTCCAAATACTGCAGAGTGGTTGCAAGCCTAACCCAGCAGAAACAAGGATCTCTGTTTTGTATCAAAAAAGCTTAGTGACCTTTTTGCTGTTTTAAAATAGAGTTGATAAAACAGGAAAAACTTGCCTACATTATTTGCTTTCTGCTTGACTGGTTTTTAAAAATATACAAACGATGGATCAAAAGACAGAGAACTAATCAACAATGTTTCCCAAAATACTTGAAGTTTCACAATGGTTCAGTGGGAAGACAATATATCAAAAATCAAAAGAAGATGAGAGCCATTCACTTAAGAACTTTCCACTGCCAACTTCCCAGTTAACTCATGGCTATACAAGAGAGAAAAAACAAAACAAAACAAAGAACTATAATGATTCTAGTGCAGGCACATTTCAACCTGCCGGCACACAAATTATTGATTTCAACTGAAATAAATTTTATTCTTTCATTTGTTTTTTTTTTATTACTCCTCTTTGAGATTATCCAGGGAATACATGTTGATACCTACCTTTTTTCTAAAATACTTTATCTTGAATTAGAAGCAGAATCAAACTTTTCAAAAAGTGGACTGGATCCAAGAATTTATGTCAAAAATAAGTGTGAATTTTTTAGATTTCAGCATTCAAGCAATTGATTTCAACTCCAAGGTTCCTAACTAGCTTCACAGGTCTGCTTGTGAAGACTCCCCCTCCTCTCTCCTATACTACCTCTGCCTAATTTGTGAAGTTTAGAAACAGAACCAAGGATTTCCTTTGGGCAACGTGGGACTCACTCTACCAAAGCTGTCCTTCAATGCACAGCATGAAAGCAGTGTTCCTTTGCCACTTGCTGCAAGTCTGAAAACTGGAACACATTTCTCTAAGATGAGGGAAAGATAAGAAAGGTTATTTAAAGACTGGGTCCAAGGAAAGATTACTTAGAAGATTGAACTATTGATCTAATTCTCCTCCTTGCCTCCCACTAACCTGATCTCTCCAACAATTTTGCTCTCATTAGGAAATTTCAGCATCATTTGTCAGAGAAGAGACAAGAGGCAAATCCTACATGTTCTGAGAAAATTTGCTGCTGTGCAGAGGACACAAAGCCCAAGTCATTGCTTCTAATGAGAGAATGACTAGAGCTCTGAACTCTGTTTTTAAGCCCGGCTGACTCAGCTGAGCAGCCAACACATGCATATGGCTTTGAAACAGCTATTGCTTGAGCTGTGACCTGCTCATCCTCCCTAGCAGCAGAAAGACATGAGGATACCCTCACACACATGGATATGAGGGAGAAGGGACAGGGAGAAAGCACACACTTCTTTAAAGATTGTCAGGGCAGTGTTCAGCAGATCTCCCAGCTTGTGCCCAAGCCATCCACCAACTCACTTACTGAAGGAGAAGGTCAGACCAAAGGTGCAAGGGTCACTCAGTAAGATGTGCCTAGCCCTGCGAAAGAGTGAGCCAGCAGGAGCTCTAGCCAAATGCAATAGTTCAAAGGGCTCAATCAGCCATCCAGCTGGGTCTCAAACACTTTTGAATGACCCATGCTAGCTCTGGGATTGCAATACCCATGGTGAATATTGAATGGGAATGAATGATTATACCTTGAGTGCTGTGTCCAGTTCTGTCCCCTCAGACAACGAGGCTGGTGAGGAGCTTGGAACACAAACCCTGTGAGGAATGGTTGAGGGAGCTGGGGTTGTTCAGCCTGGAGAAAAGGAGTCTCAGGGGAGACCTTATCACTTTCTACAGCTCCCTGAAAGGTGGTTGTAGTCAGGTGGGGATTGGTGTCTTCTCCCAGGAAACCACCGACAGAACGAGAAGACACAGTTTTAAGCTGCAGCAGGGGAACTTTAGGTTGGACATAAGGAAAAAAAATATTCACTGAAAGAGTAATTGGGCTGGAATTGTCTGCCCAGGGAGGTGGTGGAGTCACCATCCCTGGACATATTTAAAGAAAGACTGGACATGGCACTCAGTGCCATGGTTTTGTTGATGAGGAGGTGTTAGGTCATGGGTTGGACTGGATGGGCTCAAAGGTCTTTTCCAACCTAGTTCGTTCTGTGATTCTATCATTCTGTGATTCTGTGATCATGGAATTCTCCTTCCAGGCAGGATAATGCTATCTCCTTGTGTGAGTAACCACCAGTACCTAGAGAAAGCCAGAAACTGCTGATAGCTCTTGATGATCTGCTGTGGGTGTGACCTCCAAGACAATGATAACTCTCGGGAAACCCCTTTTTTTCTCAAAAGCAGCAGGCACTTGCCACTCCTCTGACTCACTCCAGGACTAACAGCAATACTTTATTCTCTACTTAACTTTTAAGTCAAGAGCTGCTTTCTATTAATACACACATCTAATAACAAATGCAAGTTTTTCATTCAGTGTGTGGGGGTCTGCCCATAATAAAAGATGGAGAATGAAGAAAAATAGAAAACGAGCAGGTCCAAACCTACTCACACATTCATGTTCCTATATTTTCTTTTCTGACAAATTTGACTCTGGATTTATTAATGCCATGATTTCTTATGTGTCTCATTGGGAATGTGAACCTGAGCCTGCATGCTTGCAGGCTCAACCTAAGAAATACAAAGCATGTTTAACTTCTTTTCCCAGACCAGTATCAACCTTGTACTCCAGACGTACAGTGAAGAGTAGGTGTTAAGGGCATATTAAAGATTATTGGAAGCTACTCCATAGGCAGTTGGGCCCATGGATTAGCTGATAGTCATGCTCTTTACGGCACAGTTGATTTAAGCCATCAATCCATGTAATCAATCCATGTAATCAATCCATGTTTCTTGTACCAGCTCATTGCAGAAATGCATTTTCAAGGAAAAATGGTACCAAGTCCTATATATGTAACAGAGAAGTCTATTCATCCATGCCATTCTATTTCCAACAGCTGCTTCATGTCTAGGTATTTGAAAGACACACTGGTGCTACTTCAAAATCTCTGGGATTAAAGCCATGATCTAAAAGCTTATTCAAGTCGAAACATAGCAGGCTGTGAGGCCGAACACAGTCTGACAACCAGCCCAATGTAGATATTAAAGTTATTTATAGGCATCTAGCATATATGGCCTACATTTAAGGTCAAAGTGGGTAAATCTCAAAGTTACTTCAACTCCTCTCATTCTACTGCATCTAGCTGCTCTCACATCAAGTAGGATTTTTGGAAATACAGATTTCAGGCTGGTAAATTGTTTCACAACTAATCTTGGATGGCTTATGTGCTGCCATCATAGGGATAGGCTTATTACCCTCTTAAAACTTTGCTCAGACCAGCAATCTACCCTTTGTGGTTCAAATATTTCAAGCTGTGATAATAGCCTTTTTTTCCGCAAATGGGATTCCTAAATATTCACCTTTGAGAATGCGAACATCATGACAAATGGTCATACTTGCAAAAATCATCAGCTCTTCATATGTTTTCTGTGAATTTCATTTTCAGAGACACTTAAACACTTCATCTATCATTAATCCCAAATGCTGTGGCTCCATATCAACACTTTTGAAGAGACAGAAGCTAAAGGAAAATGAAGAATAGAACATTTGTCAGACTGAACTCCCATGCCAAGTGAATGTGACAGTTACCAGAAAAGCACAAAATCACTTAGGTTGGAAAAGATCTCTGGGATCATTGAGCCCAACCTAAAAGCTCCAATTATCAAGCTATTAAAAAGAAAAAAAAAAAAAAAAAGCATGGGGTTAATGTGAATACAGACAGTTCAGAATATGCAAAATTCTGTGGATAGCAAGCTGGAAACAAGTAGAAAATCTTGGATTTATAAAATACCTGACAACAGACTGAACTTGCTTCCCTTTCTCTGCATCTGCATTATCATAGCGTCTGAAGTGATGAAACAGAAACATGACAAAAAATATTTTATACTTTTGTAGTTTTTTTCACTACAGAAGCAGAGGCCACAGCAGAAGACCTTTGTTTGGTGTATGAGTACATCAAAAACTGCTGGGACTTTTTCCCAGGTGGCTGCTTCAGTTTCCAAAACATGAGTACAATAATGTCAAAATTGTTCCATATAGGATTTCCAGACAGCATCCACCTCAAAAGCTCTGCTTGTCGATTATAACTACAAATGCCTCTGAAAATTTGGGTTGCTTTGTTGAGTCAGTCCTCAGAAATAAATGGACCTCAGTTTCCTCTGGGAATAAAAAAAATATAAAAAACACTTCAGTTTGAAAGATTTCTAGTTCCAACAGCTCTATAATACTTTCTAAACAGGATACTTGAAAAAGAAGACTAAAGTTTCACATTACTTTAAAAATCTCCAAGAGTTTTCAAAATCATTTCAGCCGGATGTTGAGCTGGCAAAGAACAAGAGTCCCTGTCACACAGAGACAGTACAATCAGGATTGTGCATATCAATATCTGACAGCTGAGTACTTAAATGTGAAACCAAGCCTGAAAGAAAAACCAGCTATAAGGATTAATTCTCTAATGTAAGATCCACAGTGCTGTGTTCCAGCCACTGCCTGCAGCCTTGTTTATCTCAACTTCACCTTATTTTTTAAATGAAGTGTAACAAATGGTATACAGTTCTCAAGACCATTCTAAAGTGGAAGATTACATCTCAATTACAAAAAACACGTCCAAACAAACAAAGGTGTCTTCAGGCCAATAAACCAATTGTTTTTGTCTATAAAATGCAGTTGGGAGTATAACAATATTGCCTTGGGACAGACCTTTGTCCTTGGTCGACTCATTTGTCACCACAGAGGGCACACACAAAGTACAACCAGCAGCCAAGTCTTGCCCAAAGTACAAGCAGCACCAGCAAAGAGCACTTTCAGAAATGGAAATGAGAGCATAATATTTTTGTAATTTTACTGTAGCTAAATACCATAATTCATAGGTCCAGCCACATTAATGTAATTTCCTGATTTTACTTTATGAAGACCTCACTTGACACCTAGCAGCATTGATTTCCACACCTTAATTATGTGATCCTATGGTAAGCTTTTCTGCTTCCAGCCAATTTTAGCAGATTTTTTTTTTTATTACATCCATACCTCCTGGTATTTTGGTTCCTGAACAAATAATGTTCTTCTGTTCAAGTAATCTACATGGTATATTCTACATGGTGATTACTTTCACATCCTATTTTAAGGCGCTATTCAGGTCAACAACTGACAACAACAGGAGATAATAAAAACAGCCTATTCAACATTTCAAACACTTCTTCACCAACACGTCAGTATTTTAAAATTAAGTAAATAATACCTTCATGCTGCTGCGTGTTAGGATGAAGGACTTTTAATGATCATCTACACTAACTCTGATTTCCTTGTTCACCTTGTTCAGACCCTATCTTTTGGTACTGAGATAAACACTGTGAGCAGCTAAATTGTGCATATTTATTTACTGGGCATCCAATCCACAAAAAAAAAAAAAAGAAAGAAAGAAAAAATTATAACTGCTTAAACCCCATTAATTATGCATACTTTTCAGTCTGAGACTTCAAAGTTTTCAAATAGTTAGGTAAAAAATTTAATTTTGATTGTGTTTTAAAATTATTTTGCCCATGTCATCTCCAAATTAGGGCCTATGCCAAGGTCAGGTCTGTGGAGAGATAACTGTTCTTGGCAGTAATAACTTTTCCACTCAGACCAATAACTGCAATCAAGTTTAGCACATCAGTAAGGCACTCACACAAGCAGACACTGGTCTTAACAGAGACTTCCAGTCACTGGTGTTTATCATCATCACCAGGTGAGGCAGGTGTTTGCCCAAGAGCCCCTCTGCCATCATACTTTATTCTCTGTGATTTGACTAAAAGCAACAAGAGAACAATTCTGAACTACGTTCTCACACAGTCAAGAAAAAAAGAAAATCTCAGCTGGGAGGTAGCAAAGGCAGCCTTGCCTTCCAGCTAAGTCCTGAACCTCTCTCCTCCTCATTCTCTCCTTGGCTGAAGGAGAGCAGCAAGCAGCACCACTCTCAGCTGAAAGAAGGCAAAGGTTTCCTTTGCTGCCCAGTAAAAGGGCAGGAGACAAAGCAGTCATGCAGCCTGACTTTGATCACATCAGGACAGCAGCAGCTACAGGGCTGACAGGTAGCTCCTGCCCACAGCTGCAATCCACCATTCTGTCAGTACTGCACATTAAAATTGATGTCACTTTTAGGCCTGGAATTTCAGCAGCTCAGCTTCAGCTCAAAAGAGTAATGGTAGCTAAGGTAAGCCCAAGCTGAAACTGGACATTAAGTTCAAAAAGCATCTTGGACTTCATCCCTTCCTCCCCAGGGGTAAAAATCCCCAGTGACCACTACATGAATTTTTTCACTGTTTTGTTTATTTTCCACTTAACACTGGTTGTGTTAAGGACCAACCCCCACCTTACTGGACCAGTTCCATGATGAACCATGCCCAGTGGCAGGAGGACACACATGATACTCAACACCACCTAGAGTCCATCACCCTGGTGTTCCCCTAGCACCTACAAAAACTGTATTATGAATGCTGAAAAATATCCCTGCTTATCCCCTATCTGTTTATGGACCAGTCATCCTTCACAGTTTGTACATCTTTTTCTGCATCTGTTCACACTGACATCCAGAAGTCCACTATGCACTGTATTGAAGGATACCTATCTGTTTGAAATCTATTTAAATTCATTCCTAGCTCTCCTGTGATAAGATTTAGTGAATAACAGTTCATCTCTTGCCTTCCCCAATTTTATAAACCTCAGTCAAAGCCTACCACAGATATCTCTGCTTCGAACTACAGTCACAGATTTTTCAGTCTCAGCTACTGCATTCCCTTTGTCATTTTGACTAGTTACAAGAACAGCAATTAAATCCCCTGCTCCTGCCTTGAAACGCAGAAGCCAGGACAGCACATTACCTCCAACTTCTGTTAGTATTCAGCTGTAACTGCCTCTAGTATTCAGCACAGTTGGTAAGAGTACTTTGGAAGTAGGACTGTTATTCATGCCAGCACAGGATTGAGTGAGTCCCTGACATGGTTCTGAAACATTTATTTTAAATAGTCCCAAACTGCACCTAGTCCTCACTTTTGAAAAACATACACTGCAAACCCTATGCATTTAAAGCATCTTACCCTAACAAGGCATAATTTTTTATATTTTTATTCTTTAGAAGATTCACAAAACACATTATTCCATTTTCAGAAAGAAACCGACCTCCCCGTTTTTCAAGCAAACTCCATTCTCCAATGGTTGTCTTTTATAGAGCAGATTGAACAAGATTCAAACAATTAAGAATCCTAAAATCAATGTCTGTCTACTAACTGAAGTATAACTGCATCTATACAAAATGTCTGTAAGAAAAAGCCTTGATTCAGATTGGAAAAAAAAAAGAATCCTCTAAAGCAATGTTTCACCATTCAGTGAATTATCAGAATTGATTTATTGTAGTTCCTAAGCCTGAAAGATAGAGAAAAACTTGTTCCCTAGAGTATTATTTATGTGTAAAAGAGACTCCAAAACAAACCCAAAATTACTGAAGCAATGTCACCCTCTACACCCATGAATCAAAAAATCAAATTAAGATAACCTTTAAATTTCTCTAAAGAGTTACACTCTCAGCCTTTGGCACAAGAATCAGACTCCGTGTTTTACTGAGCCAGAGATGCACATAATTTTTTAACAGGTATTACCAGTGTGATTTCTTAAAATAAAAAAAAAAAATCTTCTTTGTTGTGGACATTGTTTGTATGTCCATTTTAAAGTTGACTAAAATCTGTGATTACAAAGGATATTAGAGCAATTGCTACCCTGATCTCTTACAAAGAGGAAAAGTGAATCAGTTAGATGATACTGGATGGCACCTGGCAGCACCAGGCTGTGGAGCTGAAGACAGAATATGAAGCATGAAGGTAGAATAGGAAGGAAAAAGAAGGGCAGAAGTTCACAGCCTTCTTTGCAGTTTGCCTTTTATCTGTACACCTATCTAGAATAAGAGAAAATTGATTCATTTGCATGAATGCATTCATCTGAGGCAGTGGAATGGGTTGCACAAACAAGCTGTGGATGCCCCATCCTTGAACGTGTTTAAGGCCAGGTTAGATAGAACTCTGAAGAACCTGGTCTAGTGAATGGTGCCCCTACCCTCGGCAGGTGGGTTGAAACTAAATTATATGTAGGGTCCCTTCCAACCCAAACCATCCTATGATTTTATGTAGAATTCTCCTTTTTCTTTCCTATATCAGTCTAGTAAAAAAACAAATAAACAAAAAAAAACCCCAAAAAACCAACAACAACAAAAAAACTGCACAATTTTTACAGTATAGTGATGTTTAGTTACATTATTTTTAAAGGGTTTAGATGCCAGTGAGTTGCAGTGAGTCTTCTGCCTTCTAATTGCTCGAGGTTTACTCTTTTGTCAGCCCACACAGCATGCTATTGCCTTCTGCAGAAAATAAATTTGGATGTTTGTTACTCTGTAAGACATCTACCTTGTTCTCCTGAATATCAGTAAGAACACAACCAGGTTGGAGAAGCCTTTATCCAGCTCTGAAGAAAAACTCATGAATATTCAATCACTTCTGAAATTACTTCAAGTTGAGGAGTAGCATTTAGTTTAGAAAGTAAATAGTTACCATTAGTTTTCAGACCTGTCCTGATTAACCATATCATGTCTGGGAGTAAAAGCAAAAGTGCTTTGAATCTTCCTTCATCTCTGCCACACTTCTCCCTTTCCAGTGTGAGGTGTGCCTGACCTAGGAATAGATTTTATTCAGAGGATGGAGACTAAAAGTCTTTGTGTGGCACAGGTGAAGAAGCAGAAGAGAATGTCAAACAGAAAAGCTTCATTTGGTCACTCACTTGAAAAGCACAGCCACTTGAATTCTTATCAGTCAGAGATAGCCTGTGGGTATGTTGCTTCTTTTTAAATCTTTTATTTTCTTTTGTTAGCTTTCAACATCCTTTTCCCTTTCAGATATTATGCTTAAATTTAAAAAAAAGGAAAAAAAAAAAAAAGAAAAAGCCCTCAGAGTGATGGAGATCCCTCAAGACACAAATATATTTGACATTTGTGATAGAGGCACAACCTTGAAAATGGACCAGAATGAATGAATCAATCTATAGCCATCCACACAAAAATCTCAAGCACCCACATCTGAGGAGAATTCTAAAAACCGGCATTAGAAAAAGTGATGTATGTTAACCTTCCTGTAATGAAGTAAATCAAACCTTCCCTAAAACCCTATCCAAAAGTAGAATAAATTTAAGCAATCACTGTTTCTTCAGTCAAGCCACTAGTTCGTTCAGCACCATCTTTTTATTTGTCTTATATTGTTAAACGATTGAATCCTCATAATTTGAAGATGTTGCTTTATTCTCAACTATCTCCTAAATCAGAAAGCTTTATTTCCTAAATGGATGAAAGTTCAATTTTTGTGTGTCTCCAAGTAACCGTTCATTCAATTTTCACAGAGCCTACGTTTGTACTTTTGCCAGTAGATTTCAGCCATACCCTATCAACAGACTAGCAAATGCAGAAGTTCACAATTTCACAAACACACAGACTTGCAAAGCACCATAGTTACCACATTTTTGGTATGATATAAACTCTAGCAGAAGGTTAATGTAGGATGGACTCCTAAAAAGTGAAGTTTAAAGACAGATTTGAAGTAGGAGGAGCTGTTGATCACATATGCCTGTTGCTAACAGATTTTATTCTTTTAAGTGGTGGCAGAGGGTAAGAAGAGAATGAATGCATTGAAAACTATTGTGAGAAAACTTAGAAACAGGATATTCTCTCTCCAGATCTTTCTTATTTCCATGACATTACAAACAAGAATGTGAAATACAGCTTCCTTGCTTCACAAATATAGGCATGTGGAAAAAACAAACAAATGTGATTTACACTACTATATAAATGTCATAATGTGCATCATCTTCTTTCAGCTGGAAAGCAAAACAACAAACATAACTTGGAAGGGACTCACAGGGATCCTTGACTCCAACTCCTTGTTGCACATAGAGTAATTTAAAAGTTAAACCTTACATTTAAGAGTATTGTCCAAACACTTCCTGAACACTGACAGGCTTAGAGCCTTGATCACTTCCCTTGGGAGTGAGTGCCAGTGCTTAAGACCTCTCTCAGTGGTCCTAACATCCCATCTGAACTTCCCCAATGCAGCTCTAAGCCATTCCCTGGCATTCCATCGCCAGATATCAGAGGGGAGACATGGGCATTTCCCCCTCTGCTCCCACCCCAGGGTAGGGTTGGCCCTTTTAGCCACCAGGGCACACTGCTGACTCATACTGATCTTACCATCCCAAAAACCCTGGACTCCTTCCTGCAGGGCAACATTCCAGCCTCTTGTTCCCCAGCACATCCAGGATGATCCCACTCCAGACGCAGAACCTGGCACTGATGCTTGCTACATTTCATATGGTTGGAATGGCCCAGTGCTCCAGTCTACCAAGATCTCTCTGGAAAGCCTCTCTATTCATGAGGGAGTCAAAAGCTCAGTTCAGTATCACTGGCAGATTTATTTAGTGTGTACTTGACTCCTGTGTCCAGGTCACTGATAAAAGAAAACTGCTCCTAAAATTGAGCTGTGGGGAACACCACTAGTGACTGGCCAGATGTTACCCCTTTACTACTTTGATTTGGGCCCAATCTTCCAGCCAATTGTTCATCCATCCTATTGCATACATGCAAGCTTTATGTTTGCCTAAAAAGGATACCAAGATGGTAACTAAAGCTTTCTTAAAATAAAAATAACACCAACCAACCCAAACACCAACATATTCACTACCTACCTAGTGGACAAAAGGAAGATAACATTCATGTAAGAGGATATTAAGTCAATAATCTGACTCAGCTTTCATTAAGCCATGTCGGCTGTGACCGTCTGCATTGTCTTCCAAGCTTTTTCAACTAACTCTCAGAACAATTTTCTCCATAGTTTTACCAGACACCAAATGAGACTGACAGTCCTGCAAGGGTCTTCTTTCTTGACCTTCTCAATAATTGAACTGATTTTCCAACTTCCAGTTGACCTACCCAGATTCCCAAGACTGTTTATAAGTGAGAGAGGTCTCTCAATATCAACAACTCTTTCAATACACTCTGCTTTATGTCCGTTCCTATTTGTGAGCCAATCAACCTCATCAAGTAACACACCAATGTTTTACTGAGTCCTTCTTTTGCTGTTAACATGATTAAAGCCTTTTTGTGATCCCACATCTTACTGCCCATTTTCAAATCCAATGGAGTTTTAAGTTGTATGAATTTTCTGCCTACAGTGGTGCTATCTCTGTCATCCTCCTGTGAAACCTGATCTCACTTCCAAAGCCCAAATAATTTCATGTGCTAGAATTACCTGTTCCTGTGGTCTTAAATATTGACCAGCATTTATGGGCCCCAATTCCCTCAACAGCAGTTTCCAATGAGACCTTATTAACTGGATCCTTGAGCAGACTACAGTCTGCACTCCCAAACACAGAGCCTTTTCATATCACCAAAGATGTTAAACTTTAACACTTTGTGGTTACTGGGGCCAAGACTGACACCAAACATCATTTCATCCACAAACATACAACAGATCCAGGAGAGCATTTTTGCTAGCCAGCACCCTTGGTATCTGTATCAAAATGCAATCTTCAAAGTGTTTTATGATTTTCTTTAACCCTTTCAGTGTGTACTGTATGAGAGTCCCAGCTAATATCTGTGAAGTGGAAACTACTCATAAGGACAGGGGTGACCAATGTAGCGATTTCCCTTAACTTCTTCTAGAACAATACATTGCTGTTACCTTGCTGGCACAGCGATCTTTGGTAAACTCTGACAATATTTATTTCATTAGTTTTTGTACTAGTCCTTACCCAGAAGTTCTCAACCACATTATTTTTAACTGTGAGTGCTGTACAGCCCAGCCTGTCCCTTATGTGCAGCACTCCCCTCCTCCTTGCCTGCCCCACCTGCCTCTCCCTGAGGAGCCTGTGAACACACAGCACTGCATTGCTGAACTCTTCCCATTGAGTCTCTGTTATGACAGTGATGTCTTAGCTCTGGGATAGAGACAAAGCTACCATCTCCTTTTGTTTATCCCACATAGTGCCTGCCTTCACATACAAACGTTCCAGATGCACTCCAGTGTGCTCAGTTGCGTTATGGTGTAGCATGAAACCCACACCAACACAGCAGCATTCAGGATCCAGGCATTGACAGGCTACCTGTTTCTTTCACTGTCATTCCCTACAACTGGAAGGACAGAGGAAAATGTTACCTGCATTTCCAATCTCTTTTCTAATCTCCCCAAGGCCCTGAAGTCTCTTTTGTTGATCCTTGGACTTATAATTACAACTTCATTGGTACACACAGGAAAAAACATGTATCACCTAGGAACTCTCCTATTAATATCTTTAACACAAACCCCAGACAAGCAGCAAGTTTCCCTTAAAGGCAGGTTTGGTCAGTAGATCATACCTGCTCCTCCTCTCATAAATTTACATTTGTTTCTTCATGGAGGCAATCATGATGTGGGTGTTAAGAATACTTCTCTGCCCAGTCATCCAGGAGTTTCTTGCACCATGAGATGGAACTAAAGTCCCTTCACAGCTATACACCCCACACTCACAGTGAGATAAGGCTTCCTTACCAGTTTGACTGTGGGTTTCCCACAGCAGAATCTCAGACTCATAGATCCTTCAAATAATTTAATCTTGGTAAAATAGCTAAATAACAATGTAACAACTCAAATGTTTTGTGTGCCTCCAAGGAGGGACCCAAAACAAATTAAACCCTTTTTTTTATACCCTTACAGTCTAAGTGTGTGATAGTGTGGGGATTGTCAGCTCCTGCTGTGTCTCTGAGTGTCCTATCACCTGGCTGGTGCCACCCTGCAGCTCACACCACAGCTTGCAAATGGATCTGCTTGCACTGAATGTATTTCTCCACAGGGGAGATTAGCTGACTTGACCTTGATGACTCCTCAAAAATGTGTAGGTCACCTTCAACATCACCATGTCCCAGTCCATCCAACTGCAGAGCCTGATATCTGCTGCATAAGGGCACATAGAGAGGCAAGGAGACAAGGAGGAGGTTCTCTCCCTGGCCCAGTACAGTCTTTATTTCCTTGAAAAACCTCTGTCTCCCAGGTCACTGCCTTCTGCCTGGGGAGAGAGTGCAGGATACCCCTCGCCAGGTGTTGTACCTAGTTAGCATTTTTGTTCCAGAGAGGACAGCAGGGTTCCATCAGTCAGCCCCTTTCTCAGACTTGCAGATGCTCCTCAACCTGTTCACTGCATCCCAAAGGTCAGTCAACAAGCAGAGAAGCTCTTCTACCTGTGTACACCTCCCACAGACATGGTCGCTGTTGAGCTCAGACAGCAACAAATACCCTGGCACATCATGAATCTGCAGGTCTAGAGAGCTGTATGCTCCCCTGGGAACTCTGGGTATATTCCTCAGTCCCAACATGCAGTAATACCACAGGGGACACAGAGGACATGGCTGCTTGTTACCACTCCTCAAGACCCCTAATGCAGGGCATTATGGCTGGTGATGGGTGGTGTGGCTGGCAAAGCTGCTGTTGCCCAGTGTCTTGGTTCCCTCCAGCAGCTGTCTGTCCTTGCTGCCACCTGGTTCCTCCCAGCATACAGCCTGAAGGTCCTGGTCACTCAGCAACCCTGTCAGGCATTTACAGGTTCATTGCCACCCTGGTGCTCTCCCTCGGCACAGACAAGCTGCTGCCATTGCTGGTACTGCTGCTATTTCCCTCCTCCTGGCACACAGCAAGGGCTGCCATCAGCTTCCTGGGGTTTTGACTGTGTATTGAAAACAGATTAAAACCTCCTGCAAGAGACTGAAATGGAACAGTGTAAGGGCATTGTTCCCTCATCAGTAACTCAGAATTAATTCAACTGTAATAATTTACTGAGAGTCAATAAGTGCCCAATAAACAGGGGCAGAAGTGCTGAGCAGCCAGTGCTGCTCCTTGCACCAGCCAGGGCACTCAAAATGAGGAAAAGTTTCCTTCTAGGCTATACCTGCTGCCTCTCTCATGCCTCACAATGACCAGATAATCTCGAAAGGCAAGATGGACAAATAAGAAGAAAATAAAAATGAAGGCCATGACATGGGCAGTGATTTGCCCAAAGTCTAAGCCAATATGAATATTCAATTCTAAAAGCAACGATGTGCATTAATTTTTAAAACTGAGCAATGGAACACTTATTCTTGTGCCTTGGAAGTTAGCTGCTGGACATATTGAGGGTTTGCAAGTGTCAGGACTACACACAGATAAGCCCATTTAATAAAATCCAAGCCTATTTTACAGGGGCTATTCACACCACAGCTTTAAGACATAAAAGAAAAAAAAACAAAACAAAACAAAAAAAACCAACAAAAAACACACAAAACAACCCCAAGCCACTCATGTTTGGCAAGTTTTTCAGAAACTGAAATTAAACTATGAACTAATATCTAGAAAGGTATTAGTTAATATGAATTTTTACACATAGTGAAATGAATTTTTTTTTTTTTTTAGTTATGAACAAAAGTAATAATGAGTAACTGAAAATCTTCAAATTGGATTACTGCAGCTGCCATTTGCAACCTCTTCCACATAGGGACACTCTGCCGAGTTGGCACGGCCTGGGTTTTTGGCAACAGGAGAGGGTCACAGAAGTGGCTCTAAGATGACATATTGAAGAAAATCAAAACAGCACAAGGGCAGTTTGTTTTCCAAGGGTGGTGAGGCACCGCTGCAGGGGCCATCCCAGCAGTTGGCGGCAATGCACTGCCGTGGTCGTGGCCATCTTGGCACGGCCTGCGTGGGGCCTTGCCTGCCTGGCCACCCCAGCCAGGCCCTGGGGCAGAAGGGCAGGGGTGGCGGTGGCAGCTTCCCCTTCCCACGCCCCACACAAAGAGAGGCTCAAACAGCGCCAGCCCCGGGCGGCTGCCACTGCCCACGCCATGGAGGGGCCGCAGGGCCGGTGGGGGAAACACGGCCAGCGGCTCCAACGTGGGACCTGAACGAGATCGACCTCTGGGCACTGCGGGATCCTGCAGGAGTCTTTGAATTGGTGGAGCTTGATGGCAACAGCACCTACGAGCAGCAGTTTTTGTACTAGCCAGAGAAAAGAACAAGTGAGGACATGGTAGCACCAAGGTCAGTGGATAAAGAAGGGGAGGAGATGCCCCAAGTGTCTGAGCCAAGATTCCTCTGCTGGCTATGGTGAGGGCCATGGTGAAACAAACTGTCCCCCTGTAATCCACGAAGTCCACAGGGGATGCAGAGATCCACTTGCAGCCCATGGGAAAAGTGCTCATGCTGGAGCGGGTGGATGCCAGAGAAGGCTGTGATCCAGTGGGAGATCCAAACAGAGAGAGAGGGCCCTTGCTTCCAAACTAGAGCAGCCTGTCCTTAGAGGACTGCACCCTGTGGACGAGTGAACCACACCACAGCAATTTTGGGAGGACTGTGTGTCCATAGGAAGGACTCACATTGCAGCAGTTTTGACAGGACTTTTGCTTGTGAAATTAGAGCCTGCTGAAAAAGTTCACAGAGAACTGTCCCTTGTGGAAGGGACCAAAACCAAAACCCCATGTCTCTGTCTCCCTGCACTGTCAGCAGGAAAGAGGGAGGGGTTGGGGAGAGAAAAGGTGTTTTAAAGCCTTCTTTTACTTCTCATTATCCTCCTCTGGCTCTGTTAATAATAAATTTACTTTATACCTTTACATTTGAACCATTTTTGCCCTGAGAGTGTTTTTTCCTGATCTTTATCTCAGTTCATGAGCCTTTCATTATTTTTTTACCCTCTACTCTGCCCAGATGAGACGCAGAAAAGGTGAGCAAATGACTTTTGTGGGTGCCTGCTGTTTGGCCAATATCAAACCACAACAGACACATACCTTTAATAAGTAAAATAATCCATGTTTTCTTCCAAGCGGAAAAAAAAAAAAATCACAGAAGCCAGTGCTTGCATTATCTTGGACTTTGAAAAACCCAGTTATATCTATTTTAAAAACAAACCAACCCAAAATAGCAACAAATCCCTTTCTGGTCCTTATCTTCCAAAATCACACACAAAAATATATGAGGAGCAACGAGCACTCTTAATATAGCAATGCAATCATCCGTACTCAGCCAAGAATCACTGCCTCTAAATTAAAAGTCTTTTCAGACAGAGGGGCTGTAAGGGGTGTTTAGCACCCCTTGCCCCACATTGTGCAATCCTTTTCCTGCAGCAGCCACTGGCTGTGTGTCCCATTCCACCTTGCTGGGTGCCATCAGAGAGGGAGAGGAAAGCCCTGCAGGGCTCAGCTGCCATGCAAAGGTAAGTATGGGGACCAGAGCAGACCTGCTTTGGCAGCAGGGGTAAAACCACACTTCCTTTGGGAATGGTATGCATGTAAACATTTACCAACAGGATGAGGTCATGCCATCTCGAGCTCCAAGCAAAGGGAGCAGGGTACCAAATCAAAGTTTGTCCAAAGCAAACACTGAAGCCTGCAAAGAGGCAGGGTGATGGCCTCCCTGGGCAGTGAGTCTATCCCAGAGCTCTGTGCTCAAGTTCACTGTCCCTTACTTGCTCAGGGGTGTGGTCACAGCTCAGAGACCTATTTTTCAAGCAACAATTTGCAAGAACACAGCTTTTCATAGAAAATTACTGCGCTCAGAAAAGCAAACACCTCAATCAGCCAGAAGGTCAGCAATTAACATTTGGAATAAATACTTGAAGTTATCATAGCATCTCGTGCAAATACCATGAGCTGCATTTGCACATAATTCTGGACAATTCAAGGTGCTGGCAGGTGAGGTTATGTATGTTCCTGATGAGCTAAAATTCCTGCCCATCTCTTTCTCCCTGCCTGCATGTTTTGTTCCACCGAGGAGCTGCTGCTTAGGTTCTGCTGCCAGTTTCAGCCCCCCAGGAAAAGAGAGAACAAGACTAGCAGGTGGGTCTGAAGCTTCAGAATCCTAAAAATATCCATCTCCCCCGAAAACCTCTGGGTGCAGGTCAGTCTGCTAACCCCAAGGACACGGAGTCCTCCGGGATGCTCGGCGTGGCCGCCAGTTCCCGCTGTGCCGCGCTTCCCGGCGGTTGCCATAGCACTGAAAGGCAAACCTAGCAACAGGCACACAAGCCTCCCAAGCACACAAGTACAAACCACATTTTTAAAATAAATTAAATTATCCAGCCTTGCCTGCTACCAAAAAAAAAAAAAAAAAAAAAGTGCAACATGTTTCAAGAAGCTGTTAAGAATGCACCGTTTCTGTTCAGATGCACTACAGAAGGGGTTTAATTACCGCTAAAATTAAACAGTAAGTGCTGTGCTGTGACAAAATTAAAGTAGCTTGCAGGAAGATTTGCTTTTTAATATGCCTTTTGTAAATCTATTTATCTGGCAGTTATTGACAATATAAGTAGTTATGTTAGGCATCATAAAGCAAACTAAGAGTTTGGCTTTTATTTTAGACTTTGTTTCTTGCAGTTCTGATTCCTCTGTGAAAAAATGTGGTAGTGCAGCAATTTATTTGTTTATGTTGGTATCACAATCAGAGATTATTTTTGCCTGTTAAAAAATCAATCCCACTACAGCTCAGGACCTTTACCTTCCAATTTCTTGTGCCTATCAACATGATTACTTAATACTTATCCTAAGTGTCTCCAGTGTCTTCAGAGGTGTACAAACTTTGTTTCCAAAATTCTCTACTTCTTTAGCTTCAAAGCCTTGCATACTAATATTTTAACTCAGTGACATATAAAGAAACAGTCTATGGAGGAAGCTAGGACATAAAACATTGGATTTCTGTGAATTTCACACAGTTGAGTATATTCTATGCAGTAAAATACCGCCACTTCATAAAAAGGATGTAAAGTTCTATAAGCCAAATAGAAATGAAAGAAGATTGAAGAAATAGAGGAATGTCCTCCTATTATTACCTTCTCTCCTTTGAAGGGTTTTTCCTTGGCTCAGATTTTTTTTTTCCTGAACAAAACATATTTACAGAAGGATCCCTTTGAGTAATCATTCTTTCCCTCTGAAATCACAGCCTCTGAACTCTGTGAAGATCACTGGAGGGATAATTCCAACAAAAGTGCCCTACCAGGTTTTGCCACTCACTTCTTTAGTGAAATTCAGGCTCAATGAAGTGGTTCCACTCACTGCCCTTAGAAATTTTGTTGGGATTGATTTGACTTGTTTATCTGTTATGAAAAATTACCTGCATAAATAAAACACTTCTCATCGAAGAGTCGGAAGGGAACACACAATGTTGTACTGAGTCCCTAAGGAAAGCAATTTCATGTTCATCCTGACAAAATTTATCCACATATCAGCTTGAGGAGAGGAGGTGAGCAAGAAGGGACAGAATTCCCAAGTGCTAAGGAGCAATGCTCCTCAGAGGAGAGTGCAAAAATTGAATGGAGTATATCTGTGTGTCAATACCAAATAAAATAAAATTATGCATTTTAGAGGTTCATCATTAAAGTAAACTTTGAAACATGATTTTTTTTTGCTCCTGCCTGCCCTCAGCATGGTCGTGAGCCTGCCCACAACTCCAAAGCAGCATGCTTAAAGCCTGATTAGAAGCTTTTTGAAGGTTGTAATTTTATTCAGTATCTGCCCTGATGAACGCTGACTGTTCACATTCATGTTGATATATCTGGAATCACAACTCATTAAATTGTTTCCATCTGCAATTGGTCTTTTCAGGGAAGGTGCTTGTGAATTAGAAACCCTTCCCCCTCACACACACTTACTACAGACAAATATTAGAATCAAGATAGTAACACTCGTGGCAAGTCAAGTACACACAGAAATTATACCATCTGGCACAATTAGTCAGCCTGAGGGCTGCTTAATGAACTGTAATATACACAATCGAGCATGTATACTGAAGTTGCAATTCTTTATGATACCCGTGGACATGTAAATTCAGCAGGGGACATAAGAAGCCTTTCTAGCATATAATTTATTTTTGGGGTTTCTTTTGGTGTGTACAAGAATTGGAATGAAAAGCTTTTCTCCAATCATTTTGGTATGCCTCTTGTTGTTTCTGTAGCAGTAAACAAATGAATTTTGGGGTTTATATATGGCAGAAACAGTAAGAAACATCTAGTTCAGACAGAGGTTTTAATAGCTTTCAGCATTACACAAACACAGACACACAGAAAAGAAATTTGGGGATTCCACCATCGAATCGTGATTTAAACATTGTCAGCTGTGCATCAAGAATGACAAACATCACCTTCCTCTGCACCTCATTCTTCTTCATACACTAATTGGAAGCGCCTGAGGAGTCAGCTCTAATATGGTCATCCACCAAGAGAAGACAGCAGCTGTTAACTCCCCTCCACAGATGCCATTGCAGGACCCCATCATCTGACTGCCACTGAGAAAGTTATCATCTTAAATGTGTCACTTCATAGCTTCTCCTGCTAGCTCTGCTGTGGCAATGTTTCTGTTTAAATCCTCTTTCTTTTTCAGGGCTTCAGTACTCATATACACAGAGAACAGTACTGTACGTGCCACTGAAAGGTCCTGGCTCTTCATCAAAACTAAGAGTTAAAAAAGCCTCACACAGGTTTTCACAAATTAAACATGTGCACAGTTGTCCTACATGATGGCACCAAATTAACTTTTGTACAGCCTCTGATACAGTGTACATACATCTCTAAGCAAACATATATCTGTGTGGGGAAAATCATACTTATTAAACTCAATTTTATAAATATATATATGTATGTATGTATGTATATGTGTATATATATATATATGTGTATGTATGCGCACACATTTTGTCCCAAGCACAGGATTTAAAATTATGTCTTGCTTATGTCAAGTACTCATATTTCCTCAAAAGGCACACAAATATTACACAAATATTTCTGGCATCTGTGAAGTGCTAAATACTTAATAACTTAGTGGGCAATGTTAAAAAGGAAGTGAATTCTCCTTGTGCCTTACCTAGTGCTTTTTCCACTGTTTTATGAGAATTTCCTCAAAAGAAAGACTTTTTTGTTTACAAAAATTATGTAGCAACAGAATGAGCCATGGAGAGTGAAAAATGAAGCAAAACACACTGGTCTGTGAAAATTTAGGCTGGCAGGGCTAGAGGGCTGTGTCAGCACATTTCGCCATTTCACTACTGGTACAAGTCAACACTTGTGCATATATAAATTGACAAAACAGGTTAAAAACTCTGCAGAGCAGCTATAGGTAAACACCTTATCCACTCCTTCCCCCTTCCACAGCATTATGTCCTATATTTTCATCATTATTTAAATGTTATTGAGAAAGCTATGTTATGTGAATCTGGTCTGCTTGAGAGAAGTTCTTTGGGTCAGTTTTTATTTCTCATTTAAAGCAAAAGCTCTCTTGGAAAGCTTCTTTTTAATCCCTCTGTAGATACTGAGCAGCCCTATTTGGAAGCCCCAAAGGGCAGCAATGCATCGTCTTAATTAAAGGTTGAGATTCATCCTCTGAAGAAGGAAGAAGAATTCACCATCAAACACTACTCTGGCAGACAAAATCCCACTTTCATTTATTAAGTCCCCAGAAGATTGTTCTTTGCAGGTAGCATTGGCTCCCAGCACGTGACTGAAATAAAGGTATGCAGAAGGTTTATGCCCATATCATTAACCCCTGCATTTATTTGCAGAAGGAAAGTAGGCAATTATGCCAGGCTCACCTCTACACATCAGCACCAGGGAGCTCCTTCAGTCTAAAGATTACAGATCACTTCCAGCCCTGCTCCCCTGGAGCTAAACAGCCTCATCCTTCAGCCCCAGCAGCTCAGATGGGCTGCTCAGGGAGTGCTCCTGCCGACTTAGTGTGAAACTTCCCTCTGCACTTACAGCTCTGTAAATACATGATCAGTGCTTCTGCTGCTCGCTGTGTGCTCCCTGACACTGCCAAGGGAAATGTAAGTCTGCTTTATAGACCAAAAGTCCTTTACTAATGCATGGGTTATTTGTATTGATCAATTTAGTGCAATTATTCATATTAATACCCATAAGGAGTTGCAAGAGATGAGAAGGAAGACATTGCCACAGAAAAAATTCAGGGCAGGCATAGGCATTGCATGGGTGACTTAAAATTAATTTGTATGAAAACCAGAAGCTGTTTCATTAATTCATTTACATGTTGAAGGTGGTGGTGAGAAGTCCTAAAAACGTCATTTTGAATAGGAATCTGTGCCTTCACCTGAAATTAGAATACTATTTTGAAAGACTCCTTAAAGATAGGATTGAATCAATCCAGAATTTTTGATTAGAGCACATAATTCAGAACTTGAACTCTTCACAAAACTGCATTCATGCGAAATTTCCTGTACTAAGGTAGATCTCAGGGTTTACATTTCAGAGTCTTCACCACATTCAGTTTTTCAATTCAGCATGCATTATTTTAAATAAAAAAGATTGAATTGATTTTAGAGTTAAAACTTTTAAAATCTCTCTGTCAAGAGAAAGTGCAAGTCTAGAATGCGAAGGATGAAATGCAAAGATTAAATCATTGTTTCCAAACCAAGGTACAAGTCTGCTCTTCAATTGGTTTTGGGGTTTTTTTGTCAGTTTATATGCAATATTTATGCTGGCCTGGTAACACTGCAATGTGATGAAAGCCTTATATTCCACACTGCAATTCTCTCAAGGTAGCAGGAAATTGAAGTAGTCTGAGTATGATTACCAAAGAAGAGCAAAACAGAACTCTCCTTAATTGCCTTGCTCCCTCACATGCAGAGTGGCACTCACATTTGACTGAATGGCATTTAGAGGGGGAGACCTGGGTCTTGGTCCAGGTCCTTGTCACCTGGTAATCTGCTGCATTAATGGGAAACCATAGTGATAAACTGAGATTACTGAACATTTCAGCAATGGGATTGGAAAAAAGACATCCACCAAAGCTTAAAAGAAATCTATCTATATATAAGTTACACCTACAATATAAGTTAACTGAAGTTAATTACATGTAGTTTTTTATCTGGTATAAATGGATTTGTGATGAAGATAAAATTATACTGACAGACCTTTAAATCTTCCCTGACACATTGTGTTTTGCCCTTCTGTTTTCTTCACTTCCCTTGTTCCAGTGCCAGTTCACAAGTTCCCAGCTCTTCATAATCCTTGTTTCATTCGAAGCTATGGACTAACCAAACAAAATTCATTTTGCTTTATAAACAGCTCTTCTGTTGTCTGTGCATACTGTTGTAGGAGTGGCTGCATGGGTGGAGTTAGGAAAGTATCCCCGAATTTATTTTATCTCAGAGTTGGCACTGAGGAAAGCCAGTTTAGGAAGAAAGGCATGTACAGAATGATCCTTTTAGATTTGGCAAACTAGCTGTTCATGGTCTGAAGATTCCCTTCAAATCTCATGTGTTATTGCCACTAATGAACTTCTTCATGAAGTTGCTGTGTTGCCCTTAATCATTTTGCTCTTGTGGCCTTTGCAGCTTCTTAGAATATATTCCACTATTTACTTATTAGCTGTAAATTATGGAAGAAAAAAATAATCTTTCCTTCAAGCTGATTTGTTGTTGAAGCCTTTAGATGAGTTTTTATTTCCCCATCATGTGCTATTGCCCATTAGAAGTACCAGATATTTACATGCCCTGTCTTTACATTGTGCCAGACCTTCCAGAGAGAAGCTGTTGTTCCACACACTAAAAGAAACTGATATGTTTGAACACCAACCCTGAAGACTTCATAAACTGTTATAAGTATCTTTCAAGCTATATTGTATCACTGAGTCAAAGGGTAAGCACCTCTTATGGATGCAGTAAAGAGCACTTCCTACTACACTTTTATTTTTCCTGGAAGTTTCCATTCAAGTCTTGACCCACAGTGACCCTCATTAGCTCATAAAAGCCAGCTAGATCCCAGTTTGGGATTCAGCTGCATAGAGGACACATATTTGATCTGCTTTCTATGGATTTTTTGAAAACAAACCTTTTTCTACCATCACTGATATGCACTTACAGAAATGGCCTGCTGATGCATGCAATGCATAGATAATGGGAAATGCATCCCTCCTTCAATTACCGAGATGCACAAAAGGGAAGTAGAAAAGTCAGTTTGTCATGAGACATTTGAAGAATGAAGATAGCTCAGCTAAACACTAAATAGTTTTTCTTTCCTAAAGAAATCTCTTTGTTTTCTACTTAATATAGTATTAATATTATGGGAAACTCACATTTAAGATATCAGCCGTGGCGATAACATGGTAAACTTATAGCTAAAAACAGGGAGGGAGCAGGAGGGTCCTCAAATTGGAATAGGATTGCAGTGGGAGAAGTGACTTTAATTTTGCAAAGCTATTTCCACATGAAATTCTGCTCTCCCCTCCTTAAAGCTTCTGTCAAAAACATTCATCTACAAATAAGCCAGGTAATTACATTTCCAAGCAACTTGTTTCCAACAGATTGTCCTACATCTTGTTTGTAACAGTTTGTGAGGCACTAAGACAAAGCTAATTGATAGCTAAATTATAGGGAGATGCATTTAGAGGGTTAATTGCTTACTGCTTGCGACCAGATTTTTAAAAGAGCTGGAATCTGCATACCTATATTAAGATTTTAAATAACTGGAGAAGCAAAAGAGTGGTTTTTCTCTCTCAATTTCAAGTCTTCAAAAACAAACAATGCATCAATCTTTTTCACAAGAATCAGAACAAATCACTCCTGCTGCTTGCCAGTCTTTATATGACACTGGAAATTATTCAGGCTCATCTCTGAGGCTTGCTCTGAGATAGTAAGATAGAGAAGCACTTGGCAGCAGCTGTTAACCCACCTGCAGAGACAACTTCTGTCTCATTTCATCTCCTGAATTGCTCAAGCCACCAGACTAATGTTTACTTGTTCACAATTAAAGGCACCACATGGCCCTCTGGGACTGTGCAAGAAAGGAATGTTAGAGCTTTCAGGGCCTGAAATCCAAGCTGTTCCCCATGTTTAAATATTGGGCAGCTATTAAGCTGCATATCCTGGAATGCCAAAATAGCTCACCCAGGGCTACAGTAAACCCTCCCTGACAGGGTGTACATGACCACTCTCTGCTAACAGCTGTTTCTGTTCTGGAAACCCTAAATCGCATGTTCATCAGCATCCCAATTTATGACCATCTTTGTAGGAAATAACCATTGAATCAGTAATGTTCAATACTGAAAGTTGTATTTTAGAAGATTAATTTGCCTGAGATGTATTTAATGTTTAAAAAATAACATATATTGAAACCTGTTTAAACAAACTGACACTCACCTCCCCTTAATTGTTATGTCCTTGGAAATTACCACTGATAATAGCTATTTTTTTTCCTTCAGGACAGCTAAAGGTGACAATAACCCTGAAAAGTAAACACATTTAATACTGACTGGCAGCATGTTAGCATGAAGCCCTGCAGTGCATTTGTCTGTTGGTGTCACTTCATAGCAATTATCACTACCAAATATCGACTATTTTTTTATTCTTGTCATAAGCAAGCTAACAATAGAATGATAAAAACAAAAAAACCCAATCTTTTTTAGATTATTGGTATTGACTACCCTGGGGAACCTCACTACACAGAAAGCAATTCGACCTTGATTCCAGAGAAATGAAAACAAAACAAAGCTAAGAAAATGAGCTTCAAAAGCTGAGAGTAGTTATTTTGTTTATCAGAAAACATCAAGTGCCATGTATATCATTTACTCGTGAAGCTCCAGAAAGCCAAAAACCACTTTCACTCTGACTACTCAAGGAAAGCAAACTTGAGAGTCACTGGGAGCTGTTGCTCTCACCGGGCTGGTGTAGCCCAATGTGGAAAAGGGGTAGGAATTTCCCAGGCATGAAGGTCACTTCATTTCATGACAACAAGCAGTCTTAAAAGCAAGAGTGGCCCAAACTGCTGATTTAAGGGCTGAAAAGCCACAAGCCTCCGAAATTTCTAATTTAATTCTTTTTCTGAGCATTCCCAGAGCCAACACACAGCAAGTCCAAGCCAACCAAATCCAGGGCTGGTTTCTGCACAAAGGACAGAGGAACAGGCCATGAGTGACTCCCTCCTCTATGTTGAGCAAGAGCTAAGTGGCAAATCTTTTGTCTAATATTAGTTCAGATATACAAAGGTTGCAAATTATTATTTCTAGGTAGGATATTCACTGTTTGATACCTAAAATACTGAACTGTTGAAAAATAACAATTTAGCTACTTGAAGAGGACAATCCCAAGAAACCTAGCAAATCAACCCAGCACCTACATTTCTTGGTATTTTTCCCATATTTGGTGCAAATTTTCTAAGCTGCTCTCACAAACACATTATTTACCAGTTTTGTTTGATTGTTCTATTATAGGAAAATGTCCTTTATAAGGCAAAAGTAACTACCACCTGACTTTTTGCTGAGTGACATAGGCTACCTGTGGGAATTCTTTTTTGCTCAGTGTGGAGACTAACTGCAGTTTCTACTGCACCCAAACTCAGTTGCCTACCACAATATAGATTATGTCTTAATTTACACTTGGGAAACTTCTGAATTAGGCTGTGGAAATTAAAAAAACACAGTAAGAAGGAATGAGATTACCCTGAGAAAAACATTAAATTATTTGGTGCTTTAAATGTACGGTAGCATTTCAATCAAATTACTGCTATTAATAGTTCTTGTTTTGGAATTCTGCTCATCAAGTTTGCCAGCTTTTGTTCATGATTTCTAATGTGGCTAATAAGCCTTTTCTCAGAAGCAAAGTCTTCCACCTGTTTTGTAAATACCAACTGCTACTTTGTATGCTACCTTGCATTCAAATTCCTAAAATTACTTCCCGACATGTAAGTAACTATTTTCCCTATCTTTCACCCAGGAAACAGAAGCAGTCAGTTTTGGAAATTATAAATAAATAAATAAATAAATAAATAAATAAATAAATAAATAAATAGATAGATAAAAGAGTGATCACTCCTGACTTCCAGTTCTTTCATGCAAACCACACTTCGTGGCCCTTTAGTGAAGGCAAATAAAAGTCATCACCCTTAAACATGCTTGTGAATGTGCAAGGGTCTCCCAGAAAACTGAAATACAGTAAAATGTCAACAAGTAAAACCAGTTGATTTGTTTTTAAAGCTACAACAATATGATTATGATTTTCATATTGAAGTAAAAGAGAAATACTGCTTTTGATAGAGCAATGGTTAATTTTAAAAAACCCCACACTGTTCATTAAGTTTTCTTATTTGATTTTTCAAATGCATTATACAAAGCTCATATACATGAGATGAGGCAATTTTTGTACTTATTAAGAACATCTTAGTATAAATATTCAGCCTTTTGGGAAAAAATTTTATTGCAGAGACTGTCTATTCCCTAAATTGCATTGGGAGTAGCTGAGGAAATGAATCACCTAAGATTGATGCTCTCTGTCTTTGCAGTAGCTTATGCTGGATCTTATCTGGAAACATTGATCTATAAGGTCACTTAGTTTTATAAGAAAGTATTTTTTAATCTGATTTATGAAGAAGTTCTGTGGGCTTCAGACTGATTATAAAAGTGCTGTGCAGTAATACTTGGTTCTCTTAAGAAGCAAGGCAAATGAATGCTTATTACCTATAATCATAACAGGCAGATACTTCAGTGCTGATTTTCCAGAGATTTTTAATTAAAAGCAATTTATGAATAATAATGTTAGATGTGCAATTCTATGCCTGGCTACAAGATAAAGATGCCCAAGTCAGATAAAAGGGTATGTGAGGATTCACAGCTGATGAGGAATGAACAGTGGTCTAAGAAGTGGTCTAAGAAATAGGCTATACTGGAACTAACAAAAGCCACTCAGGAATTACCTAATAAGCTTAACTTCTGTAGTTTTTCAATTAAATAGGATTTTTAAGCCTGTGCTCATACTTCCAGGGAGATTTACCTTAAAATAATATTTGGGAAGGATTTTTTAGATGGATTCATATTTGTAATAGAAAGTTACACTGACATTCTAAAACACTGAAATCACTCCTTGCTTATCTTTGCCCACCTTGGTTGGGATTGTTTGCTGAGAATTTTGCAAAAGATCACTTTCCTTTGAAACAGACATTAAAAAGCAGCAAAATGGACAAAAGAAAGGAATGGGAGGAAGGATTCTGATGCCTTTCCAAGTGGCTTGCCAGGCAGTCATGTCTGCTGAGCCACCCTGTCTTCCACTAAGCAGAAAGATAATTTCCTACAAGTCATCCACAGAGCTATATATTTCCACATGTGCTCAGCATTATTGCAAAACTCCTCAGTTGTCTTCAGCAATAGTTCATATTTACATATGTTTTAATGTTCTGTACTCTCCTAAAAACAGAAATCTCAGTGAGCAACATTTGGGCTTTTCTTTATTTGTCACCCTGTGAAATCCCTGCTCTTACACCAAAGACGTCTACAAACAAGTCTTCATATTTGCTGCTAAATAAAACTGTTCCTTTCACCATCCCAATATTTACCTATTGATTAGCAAAACAGAATAGAGTTCAGCGTGGATTTTAAGGGAAAATGAAGCTTCACATCTTCTGCTAGATCTCCTTGACATCTAAAGAAATATGCTCATATCATGAGTATATCTGCAATGTTTAAAACCTGGCTTTCTGAGGGAAATTCCTTTCAGGGTAAGATGGCATTGCTAAATCCTGAAATTCAAGATGCTGGCAGCCAGACTAGCTGTTGTTTCCCTCCTCCTCTCATACAGTGCTAACACAACTGTCACCCTTTTGTGTTGCAACTGAAAAAGCATTCAAGTTAAGAAAGTCCCAAACATCACCATCAGGCTGGTCTGCAGTAGACAAATTTCCCAGGTGAGAAAAGAGCCCAGGAATGAGACAGTGCTTCCTTCAAGGCACTGCTCCTTGTGCAGGCTGTTGTCAGCTGCAATTCCAGCATGACACACCACTACAAAGCACCTCATTCCAAAGGGACACGCTGTCTGTCCCCAGCCTCAGACACAAGCCCCCCTTGCCTCCATCTATTACAATGAAATCAAAGTCCTAACATGATTTAGAAAAACAATTCCTGGTGCAGGATTAGTGAGCGCTTTTGCAGCAGCAGTGAGCATTAAGGGGCTGGCTGGCATCCCATAGAGAACACCATTATTCAGCCTGGTTCAGCACAATTCTGCTTGTACAACACATTCACTGTATTTCTGTTCCCACATTTCTTCATTATTGGCTATATTAGCATGAGAACAGGGTTTCTGTCAGTTAGAACTGTATGAAAGTTTGCAGATTTTCCTCACAGGGCATCCTGCAAGTATTGTCTTTGATTTTATTCTAATTTATTCTGAGACTGCTCAAGTTTTGTTTTGAATTCCCAGTCAAATTCATTGAAGCTAACAATGTCGACCAATATGGCAAAAAATCCCACAACAGTGCATGTCTTTTCATCTATTTTGCTTGAAAACTATCACAAAATTCCTGAAAGTGCCTTCTGTCTTTCAGAAGATGCCCATCAAATCAATTAGTGCCCATCACAAACATCACCTGCCCACATAACAGGTGCAACCTAATTTCTATCCCAGGAGCCTCAAAGAGAAAAAAAAGCTCAGACAGTGAGTTTGGCTTTCTAAAAAGGCTGCAATAAAATTTAAAAAGTACTCAGCTGACTTTTTTATTCACTCCTAAATGTAAAGCCTATCATTCTTGTCTGCTCATAAATATTTTGAAATAAGAATCACCAGTTAACATGGCAATCTCCATATAAGTCATGTAATCATCATGTAATCATCCATCAACAATCATCTAATTCCTAGTTGTCTGACACAGTTATTGATGTACTTCACTGCTTTATTGCTGTGTTTTCAAGTGGACATTTGAATTCAAGATTATATGAATGGTTGTATTAAGGCCACCTTTCAAGGCTCAGACGTGTCTGGGAATGCAGAAAACAAGAGGCAAGCTCTAGTAATCAAAAATGTGTCTGAAGGGAATGGAAGACCCAGCTGCCCTACGCAAGGCCTGCCAATAGGACCTAGTTTGCATTGCTATTGTGCCTTCTGTTCCCTTCTGACCTACCAAGGATTATTTTTAAAATGTATTTTGTTTGTCACTACTGGAATTTATTTTCTGGCCTGTGATAGAGCTGAAATAGTTGCCTAAACAGTGCAATTTGAGGTCATGACAACAAAAGAGGAAAGGACATTTAAAAACCATAAGGCTCTAATGCACTGAATAATGTACAGGAGTTTTTTAGAGACATTTGTTTATTGATTATCTTGATTTTAAAACACTGCAACAGAGAGGGCAGTGAAACTGCCTTCTAACCAGGTGTGATTTTAACACCTCACAAGAACCTGTGACTTGTGCCCTGCTCCCTGGGCATGCTGAGTGGCCCACCAGAGCCACAGGTGTTTTTAGCTAAGGAGCCAAAACCACTGTTTTGTCTCCGCTTTCAGAAATATGTCTTGAATACTCTGAAGATGGGGAAGCGCAATCTAATTCATAGAAAGGAATTAACATAGCAATTAGAGATGCTTCTTTTGGTTCTGTTCTACATTTAAGACCAGCTGACAAGTACAAGATGAGCGAATTAAAAGGAAAGAGCAAATGTTTCTCCATAGCTATATTGCGCTATGCATGTTTTCCCAAAAAACTTGGAAGCTTGAAAGTCATTTCCCTAAAAACATGCAGATGTCATCTGCTCATAGAAATGAACACCTCTCTTGTAAAGAAAATGGTAATTCTCTACTTAGCACCTCATGCTTTCATATTGTGCATTATATAAATATTTGGACTAATGTAAATAGCTATAATCACAACACATAGGGCACTCCAATGACATCACAAAAGCAGACAAAGTTTTGACTATTCTTTTTATGGTTTGTATTAAACCCCTCAGGCTAGTTGCTTGAAACACTGCTGTTTCTGCAGTTCACCAGATTTAATAAAAGAAAAGCATACATAACAAAGAATAAACCGTTAAAATCCTGAAAAAAATCTCTCAATCATCTAAGGAGCTATCCTAGGAAAATATTTTTTACTAGCCTATTCATACAAGTTTACAACACATAAAACTACATCCCAATATTTGAGATTTCAGAAGATATTACTCATAGGAAAATACCATAACTGACTACTGATTGACTATTTATCCTATTTGATTGCTGATTCCATATTTATCCACAGCTGTGATACACTTGATCAAAAAATGTACCAAATAAGGTGCCACTCATAAGCAGTTCTAACAGAATTTGAATATATATATTGAATATATTGTTAGAATAGGTGCTAACAGAATTTGAATAATATACCTTATTTAGTTTTCTTATAAACAGAATTTGATTTCTTTGTTTGTAGAACAATTGATTCACAATAACAAGTAACGCATCTTTTGAAAAGGAGCATTAAAAAACTCACAATTAGTTATTCAGCTTCTATTTCAAATGGGTGAAGTTGAGGGAGATCTGCAGAGAGGTCCTGTTCTAAGATTCAAACAGAGGCACATCACGCAATCATACAATTTCAGTTCTCATCAACAGAGAGGACAAAATATGTTTGTGATATTTTATACCAACTGGCAGAGTTAGATTTGAGAGATTTTTATTTCCAAGGGCCAGCACTACATATTTGTCTATTTAAGAATATTTTATCTCCATGGACAATTACAGTGTGAATCAATTGTAACTTTAAGTTATCCAGCGTACTTAATGCCTAAACTCTCAATTCATCTAGATTCTATTTCCAGCCATACTGTTAATGTCAGACTGAAAGATGTTGTATCAAACAACAGTGCTAGACTTGTTGCCACACTCAGTCTGCTTTTATTCAAACTATAGAACATCCCTTTTAGATCACCTTGCAAACAATCATATTTGTATTTTATTATGTAGCAATTACATTACAGAGAGCATCTCAAGCATTAGTGTCCAGAATCATCATGAATCAACAAGACTACAAAGAACAGTGTTTGGCCTGATGTGGGTGTTGGACGTCACCTCCAAGAGGGGTACAGATTGCACACACCCCAGTCAGAAAGGACAGCAAGCAGCAGCAAATGCCTGCCATGGAAAACCTGTGCCTGCTATCAAGGGAATGCAACTAGAACTGCAGATAAAGCACAGCAAGATCTTTTCAGGAGTCAAGAAAAAATGCCTGGGTATGTTGTTTGGAAGACCTTACCAAAGGAAATTCTACCTGTATTCATACACGTTAAACTGCAGCTGGTGCAACAAGACTCTAAAAAAAAGAACTTCAGAACAAACATTTTTTTCAGTCCAGATGATCTCTTGCCATGTCAATGTGCCAAGGTCAGCTTTGCAGGAATGAGTATGGCACTTACTCCATGAGTATGGCTTTGTACCATCATTCAAAAGAGAAGGCGTGCAGCCAACAACACTGCTCCAGGCCACCCCTGGAGCCCTGCTAGTGCAAGGGAGAGTAAAAAGTTCTCCACAGCAAAGTTAACATCTTCAGAGAAGTTCTCCCAACTACAGCCAGGCAAAAATTGACAGCAGATTCCAGTGTTTCCTGTAGGCTAGTTTAGCTCCTGCCACCCCCAGGTAATAGTAACAAGATGAGTCAAGTATCTGGGCTCCTCATCTCTAGGGAAGGAGCAGCTGCCCAGTGACAACTTCACAGGGACAATTCCAAAGGTGCATCTCAGCCAGGAGCTGCTGGCTCTCCCTCACTGTGTTGGAGCTTGTCCTGGCAGGCACTTTTAGAGAAAGCTAGGGGTGTTTTAGCCAAGATGTAGGCATTTAATGTTGTGGCTATGACAAATGTTAAAGACTTGACATGAAACGCTTAGAAAGTTTGCTCTGTTGGGGTTTCCTTTTTTAAAAGATGCCCAGGGCACCAAAACACATTTATTTCAAGGTAATACTAGGATCAAGAACCTATCAGATATTGCTATGAGGAAGTTTTAACTATCATGAGATACTACCAGTAAGGCAGTAAAATATTAGAATCTTTCAATTCCCTAGAAAGTAAAGGAGAAGCTTGAGCTGGCTTCGCAAGAAGCTCAGTTACCAGTAATTCTGGCAATTAATGTAATGGCCAATACTTTAAAGTCTTCTCAATTCATTCCCAAAGCAACAAGTCACTGATATTAGACAGAACAATATTCAGCATTCTTCCTTCAGAAAGAATAGCTTTAAATCTTCCATAAGTACCTTTAGGATTAAGTGTAGATAGGTAGATGAGACTGCACCATGGCAAGAAATGGCAAGCAAGTCCTGCCTTGAAATTTAATACCTCCTTCATGAAGACCTCAAGTAAGGATGACACAGCTAAACAGAAAAGTCAGTATAAAAATGTTAATCTATCCAGGGACTGTAGCTTGTTTTACAAACATCATCATTTCAATCATAATATTACAGCCTATTGTAAGTGGCACATGCTAATATTGATACAGTAATTCTTTAGTAGAACAAACACAAAACAAGAAGATACAATCATTTATTCAGATTGAACCCATCTGTCTTAGGTAAAGTATGAATACAACATTTTTTAAAAAAACCACCTTAAATCCCAGTTTGAATCTGTGAGTGTAAAGCTCAGCTTGAGAAATGTTACAGAAATTGAGTTAATGATGACCAGTGATGGGGATGTTAATTTATGACTAATTTCACAACAATTTGTGGTAATATGTCAGAGAGGCCAGAAGGTGGGGCTTGGAGTTGCTAGAACATTTTTAATATGGTTTTGCTTTGGTATTTTTTTTCTTTTGATTTTGAATATTTAATGAATTTGATTTATGCATCTAAGAGCGTAGCTGTAAGGTGCACTTTAATGTCATGATCAGACACCCACTACCAATCATTACTAAAGAAAGCACAACTCATATTTAAGGTTGGCAAAATTTTAAAATATTGTAATGCATCTAACACGTTTACATTCAAATGTAAGTTTTATTTAAAGCAAAGTATTTAATAGGTTTGCCAAGACCAACTAGAAGAGCCAAGGATCACATATCACACCTCCACCATGAAGACACAAAGGCCATAGAGTGTTTTGGGATTACACAAGAGCAGCTCATGATTATTTGCTGTCCATGTCTGTGAATATGTTTTCATGAAAGTTAGCAGAAACTCTTCCATGCCCCTCAGACAGCATATATTTAAATGTGGGAATTCTACCCAAGCTAGCTTATTTTTAAGCCTGTATTTCCCAGTAAAAATAAGTTGAACATATTTACAGCTACAAGATAAAGAAGGAAGCAGAAGAACACGGATTTTATTATGGCATTAAAAAAAAAAAAAAACCAACAACAAAAACCAAAACAAAAACCCCCAACAAACAAACAAACAAAAAACCAAACAGATATTGAAGCCAGGTTTGTAACAGATCTATTAGACTTTACTTTTCCACATGGCATAGACAAGTAGAAAACTGTAGCCAAGACAGAAGGTTGGACTTTACTTGTTTAAAGTGTTATGAAGCAGAGATTACCACAGCCCATTTTAGTGAAGGTCCCTACTAAAGGAAACTACTGCTTAAAAACCCACCAAAAATACAGATAAAAAAACCCAAACAAATCAACACCAAAACCACTAAAACATGGTTATGTTTGAATCCTTGCCCTTCAGCTACTGGAAAATGTAATCCTGTCACCTGATGAAATATTACTCCATAACCATTATGTGACTCAAACTAAGTTTAAATGCTAAGAAATTAGTCTGTACCCTACTAAAGCTAGGGGAAACTTCAGCTTGCAGAGTTGTGAGCAGCAGCCTGGGCTCAGTAAAATCACTACCTATTTGGATGCTGTGAAACATAACATTACTACCAATGTGGATTTTCTGGTAGAACTTATAGAGGACAGAAAGATATTAATGACAGAAAAACCTGAAAATTGAGAAAGAAAGAGCAGAAGCAACTGCCATAAGAGACCAGCATACTTGAGCTTGAACTTGAAAATATCACAATCTTCACATCTAATTTAGTGAATTCCCCAGAGGGCAGCAATAGAAATAATGATCCTTCCTGTCATGTCACTTGTACAAACACTAATTCATCCAAGCCCTGCATGAAAAGCCAAATAAATAAAAAATACAGCTTCATGTTTAGAACAATGACAACCATTCTTCCTCACCAGAAGCGTGTGAAATTAACAATAAATGTAAAACCTTTTACTATCTAACAATAGGGGAGGAAAAAAATTCACGAGGTTTAAATAGAAATTACCAACATAATGTCCTTGGGAGACACAAAAATATGTTAGAATGAAAGTGGACTAGTCAAGGAAAAGGGCCAAGAACAGACATTTTTGTATTCAGAAATGAAAGGCATGTGCTAAAAGTCTTCACAAAGTTAAAAAAAATTAAAAAAAACTAAAACCAGGCAGATGCCATGAATACATGTATCCTTTTAAGGGCCCCCAGTGCTGTTCCTATGAGACAGTACACATCTTTCCAACTAACAGAAAAGGAAAAGTCATATTTTATACCAACAAAGACTTTACAACAATGCAGAGCACCACACTAAGTGATTGGTCTTAGGGAGCCTCGTGATTACAGGTATTTCAAAGTTGTCATTTCATATTAATCAGTACATTTAACTGGGAATAAGGAAGGAATCTGCCTTTAATTTGCCTGTGAATTTCAGTTTCATTTTAAAAAATTGCTTTGGGTCAAATCTAAACTAGTACATAAAATAGGTGAGAGAATTCAATTTTCTCTCTCCTTAACAGTGGGCATACTTGAAATCAAAAACATGAATTTGCACATTTCTCAAGCTTCCAGAATTCTTGACTTTATGTTTTTAAACTTTCCTTAACACTTACTATTTAAAGATAAAGTAGTTGTTTTAGAAGGAAAAACAACTCATCAAAGGGCATAAATGCAACTTTAAAGTGCTGGTTTACTGTGAAAGCAAATTGTCTTAGGAACATTCAGCAGGAGAAAATTGCAGTACTAATAGCCAAGTAGGAGATGCATTGGTTCATCTAAGAGGGAGGAAGGGACACTGGAACCTCCTACTCAACATGCCTTCCAGAATATGTTCCTCTGCAGCACACAGTGATGTTCTGAAAGATTTAATCACTGCCAGCACAGCTGTTGTGCACCCAAAGTCTGCTGCAGTGCATGGTGCACATCTCCCTTTAGCCTGCTGACATAGGGCTTGCCTAAAAATAGTTCTGGCAGTTGATCCAGGCACTTGACCTTGGAACTCAAGTTTTAGCAGCCCATATGCCCTTACAGGATGACAAGAAGTTGTTAGTGACAAAAAACTCCAAAAACCTAAAATTCACTTTTTTTTTCCATGTTCTGGGTTTTTTGGTTGGTTTTTTTTTTGTTTGTTTGTTTTTTGTTTTTTTGTTTTGTTTTTTTTGTTTGTTTGTTTTGTTGGTTTTTTTTTTAGATATAAGTTAACCGGCAAAGGGAAAAATTATTATTTTTTTAAAATAGAAAGGAAATCGAAAGGCTAAGAAGAAAAGCCCCATATTCCAGTTATTTCCATAATTTCAGTCAAGCTTTTGAAGTACACAAAACATACAAGTGCCAAAGACAAAGCCAATGCACAGTTAAACAACAGCACAGAGTGTTCTGACCTGCACGACTTAAACAGCAAAGGGTCACTTAGGAACACAGGTTGTTCTCTGCTGGACTTTTTGGCTGTTTCTTTATTCAAATAGTGTATTACCTTTTTATGATGCTCCAATCCAAAGCCTTTTTTACTTAGTTGGTGTCTATTTCCCTGTATGCCCCACACACCCATTAAATTTTTAGTCTGATGAACGGGATCCATTACAGAACATAACAAAAAATGAGGAGAAACTCTGAATCTCCAACAGGTGAGTGTGTTATCTTCTACTCTCTCTGGTCTTTTATCTCTTTCCCCCTGCAGAGATTGCATCTTTCTTATTAAGAGAGGCCAGGAGAAATGTGCTTGCAATCTGAGTAGCAAGCTATTGGGGATTTTCATATCCCTAGCATATTCTGGAGAAATGTGACTGATGTTTTACCCTTTTCAGCACTGATGTGTGTATAAACAGCAGAAATCATGTTAGCCTTTGTCTTTTTAAGCTTATGTAAAATATTTACATCTAGATGGATGCTTTTGACAGCACAACAGCAGACGTGTCCCATCATTAACTGCACACATTCAACTATTTCCCCTGGTAAAAACACTTACCAGTGTGACAAAATTAAATCTTGCAGCAGATGCCTTGTGGGTAGCGATATCAGACTGAGTGCAAACATAGTTGAAACCGATGACATTTTGTTCTGTATCACAGTGATAAAAGCTGGTAGTGAGCTGAGACCCTTTTACTGCTTTATTCCCTGTCTAAAGCCCTATGGTACTGCCCCATCTGCCAGCTGAAGTGATTCAACCCTGTCCACGTTGAAATTAAGGAGAAAATGTACCAAGATAAGATATGAAATGTATTTGGTAGGTCTGAGTCTGAAAAGATTTTACAATGCAATTCTTGCTTTAATGGAAAAATTGCTGTCAGCTTCAAAGGTGAAGACAGATGTCTGTCTGATACAGCTCTGCTAAGACTGTGGTTACTTGCTTCCTGTTGGGATTCCAGAATATTACCACTACTCTCTCTCAAGATTTTATATTCCTACCTAGAGAGAAACAAAAATAAAAATTCTACAACTCCTTGCTAGGTTTTAATCAGAAACTCAAGAGCTAATTTCTCACCAATAGGAAAAAAAAAAAAAAAACCCACAACTCCTTTTCCCCCCCACAGCCCAGCTCTTTCAACTGTCTCAATTAGCATAAGTATCATCCTGTCATTGGAATTTGCACCCAGGAAAAACTATTGATGAACACAAGAAGAAAAGCCTGACAGCATACTAAATTCAGGAAACCATTTGTTTCATAAACTGTGTAGTGAAAAGGAGCTAGAATTTGACAAGACATATATTTTTACTAATGGTCCCTCTGCTTTAACACCTGGAGTGAATTAGCTGGATAGAAAAAAGTGTAGGAATTCTAAGCTTTTGCACCATCCCTGGTTGCTATCTTTCAAATTTGAAAGCTGCATTACTACATTTTGCATTACAGAAAGGGATTTGAAAGAGTAGTCCTTTATTTTCCACATGGAAGCAGTCCTGGATTTTGGATCCTGACTGAGAACAGAGTTTTGGGAGACAGCCACCCTACAAGGGTGCTGGTGCCTACATCTGCCTACATCCCCACAACCACATCTTCCAGCCCATCCCACAGATCCTTTGCTTGCAGAGCTGCCCTACAGGGTTTTCTTGAAGCTTTCTTCATCCTCAAAATGCAACAGATTTTATACCATCCATCTTGTAACTCCCTGTTTGCAAATATTATGGCCATTGATGTGCTCCTGTAAAGGGACAGTAGCATTTGCACTGTGCATTACCTGTGCAGCTCTTGGTATTTTGTTATCCTTCATGGTCTGAAAATCTGAGTATTTTGCTGGGTATCTCCAAAACAAAGTTTTTCCTAGTTTTTTCTTAAGAAAGCTTCAGCTTTTACTGTCCAAATTTCAGTTATGACTCTGGAAATCTAGCATATACTCATATGCAGTCTGAAACAATCTAACACTTTGAGGTTTTTTGGGTAGTCTCAAAAAAAAAATGAGAAATTTAGCCGATTTCTTCCTGGGTTGAATGTGAGCATGAAAAATGAGAATTGCTCCAGATGCACATAGTAATTACTATTCTGATATTTGGTTATTTCATACATGTTTTTCAGATAGCTTAATGTTTTATATAAACTAATGTTTAACTGATAAAAGATGCACATCTTATACGCTATAGAATAAAGGTATAGAGGTGCTGAAATCCAGAGTTCCGTACCTCCTCTGAGTAATAGCCAAAAAACATTTTCATGCCCATGTAAGCTAACTAAAGCTGTTTCCATGCCCAAAATCATAATCCCTTCTCCCTAAAAGACATGAGTAGAACTTTCTTCCTCAGCAAAATCTAACATTTCTAACTCCTATAAACTTTGGAAAAAAAATCGTGATGCAATTTCAACACCATTAAGCTTTTCTGTGGTTTACATATGATAGACAATTGCTATTGGCTTTCCTAGTGAAGATACTATTGATTAGCCAAGTAGTTAATTGTCAGTTTGCTGGTTAATATTTTTAAGGCTGGCAGCAGCTAATAGCTTCTACCTTTAGGTAATTACTAGCTAAACAGGGACATGTTCTGAGGTGCTCCAATCACAATATCAAAGATTATTTAGGCCATTTAGAAGTTCGAGAGTAATGTAAAAAATTCACTTTATAAAATTTTGTTTCATCACTTATGAATATTTAGCAGTCACTTTAAAAACAAGTTATTTGGCTTAATTATTTTGACTTGCAGTATGTTCTTAGATTAAGATTCAGCTTTGCTCTTCTACTTGCACAAGAGATAGCCAAAATTAGACTGAAGAGAAAAGAAACATGCTAATTTCCACAGTAATTGACTACATATATCAACAATAATTTGACAGCTCTCAAGAAATTTTCAATGAGTTTAAAATCTGTGCTTTTAAGCACAGTTTTTTCAGCTGCACATGCTTATAAAATTCTGCTCTGTTCTTCTGCCTCTCCCAGGGCTCATCCCACCTCATTTTCATTAGCTGGTTACAGCCCAATGCATTAGCCAGCGGGTAATGGTCTTACAAGATACACAAATCTCTTTCAGCACCTTGCATTACCAGCCCACCAAAAATCCCACCCTTTAAAGGTGAGGTTGCAGAGTGTTACTATAACCCATGTAAACAAGGGGATAAATCAATTTTAAGCTACAAAAACTCCATAGGATTCCATTTACATTTTTTCACTTATGTATTTCCATTATTCACTAATAACTGTCAGCATACTAAGGCAATGTATTTTAGAAGTTCTAATGAGCACACTCAATTCTGACAAAAAGGTACTATGCTATAGAAAGCCCTCTCTAAGCTTCCTATTACACATGTCAACTTCCCTTCTAAGAACTTTCCATTAAGATTCAAATTCCTACTACTGAAGACTTCAACTTTCTTCAGAATAATTTTATAATGACAGTTGCATAATATAAGCATAATTTAGATCAAACAATAGTTGACCTAATGAATTGAACTTGTTCATCAGAAATCTTCACTGAACCAGGGTTAATGGTATTAATCACCAGTCATAAAGCTCAATTTTTTCTTTATCAAGCTGTTTTTGTTGTTCAGATGAAGTTGGTTTCAGTGAGAAACCAAGCTGAGTTTTGTAAAAAGAATTGTCATCAGAAAACACTTGTCAAGAATTAAAGTAAATGCGATATGAGATTAACCATGTCACTGCTTTATATTTTACCAAACAAAGAAATAGAGCAAAATTTGAGAAACTTAAAGGAATAGGCATTTTAAGTCTGACTTGGTGTACTTGTGAGTTTGGATTTTTTTGGTGTCTTTTCTTTTTCATTCTTCAACTTCCTTCTGTCCAGATCTCCTGGGGAGTGTTCAGTAGTGGTCAGTGTTTCACCTTACGATGCTTTTAAGGCTGCAAGAGGGATACAAACTCTAATTTTTATGACTACAGATTCTAGTGAGGGACTTCTCTATCTCACATATTATAAGAAACACAGCTGCCAAGATTTTACCTGACTTAAGAAATGCACATTTACAGTCTGTACCAAGTATCCCATGTCTTCCAACACTAATATTTTTGACCATCTCACACAGCATCTTTTGACTGAGGACCATTCAGTACTTCAGTCACCACGAGACATACAAGCATTCTTGCCTATGCTGAAAAACAGACAGTTTTTAAGTCAAACTCATGGACATGCATATTTTTAGATCAGTATAAAAGCAAAAATTACACTAGAGGGATTATTATTATTATCGTTATTATTATTAATATTATTATTGACTTTCTCCACATACAAATAGAAACTTGGCTTGATTAAAAAATCCTCTAAAGAGAAGAAAAAAACTGACTATTTCAATTGCCTGCATACCCAGTTTTCATGTTTATCAGTTACTCCATGTAATTTTAACAGTTAGTTCCAAGTTCCAGAGTAAGAATCAATCCTTAATATCCCTTTTAGACTTAATTACAGAAGAAAAATTAAACTGGATTCAACTTGAATATTAAAGCTTCTATATAGATTTCCAAGAAAAGTGCAAGCTGGCGAGTGTGAAAGCCTTGGGAGATGCATGGACATAACAGACTGCCATGGATTAGCAATGTTGCAGACAAAGTACTATATAAGAAGCCATAAGCAGACTTAACTGGTTTAATTCTGGTTTATCTTCTATCAGTAATGTTTTAAATGGGCAATCCTCAAGCTACCATATTTATTCATGCAATACATCAAGGAAGTATGACAATATGAATTTCTGTGATCAACATGCTAGTTTCCTGCTGATTGCTCTGTAAAGTTATTTAAACACGGTGACATGAAGTATATTTAGTTATGATAGAATTTTGCTTTACATAAACATGTCTAAACAAACATTTAACAGATTCATTTATTATTCAATATTTTATTGCATAATGGCACTAATTGCCAGACTTCTTTCAGCACTTGCATTTGAATAACTTGACATCCTCTGCAATCCTATGAACCATAAAAATCTCAAAAGCCTTGAACACTTTACTGGAAAAAAGCTTAACACTTGCACAGGTGAGAAACAGCCAAAGTCAATTTTTCTTGCCTGAATGATGAGTACAGAAGAATAATTGGGATGCATACAAGCTGTGATCTGGGTCAAGCAATCTAACCATGTATTGTAACACACATTCCTATACTCTAAAAGCTATAAGATTGTGAAACTCTGAGCCTGACCTCTTTGGGACAAGCCAAGTGACTTGAATATTTCTGCCTGAAGTCTGTAAGTCAAACCTGCAGCTCAAAGAAATGTTTGAGATAAACAATTTTTCAAAGGTCAAATGAGGTTAAAGCGAGCATATCCACAGCTAAGACATTTCTATGGTTTGCTGCTCACTGTTAAATATATTCCTCATTTCTACACTCAATTTGTCTATGTTCACCTTTCAATGACAGAATTCATCACTTACTGCTATATTAAAAACAGTCTTTGGTCAAAAGACTCTTCCTCCCAAAAATACTTAGATTAAAACAAGTTCATCTTTCAAGCCCTTCAAATAATACATCTTAGCCTCATTGGAAGGCATACCATGCTTTTATTCTTTTTTGAATGCACTGTAGCTTTGGTTGTGCTTTGGGTGGTTTTTTCCCCAGGCTCCTGATGTTGCCATACACTCCTATGTAGTTTTTCTCAGTCTCCTCTAGGTTGCGCATGCCAAGTGACCTCAGCCATGCCTCACATGGTTTCTACTCTAGACCCCTCACTATCTTCATACCCTTCCTTTGGACACTCTCTAGCAGCTTCATCTCTTTCTGATGTTGTGGCACCCAGAACTGCCCCCAGCACTGGAGGTGAGGCTGCCCCAGCTCAGAGCAGAGCAGGACAATCCCCTCCCTTCCCCAGATGGTGATGCTGTGCCTGATGCCCCCAGGACACCACTGGCCCTCCTGACACAGACCCATCTGGCCCTGGACCAGGAACACCAGGTCCTTTCGCATGCCACTGCTTTCCACAGTTTCATCCCTCCGTACATCCAGGGTGCCCACACAACTTTGTAATCTTTCATTTGGGTTACTTTTCTTAAAAGTGGTGAGAAACTGGAAACCTTAGACAACATCACTGTTCCTTGAGATTTGACCATCTCAATGCACTTTAGTGGGTTGCTCATATTTATGTATTTTATGATCAGTGAGCTGCTCATATGTTATGGATTTTTTCATGTATCAGTGAGGCCAGTGGGGAACGGCCAGAGTTCTACCTCTTTCCAGCCTGCATTAGGCAAAACACAGTATTTGCACCATAATCACTCTTGTAAGTCTCTCCCTAGCTCATCATCAAATTTTTCAAATTGTTTTCAAATGTACTTGTACTGCAACTTACAGTAATTTCACGAATACAAGCCGCACCAATTTGACCAAAATTTTGGTGGAAACCCGGAAGTGCGGCTAATATTCCGGGGCGGCTAATCTATTAACAAAATTCTAAAAGCTGCCAACACGGAAGTGAGAGCCCGCGGCAGCCCCAAGCCAAGCTGGAGCCCGGCCGGCCCCGGCAGAGGTGGGAAAGCCTGGCAGAGGCGGGGCCAGCAGTGTCGGGGGCGGGCGGCGGAGCCTGAGCCAGCAGGGCGGGGGAGCCCGGGAGAACTGGGGCTAGCAGTGCAGGGGAGCATGGCAGAAGCAGGAAGGCCGGCGGGTGGGGCTGCCTGGCAGCGGGGGAAGCCCAGCATAATCGGGGCCAGCAGCGTGGGGGAGCCCGGCGGTGCGGGGGCCTGCAGTGCCGGCCAGGGCGAGGAAACGCGGCGGCGGTGCAGACGGGAGGGGGCGGCCGGCGAGCGTGGTGGCGGCGGCGGCAGCCCTGCCGGCGGCGCGAGCGAACGCGGCGCTCGCGAAAGCGCCGCCGCTCGCCGCGAAAGCGCCGCCGCTCGCCGCGAGCGCGCCGCCGCGAACCGCGAACCGCGAGCCGCGAAAGCGCCGCCGCGAACCGCGAGCCGCGAGCCGCGAACCGCGAACCGCGAGCCGCGAACCGCGAGCCGCGAACCGCGAACCGCGAGCCGCGAACCGCGAACCGCGAGCCGCGAGCCGCGAGCCGCGAAAGCGCCGCCGTGAACCGCGAGCCGCGAACCGCGAGCCGCGAACCGCGAGCCGCGAACCGCGAGCCGCGAACCGCGAGCCGCGAACCGCGAGCCGCGAACCGCGAGCCGCGAAAGCGCCGCCGTGAGCCGCGAACCGCGAGCCGCGAAAGCGCCGCGGGGCGGGCGCGGCGCGGGGCGGGCGCGGCGCTCGCGAGGCGCGGCGCGGGGCGAGCGAAAGCGGCAGCGGGGCGGGCGGCGAGCCCGGCGGCGGCAGCCCTGCCAGCCGGGCGAGCGAACGCGGCAGCGGGGCGGTGCTGACGGGAGAGGGGGGCCAGCGAGCCCGGCGGCGGGGGCAGCACCACCCGGCCAGCCCCGCCGAGCCGTGGCGCTGAGCTGGGCCACCCGGCCCCGTCGGAACGATGAGCGGGCCGAGCCTGCCTGGCCCCGCCCCGAGCCAGTAAAGCCCGCTATGCCGCGATCCTCTTACTAATTGGCCAATTTGTGAAAGCTGCGCACGGATTCTCGCGACGAACGAAAGTGCGGCTAATATTCGGGGTGCGGCTTATCTATTGACAAAGACAGCAACATTGTCGAGGCACCGGGGGTGCGGCTTATAATCCGTGCGGCTTGTATTCGTGAAACTACTGTACTGGACATTTCATCTGAAACTTGCAAGAAATTAATTTTGGGAAGAAATCATAGAACAAATGTAATTGTTTCCATCATAAAGAGAGTTATGCAACTGCTTTGTCAGGTCACTGACATCTTAGTTTTTTCTACTAGTATTTATTACTGTGTGAAATCCAGCACTGTATGGTAGCCTCCTCATTCTGACACACAGAAGGCTTTGAAGGCTTGAAAATCCCTTTCGAGTAACACAGAACTCACAGTGCATCAGCTCAGAGGTGAGGAGCACATGACCACCACAACGAGTTTGAAATAGACATCTAGAAGGACATTAAATGAACACTGAATGTAAAAGGATTCACTGCATCTGAAAATACCTAAAACAAAAAGAAGTGTCCCTTTCATAAGCATGCACTCTTTTGCCAAGTGTCTCTGCAATACAGAAAACCAAAGGTCATGTTGCAACTCTTTACAGTATATTGCTTAGATGTCTGAAGATCTCACGGCTGAACAATCTGAGCTTAAGAAGATGAAATTATATTATTCATCATACTGTATTGACAGCAAAAACCAAATACAGGTTGCATAAATTACTAGGCAGTGATAAGGAGAGAAAACTTTTTGGGGAAGAAGTGCTTCTTTCATGACTTGTAAAAAATTGATCCAAAAGTTTATTAAATTTGTTTTATATTTCAAAATATTAACCATAATTCTTTATCCACCAAAACTTTAAAAAATTAATTTTTAATATTGAAATACAGATAATTGAACTAATTTACAGCTATATAAAAAATTATTATCCAGTAAAGAATTTCAACATTATCTCTAATTACCATCAGGACAATCAGGAGGGGATGGGACTGCTTTGTCCAAACTACTACAAGTTTTGGAAATACAGTAATTTCACGACTACAAGCTGCACTGAGTATAAGCCGCATCTCTGGGTGTTGGCAAATATTTCGTTCTTTGTCCATAAATAAGCCGCACCTGAGTATAAGCCGCTCTGTCGTTCGCAGCGAGGACCCGCGTGCAACAAAGTTGCCGAATAGTAACAGAATCGCGGCAGGGCGGGGGGTTTACTGGCTCGGCTCGGGCTGTGCAGGCTCGGCCCGCTCGGGACTGCTGACGGGGCCAGGTGGCCCAGCCCAGCGCTGCCACTCAGCAGGGTCGCTCGGGGTCGGCCGCCGCCTCCGGGTTCGCTCGCCCTGGCCCGGCACTGCCCCGCCGTGGCAGGCAGGGATGGAGCACCCCCCCACTCCCGCGGCTGCGGGCGGGGACGGAGCCTGCCTGCTCCTGCCGCAGCAGGCGGGGACAGGAGCCCCCCACTTACCCCACGGGCCGTGGGGATGGCGGTACAGGGCCCCCCTGTCTCTCCCCTGGGCTGCGGCAGAGAAGCAAAGGAGAGAGTTCTCCCGCCTCTTTCCCCGCCCCCCGTGCTGCCTGCAGGGAGCCAGGCTCCATCCACAGCGCAACAGAGTAACAATTTGTAACAATCACGAAATGCCGGCTTTTACTGGCAGATGCTCGGCTCGGCGCCCTGGCTGGCACTTCTGAGGTTGTAAATGTCAGAAAATTATTCACATATTAGCCGCTCCTGAATATTAGCCGCATTTCCGGTGTGGGAGCGAAATTTTAGTCAAAATGGTGAGGCTTGTATTTGTGAAATTACTGTAAGTTGAGTACAGATTTTTGATCCAACGACTTATACAGTTTAGAGAGAAAAAAAAAAAAATCAAAAAAAACCCCAAAACAACTATAAGAAATTAAGTACTATCCCAATAATAGATAGGAATTGAGGCAAGACAAGCTTTCATAATTCAGACTGCCCCTTTAAAAGAGCCTGCCATTCGAGTCTAGATTTTCCTTGGACTTATCAAACATATTTCATTTTTCTCTTGTGAATTTTTGGTATCCAAAGCAGTCCAATAGAGTCAGAAGTGAAATATGTTTATGCATCAAAATTATATCTGCATGGTTTCTAGTGCAATTGACAGTTTAGATTTTTGAAGGACTCTTACTTACGAGGATACTGTTTCAGGGAAGATGGAGAGACTGCACTGAACAAACTTTATAACTGCTTGAACCTGAGCAACATCCTGGATGAAGCTGTCTTCACTGAAATGAGGGAGTTTGAAACCAGGTGATCTGAGAGGCCCTTTTCAACCCTAACCATTCTGTGAAATGACAAGTCAAGACAGCCACTGTGGTCTGATATCCAAGTTATCCTTGTATCTCCCTGTGATTCCCTTATCCAAATGTTTTTGTTTAGAAACTGTAGAAGATACAGACAGGAAACTCAGAGCCAGAGCCCTCCTGCTCACATGGGCAAATCCTTTTTCTCAGTCACAGACATGACTTTATTGTTTCTGTAAATTCTCCCCTGGCCTCTCTGTTCCCAAGTTCTTCCAAGGAGAAGCTGCTAAAAATTCCTTCCCATTCTTTCAACATCATTCCACCTCCCAAACCTTGCACTGGCTTTAATAGGTTTGTTCCCTGCTTCTTCCCTTTTTGCCATTATTACAACAAGCAGCACAATGACCTTCTCCTGCTGCATTAAAGTCATGACAGGAGAGAGTGGCTCATTTTGTTACAAGTTTCATTTTAACCCCAAAATTTTTATCAGCTTTACCTGTAAAGAAGTTCTGCAATCTGGTGCAACAGAATAAGCCAGTGCTTACTCACCAGACAGTAAATAACTATTTGTTAAGTAGAAAATTATTGTCCAAGTTTCTTTGGTGCTGTATCATCACCTAACCCACTCATCAGTTGTTTCACTTACCTCCCCAACTCCAAGCTTTTGTTCTGCTCTTGCTATTCAGTCCTTGTCTGATGAGGTACTTCAGCTTCATACTGAATTTTATTCAGCTACAATTTACAGGATTTAAGCTACTGAAATCTCTTTTCAATTGCTCTGGCTTAGGAGATGTATTACTCATAATTCTTGAGAATGATATACAAACAAAGCAGTGAGACCTTGAAACGAAAACTTATATAACTTAATCTTTTAGCTCCCTGCCTGTGCACATGGCACCAAAGTCCCATCAACATGCAAGATATTATTTAGGTAAATGCTACTTGTGATTATATTTAGCATTAGATGCTTTATGATACTGGAAAAAGGAAAGACTGACAACTCTCCTGAACTACAACAGAAAAGCAGCCTCCTTTCTAAAGCAATACAGTATTTCAAGTTTTTATGTTATGTTACTTCAGACATTCATTACTGGCATAATAGCCCAAGCATTAAGCTCTGAACCCAACTGTGCACCCATTTTACTGTATCATTTACTTACCTAACTGCATGAATCGCAGACTTACTGCATGTGAGATTTTAAATCATTGTTCCAGTCTCAACATGCACTAAAAGTCAGAAGAAAGAAAGCAAAATGCTGAGGAGTGGTAGATGCTCAGCTAAAATCTCATATCAACAAAGAAATGCTGTTAGATCATTTGTGGTCTCCAGTAAGAGGGATGGTAATGGCTGCTATTAAACAAAACTGAGGAGAACTTTTATAGAAATCTTAAGGTTGAAGTAAGTCAAGCTTAAGTATAGTTTTTACTGAGGGCCTTCTGTGTACTCAGATGACTAACATGTTCAACCTGCCCAATATCAACTCACATCCTTTTAAAATTAAGTAAACAAGAAATATCTGTAGGAGGAAGTAACTGCAAAGGTGTTAAATTCTACTAAAAAATACAGAAAACAACAAATGCAATGAAACATCCTCCATTTACACCTTCTCATTCACCTGCTTAATTACTTGCTCTCAGTTAAAGCATATACTAGCATGTCCAAAGATTTCTGCATCAGCTTGTACAGTTAAGACTTTAGTTTCCAAAAAATCAACCTTTCTGTAAAAGCTTCCATTCCACTTAAGCTTAACAGATTTATTCTAGCAAACCAGAACACTGATGGTCTTCTGTGGTTTTAAATTCTTCACATCATGGTTTTAAATTTTTCTGTTTAGCCCAGTCTTTAAAGTTTCAAAAGCATGCAGCTTATTTCTATGCTTTGAAACCTCCATTTCCATACAGTTCATCTGGTATCTTTTTCTTAACCAAACAAACAAGTTCCTGGAAAATTTGAGATTCCTTTATTTACAGTACAAACTGTGGTCATTTCCATATTCAGCTACATTTGCCTATGTTATCAGAGAAATCCACCTGGATTGAAAATATGCAACAGGTTGAGTTTAAGAGGTTACTTGAAGATATTTAAATAATGCTTTGTCCTCTGGTAATTTGTAACAGAGGTGATGCTTTGTAAACTATAACCTGAGGAACTATCCAAGATAAACAGCAACTACTCTTTTCAACTGAAGGAAAATATTTAAAAGTTAGGCAAAGAGTATATCAAACCCACAATATTAGAAAGGGAATAATCCTTTAAGAGATTAAAGTATCAGACAACTTCACAGGTGAAAAGTAAAGCCAGTGCTGAATGTCATGTTTTTGTTGCCATGCATACAATAGTCTCAAAGCAGTGAGTTAAGATGTGACTGCAGCAACTAATGTTGCTGTTAAGTACAAGCAAGTACTTCCATTATCTATTTTTTTTTCTGCAGTAGGAAGCAATGGTATAAAAGGGCTTTTTCTGAAACTGAGAATATTTATGGGACTAGGATATTGGAAAGTATTACATATTGTAGGAACATTTCAAACCAGAAGTTATAAACATAATTCAGATGAAAGCTTGGGGTGGTTTTTTCCTGCTGCTCACCAAAATGCCAATGCATTCCTTGTTGCTTTTCCAGTACACAGAGCAGCAATTTGATCTATAGACTTGTGCTTGCTAAATCCTTCTGTTTCACATTATACCAGTTCCTACAAAGAGCAAATGGCTCGAATTTCTCAGAAAGATAGATGTGGTCAGGAAGGAAGCTTGCTTTAGATCACATAGGACTGAGATGTAATAATATCAGTTAAATCAGACAGATATTTATACTAGATAGCATGAACAGCAGGTTTTTACCCTTTTTTCTCACCTGCTCAGGAGAGATCAGAAGAGCCACATTTTGGTGCATCATCACACCAAACACAGGAACATTTGTGCAGCCCCTTGAGCTGTTGGTACCTTTCAGCAGCACTCAGAATAACCCCACAGATCTCTGCTGCTTCTGGGAGCAGAGGAGGGATGGTCAGTGCCTCGAGAGAACACACCTTTACTTCATGCTCAGATGAGGGTGGCACACCTCTGCTTCCTTCCCTCCCTCCCCCTGTAATTAATACCCAACACAGCACAGGACATTCTGACAAATGCAGAAAATCTAAATCAGGAGTGGGTCAGTAAAATCTAAGTGTCCTTGAAGGGGCATTCTACAAAAGCAATATCTGTTTGATAGAGAAAGAAGATAGCAGGAAGGTATCTTAGTCAGTGTGTCAGGAGAAAAAGCCTTGTATCACAGCTATCTCATATATTATTTAAAAGGTTCTCATGTGGGTAATTGAGATTTTATATTTTCTGAGCAGGATCTCATATACTCCCACTCAATGTCTATTATTTCAAAGATTAAAAATAACAAAACTACAGAAATGCTGAGCAGACAGCATCTTCTCATTAACATGGGTATATCTTGGTTCCAGGAAGCCAAAAATGTAACAGATTTTAAAATTAAGTGCTGTTGGTCAGACTCTGTCCTCAGGAAAGACAAGTCTTAATCAAAATAAATTCTAATGAATGAGATTATTAGTATTTCAGGGCTTTAGTGGTCTATTTCAAGACTAGTCATGTTTCATTCTCAATTTTAGTTTTGCCTTCATTCATTTCTTACAATTGCATTTTGTGTGGGTTTTACAAGAACAAAGAAGTTAAAAAGTCCTCTCAAAAAACAGAACTCCATGGAACAATCCCCATTGTGTAGAAACCCTCAAACTTGGATTACCAATACCTACCAGACTATCAAAAAGAAAAACATGCCCTCATATCATGGGCTATAAACTGTAATGAAATTATTTTTTGAGGAGTAAGTTTTTGTCACCATGTTCAACGTCCAAGAATAAAAAAAATAAAAAAGAAAAAAAAGAAAAGTAAATTATATCCCTAGATACAAAATACTAAGTTCCAAATAAGCAGAACTGCTTTTAACTAGCCTTTTGTAGGCATATTTCCAGTTGGAGCAGAAGGGAACTGCCAAATCACTAGATTATATTAGGTGAAAGTTAACAATTTAAAAAATACATATATTTGTGACAAGTTAATAAAATTCACCACCTCACTGGGGAGCAACTAGGAAAAACTCCATAGGGGCATGTGACAAAGCAGTCTTAAATCACACCAGGATGAAACCATGCCTTGTGCCAGAATCAGCATTTTAAAAAATTGCTTGGGCTCTCAAAATTGATTTGGAAATCATTTAAAGCAGCACATTTGTTCTTACACATTCGCTTATCTAGAAATAATCCATTTCCATGTGCCATTTCATATCAGGGTTCTGAGATGGACAAAGTTCAGTTTATGCAAGTGTTTTGACCTGCTTTGTACTAATAAGCTTTAAGGGTTTTCAAGTATCTGGTTTACACTCCTCAGAATTTACTTGAGTCTCACTTGAATTTTATTATATGTTATTTCAATACACTATTACTGCTAGAGAGAAGCAGTCAAATCAAACATTGCACTTATCCTTTGATAGAAATATATACTACAGGTAGCTGTCAAATTTTTGGCCTGTTTAGCTGATAGCCTGTACAGAGCCAAAAAACCTCCAGAAATTATATTGAGTCCAGAAAAAGATAAAGCAATTTTAAAAACCACTGAAAGAAAGCAAAAAATGTGCTTTATCTCCTCTGTTCTTTTTCAGGGGAAAACAAAAATGAAAGATACCTAAGAAAAAATTGTACCTGCAAGTTTTAACCTGCTATTAAATCTATTCTCAAGTACTAACAATTTAGTACTCATTAAAAATGTCTTTAGAGGCTAAAATTTAGGTGAATCTACTAAAGAGTGAGAAGCGCAATAAAGAATATCTCTGCTTTGTCTCACTGGTCTCTACAGGAAATGTATCATAATTCATTCAGTCATCAATAATACTGGATTTACTTGATGCCAACATAACAGCCTAGTCCAGTTCCTGAAAAGGAATCACCTTTGGCACCATGGAAAGTTATTTGACATAAGTCTGGAAATACAGTCACTTTCTTAACTTCACTGGCTTATTAGTTCCTAATACAGCTCAAAATACTGAATAGAGAAGTGAATGTAGAAAGGGATTAATTAATACATTCATGCTGATCTCCACAATCATTTTGCAAAAAAAGCCTAATCATCGCCACCATAAATATAACAGATTTGTTACACTAGGGGATAGGTAGCTTTACACATGTTTGAAACAATTAATAGAATATCATTTTCCAATAGTCATACCTAAGGAACTATGCATCCATGTGTGAAAAGATCCTGGTAATAAGCATGATTTTTCTGGTATACTTGGAAGCTGTAAGCTCATCTAACTTATTTTCTATTATCAAAATTTCTGATTCTGTCAATAATTGAGACTGCCACTCAAACAGCTTACATTGCGACAGTCCAGGTACAGGAGAGCTGATTTTCTCTTTACTTTTCACATTTCATTTCCATTGAACAGAATAAATACAGAAAGCATAGATTTTCTTACTAGTCACTTAGATTACACCTAGCTATCCATAAATATGCTTTTCTACTTAATCATCAGCAGCCTCCACAGCCTATTGCATTAAATCAAGATAAAATTCTGCAGGACAGGACATAAAACGTGTTTCTGTAAATGACAGGAAAGCAATGAATAATTTTTCCTCCCCATAAAAAAAGGTTGTTTGATTTTTTTTTTCTGGATTCTTCCTCTTTTATGACCAGAACAGTTCTCTCTACATTCTTTTAAATATATTTATCCTTATGCTGTCTGGTGGGAAACCTGGAAAGAAACAGTCTGTCTGTATGATATAGCTCCAACTATGATACAGAAATTTTAAGTGTTTGATTACTGAACAGGTCTTAAAGTTGTTTCAATGAAAGATGCAACAGATAAAGCCCAGATTTTCTGGCTGCTGGCAATGTAGCAGAGGATCAAAGTACTCCATGTACCCATTCAAGGTAAGTAAAATGCAGTCTGCCTTATGGGCACTAAAAGTTATGTAGCTACTCCAAGAAGCTTGTTATGCTGGACTTTAGCATCAGCATAATTCATACAAACATTTTAAACTCCTGTACAGCCTCAGAAACTTTATTTGTGTACAATGTTCTCACTTGCCTCAAGCCAACACAGTCAGAAGCATGTGTTTCCACATTATTCCCTTGGACTTGCTGACAGTGATGCTCTTGTCTGTGCTACTATTAAAAGCAACGCTGCTGAGTTACTGAAATTTGCCTGATGCACACTGTCAAACCAATACATGAAATTTGCACCTTACATCTAGCATCTGAAGAAATACATACAACATAAAAGAGCCACGTGCAGCAAACTGACTCAAGGCAAACGAAGACCAAATGTTTTTCTTTAAACAGAGCATGGAGACTCTTCTTGCTGAAAAAATGCAGAAACTTAGGTTAGAAAGACATGACAAGCATGACACAGGCAAGGGATCTGGCTTGACTTGTGACTAAGTCTAGCCTCTTACCCTCTTCCTCGTCGAAGATTAACAGCAGAAAATAAGTTATTCACTATGTAAATCAACTATTCAGCATAATTTAATAGAAATATTGTCACTACCAATGCATATTTCATGATACAAAAATAATCAAGCAATGAAGTTTTTTTGGGGTTTGTTCTAGTGGATTCAGCACAACTCAGGCATTCCTGAGAAACTTATATTAGAATTTGGAACAAAGTTGCATCAATATTAATTTTGAAATATTAAATAACAATATTACAGAAAACAAAGCCCTTTCCTTTTTATATCAGGGCTACAAAAGAGTTTTTCTGTGTTTGACCTGGACCCACAGACATATTTAATGTGTGATCAAAACTGATTCAGGAAAATAAGTGACTAAAACAGTCAAAGAAGAAAAATCCACAGCCACTACCTCAATAGTTCCCTATTGCTATTTTTTACCAATTGCAAGAGCTTTTAACTTGTACACTTAAGCTTTGATCAAAGTTTTGTACCTCAACTACAAAATGAGAAAGGTATATGGGGGTTTGTACCAAAACAAACAGGTAAGGGATGGATGTTATGGTCCTGGTTAATCTTGCTTTTGAGGACATCATTGTATTGGTTAAGAGAGGAATGCTGAAACACAGAGACAGTGTTGTCAAGAAACCAGAAATTCTGCACAGGCAGCTAATTCTGCTCATTCATCTACCTCCAAACAAAGCATGGTCAATCTTTCCTTGTCTAGACCCAAGTGGGACTCAATTTCCCAATTTTAATACACTGAATGCAGAGCAGCTACTGAGCTCTCTAATAGACCATGAGCAGGTTTGATTAGTCTCACTCTGAGCCATTCAAGTTTGAAGCACAGGTTCATTTACTTGATACTGAGACTCTGACTAGGTTCTGAAGCGCCTTGTCACAATAAGAAATTTAGTTATATATTGAACTTGAAGTTTTTCCCAAATTCATGTAGCCATAACGGGGTGTTAAATGCAGCTGAGCAGTAAAATTTAAAAATAATAACTGAAAAAAATTGTTCTGTCACAAGTGTAAAAATAAAGTTTCAGCTAGACTTTAAATTTCAAATATTTTTCTAGATTGCAAACCTATTTGAATTTAATGGAAACAAGAAAACAGGGCCCCCCAATGTTTTAAATCATCACAATATTGCAATTTAATTCTTTCATCTCCACATATCTTTCTTTCATATGTGTCATGTCAATTACTGAACTTGTCACGTTGTTTCAATCAATTATTCACAGACACTTTGAGATATTTTGCTTAACTTGGTACATTACTCAGGTCAACAGAAAAAAAAGGTCTGAACAAGGGAACACCTTAGAGAAATTAAAAATACTAAGTGTCTCATACATAGGGAAATATTGTTCAACATAAGAAGAAAGGCAAGTCATATGGTTGTTATAGTTACCATGAGCAGCCCTTCAGCTTGGCCAAAGACAGATACTCTAAGCTGCAAAAGAAATGTCACACAGCCTTGGAAGTTGTCCCAGGAGACCTCTCACCTCAGGACAGGCCAAAATGATCCAAATTATCCACATTATGCTGGAAGTGTAAACTCATCACCCACCACTTTTACTGGAAATTGTACCAGCTCCATAGAAAACCTATTTCCATGTGTAACTAGCTGAATCCTTCAAAAGTTTAACTCAGTCATATCGTGGACGTATTTTGCTGCAGTTCTAGCTTATGACTTCTTTACCCCATGGGTATAAGGCAAGAGTAGGTCATTGCTTTCATCTTCCCAACAACATTTTACACTTGTTTGAAGGCTTAAAATCTCTCCATCTTTTCATTAGTCAAAAACTCAGTTTTTCAGTATATCCTCACAACCTCCTCCTCATTCTTGACTCCTAATCAATCTTTTTGCTGCTGTCTGGGCAGTAACTGGCCCACTTGACTCAGAGTGTGGGAAGAATACAGCAGCACTCTCATACACTACCTGTGTACTACCTATGGACAAAATTACAGCTAAGCAGAATAAATTAAATAGGTGAAGGTGAGTGGTTGGTTAACGCTTCAAATTGAAAACTTGCTAATAAACCAAATTGTTGTGCACAGAATCTGTTATCATGAATAGCCTGTGTGCATCTCTTCACCGCATACTGTTTTCCTGCTCAGACAGGCCTTCCACTGGCTTATTGGCAAGCTCATTTTCTGAGGAGCATTTTAGACCTCGTGTGATCTTAATTTATACTAGCAAGCATCTGTGACATGCTCATCAGTATTCACCCTCTAAAACACCCTCTAAAAAAACAACATTAAAATAAATTTGTGAAGGAGTTGATAATAGATGAGGTTTTCTAACTTGACTTGTTCTGCTGTTCAATGCAGCCTGCAGAGTATGACTGCACAAAGCCTTTGCAGGAGGATCTCATTTCCAGGTTAAATTATTCCTAACTCAGAGAAGGGTTGTTCCAATAAGATAATTCACTGGAGCTATTGTGAAAAGTTTCAGAGTGACATCTTTGTAGGGGACATGGACAGTGGGGCCAAATGCACTCTCAGCAAGTTCACACCAGGCTGTGTGGTGCAGTCACCTGATGGGGAGGGAAAGGGATCCAGAGGGACCTGGACAGGCTGGAGAGGTGGGCCCATGCCAATGGACCAAGTGCAAGGTCCCACACCTGGGTTGGGGCAATCCCAGCACACCTACAGTCTGGGCAGGGAAGCGATTGAGAGCACCATGCAGAGAATGACTTGTGGGTGATGGTTGATGAACAGCTCACCATGAGCTGGCAGTGAGTGCTCCCAGCCCAGACAGCCAGCAAAATCCTGGGCTGCATCCATGGGATGTGGCCAGCAGGTCAAAGGAGGCGATTCTCCCACTCCACTTTGCTCTTGTGAAAAACCACCTGGAATGCTGAGTCCAGTTCTGGTGTCTCCAATGTAAGAAGGACATGGAACTTGTGCCTGGGAGGCCACAAAGTTAGCAAAAGGGCTGGAGCAACTCCCCTAAACCAGAACTGGACTCAGTATTCCAGGCTGGGAAAGTTGGGGCTGTTCAGCCTGAAGAAGAAAAGGTTGTGTGGAGACCTCTCAGCACTTTCCAGTATCTGAAGGGGGCTCCAGGGAAGCCAGAGAGGAACTCTGCATCAGGAACTTCAGTGATGAAATGAGGAGTAATGGGTATAAATTGAAAGAGAGGAAAATACGGTGAGATATTAGGAAGAAATTCTTTACTGTGAGGGTGATGAGACACTGTATTCAAAGCCTGATTGGATAAAGCCTTGAACCACCGGCACTAGTGAGGGGTTTGGACTAGATTCCATAATTCTATGACTTAAATAGTAAAACCACCCTGCAGTACTGACAATCTTGACCTCCTCTTTGTTCCCTATGCCCAGTGTTTCATCCTGCCTTGCAAAATCGAGAATCTCCTCCCCCTTCATCCATCCTAAAGTGGCCATCCTAAATTGCCACATCACCCCAAAGAACACAGTACATACAGCAGGTTTCTGAACATCTTGCTCAGATCTGTCCTGCCATATCAAAATGTGTTTTAAGAGATGGCATTCCACTTCTCTACAGAGAATGCTTTTAGTAAACACCCAACATGGAATTTTCAACTAGCTATATCTTTATAATCAATTACGATTATGGATATTTTAGGAAAGGAACTTGAAAGTCCTATTGTGAACACCACAGCCTCTATATTCTCTAAACAGCTATTTCAAAACCAGACACAGGAACACCTTGCCAAGACCACAGAGTACATCCATGCCTGTGAGACAGGTCAGCTCCATTTCATGAATGAAGTAGAGCCTGGTGGCAGCACCACACGTCCTGTACTGCTGATTGGAATCAGGTCTAGAGACTCTACATCCACAATTCTTTCCTTCATCTTTAAGAGCCTGCCTCATTTAAAAAGCCATCATTTCAGGCTGCTCAGTGAAAATCTTAACAACTATTTATTTCACTTAACAAAACTACATGGTTGGTCTCTTCTGTTCATGTTTTCTACTGCATACTGAATTTGCCCATTTTTAAATTAAGAGAAGTTACACCAAAGGGGAAATAATCATCAACTCAATAAAAACCATGAACCCTAGCCTTTTGTGGGGTCCTTGTTTGACTGTGCTTTGCTGTTATTAGTCTGTTATTATTTGCTGTTATTAATACTGTCACTTCCTTAAGTTATACAAGTATTATGAACATGAATCAAATTTAGGAACTAGTCCTTTGCCATTTTTGAGCAGTAGGTGAACTCTTTCAAGTAGTTAATTCCACAAAGTTTATGCTTTTCTTTGCTAGTCAGTTTACCTTGTGTAAGAATAACTTATTCCTTTATAGTTTACATTAATTCACAGCAGTCAGAAAAATTATTTCCCTTTTATTTTTCATTAATTTCTTTTTTGTCCTCTAATTATATAATTGCCTGAAGAGATTAGAAGAAAATTTTGCTTTTCAGAAAATAGTTTCAAGTCAAGCTGAACAGATACCTTGCTCAAATCATACAGCCTAAGGTTGGGAGTGTAAGAGTTTTTTCCTTCAGCAATTAGCTGGCTGATTAGATTGAGAATTTAAGGAGCTAACTATTCACATGCTCCACTGTGATGACTGTGCAAACACAGCTTACAGGTATTACCCATGCAGAAGTTAAGGAGAATTGGAAAAAAATGAAGTACAAAAGTGTTCAGACTGTAATAGCCTAATTTACTTCACTGAGCATTCTTATGGGGGTTTTTTAGGGAAGGAGAACAAATTTGAATAACTGTTCTCTCAGGTTTCCATCTGAGTTTGTCTCTAATCACCCTAAGTTGTTACTGATGGATTTTAGCAGCATAATTCAAAGCTTTGACAGGAACTTCTCTGACACTATTTGTCTTTTAGAGCAGAACTGACACCAATAACAAAAGTGATATTATGTGCTTTCTTGCTTTTAATCACATTCTGCATCCTTTATAGCTTTATCTCCAGGATGGCTTCAAGAGGTGGCAGGTGGCATCAGACCTATTTTGCATCAATGTTAACATGCACCGTGCTCTTCACCTCAAGCCAATGTGACCCCATAAATGTAATTTACTGTGCCAGCAACTTGCCCTGACTTTCAAACAGCCAGCCCAGAAGTCATGTGGTCCAGGCTGAATATGACTGCAGGTCTCGAGTCTCAACTTCTGTTTTTAGCAAACACTTTAGAAGTACTTGAAAGGGACAGTTTCTGTGTTAAGATCAGAGAAACAGTAAAAACATTAGGAACCAGCAAAACTAAAACATTGCCATTTTTCTGAGACCTGAGACCTGTTTTGTCTCTTTGAGATTTGCTTTACAGTTACAATTATCTTCCAGACATCCTTCATCCTTTAAAAAATGTCTTGCTTTGATAAGCTCAATGATTTTTAGGTTATCAATAACAGTTCACACAATATTTGAAGAACTATTTATACCTGACAGCCAGGAGACAGTACCACAGAAGAACCACAAGCCTCTGTAGTGCTCTTTTCCAAATGGTCTCTCATGCCAGGTAAACCACTGGATTTTTTTTTTCCCCCTTATTTTTGGTTTTCAAGCACATAGAATTTGTCCTTAAAATGTGAGGACACGCTTGTTCAAGGAAAAGTGGCTAAAACAGAAACACCAACTGAAGACCATCATGAATACTCCTGTGGTGAGTATAAATTGCTCTTCTTCCTCACTTACTCCCCATCTTCAAAACACTGAGTTACTATCAGTTGCTGTATTGCTACAAGTTTGGAGGGAATTTTTTTTTCTTACATAGATCTGCATGCTGCAGAGGTGCTATTACCTTTTGGGTAAGATGGTACATGAGCTGTACCCCAGTGAGCTTATTTTGCTATGTTAGAGTGACTTTTTTTAATCTTGAACTAATTCTAGCTCTTACTAGTTAAGATAATTTTACAATCCAAAGTCCCGTTTTACTCTTATCAGCTTTACACATGTATCACAGCTGTTTACTTGCTCCTTGTTTTTCTCCAGCTGCCACAGCAGCAAATGTCTGTCACTTAGTGTGAGACAAAAAAAAAAAAAAAACAAAAGAAATTTTATATTCTTTGTAGCAGCATTTTAAAAATTGACTCTTTTTTTCTAGAGTTAAACACCTGTGTATAAAGAGAACTACAAAATCTGCTCACTAATTTAATACTAGCAGCTTGAGTTTGAGTATTTTCTTCCGTTAGTCGCCCTGAAAAGTGACCCAACTTAAATCTATTTCCCTATATTACCAAAACAACCCCCAACACTGCACATGAAACACAACAGGCACTCCTGCTCTCTAAGGTAGTGTCAAGAGGCACCCCAAGTTCCAGCCCTCCCTTGAATCTCTTTGGTATTTTGAGATGTCTAAGGTAAGGAGAGAACCCCAAGTGGGACAAAGCCCTTGGTGTGATTACAGCCATATGCTTGCTTCTCAGAATTAAGCTGCAGGCAAGAGAAAACTTTGCAGCTAGCAGGTCTTCCTTGCCATTACTCAAAGACAGAATGTTGATATAGTTAAATATTTTCTAATTAAGATGAAGAAAACATGAAAAGCCAATACATCAAACAAGTTAATGTAGTCAACTACAACAATTGCCTTAATCAAGTCTTGAAATGTTGCACCTGAGGTGAACTCTTCAAACATAAAGTTTGGCTGTGTTAGAAGCACCTATTCATCATTTAATGAACACTCAGACCACAACCATTAAATTAAGTGTGTGTTTTGCATTACCCTGGCTGTAATTTACAGGTCAGGTCAACGAGCAATAATGGCACTACAACAAAAAAAACCCCTGCAACTTCAGGCTTTATATTTAATTTTAAAGCTTCAGTTCCATGTTAACACAATAGTCAATGTGATTTCATAACACAAATTTATCTGTTCTCTGAAGATGCTAGATTGTGCTTTTCTTTTTCCATAAATCATATCAAGGAGCTTTTTTTTTTCCCTGAAAATACAGGTAGCGAGATAACAAGTTCAACTTAACCATATTTTATTCATTCTACCAAAACTCCCCACAGCATAAAAATAAAAATATCAGTTCCTGCACACTATTCTGAGGCCCATTTCTAGAGAAAAGACACCAGTGGGAGTATATGAACATTGCACAGGCTTATTCTTCATGACTGAACTCCTATGGGGGCAGCAAGAATGAAGTGAGCCAAATAAAATGTAACATGCTTTCAGAGACACATTAAATAATGCTAAAGTATTAAAATATCTGAACACTGGATTAAAAAAAAAAAATCACCAAAAAAACCCAAACAAGTGGATGCTTTAATTGTATTTTTTATGCAGAAACTAGTAATAATATAGAACTATTTCTTGACTCTTGCTTTAAAACTCTTTTAACAATGCCACAAAGATTATTATACATCCTTTGAAAGAGCTTTCATTATAGAATTGTAAGCATATATGATAAACTAGACCAGCATGGAAAACTTCAGAGGAACAGAAAAGGCAAAAGTACAACTTTTTTCTAAATGCTACTGCTTAAGTCTTAAAGCAATTGATAGGTAGCAATTACTAGTAGCACAATAATGACTTTGTATATAGAAATAATTTGCTAGGACTATTAACATGTAACAAAGAGATCAGACTAATCATACAAGATATAGCTATGCATATTTCTAATAACTAACAATTTTCTTAATGAATTTTAATCAGACAGGCATTCCAGGTAAGCACTAACTCTACAATTGTGTCAAACTGCTTTAGACCTACAATGTAGATATAATAGGTAGCAATTCTGGACAGTCACTTCAATTTCTTTAACAGCCAAAGAAAAAATAAAGGTGTTTCTAAGGTCCCGGTTATTTCATCCTAAGGTAAGTGCGCCTGTAAGGATCAGACAAATCCCATTTTTCAGCTGTTTTTTTTCTGCTAGTGACTATAAAGGGATTATAGCCAGCTGCCTCAGTGGCATGATGCCCATTCTTGAAGATTCACCTCACTTTAGCAGCAATTCTTCTCTACTCTCACAAACTGTTGCAGTAGCAAGTCATGTCAGAAAAGCAACTAATTACACTTAGAGTTACTTGGTCCTAATATTATCGTCATGCACTTTGAATCATAGAACCATTTAGGCTAGAAAACACTCCTTAAATCCAACTGTAAACCTAATGCTGCCAATTCCACCACCAAATCACATGCCTAAATGCCACATCTACACATCTTATAAATACCTCCAGGGCTAGTGACTCAGCCACAGCAGCCTGCTCCAAGGCTTGACAAGCATTTCTGTGATGAAATTTTTCCTGTTATCCAATCTAAACCTCCCCTGGCACTACTTGAAAAATAATTCTGAAAAGAATCATGTAAGTCCCATGCAGAGAAAGCAAACACTTCCAGTTTAAGAAGAAATGCAAAAGACTAATAATTTAGAATATCAAATATTGAGGGAAGACTTTAGTGTTACCTTCAAGAAGCACACTGCTTAAGCTCAAGCAGCCCATATTTTATTGGAAGAGTGAAAACTCCCATAATCTTTAAGGAAATGGAAAATGGTTTAAGAGACTGAAAGAAATACACCCCAGTCAAAGACATCCACATCTCTTTCCTTCCAGCCAAAATCTCCAAGTGCTATTCAGTTAGTGCAGCCCTGAAGAAAGCCTCAGTCTTGTTCAGGGTCTTGTTTTTGTCAGTCAGACATCAGGTCCAAATAAAAAAGTTGTTCTAGAATGCAGCTTGGAGACCCTTGTCTGGAGCCTCAGGCTCCCTGCAAATACAGAAAGGTGATGCTGAAGACAATCATCACTCCATCATGAAAGAAACAGAACACAGTCCAGTAAACCTCTCCCTCTTCCAAGACACTTCAAATCCCATTAAATTACATAAAGAGGTCTCACCTGGTGTTCCACTACTGATCTAGTGTCATTCCTAATGACTGGAGTCTAATGACAAAAGTCTTGCAAGAGAGCTGACAACCAGCACAAAGTTCTGGTTCAAGTGCCCCCACTGCAGCTGGCAACAGCAATTCCACTTCTAGCTGCTGTCTTTACTGCATGTGATACAAGGCAGCTGCTCTGCTCAGCCACCAGCAGCACAATTGGTGAAGGGTGATTCCTTTTGTCTTAATCAATTAATTAGGATAGCTCATTAGGATCATGTCAGTAAATAGTTAAAGGAAACATTTTACAATCACCTTCACAGTAATTCCTACAGTTAGTGCTGTTTTGGCATTGTAATTGTAAACATCAGTCTTCAAATGCACAAAATAATAGAAATTTACCTTAGACACACAATGATTTGACCAAGTAGCAGCATTTGGGTTTTTGTCTTTCAATCCGGTAATTTTATATCTGACCCATTTGATTTTTCAAAAGGAACTGAAAGGTAACTGAAAAGAAAAAAAGATGGTTTTATCACACAACACTTTTTTTTTTCCATTTTAGAACTGTTATACCTTCTTTTTTCCATAGGCATATAGGAAGGTCAAAGAGTTCAGTGAACCTCAAAAAGCTTTTTAACTATCAGAGAGGAAAATTTCCACCAACTTCTACTTGTAAAAGCCCATGAGGTAAAATAGAACTGACAAGATTAATATAACAAAAAAGCCTGTTGAAAACAGCAACTGATAGTATCAATGTTTAATTCTATGTATAAATGCAGTTCCATGCCTCCAGTAGACTGTAATTTTTTTGACATTTATCACAGAAAAATTGAGCATCTACAGTTGCTAAATGATAGAGAAAAAGCCCTGTTCTTTGTTACCTTTACATAAAGATTGAATCCCTGCTGTATGCAATATGCCCAAAGACATGAGTGCAACACCAAACTCCTGTTATTTCTCATCCATCATAGATGAGCACAAGGGCAGCATTCATGAGGATTTTAACAGCCCCATGGAAAATTCATTTTAACTTTTGATGAGCTATGGAGGAGGTCAGACATCTGCACCTAGGCTCAGTCATTGCTGTACCAACTTCAAATGGCTTTTTTTTTTCATTCTAATGAAAAGTCAACTATAGCAATATCATATCAGTGTACAGTTTTAAGCACATATTGCACATGAAGGTTCTACATGTAGCAAATAACAACAAACTCTTTATGTTATCCATCAGAAAGCACACTTCTGTTTCCAATAGAGGAAGGATGGGTCCTCTCCTTCCCTCCCTTCTTCCCTCCTCTTATTAAGGTATAAAGAGTTTTACTCTGCCTGCTTATGCCAGAAACCTGTTGAGGGAAAAAAAGTCTTATTTGTGGTCAAAGCTGTAGACTTTTTTCTCAGTATCATAATACTAATCGGTAAAAAAAACCTCAAGAACACTTTTCAGAACTAAATGAAACAGAAAACTGATACCATTTGACAATTAGAGGAATTCTAGACAGAAAAAAAACAGAAGTCATTTATCTATCAGATTTTGGGAAGAGGTCACACTGACAGAATAAAATGTAATTTAAGCAATTTATTTCTTGCCTTTCCATTGTCTTTGTGTAAGTTAACAGTGTATTTGTAGTACAAGGGTAGGGGACAGAGCATAATGTGCCCTGAAAGAACAAAGAGAAGACAATTTGAACTTTGCCTTTCCATGGTTCTATCATCACCCTCGTTTTCCACTGGACTTTCCTCAAAATTTTCCATTCTGCTCCCAGACAGATGTAATTTTTGGCGCTTCCCTTTGGGGTTGTCATGTGCAAGGCCAGGAGTTGATCACTGAATATGCTGAGTTGGAAGGGTCCCGTAAAGATCGTGGAGTCTGACTTCTGGCACTGCACACCACCCTGAGAGTCACACCTGTGCCTGACAGCATTGTCCAAACCCTTCCTGAGCTCTGCCAGGCTGTGAGCACTGCCCTGAGGAGCTGTTCCAGTGATCAAACACCCTCTGGGGGCAGAACCTGTTCTAATAGCCAACCTAATCCTCTCCTGAGGATACTCTATCATTCTGTTCCATCACAAATCAATTGAATAAGGAGCGGTGCATTACTTCTATACTTAAGCATTAGAAATAGTTCTCACTTCCAAGGTTTTAATTTTTTCAAGTTGTGCAAGAATAATGCAAAATACTAGCAATTTTTTCACATAAGATACCAAAAGTTTAAGAAGAAGACAAAGTATTTTCAAATATTTTTCAGTAATTTCAAGAGACTTGGCAAGTCTGTCTCAGCATAACCTAAAGTACTAATAGGAATATGGGAATAGAAAGAAGTCAGACCTTTGAAATAGTAGGCAAACTGGTATAAAATGGCATTAGTCTTTTTTTGACTGACCAATCTTTTTGAGTTTAGGTGTCTAAATAACCTTAAGTAAAATCTTGCTACTCCCTTGAGGCTTCTAGTTGTTCTTTCCTCACTCATTAGTTCTATTGAGCACAAGGAATTAAATCTGTACTGCAACATCCACACACTACTGGTATTTTACTCAGCAGGTCTCTCCCTGTTGAGCTGCTGTACTGCTGATCATCTGTTAACTGATTCCAGCACTGTACAAAGGCAGTAAGACACCACCAAAACCTACCACCTACACTACTTTCCAGTAAAAGGACAGCTCATACTGTATTGCTTGTATCCCAGCCTGTAGGTGTTCATCTCCATGTCATGGCTTTTGCTACAAAGCGGTGCCAAAATTTCCATCTTGTCATTGTGCCTTCTGGGAATCCACATCAATAGCTCTACACTGAGCTACATCACTCAGTACCTTGTAAAACCTACAGCATGCACAGAGCAGGGTTTTTAAAATAATTTCTTCTTGAAGCACTCCCCACGAACATGTTTTAATGACCAGCAGAAGTAGATTTGGTTTTCATGGAGTATCAGTAACCTATATGGACATGGATTAAGTGACAAGCAGCTGTGTTTCTAAATACTAACCACTGCCAGCCAAAGCAGTGACACACTGACACAACATTCAGGGATTTCCTCTTCTCCTTATTTTTAGTAAATGGCACTTGCCTTCCACTGAGCCACTCACCATCCTCCTACTCCATCACACACACAGCACCCCAGGCAGTCAGTAAGGTTTGTGCCAGTGATCAGCTTCAGAATACACAGCATGACCTTCACAGGCCTGTTAGGCAACCTTCCAATTTCCCCAGCACGGCAGTGGGAATCTTTTCCTATAATCTGATATTTTGTCATGTTGCCTTCTCCCTATCCTTCATGTCCAAGCTGCCAAACAACAATGGGTTACAAGATTATTTGTGAATGTTTTCATAACACGTCAGGTGGCATGCTCTTAGTTGTGGTCAAGAGCCATTGCTTTGTAGGGTCAAAAGGATCATGATGCTACAGAACAACTTAGTTCAAATTTGTGAAATAACTACAGACCTCTCCTGTGTCTTAGAGCCTTGGTAATTTATTTGGAAACTTCAATGCCATTACAGGAAGCAATGAAACTTTTGGTTAGAAATCTTGAAGATTTCAAGAGGACGGCTCTTGTGTGTCTTTGAGTGGCAAATTTGAGAAAGACATTTCATCTGTACTCATGTTTTCTACAGCACTTCTTTTTTAAAATCTTAGTTTGTCTCACATGAGTCTACCCATTATGCTTACAAAATTGTCTCCATAGTGTTACTGCCAGTTCAGTATTTGAACCAGCATCATTGCTAGTTAAAAGGCTAGAGGAAAATTGAATAATGTATTGCCTTAATTGCAAAATATGGTTTGGTAAGAACAAGAGAGGGCAGCTCAGTTGCATTAAGAATTTGGCACCCTCACCTCATTCCTTTCTTTAATCCTGCTCCTGCAGGGTACACACACGTGGAGTTGTAGTGACAAACCTGTCATTGTTCTGTTTGACAAATGGGTTAGCCTTCATCAGACTTAAAGGGTCCAATATGCTTTTACTTTACACACAGCTTATTATCTAAGAAAATACATTTTTTGTTACCAATTTCTAAGTCTTCATTAAAAGGTTTGACTTTTCCAACTGGTCTCTTTATTAAAACTGTAACAAGTAGCTTTAAAAATTGGCAATAATATTGGTTTCTTAATGTGACAATTGAAGTACTAATCTGCATATTTCTCCCCCCAAAGCTGAGTACATGCTCAATCCCACTCAAGATATCTAATCCTGCAATCCCTCTCCTTTACATTCTGTACCTGAATGATTTTACAACTGTTGTTTCTCAGCTTTGCTCCTTTCTAATCCTCTTGTCTTTTATCTTTTAAAGTTTGTTCATATTTTACTATTCCCTTCCCAAATACCCCATGTGTGTTGACCTGTCTGCTGTCCAGATTCTAACAGAAACCTAACTAAGGTATATCTCCCAGATGTTTGCTACCTCACCAGAAAATAATCTCACTATCTCAGAAGGGAAGCAAATTTATGGAAAAAGTAGTACAGCTCACGGAAATTACACATAGCAAGAGATCCCTCAACAGGTACCAGCAAGAGAGGTACTTTTTAATTAGGTTATTAAACATCAGAAATATCCTGATTAAAGGTTTCTGATATTCAGGGAGTTTAGGAACACAGCCAGTCACCAAAAAGCACCATTGAATCCTCTTGTACTCAAGAGCCATAAAGCTGTGAAGGACTTAAGAGCAGATGCTGAGAAAGGACTTCCTTGTCTACACAGAGAAGAGATCATCTATATTAAAAGGCTTATTTTCAGGCTCTATAAAGGCACATCAATTCTGTAGCTGGCCCACAAGGATATTCTTCACCCAAATATAGGAGTGTAACTTTACATGCTTGATCAGCTAAATGCTTTGCTTTCATATTTCTTTATTTTTATTGACTGCTAAATGCCACAATGTCACGTTGCAAGGGCAATTCCCTGCTGAGCTCCTACTGAGGCAGAAGAGCTTTTGGTTTGCTCACATGAAGCTCTGCTGAGTAAAGCATTTCTAGAATTCTGTTCCACAATGCTCTTCTCACAGAGCAATCAGGTAAATACCAAATGAGGTACCACAAAGGCAAGGAAGGTGCTGATTCAAGTTTTTAAAACATTAAAATAAGGTCTATATTTTTGGTTCAACTCATCTGCTGTAAACTTGAACTTGGCAGAGGGCATTGCACTGTCTCAGATCACCAAGCAAGATGAAATCCTTTTGCTATGTGGTCATTCAGATTCATATTTTTGGTTTAGATGCTGCCTACAGTGATTCACATTGACTCAAGAGTGCAAGTAATACTGCAGAAGTTCACTGATAAAGTTCTCATCTAGCTAAAGTCTCCACACAAGCCGTTCTTACAGAGGAATCACTGACAAACACTTTGACTGCCTGAATGCTCCAGATACACTGCTGATTTAAAAATCAAAAACTTCCACAGTAATTCTCTCCATACCCTAGGACTGCTTAATGCATCACAGCCACACATTGGCCACTGCTCTCTCATTTTTCAGTCTATTTTAAGGCAGCTCACTGGTTCCTGAGGATATCATCAGTCCAGATCAATTTGAATTTCACCTTCCTTTTACCGGCAGGTATTTAAGCACATCCTGCTTTGAATACCTGAAGTCACAGTTCATTTCATGCTCCATTAACAGAACAGGTAAGCTGCTGGATTTACAAGATATATGCAAGTACAGAGGGCTGTTCCAGCCAATGCTTTTAGTTACAGCTCCAATTGCATTCAGGTGCCTTCTCCATCTCCCCCTTTCTCCCCACAAAAGGGGCTGCAAATAGAAATTTGCTAACTGTGTGTGCTCACATGTAGCTCATGCTGTGTGACACTTGTACACAATTTGAACAATATTAATAGGACTGGTCCCAACCTATTCTCTTGCTTTTTGCTGCTCTTTGATGCAGCATGTGAAGATAAATATTTCAGCACACCTTAAGGCATGTGACTGTTAATCGCCCTAAGTCTCTATGAACCACCCTCTGACTTGCCACAAGTTATGAAATTACTTCAATGACATCATATGCACCCTATATGCTAAAATTTTGGGCATACAAAGTCAGTTGATAGGGAGAAGCCTGTACCATGAAATAATTTCATTTTTTTTCTATGTGTAGCATGGTATGCAATAGCATAATAGAGAATTACGTCTCAGCATAATATAGAATTAAGAGCCATATACACAGTCTTGGTCAAAAGAAGGCACAGGAGAGAATATTTCCCTCCAAGTTAGATATTTCTTTTCTTGATTACAAGGATCTCCATTGGATCTTACGTCTTCAAATCATACCTTTAAAATAGATAAACATTTTTATTTTTTGCTTTTTCTTTTAACTTTCTTCCCTATCCAAAGCCTACTATTCACTAGACTTAGAAATACTGATTCAACACTGTTGTATTTCTTTTAAATACTTTACATTAAAGACCTTTTTTAGGAAGCTAAGCATCAATATGGCAAAAACTTTTTCCATGTTCCCACAGCCTGAAACACAGTATTTGCCTTCTGTCTCTATGGGTGTTCAAGCTATGCAAATGGTAACAGAATCCTGGTAAATGGAATGAGCTGTCCAACGAACTGATGGATTGAACTTTTTGTCACCACTTCTTTAATGTCCCTCTAACACAGTTAACCACATCTTCATCCTCCAGCTTCACCTCTCTACGAGGCTTGCAGCTGAGTGCCTGTTGAATCCATGCTGTATTTAGCACAGGTGTTGAAACATGGTGATATATATCCCCTAACAGCTTCCAGGCAGCATCATTTGAAGTGAGATAATGACTCATCCAGGTAGCTAACAAAGAAACTTTGCATCAAGTATGCCTGCTCAGTACTACAGCAATTTCTCCAATTCTAATATTGTGTGTCCCATTCTGACTGCTCCTAGACAGCTCTTCTTCCTCTAAGTTCAGTGTGCATTTAGGGAGATATAATTTGCTTCACTAGTAACAAAATGACATGTGTTCCTCCTCCATATATTTTTCCTTAAAAGAAAATAAAAGATTCATACCTATTATGCACTGAACAGAGCTATAGAGAGACTTTTCTAGCTTTTCAAAAGTATCTCAATCATTCAAGTTTCATTCCCTTCAGTCCTAACAAAAGATAAATATACTTCTAAGAAAGGGTCAAAAATCAAAAATAAAAGGATTTCAAATAGCTTCAACTGCTTCATAATTACCTGCTTGCTTATTGTAGCTGGTAGCACCACAGAAGACTAGATCCCTTACTATTTGTAGGTACTTGTCTACTAAATGTCCAAAATTGATGCCAGAAAAACAAGTTAATTGTATAAAAAAGCTTTGACTTGTCACAGATCCTACTTGTCTCCTAGCAGCTCGAGAGCTAGCAAGGTCAGCATTATTTTGCAAGTGTAATTCACCCATGCTATAAATCACAATATGTTCTAAGACATGTACAAGGCTATTTAATGCTGTTCCTTTTAAATTACTGATGGTTCAAGTACTGCATGAGACTATTTTTCTTGCTTATTTTTAATTTTGCTGTCATGGAGGTAACCCAAAGTCAACTTAATGAGTCCATAATGTAATTTCACTGCCATAAACTGAAAGTCATTTGCATATCTTCCAGCTTCCCCATTTTATCTTCATCTAGTATTCACCATTATGTAATATACCTTCTCAAGATCTTCATTACCACTTAACTGTACACAACCTTTCTTCATTAGGCTTGAAATATGAGCCAAGCCTCTTAATCTTCAAGTTGTACATGTGACAGATAGGATGCTTAGTCCTACTCTTTTTCCTTTCTAAAAAATTTGGAAAGCTTGGGTTCCTTTTTTACACCTTAGATTAGCCTTCACTCATAATTTCTTGCAGCATGTATCTTTTTCCTAGAAGGCTTAACTGACTAAATTGCTCCCTCCCCCTTTCTCATTTCAACACCATCATTTATCAGATGGGCTCTGTGCATTTCAGCAGAAAATTTAAGCATTCTGTGCTGGGTAAATCAAGAGCTTACTGACAATCATAGCAACCCCAAACCATGTCAGAGAAAAGTCTATGTTTTAGATTTCAATTCATGAGAGGTACACTATCACATCATATTTAACTTTGAGGTCATTGTCCTTTTTCTATAGTTACTTATACAGTTCAAATGTGGAACTGGTAAAGGTTAGAGAGACAGAACCCACTCCAAAATTTTGATCAGCGAAACAAAAGCAGTGACTTTTTCTTGTATGTGAATAATAATTTTAACATCACTTTACCTCTTGTGTATAGGAATCTTGAATGTTTCAAATAATTTCTAGACATGACACAAATGCTATGTTATTAGCAGGAGGTGTCTTGAGCTGCTCAGTTATACAGAGCCAGTTATACACTCTCTTCAGTTACACACATTGACGGCCAGCTTCTTTCTAATTTCTATGGTCAGGTCTGCATTTATTCTTACACTTCACTTAATTTTTAACAAAGAATTTTAGGGTCGGCCAAGGCAATTCTCTCTGCAGGTATGACTATGTAGACAGGTGCAAATCTCCTCCCAGCAACGTCAAGTACAATATACGAATATTACAGAGCAAAGACTAGACTGAATTTCTTCCTCCTGTTCTATACCGCCAGTTTTAACAGAGATACGTCCTGCTTTCAGGAAAGGTGGCAGACAGCTTATCTTTAACTTCTAGACCAATCAAGAAAGGAAAAAACTCCTACACAAGTCATTGTCTTTTTGCTGCTTAAATTCTAGGCAAATGGAGTAACCAATTCTTGTTTAGTGCTTTCTTTGGAGAAAGGACCCAATCAAAGACTTGTGCTGATCTGAATCTCCAAGTGGGACATCCAATTAAAGTGAAGTAGCCAGCTCAAGTGACTAACACACATGTGAGCCAGTAGTCCTTTGGATACTGGTTGGGATCATGCCCCAAAACACATGAGCACTGATGCCAAAAACCTCTTCTTCAGGAAGAAAGCTTGCTTATATTTACAAGATAACTATGTGTGTCTGTTGGATCAGCAATTCCACCTTCTCTGCTGCTCTTCTTTCAGAAACATGCCTTTTTATACCAGATTGAATTTATCGTCTTTAAATTTTCAGACAGTTTTAGATTTTGCTATTTGCAGTATTCAGGATCCAGGAATTTTAGGCCAGAATTTAAACATTTTGAACTTGTCTGATGTATTTCAGACTTATCTAATACATTTGCTTATGCCTGTACTGCTTCACTTTGATCTTCTCATCCCAAACATAACTGTCTTTGACCTTGTTGGTACACCTGATTTTTCCATGCCACAGGTTTTGCATAATTATTGACTGCTAGAAGTAGTACATAACTGAAATTCTAGGAAAAAAAATCATTTATAGACCCTAGAATACAATTATTTGTGTTCACAGATCTATCAGTATATCAGTTTCACAGTTGCCATTTTGTTTTGCATCCATTTCTTTAATAATAATAAAGAAACTCCATCTATACCATGATTTACACTGATCAGAATTAATAGTATATTTACAGCCTTAAGCACAGACCCTACTTCATCCAGCAATATTTTCTCAAGTCCATGTACAAACCTCTGCATATTGGACACTTTCAGCCTCCAGTACTACACATTTTGAGCAAATAAATGGAAATTATTTGAGAAAGAGTCCATATCTGCTTTTGGTGTTTTACAAAGTGCTACTGAAGCAGAAGAGACACAACCTGTAATTCCAGAGCTTTCAACTCCAGTCAACAAGCAAGATGTGGGCATGTTGATCTGTTTGGGGGTTTTTGTAGCTAAGATTTGTGAATCATGCAGCATTTAGCTGATCTCAGTTTGTATTCTGCAATGCAGCACTGTTGCGGATGAGAATTTTTTAAATAAAAAAGCTACCTAAAATATTTCACAGTAAAATAGAAATACCTAGTTGCGTTAGGCTGTTTATGCCCAGTATTAGTGAGGGTGCAACCATTTTATTTCAGGCTCCTGAGACTTGAAAGACATTTTATGAGTAATAATCCCTCCTATACTATGTAAAAATCAAGTGGTTGAATTTTGAACACAATTGCCTTTTGCTTCCAATGTATTGTATGTGTTTGTAACTTCTCTGATGTGTCCAGATTCCCTAGTTTCAGAATTACCTAGCTATTAGCTGCACACCCTTTTTTTCACCCCAGTCCACTATGTTTCTAAAGAAACATTCTTTAGAAATGGTCTCCTTTACAACTTAACAGAGCAAACGATCTAAAGCTGCACATTATATAGTTTATAGGAAAAAAGACAGAAAATTATCTTAAGCAAACTGCTTGCTAATACTAATAATTCTGTTTTATGTCCAGAATAATACATCGTGAATTGCCTTTTAACCACATTTGACTCCTTCTCAAATTCACCTTTGTTCCTACATCTCCATCAGGCTCTTATTCAAATCGTTCCCATTATCATTCAACCACAGTTTTAACACCTGTATTCTGTAGGATCAGACAGAGCTAAACCAGCAAATTCCAGCTTTTTGATGATGCTACATTAAGTATTTATTAATAGCATTACGTATGGCTTTCATGAAAAGAAAAAAAATACTTTAGTTACGTTACCATGATTGTGAGAGAATATCATAAAATGGCAGATTATAATTAAAATTATGAAGAAACTATTGTATACCATAAAAGATACTAAGTCAACCATGTCACAGAGAAAAAATTGCAAGAACCTGGTTTATGAAACTACTTTCCCTGAACAATATTTTGCTCTATAAATTCCCATCTATCTTTTTACTTTTTTATAGGTTTTTTTGTTGTACTTTGTATTAAAACTACAATTTAAAAAAAAAAAAAAGCAAAACAGAAAACAGAAAAAAAGAAAAACAGAAGCTTTCAGAGTTGGGTTTTTCTCTTTCCTTGAAATATATTTAAATACACTTTTAAAGACTAAAGTAGCTTAAAATTTTATGCAGGGCTATTGCCAGTATATTTTGTTCATTAATGAGTCTCATTTCCTTAGGTCTTCCTTTAGGACCAATGTGCCTATTCATCACAGAACACTTATCACCAGCAGTTCAAGCTGGAAAAAAAAATCAAAATAAAGCTTGCTTATTCCTAGCATGTCAGATATGCATGTTTCTCAACGTCTCTTTTCACTAGAGGTTTAAATTTGCAAATCAGTTTCTTTTGTTCTCTAACAATTCCTCAAGTGCAGATTTTGAATAATGTTAAACTCTAGCAATATCAGTAGAGTGATCTGATGGCCCTATGATATTTTGGTAATTCAAAGCACCAATGCAGTCTTGCAGCAAATGAAGCTGTACATTCATTTTCCTCAATTCCACCCAAGCAGAGCCAAAAGGTTTTTGCTGTACACTCTCTGAATGCGCAGGTTCCCAATCAGTACATAATTTCTTAGAAACCGGCTGCTTACACAGTTTTACTCTGCATTTTCAGCCATCCAAACAGAAAAACTAAAGGTGGCCAAGAAGCAAGGACAAAACCAGGTTCTGGGAATATAAACATGGTTGCCATTAGCTTTCCAGGGAGTTGCTGGAAGCTGGCTAAGTGACCTTTATTTCCAATGACACAGGGTGAAGTGAAGGTAATTTCTGTTTGTATTATGGCTGGTTGTTTTGTTGTGGTTTTTTTTAAATGAATATGTAGACTTGGATTGTGATGGTTGTTATCCTTAATGCTCCTTAGCTGTACCCTTTTTGCTGAGAAATGCCACAGTCCTGAAATAGGTCTGACTGCCTTTCTGCTTAATTTTACTATCCAGATGGATGAGAACACAGATCTTGCTGATTATTTTTAAAGCATTTCAAGAAATGAGACTAATCATAGCATGAGCCGTATGCCATAGCTATTTTATACCTCTGGGTGTTGAGCGCACAATTAGGAAGTTTGGAAAAATGTCAGTTTATAGGCCCTTCCATGTGATACGGGACTCTGAAATCTCATTGTTTATGCTATAACACTCTCACTAGTAGCTTCCATTTCTCCCAGTCCATCTTCCCAACATTACAATGCCACATGCATGCTTTTATTCCCTTAACTGCTTACTGGGCTAGGCATGGATAAAAAGAGATCATCCTGGTCTGAGATAAAGAGGGAAAATAATTACAGTAATTTCACGACTATAAGGCGCACTGGATTATAAGGCGCACTTTTTTTTTGCAGCGAGGATCCACTGCCGGCTTCCCCCACGCGGTTGCTGGCCGAAGCCCCGCCTCCACCCGGCAGTCGCGGCACCACAGGCCCCCAGGCTCGCCTGCACCCAGCAGCCATGGCCCTGCCGGCTCCCCCTGTGGCTCGCAGCTCACACTTCCAGGTTGGCAAATTTCCGAACTTTGTCCATATATAAGGCGCACCGGACTATAAGGCGCACTTCCGGGTTCGGGCCAAAATTTTAGTCAAAAGGGTGCACCTTATGGTCGTGAAATTACTGTACTTTCAAACATAAGATTAATGTAGAGGTTTTTGTAACTGGGTTTCCTGGGTTTAGGTTTGTTTGGGGTTTTTTTGTTTGCTTAGTTTTGTTTTGTTTTAAACTAGGTAAGATTCAATGGTCTATTAGACCTTTTACTTTCCTAATGCAACTACTTCCTGAATGTAAACAAATTCAGGGAGAGTTCTGGAAATTTTTACTAAATTATTTGAGTTTTCCTGTATTTCTCAGCATTTCAATTTTGGCCTGCATTTTCAGTGTGTAGATTATTAGGTGGAATTACATTTATCAATAGCATCTTCTGAAAAATTAAGCCAATAGCAAAGAAAAGGTAGGTGAGCACTATAATATGTCTTAGAGACCAGTGACTACCTTTTTATTCATCGGGCACAGGAGGGATGAATATCTCATTGTGGATGCCACAAACCCCTCTATATATGACTTATTATAGTGATTCATTTCCTTCAATATAAATATGTATGTTGGGCTATGCTCATCTTTGGTTTAGCTCAGCTGAGGCACAAAGGGAAATTTAAAATATACTTTGATCTCAAAGATCTTCTCAAAATGTTCCAATTGGCTTTTCTACAGCAGGAAAGCAATTCTTTCATTTGTCTCACCTAGGGACATCTGCCCCTCTGGGGACCCAATCATTTTTTTAATTAGGTGAACAGAGAGCAGCCTGGAAACATTTCCCAATTACATCAGCAAAGATTTGCCTGTCAAGGAGTGAGACTAAAGAGAAACATTAAAACCAAATAGTTCTGATTAAAGGCCTCCTTCATAACACTCTGTTGAGGATGTGGCACAAGTGTTGAATAGCACAAGGTAATTCATGAAGCTAAACACATTCAAGTACATTCAAGTTACCACTACATATTAAATTTTGTCATTGAAGTAGAGGTTGTTAAGTCTGGCTTCTATTACTGCTGATAAACCAAGAGTCATATCAATATCAACCACTTTTGAAGGCTGTCAAACATCTTTATGGTAAATTTTTAGCCTCAAATGTCATCAGTTATGGGCATCCTCCCTCGCTTTCTAACCAATTGTTCCAAAGTGACTCTGCTTTACCCCTTTTTCTTTGCAGCTCCTCCTCTCTTCTACCCACAGAAGCTCCCCTTTTTCACTTCTTTTGCTCCTTTGCTCATTCACAGGAAATATTTTCCAAATTTGTGCACCTCACATATTCAAAGCATTCAAGTCTGGCACAAAAAGACAGGTATTTTTTTTCTGGCATTATGGTCTGACTTTCTGTAACTTTTCTACTTGAATTACACTATAGGAAAGAATCGAGCAGCACTGAATTAGAATAGCTAACCAGTGGCACTGAAGTTCTTCACAAAGATATTTTCCCCTCAGAGCAAGTGGCAGTTTTGAAAAAAAAAATAAAAAGTAGAAAAATATTTTAGCAATTACTCTGATTTTTTCTATCACAATTTACCGTGGCCATTTTCCTTCTAGTAATTCAACAACAACAAACATATCTGCATGTCACACATTTTAAGTGAGGTTTACATTTAACTATCAACTCCCATTCTCACCATGTGGAACTCAGAAAGTTTTTTGCAACGTAACAGTAACACAGGTTGGCATTTAAAAATAAATTTCACCTTAAAACTATTGAAATGTTTGTTCAATTCTCAATGTATGGCTTTGCCTCCTAGTCATTCTTTCCAGTGAGCCCAGCTGTTGAACTGGCACCTTCAGCTTCTACATGGAGTACCAATGGAAAGGACCTTGCCTATAAGCTGAACCATTAAATCAGTTTTGAAGGCTTAGCAGGAAAAAATGATACTTATTTATTTGCTCTTCTTATTGTAGTGTATTTCCAGTCATAGTATCAAGGTATTTCCCACATCCTGACAACTGCAAATCAGTGCTGCTTTGTTACATTTGCCTGTCAGTCACCAGCAATACAATGCCAGGTTTCAAAAGCCAAGGTTTTGGATGCCCTTTAAGGCTTAAAGTATTTCTGACATCTTAAAGCCTGTCTAGGCATCACAATTACTCCTGGTCTGTATTTATGCTGCTTTCAGCTAGTTGGCATTTGCTCCTCTGTGAAGAGCAGTGCACCATGGCAGCAAGGACTAACTCCTTGTAGCTGGAAGCTGCAGGGATGCAGGACTGGTATCCAGCCTGCCTTGCTGCCAGTGCCAGGAGCATCACTCCTCCCCTGCCACCCTCCCCAGGCTGCAGAGCCCTGATACCGCAAATTACCATTTGTTTTTAAAATAAAAAGCTGTGGGCTGTCCTTCAAGACACCTGTGTGGAAAGCAAGCCACATCAGTAGCAGTTCCTTCCCTCTCCATGGCTTACAAATCAGTCCATGTTTCCTGGTGTGCACCAACACCTCCAGCACAATCATTAAGGCAGGAAACCACATGGAAGGAAGTCTCTCGTCACCTGTTTCACAGAAAACTGGTTTCCTTCTGGTATTTTCCCCAGGCTTGCCCCTGCTAATGTTTTTAAGACTGTAGGACCAACAACATTCAGTGCAATATAATTTTTTGGCATTTATTAACTTAAAATAAAGTGTGAAAGCCCTAAAATAATTATTTAAGAGAAAGATCATTTATACCCCGCTTTAATTCAAGTTTTTGACAAGCCTTGGAAAGGCACTATCAGCTGCTTTAGTAGATAAATACTCTGAGAATGGAGACAAGATAAATTACCAGCTTTCTTATCTAAAGTCCTAAAGAAGGAAAAATCCTCCTGAAGGGACTAATAAAAATGTAAGACACACAAGAAAATATTGGCAGCCAAAGCACTGAGCTATTTCCTAGTCAATTATCCATCTTAAAACATGATTGAGGCATTCACAATGACAGATTACAATTCAGTAACCAGGTATTTTGTATCAATTTGTACAGATAAATTCATCTCAGAGGTGTGGCACTGCAGTGGGCAGAGCTTCATACCAGAATTGCAGCTGGGAAAGCCAAGAATCAGACTGTGCACTTTTAAACCCATTGGCTATATGCAAAGTCTAAAATAGCAAACATTCAGCAGCAGCAGCTTGACAGGAGCCCTCTAAAGGTGTAAAGCCACAGAAGTTGAATGACAGGTTCAGTTGATTGTATTTCATTTAGAAGGGGCTACGTGCAGAATTTTTGCCTTATTGAAAATCAGTGAGCTTTTATGGTAGCTTTGTTTCTGAAAGAGATAAGCTGAGCCTTTCATGACTGTTAAGACCAGTTCAGATACCAGTAGCAGTTCCTTTTCACTCTATTTCTACCACTTTCCAATTTCTGAGACTATAATGTCCTGCATTTTTAAAGCAATCTTCTGTAGTCTTCCAATCTTCTATTGAGATACTGGACCAATTTTCAAGTTTCATTTGATTGTAGCCCTATTTCTTGTGTCAGGAAACCCACACACATCCTGCACATTTCACCAAGGATTTGCAAGGCTATTATACCTTCCCTGTTATCTCCTTCCTTCATAGAGAAACTCTTTCTTGTACAGGACCCTTTTCACATTTTGTGGCATTCCTTGGTTAGTGATTCATCCTGTGAAAATTAACATTTCTTTTAAATGAGCTGTATTGCCACAGCAAGCAGAGGTGCAACACTTGGGTGTTATATAAGCATCAGTTTTCTTTTCCTGACTATGCAACACGTAGATCCATGGCAGGCAGGGCAGTTTGAGCACCATGTATTATCTGAGAATAGGAGGAAGTAGTACTGAATATTTTTCCACTGATTACACTGCTAAAAATAAAAACACGGAGCACTGTCCATTCAGAAATTAAAAACTGAGGGGTTTTGTTTGGTTGGGGTTTTTTTGTTTCTCTTATACCAATGAGCCTCGTAAGGAACTTTCTGCCATGTAATATGGTTCTACAGCCCTGTAAATTATTTTGGGAATAAATCAATATTGTATACCAGTGCAAAAAATAAAAATTAAAAAAATAAAATAAAATAAAATAAAATAAAATAAAATAAAATAAAATAAAATAAAATAAAATAAAATAAGACTAAACAAAACAAAAAAAACCCCAACTATTTCCAGTAACAGTGTGGGCTATAAATACTTCACTCTCCTTTACCTCTATCAGGCTAAATAGTAGCTTCAAGCTGGACTGCTGGTCGTTTGACATTTATTTTGCAGCAACAACAAACCTCCAGTCAAAACCTCTGTCTTCAAGTGGTATTTCACACATTCTGGTGGTATTACTGCTGAAGATATCTTTCAATTAATTTTCCTCAAATCCCCAAACTTCAGGTCTCTTTCAGATTTTCACTATGACACATTTCAGCAAATACTTATTGTGAATACTTTCTTTAACTCTACCTACATTTTTCCCACACTTCCAAAACCACTAAGGAGCAGTTAACAGATTCTTTCATGCTTTGTCACAACTAAAAAAGCCTTTACTGGTGTCAATTGAAACTTCTAAGGCTCAAGCAAAACAAAAATCAAAGTAATAAATTACTTGTTTCTGCTAGTGAGGGTTGCTAGTGCTTATTGACTGTCACAAGGCCTCCTAAAAGGAGAAAGGCAGCGCTCTCAAAAGCTGCTCAATGTGAGGTGTTACAGTTTAACTGGAGCATGGCACAGCCTTGGAGGAACTGCCTGATTCTCACTCTCTAGCCATATTTCAAAAGCAAATAAGCTAATAATAAATTCTCCTATAAAAAATCCCCACACAGGATTTTCTTCCACTCATTTCCTTTGCAATTGCATCAGTTTCATTATCTGTCACAGCAACTCACAATAGCTAGAGCGACAAAAGCATTTAAGCAATGACTACTAAGATACCTAAAAACCAAATCTGACAACAACCCTTTTTACCCTCCGTGAGAAAACTGTGTGAAGTATTAGTTTCTAACTGAGAAAAAGCCAAAAACAAAACAAAGTCTCCCACACTGCAATTACACTTAGATGTGCAATACCATCTGCCCATTTCAAAATAAAAAAGCATCAGTTGTTTCATTATTTGTCACTTATGGGATTAAAAACTTAGCAGTTATTCCTACACATGTGATAACAATTTACATCAGCTAAAAGACTTGAAAATAAGAGAAGCTCTCCTGGTTAAGCCTTACAGTTGCTTATGTTGCTACAAATTCTTTCCTGCTCTGTGTAAAATATTTATTCAAAAACCAAAATCAGTCATAGAGCTTCTTGTCCAAAGTCACTGAATGAGGCAATCTATTTGGTTTCAAAAGTGGCAAGAAGGTACACAGACATCCAGGTACCTACATGCCAAAATTCAAGTTCTATTTTTCTGTTAAAAAGATGGTAACGTGCTTTGAACTTTGAGCAATTTGTTGTAACCACTCTGGCTCTTGACAGAAGGATGATTTTCACCCCTTAGCTTACAGAGTAAAATGTTGCAGTTGACTTAATCCATCAGGCTCATTCCTTCTTTGAGAAGCTTCTGATTCTTAAACTCCTTTTAAGAGTAGAAAGCAGGTAACTACTGAAGTGGTTCACATATGAGCAATAACAGTGGTTAAGTAGCAATCGCATTTTCACTCCACTGTGAACAAAACAGCACGCTTAAATTTTCTTCATCTATGGATACAAGCACAGAGTTGCTTTATTGACATTACCAGTAATTGTAACACATGAAAAACAAATTCATCGTAAATGAAAGGAAGGCACCACATATTCTCCAACTAACCTCAAATTAAATGTTATTTTTATTCAGCAGAACACTGAAAAGTTGTGATTCATTAAGACAGTAAATTGGAAGGCAAGGTGGCATAGCTGTGTTTTATAATACTTCACACAAGTTCATGAAATTCAAGTCTAAGCAAATTAAACCAATTTGAAAAAAAATCAACTATGTCCCTATCTACAAACCAAAAGAAAATATAGTTATATTTATGCCACTATCAGGAATTCCTAATTTCAGGAAGTGATACAAGAAAAGTATTTTTTTAGTTGAATTGCTATATTGGGACAACACTTCTGTATTGTCTGTGCATCCACTTTTTGTTGAAAAAGCAAATCTGAGCAGGTGAAAATAATCTCTAAGGGAAATGATGAAATATAAAGTGTGTTTATCAAGCACATGGTGCATTTTGTCTCATTTCAGCCTTCTAACAATAGGAAATGGCTATAAACCTTCAAGAAAACACTATGTCAACTTCAAGCAATCCAAGTATACATTATTAAAAGTATGATCAAACCACTTCAAAGCAGGGAGAACAATGTTTAAGTGATCAGTTTGTAACCTAAGGTCAACTAAGAAAATTCTGGTTCAAAAGCATTGGTTAAAGGGTTAAAAATGACTCAATACCAAATTATTTGCTTCCTCTTCATATAGGAAAAGGGGATCTGTTACACAGCACAGACTCAGACTACTGAACTGCATTTAACTGCATTGCAAGAAGTGACGGAAATGAGGAAGGCAGCACCCAGCTCTACAGACAGCAGAGGACTCCAGCATCACAAGCCCAGGTGCTGGCTGCCAGGTGGTGGGGCCAGAGCTACCAGAGGGAAGGTGTGTATTACATGATCCAGCAGGGACTGCCTCAAGCTCAGGCCAGCGCAACCAGGTCAGTTGTACAAGGTGACAGCACAGTCTCCCACAGACTTTGAAAGCTTCCCTGCCCTTTTATCTAACCAGCTTCTTGGGCACAGACCTGCAAGGACAGCAGGAAGTGCAACACTGCCATCCAAAGCATTACACACACAAACCACTGGATTCTCTTGCCTGTGGATTCTCAAGTGATGTGCACTCCAGTTGGACTGCCACCTCTAGAAAAGTAAATGGATCTTACTGTCTGCTTGGTGGTGATCCCACCTATGAAATTCCAGCTTGGGTTTGAGAGCTCTGCAGGGAATGCACGTGTGGACATTGCATGAAATCAATTCCATACTGATGGTGAGGGTTTTCTCCCTAACAGCTTAAGCTTTATCTGATGTATTATGGCAAAGGTACCAGGCAGCTACACAAGAGACCTTTGAATCTTGTTCAACAGTGTATACTTCCTTCTAATACAAGCTTCCTTCATGCCTCTCTTCTCTAAACCCCTGGCTAAGTAGCATGACTGAACATGGAGTGCAGTTGCCAAAAGGCTCACAAGAGTCACTTGTTTGTGTCTCTCCAGGCTGTTGGGAGGCTGCATATATCAATAGCTGCATGTTCTTCTCACTGAAGTGAATGGCAATTTCCGAATTCCATCAGCAGCACCTTAGCTGTGCCTAAAAAGTAGTCCTGTTTAGCTCTCCGTATAAAGGTACTACTTTGTGTTTTGCTAAAACTTCTCAAGCATCTAAGAAAACCTCAACCAAGCATGGTGACTTCTGCACAAATGCTGATGTCTCTAAAATCTGATTGTAAGACCAAAACACAGATATGGTCTTGTCAATCACACATCTGGGGGCACTTAAGACATCAAGAATAGAATAAAATTCTGTTTTCGGTATTAGCAGTTTCTCCTAAACAAGGTATTAGTTTAAATGTAGTTGGCAGAGTTGAAATGCTCTTTATCAGAGGTTGATTAACAATCTGTCATTTCCTTCATTTAATTTTGTTTAGTATTTGTTTCTCGTCAGTTCTGAAAAAATGCAAACTCTTACGGCTATTCCTAAAGTACAAAACGATGTAATACAGTTTAAAGCCTCTCCTATTTTCCTGTTTTCTCTAAAATATTATTTACATCTAGTGATATGAAGTATTAAAGAACTTTTGTATAATGCAAGCTAAGAACTTGGAACAGAAAATCAGGAAATTCAAAGACTCAGTATTCAGAAATTATGTGTGACTTACGGCAAGAAATAGGGGCAGTTTGTACCAGCACACCATCCCAGAATGTGGTTAATTAGCAGGCTCCAATGAGCCAGTACAACCAGAGCTTCCCTGTGTTTGCAAACTAATGTTTTATGCAAATTGAAGAAGCACACAGGGAATATAGAATTCTGTTGATTCCAGTATAGAATGCCTAAAACGTAATAGGCAAATTTTCACAGACTGTTTTGCTGTTAAATAACAGTCCTCAGAGGTGCTTTCCTCAGACTTCCTCAGTTTTTGTTTCTATCCCACGCCAAGCATTGTCTGTAGACAGTCAGAAATCCAGCAGGCTGCCCAGATCATGTTGCTTCATCTTCACCCCAAACTCTACATAAACTTTCTTAAACAAGACAAGGAAGTTGGTTTTTTTTAAACCACTGATCAGTTTTACTTCTGATGTAAGTCTACCAAAAGCATCAAGAATTTCAATTAATGCCAAAAATATTAAAGTTTAACCAATGCCTCCATGCTGTTTAATGCACAGTAAGGAGCCTTTGAACACTTTCCCAGTGAGGACATTCAGAAGAATTGAATTATTACTAAGAGTTTAAGAGCTGTAAGCAACTGGAGAAAAAAATGTGAATCCAATCAGCTTCCAAGTTTAAAGACAATGCATTTGAAATCTGAATTCTTACCCAACTCAACCCCCATCATCCCATGATATTTCCTAGAGATGGGCAGGAAGAAAAAAATTCAATTATTCAGAGAAAAGAAGGGTCGTAATTTATTTTTCTATGATATCAAAATATATTTTATAACATATTACAAATAATTATATAAACTATTATACAATTATATACTCTAAGACCCATTTTTTCTTGTTGTTTAAAGCCTGCTATTAAAGAGCTATCTACTATGCTCTGCAACTGAGTAGCCAGGCTGTCAATAAGAGATGCAACCCTGAAAGTCCAGACATCAGGTCATCCATTAACTGTGCAACTTTTACCTCTATTTTGTGACAACTGAGATCTTCCAGGTGACATCTCTACACTCAGTCTACTTAGTTAGGCCAAGCTGTCACACTAATTAGTTGCAATAAATAGCAAGTTAAAAAAAGAAACATGGCTATTCTGCATTATGATAGAACATTAAGACTATGGATAGTGTTAAAATACTGTTGAAGAAATCCCTTACGGTTTCATACCCTTTTTCATACAAATTTATGCATTTGGGAATTTTGCCAATTCAGAACCACAGATTCCATCTCTCTCCTCCCTCCCCCAAGGAAATACTTGAAGATTGAAATGGCAGCTCATCAAATGTATTAATAATAAGATGAACTTCATGTACCAAGATATTGACATGACATTTAGAGAAAACTTGTGTCAAGTGTCAGGCCTTGGAATGGCTAATATCTGAAGTCTATGAGTTTGGGAACCAACAATATAGCTACTATTACCATCTCCAGATTTTTGTGTTCAGACAATCCTATTAGGTATTTCCTCTGAAAAGCAGAGTTTGCAGCCCGATCAAAGATTTTTCTTTTCTCCAGAACAGCATCAAGCCAATTCTTCCCATAAGGGAAAGAACCCCCAAAACCACAAAACAAATAAAACAAACATTCCCCCAATTATACAAACCCATTTCCTTCCATTCACCATAAAGACTAGCTTCACCTAACTCAGCTAAAAAAAAAAACCAAAAAAACCACAAAAACAAACAAACAAAAAAAATCAGTCTTTCATGGTGAAACTGAGGAAACCATGGTTGATTTGATGTTTTTGAAATAAGAGAAACAAAATGTTTTTCAAAACAAAATAACAAATAGGATTTTTTTTTTGAGGGACATCATTTGTTCACAGTTTCTTAATCAATTCCACAACTAACCAGGGTAAATACAACTCCCATTTTCCATCTTTCATGAACCTATTTGAAGTGGTAACATAGACTAACAAATGAAGGTGGCAACATAGGACACTCGGGGTTTAGATTGGCATCACTGTTTTATTTTCAAATACTATTTTGCTATATAGAATGCTTTGTGGGTTTTTTTGGCTTTGTTTTTTTTTTAATGAGAACTTCTACAGAGAATGTTTGCTGGTAAATTTATGTTCTGTAGACTCAATTCTACAAAAAAATGAAGGAAGTCATGAGCTGGGAAGCAAAACAGTATAGTTTGCACATCCTGGATATAAATTTAAACACCCCTCTGTGTGTGTATATATATATATCTATATACGGACATGATATTTAATTAGTGCACAGAGTTTTGAGTCCGTATCAAAGGCTACTATTATTCCTTCTAAACGAAGACCTCTAGGTCCTTGTGCTCAGTCACTGAAGTAATATTAGCAGAAGGAGAAACTTCAGTTCTCAGAAGGAGAACTCAGTCTTGTTTGCAGCGTCACACAGGACAGGTTTCCATGTCACCTCAGACTGGAATGTTAACCCAGCACAAACTTCATGATGCACATCAAGTTCCACAGAAACAAAAGTGTCAAGTTTGATTTCCTAACTATGATTAAGCTGCCTGGTTTCTGGGGGAAGACATGCACTTGGTGGCAGATTAGTTTCTTTCTTCACTTCTTGATTCAAGTTGAACACATACAGTAATTTCACAACTATAAGGTGCACCCTTTGAACTAAAATGTTCATCAAAACCCGGAAGTGCGCCTTATAATCCAGTGCACCTTATACATGGACAAAGTTCGGAAATTTGCCAACCCAGAAGTGTGAGCCGCGAGGAGCCGTGGCGGCCACGGGAGCCCCAAGCCACGAGGAGGGGCGGCTGCGGCAGCCAAGCCACAAGGGGTGGTGCCGAGGGCGGGCGTGAGTGCCAGGGCCCATGCATGGGGAGGGCGCCTGGGGCTGTGTTTAAAGGCTACGCCAATCTGTGAAAAATGTTTGCAAATTGAGCCTGCCAGTAAACCCCATGATCGCGGGATTCCATTACTAATTCGTTACTTTGTTGCGTGCGGATCGTCACTGCAAAAAAAAAGTGTGCCTTATAGTCCGGTGCGCCTTATATGTGGACAAAGTTCAGAAATTTGCTGACACTCGGAAGTGCGCCTTATACTTGTGAAATTACAGTACTCTTTCTCATCCTCATTGTAACACCTATGGGGTTGTCATGGAGCAAGGCTGAAACACAAGTGCACCCTCATCATGCACAAACTACCTGAAGTTACTGAGCCACACATTAATTTAAGCTTGTGCCTGTCATCATACTGAGTCAAGAGCACAGTGCTCTGGAAGAGGAGAGCTGCAACCACGAGCTCAGGAGTAGCACTGAGCCTCTCATTCCATGACAATCCCATCGTACACACAGTCCTCCCTCTCCCAGCAATCACTAACCTGACACGTAGCCCATTCTCAGAGTGCATTGGTACTGACATACTCATCCTGGCCCATCTACTCTGGCCTGAAAAAGCATTGTCTTCTGTCCATCCTCTTTAAGGGCTCATCTCATTTTGTCTCAGCTAATCCACATGAGGAGTCATAATGCTCCTCAACATTCAGGACTAGTGATCCTGTTACAAAGCCACCTCAATTACAGTGTATTTTTTTTTTTCTTAACAAAAAGAAACAAGGTTTGCATGAAAATAAAATTATTTACTCTTTAGTAGATATCAACAGCAACAATAAAAGCTGCCTACTTTTTCTATTTTCATATATATTTTTAAGATTTTTCATACCAATTTCAAATTCTGTCATGAACAATTAACCATGAAATTAAGTTAGAAAGGTCTCTTTTCAGTTTAACTGTACAGAGTTATGTTTTTTCTCTTTCCCTTAAGAATTTTATATAGATCAGCCGCACAAGCTCTAAATCTCTGTAAATATCACATTTGCTTGTTCTTCAGTATTGAACTGCCAGTGCTGTTTCAGTGATCAAGAAGTGTCTGCAGCTCCTCATAATGCATATACATTGTGAGCAAGGTATTTTGTTACCCATGTTACTCCAGTACTTTTAAACAACAATTCATGTAGAAACCTTTTGTTGTAAATAAAGAAGACCTGTCGCACGAAACTTATTTTAGAACTTTAAAATTCATACAATTGCAAGTTCTGTGCCCAACTCTTGCCTTTAGCTATGTTTGAATTTTGAAAACAAAACTGAGCTCTCTTTTTGTTCCAATCCACAACTGTCTTTCAGTTCTAATTTGGTGGGAGATCCACTCAAAAATATAGACAGTATTTTTTAACTTTTCAGCCTAGAACGATTGCTCATCAGCTAGCTCAGGACTAACACTGAATTTCTCCAAGGGTCAGAAAAGTATCTTGCAAACAGAATGGCATCTCCTTCCTACTTCTGCACTTCTAAAGTCCCACGTGGAATAAAAACCAACCAGTGACACACAAGTTTCAGGACAACATACTGCTGCCTTATTTTCATCTTCTATTCCTTAGCACTGCTTTCTGCCAAGATCTGGCAGCTGGCACAAAAGGTGGCAACACCTGTTTAAATCATGCAGATGAAAGAATCTGTTTTGTCCCTTGGGGATTTTGTATCTCTCTATTGTGACCCCAAAGCCACTTGAGCATAAATTATAGGATTCATTTCAAGGAACAGGTGTGACCCTATAGCCTTCTCTCTTCAGTGGACACAACAAGCACAAAAGCTTGACAAAGCTCTAAGATTTACTTAGAGGTCTCTTCAAGTTTTAAAATAGGGTTTTGGATAGCCAACAGATGCATGTCTACTTTCTGAAGGCATAGTGAGACTCGTGATTGACTATATTCTTGCAACACAGGAGACATTAATGCAAATTACTATTTCCTATAAACCACAGCCTAAAATTCTGAGGAGTGTTTAGGTCCTTGCTATTATTTTGTGAATATCTTACTTAAAGCAGCAAAATATACTTCCTGTAGAGTTTTCTCTTGCTTGTAAGCAGAATGCCAATTTTTCAATTTGTTTGCAGCACTTGTTACCAAAAAGCCAAGGTTTTAAAAGGTAAACCTGTAATATTAATACAAAGAAATATCTAAGTCAGTGCAATATCTTAGTCAATGCAACAATAAGCCTGATACTGAGGTTATATTTTAAAAAGGTCTAATTAGGCCACTCAAAACTGGCAGAGGAAAGAGAATCAGAACAAAATCCAGAAGTCAGTCACTTAAGTGTATTTAGAGCAGCAATCTAGACTAGAAGAGAAGCTTTAAAAGGTAGTTCCAAGCAGTTTTAAAACAATTAGAAATTATGTCTGGAAGAGGACATATACAAGCATCCAAATATATGTGAGCCACATCCTTTTTGATGGTCCAAAATACAATCAGATTTTCCTTCAGGAAGGCTCCTAAGGAAACCCATGCTTGTCTTTCTGAATGGCCCTACTGTGTTTGAAATACCTGTACCTTAGGAAGGTGAAATATAAATATAATAAGCATATCTAAGCCAGTCTATTTTTTCAGGAAGAAGACTCTTGACTAGTGTTCTCTCACTGCTTGGTCTTAATATGGGCAAATTAAATTTTTTGCCTACAGAGGACAGACAATTTTAGATATGAACAGTTATAACAATTTAGGTGTTCAATAAATGTCAGCTATACTATGCATACTCCATACAAGGTATAAAATATATTTCACTGCATCCACATGAGCTTTTTCTGCATGAAGTCTGAGGTACTATGCCCTTTTACAGGGGCTCCTGTACTGAAGCTTCCAGTACTGAAATAATTATGTATGCAAGTTGCCAAACAACTCTCAATGCCCCTTTCTAGTGAGCTCCAGATGTGAATAATGTCTTTCCACCCTAAGAGAAAAAGAAGTTTTAAATCTAGGATTAGCATCTACCACACAATGATAGCACACATTCACAACCCTGAATATATAAACGTAACCTGTAAAATATGTTCGCTTTTTTTTTTTTAAAGGTTCAATATTCATAAATGAAAGAAATTTCTCCTGGGACTGAGGGGCCGTGTATAAATAGTGGCTACAGTCTCACCATGTGTCTTGCATTTCTTCCATAGTAGTAAGGGTGCATTTTAAGAAATAGCTGAACAGCTGTTACAGTCTCCCTATCTGGTTTCAAGATACTTTGCTCCATTTCTGCCATTAAAGCACCTATTTGTCTATTGAAAGCAACTTCCTTAACACACAGCATGCACAAGCTACCACAGACTTCACTGCACACATATGCTGTCACTTAAAAATGTGTCTGCTGGTAGTTCATTGTAACTTCTTCCACTAGTGCCTGCATTCACTGTAATGCCAGCCTTGGACTGACATCCCTGCAAAGCTCCCAGGCTTGTGTCCTCTCTGCTGGGTCTGCATGAAGGGATGCAGCTGTTGGAAAACATGGAAACGTGGAAAACATCTGATCACAAAATGTGGAAGAGTCTCTTTCCAAATTCATTATTGGTTCATAGAAAAAGGGAAAAGTCTTTCAAAGCTTTTTGAAATTATTACTAGCTAAAAATTCTCCATAGAAGTACATCTGAAAAGTTTTGGTCACTAGTTAGATCTCTGCCCCCTTGGTCAGAGACCCCAAAATGTTGCCTGTGAATGTTTTCAGAGATTGTTTTTGTGAAAGAGCCACCTATATTGGAAGGCAGACATTTAAAATTTTAAATTTTGCTTAGTCCCACTAATAATTTCCCAAAAGAATGACAGGAAAGCAAACAACACTTTAGAAATCAGTCTCTTTTGAGGAGGGCTCTGGACTAGAAGACCTAAGTCACTATCTCATTTTGCATTTTTGACTTCATGTCTATTTGATCACCTTTTCACCTCTCAGTAAATGGTAGTCCCAACCCCTTTCTGGAAGACTCAAGTCTTTCTCCAGCTAATTTAATTTAGGCCAAACCTGAATTTAAACATTCTTTTATTTACCCAGTAGGTTTGTAAGCACTTTGGGGGGCTGCAGGTATGTTCTCTAAGTTCTCCTCTACCAAATGAAGAGCTGTGCTCCTACTGATACCCTCTAAGAGCACAGACTGGATGCCATCAAGGCAGACCAAAGCCTATTTTGCAGAACACAGACAAAATACCCTGCCAGTCCTTTCTCCTAGATCCCCGTGGAAAGGACTCCTAATGGAATAGTTATAACTATCCTCACTGTTCAACAGATCCCCTCAACATAGAGCAATTTCATTTACACCTATTTGAACACATGGCTAAGGTTTCAAGCTGTGGTTTCTTGAAATACTCCATCACCTAATGACCGTGGGAAACATCAGCAGCATGTGGAAAGGAGACAGGAGGTGAGAGCAGGAACTTCAGCTCAGTTGAAATGGATAGCATGGACAGCAACAATGGGTTGCTTAACATAATAATAATCAGGTTGCTTGAAGCCCACATACCTGCCACCTCCTGCAGGCAAACCTGCCCCTCAGAAACAGCGCCCTACCCTTAGCAGGCCATGCCGTCACAAAGACCATGTGGCACAGCCAAAACTCTCCTAGCTGGAGAATGGGATATACCCATGGGAATTATTTTTATTCAAAATCAAGGCAAATCATGTCTGATTTTCCAACCTACAGACCTGAGTAGAAGTGGCGGAAGGAGTGAGAAACAAGGAGGTGAAAAGTTATCCCCTTGTCTCTGTCACTTAATAGTGGACAACTGACAGGAGATATCAGATTAAGCACCGCACAGGAAACACAAGCAATTATGGTCAGTATGCACCCTGGAAAAACACCTTCCCTGCTTCCTGTCCCACTCCCCCTCAAGCCTCCAGTCCTTCCCCTGCTTTTCCACAGCCAACTCTGACAGTGAAATAAATCATGCTGGGAACGTAATCCACGCTAAACAAAGCACACCTGACAAACATGGACATGGATATGGAAAACTGACCCTGATCATTTCTCCATTGATCATGGAGGTGACTTCCTGACACAAGAGAGAGGAAAGCAACAGGCAGAGGACAAGTGTCTGGGATGGAAGGTGGAGGGAGGCAGACTCTTTAAATTGCAGTTGCATTTTTCTCCCACTTGCAAAGAGAGTAGGATTAGAATTACTGCCCATGATTAAAGACACATTAGCTTTTAATTCCCTAGGTACCTACAGAATTTTAAACAAATAAGTTAATTTTGGGCCAATGGATAGGGAAAATGCCAGAAATCAAGAATAAAATGGAAAATGTTTGGAGTCTAATGATATTGCTTCTTTTCACTGTTCATTAATTTGGTTGTCCACATCTCTAGAGAAAACCTGCCTACTGTAATGGTAAGGCATTTACTATACATTTAGAATTAGTTCTGCACTTGCTGTTAGTTATTTGAAACACTAACCCCTTCCCCATTTCTCTCCCTTTATATTTCTCTGTTCTTGTGAGACCATACCTGGAGTGCTACACCCAGTTCTGTCATCCTCAGTAAAAACAGACATGAACCTGTTATACAGTGGGTCCAGAGAAGAGCCACAAAAGTCAGAGGGCTGGAATATCTCTTTTATGAGGGCAAGGCTGTGGTTTTTCAGCCTGGAGAAGAGATGGCTCCAGGTAAACCTTACTGCAGCCTCCCAATACTTAAAGAGAGCTTAAAAGAGTCAGATCCTTTTTGCCAAGGCTTATAATAACAGGAAAAAGAGTAATCACTTTAAATAGAAAGAGTGTAGCTTTAGTTTGGACCTAAGGAAGAAGTTGATGAGATTGGAAAGCCATTGGACAAAGTTCCCAGAGAAGTTGTGGATGTGCCATCCTTGGAAATGTTTAAAGTCAGCTTGGATGGGGCTTTGATCAAGCTGATCTGGTGAAAGATATTCCTGCTCATGGCAGGAGAGTGAACTAAAAAATCTTTAAGGTCAAGGCCAAATCCTTCTCTGAGTGCAATATGCTTACCAATGTCACAAGCAGTGTTCTAATTCCCTGTATGGGGTAAGCAGATAAATGAATATTATTGTATTTGCTCCTATGTTTTGAGTTCTGGTGACTGTCAGCAGAAAACTGTAATCTGCCAGTATTTCACTTGATCATACCTGACCTATGTATTTTCATGATACATAGAAGAATTCAGAGATTGGCTCAGAACAGAAATCAGGATCATGCAGTCTGACTGCTTATTTCTAATTGCCATCCTAATTACTTGGGCTGTGTTCTTTCAGAGTAAATAGAAGGTGTAACTTAAAACATGAGGCCTAGTTTCAAATGCAAAGTTGGATTAACTTAACCACACGTCATACAGGTTCTGAAATCCTCCTAAGAACTTGTTTGACCATCAAATATTTGGTCCCAAGATTTTCCTCCCCTGTCATGAAACTGCTCAGACAGTAATCTAGACAGAGGTGAACACAGGTGTATTAATCACATGCTGTCCCAGAACTCAACCTGAATAGAGATGTACAAACAACTGAGCTTCCAAACCCTTTCTAATTAAACAAAGGGTTAGGGAATACAGAAAAAAGATAAGTTATTTTTAGAAACCCACTTTCAAAGATTTGGCTTTGTCATAGACATCACTGCTGTATTTTAGTCCAACAACTTTGACAAGTGCTACCTAACCCCACTAGCCAGGAGAGCCACACAGACCCCTCAGTAACAGCTCCTCCATGCACACTGTTTTTACTTCTCTCATTGCCTTCAGTGGAAAGTTTTAATTAAAAGATTTATCTTATTTAAATAAAATATAATAATTATTAAATATAATAGGCTACACATTCATGAGACAAGTGCTTGAACTATGCAGTTTTATAGCACTAAATTAAGAAGCCAGTAAATTACAGGAACTTTCAGCCAAGTCAAATGATCTGACTGTGCCTGATTAGTCAAGGACCTATGTTAAGAACAAAAGAAGAATGGTATCTGAATGTTAGACTTAAATTAGCAAGTTGCTGCTTTCTCTTGCATAGCAACAAAACACTACAGCATTACAAGGCAAATACCAGTCTGGGCATTATTAGCTCAGGAGAATCATTCCAGACCTCTAGTGCATGGGATAATTCTACATTTTAGAAGACACATAGGAACATATATGGCTGGAAAGCTAGAATAACTCCCAAGAACCTGTAATGATTTAGAGCTAAACAGAATTCACAATCTCCCACCAGAAAACCTTTTCAAATACAACAGTTTCAATTTGAATTCTGAATACATTCTGATATTGGACCAAAGTATAGTTTTATATGCCATATATCAATTATACTGGTTCCTATCCACATAGAAGATTTAAAATCCCAGTTTTTTATGAGCCAGTAAGTATTCTGTCCAATAGATTTATTGTCACATACCAAGTCTGACATTTTGTAAAGGGAAAAAATGTTACTGGCTCCAACCACCTAAAGGAATATCTACTAATGATCCTTTTATGATCTTATATCAGATCTCCTGATATAATTTAATTCTTCAACATTTATAATAGACTCAATAAGGAAAAAAATTCTGCTGGCACAAAGACATGGGGGGAAAAAAGTAGTGATTTAACTGTCAGATTAAGAAAGATTCAGCATTGTCTGAAAGTAAAAGTATCCATGAGTAAAGGAAATTTGACATCAGAATCTGAATGTCCATGGCAGGACTGTTGTGTACAGGCTATGCCAAACGAATTGGCTATAATGACTCACTCAAATTAGAGCAATCAGAACACTGCTCTGCTTCCTACTCATTAGTCAAGCCCAGATTAACAAGAATTCTGTATTTGAAGAGTTTCCACATTGCTATTAGACAGCTGGCACAAAGAATAAAAATATCTTTTATGAAATTTCAAGCACTGTTTAGTCAACTAAATCAAGTAAATGATTTGCAGCTCACATGTTCACTGTAATCCCATAGTAACATCTGTATTGAGTCCAATTGAGCGTCACTCCAACAGCAACCGTCAACAAATTTTAAAATTAATATTATTGGTATGACATGCACATAAAATACATGTACATAGAAAGATGGCTATGTACAATTCTCCTTCCAGGAAAATAGTTATCTAGTAGTAACTCATGTAAAACTATATTCAAAACAGCTGTACCTATGCACTTAAGCTCCATAAAGGGACTCAATCTCACTCTAATCTGATTTTTACATTTGACTTTCACTTGATTCTATGAAAATTTCCCTTTTCTGCATGTTATTTCCAAAGACCAGGACAATGGGGGCTCAAATAACACACAACATTCAGAACTAGGGTATGTAATAAGATGCACCAAAAAGTAAATAGAAAATATATTTAACTGCTATTTAATGAAATACCAGTTTTAGTATTTCATTTACTTTCTTATTGATATTGTATCAGCCTTTTCAGGGAACCTGCAACAGCAGCTAAGACTTTTTCAAAGTAGGAAGGTACCCACTTCTTCCTACTGAATTCTACTTACTTCCTTTGTTCCATCTCCTTTGCCTCCTCCCTTACACTGCACTTGGCTGACCTTGAACCCTCCCATCACATTTAATCAGCCATGGTTCCCTCAGGGAATCTGAGGACCCAGGTCCTGGGTAGCACTTCTCCCCATGTCATAAACCCTGTGAATCTACCTGTTCTATTATTTAGTACACACTGCTAAGTGCCACATGCAGGACTACCCTCAGTTCTGTAGTATTTTGGATCTTTCTATTTGGAATAATTTTACAAAGTTGTGTTTAGTCTGCAGCCTCCTGCCTTATTTTGGAATAAGACCTGCTTAGGCATTAGGTTACATGCAACATTGCTTTTACACCTTGATACTGGATTTCCACCTCATTCTGTCTACCTGTCCAGCCAAACAACTGACATAACTGTCCCAGTTTCTAAATTACAAAGCATTTAATTAAAATAAACTAATTATATAATAAGAACCCAGAGAAAAGGCAGGAGATGCATTCACATCACATAACAACACACCAATGGGCACAAGGTGCAGCTCAGGCTTGTGTTCCAGCATGATGCCACAGTTGAAAGCTTCCTATAGCAGTCACCTGTTCTTTACAGATGTCTGCAGTTTCTCCTCCCTACACTGCAAACGCAACTCTACTGCTCTAACCAGTTGCTAAGTAGGCAAGGAACAGACCATGCTGAACTGAGGAAAATTATGCTGGCCCACTAAAACCCAGCAGCAGCAGCACACAGTAATCCTATTACCAACATCTTGACAAAAAATCAAATGAACAAGAGTACAATTATTTTAATTGTTTCCTTTTGCACATAAGAAATGTCAAAAGCTATTAGACCAAATCTATTTACCAAACATTTACTGCATTTGTAAGATTTTGTGTTGGCATAAAACATCAGAGGGTACAGCGATCACAGTCTCAGCCCTTGATAGGAGGCCTGATACAGCCTTTCAACCAGAATAACTTTCTGATTATTAATGTAATTCTGTGGGACAGCAGCTAGCTCATTTTAGACACTGTCTAGGCTGGGGTTTAGGAAGGCCATACTATTTCCTTGATTATCATGAAGGCGTTAACCTGCTTTCCCCACCACTCCTCACTGACTCACCCCAGCCTTGGGCAGGTCTTCCTGGAAGAGCTGAATTATTCACCCCAGCCTAGCAGCAAGCCTGACACAGGGCTTACAGTGCTCTCTTGCTTTGTTTCTAGAACCTAGCACAGGTATAAGGATTGCTTATAAAGAGAAGCAAAAATATTGAAAGTTAATAACTGTAGTAGCTCACCTGGAAGGACAGGGCTTGAGATAACACTGGGAAAAAAACAGGATTGTCTATTAAACATTTAAGTGCCTCTAGTCCAAATGACTATACTCATTCTACTCACGTCACATGTGATCTTCTCTTTTTAACAGAGCATTGCTTGGTGTGAACATGCAAACTGGGAAGCATTCAAGTGCCCTTCTCGATGCATTCAGTTCTGTGATGGCATTAAATTTAGGACCTCAAGTATGTGCTTAGGGTAGCTAAATAAATTAATTAACTGAAAAAAAATATTAAAATCACAATGGGTGACAGCTGCAGAAAAACAAACACTCTTGGTTAGCTATTTAACATGCAGGAGAGGAAGCTGCAGACAAAAAGACAACATACTGTCACCTTGGTGCATGCCATCCAAATTCAACTGGCTACTTCTAATAAATAATTAGGGGACTACTGATATAAAGATGTGCTCTTTTTAGAAAACTGACCTACCCACCAAATACTACACCCTATATAAATAAATTTCTGCTAGTGATTATTTATGTATGCTAGTAATTATTATTGCATATATTATATGCATGCCATTATGCCCATTTTTATTTACTAAGGCTATTTCTTAGATCTTGCTGAAATTTCGAATTACAGTGTCAGAGTAAGAGCAGAATATTCTCACATGCAGAAAACACAAGGAATAAGACTTATTGTTTCTTTTCTTTTGCGCCACCAAGAACTGTTATTAGGTCTGTTTCACATTTTAACTGGACAAAAGGAAGCAGTCCCACAATCTGTGAGCAATCATCAATGCCACTGAAGTAAAATAAAAATTTTGCATCAGAAAAGTCTACTTGCTGCCCAGCTCCTCTAATCACACACTGAACCTTCTGAAGCACCAAATCTTCTTTGGGCATCTTCTTCCACTACATCCAGCAAATGTTCCACCCCTTTAAGACCTCTTCACATCAAAACAAAGTTGAGCTGCAAAGTCTGACATTGCCTCAAAAAAAAAAAACCAAAAAACCCTCAACCACAACCAAACTCAAATACTGTTTTAACTTTGAGAATTTATATTATTATTGACTTAAAAAAAAATTTTAAATATTGTGTACTGCATGCTGTTAATACCTTCTCTGGGACAGCAACACAACCCAAGCTGGTTCAGCCCCAGTGATCTGTTACCACCTGTTACAAAATCCATTAACCAAATGTGTTGACAACCTCAGACACCATGCTGGGTGTCAGTACCAAATGGATATTCCTACAGCAACCCCCATGTCCAACTGACTCAAACTGAAATATTAACATTTTTGCTATCCAGTTATCTTTATTCTATGCACTAGAATAGAGTAAGGATCCATATTCTATGCACTAGGTGTTGAAACTGGAGAAGTTTGAGAGGTATTTTCATTTGAGATTGATAGACAGGCTCTAAAACCAATATCAAATTTTTAGACCCAAGGAAAAATCAGTATAGAGAAATAAATTCACTTGGAGACAAGATAACTCTGCTCCAATTTCAAAGAAAACTTCATAGTAGTCTGTTCCTTATACAGCAGACCCTAGAGCATCTCTCAGCACTCACAGGTCCACATTACACACTAGCAAAAAAAATTAAACTACATGCCTTTTTTTTCAGTGAGCAAGCATTTTCAAAGACTATCATTATACCTGTTGCCTGGGTTTAATTGAACAAATTAAGATTTAGAAAATAGAGTGATCTCTTGACATTTATAAAGATCATTTAAGGAGATTACAGACATGTAATTTGGCGGGTACTTTTAACAATCTGCAATTATTAACAATTGTGCAGCCTATATCACACAAATGACTTTTTCTGTGCACTCGTTACTGGTGGGGAACATTATATCTTCAAGGTTAAAATACCTAATAATACAAGTTTTACTGTAGTTTTAACAGTATTCTTCCAGTCGACATGAAGATGAGTAGCGCATATAAACTTAAAGCAAAATTGGCAATGGAAAAGTGATCAATAAGGTTTAGGAAAGATGAAGCTTGTTTTCAAATGCAATGACAGATATGAATCACCTTGGGATTGGCTGAATAAAAATGGCATTATTTACTCATTACTCACAGCCTAGGTAGACACATACAGACCCAAATAGAGCTGAAGATACCATGGTTTTACTTTTGAGAAAACTACTTAGCAGTTACCTGCAAAACTGAGAAATAAATGCAATTTAGTGGAATCAGGAAGTATTAAGATATTTTAAGAATAGGGAAGTGTTAAAGTGTATTCCCCCAGGAAAGTTTTTCTAAATGGTAACTTCCAACTGCATGAGATAGACACGTGATTCCATGAAGATCCATTCACTAATCCTAGACATCAATTTCTTCATTTGCATTGACATTTGGGTCAGTATGAAACATCGGTAAATGCTATCAGAATGAAGGCTTGGAATATATTCAGACCTAGCCAACCATTACACACAAAGCTGAAAAAATTAGTACTTGGAAATTACCTTATCACTAATTTATCTTTATGATTAAAATTATAGTCAAAGAGTTGTGGTTGCTCTAAATGAGGACGAGCAAAGAGACAACCACAAGTGAGTAAAATCACCATGAAGCTACTGAAATTTGTTGCAATATAAGAAACATTAATATATCAATATGCTACTTAGAATCAATGCTCAGTGTCTTTATAGCTACACAGAAAATATTTTCCTCCCAAGAAAGTCAGACTGATGGTACTAAAAAATCTGTATATTAGTTAAATATTAAATCACTTGAAAATACCTAAGACTAATCAGAATATTAGTTGAAAGAATGCAGATAAGCTACCAAAGTTATTTTTCATGAAGTCACCTATAACCAAAATTTTTCTTACACAGCATATCCTCTCCTGCAGGTTCAAAGCAACTATTTTAAGCTCTTGCACATGTATACAATATTCAGAGTAGAAAATAATTTTCATCAGCCTCATGCAATTCCATGGATACTTAAAGCTTATGAAACGTGAAGGTTGATGCATATACCCTTTTGGTCCTTTATATGGGACACTCATATGACTTTCAGTAACTAACCTTTGTAGCTACTCCTCATACTTCACCCTATCTGATTCAAATACAGAATTTCAAGTCTACTATTTTTTCCTTTCTTCAAAACATCCTCCTGGCATTTCTTCCTGTAGCACAGAAATACCTGAAGATCCTTTTAAAGCTAATTTGTGCCATGTTTGAAGACTTGACAGCCTTTAAAAAAGGAGAAATGTTTCCAAGTCAGGGACACAAATCAACATGTAGATTTTTTTTTACACATGCCCTTAATAACTTTCTCAAAATAGGAGTTTGTAACATATTACTTAAGAAGGAGCTGTGCAATTCCAAAGGGAAACAATAACTGGAGATGTTAAAAGTTGTGTTTAAGAGCAAGGAAGAGGAAAGGATTTCATCTTGGGGTTGCTGACCTTCATAGCGCAGTTCATCTACGCTCACAGGCATAAAATGATGGGCTGATTTCAAACAGTGGAAAGTTGATGAGCCACCCCGTGTTGTAAGTGGCCTCTGTGTGACTACCTAAGGTAACCCTTTATGGTGACTACAGGGTTTTTATTCACAACACAGGATAAAGCTCATTCCAAACCCTGCAGATCAGTGCCTGTTATGCAACACATGATTAAGCAGTACATTCAGCCTGGAGAAGCTGTATGCTCACAAAAGCTCCCTGCAGATCTCAAAGCAGCTGAACTTCTGCTCATGTCTTAAGAAAAATCACACACCTGAAAAAACACAATGGATCTGATTTCAGGCTTGAGGCTTCATGTGTTAAAATATATTGTCCTCCCAAGCCTTCTGTTTTTGTACTTGTAACTCAGCTTCAGAACAGTGTTTAAGGAAAATAAAAGCAAACAGAAGATGGGTTTTCTCAGAATGTATAATAAAGGATCTCATAAAATTTCTAGTAGAAAAATGAGATAGTGAACACTTTCAAGAGTTTCAGTCCACAGAAAATAGAATTGGACTGCAGGTTCCCTGAAGGCCTTCTTTCAAAATCCTGCTTTGAAAAAATAGCAGCTTTCTTATAAGGGGTGTAAGACGGCAAACAAAGACACAGGTACACTTTCCTCTACAGTGAGTTCCCAGGAAATTGTCAAAACTATTCTCTACATGAATTTAATTTACTCAAAACCTTGTTCCACAATCAGCATCTTAAACCAACGCATCCTGAACTCCTAAAGCATTCACACAGCTTAAAATTTTGCATTAAACCTTTGCAATAGATATACAAAATGTTTAAATTATTATATTTTCAGAATTTCAAACTATCTGGTATATATGTAACTATTATTACACAGGCTAAATACTCTCTCACTGCAGCTCCTGGTGAGCATTCTGACAGCCTCCTGGCAACACGAACGTGGTGCAGCTCGCCTGGATACAACACCAAGCACAGAGAGTAGCCAGAGTGAGGGGAGCCTCAGGATCAAGCACAAAGCCAGGATGCAAACCACACAGCTGCAGAGCTGTGCCCTGGTTAGCCACAGCACACACAGGTTACTGACACCATGTGACAAATTTACTGCCAGCTCATCAGTTTCTTTGTTTTCTGGGTTTGTGTGCCTCACTGGTGTACCAGTATCAGGACATGATGAAATTACTCACTGACTGCCTGTTTCATTTTCCCCGTCTCTATGGGATTCATTTGCTGTCCAATAGAAAGACACATTCTGCCTGGTTGCTGTGAAAACTCCTCTACATATATCTGCCAGCACTTAGCAACACAGATAGGTAATAGAAAAAAAGTAAGAATTCTTTAAAGTCTATCAAAAGGACGACACTTCCCTGTGTCTTTTCTGACAAGCAGACCTTCCCTGCAGGTCTCCTTCCAAGAAAAGGAATCTTGGTTGGTCCCCCTTTATCTACATGAGGATGACAACTGTATTTTTAATTACTTGCAACACGGTTGAAATGTGGTGAGAAGAGGTTTAAGATAAACATGTTTTCATATCTGCCCCATGATGATATTGATACTATTCATTCCATCAGGGTCTACAAGGCATAGTGGCAGGACAAAGAAAGGGAACAGCTTGGGGAGGCTTTGCAACCTTGGCTGCAAAGAAAGCCTCCAGTCCAGGGAGACCAAACAGTCAAAGACCCATTTTGTTCCAAAAGACATTATATTTATATTATATTATATTTTCACTCTGTTTTTTCCCACCAGACATAGCCCCACAGTACATGAATCCAACCATGCACTTCACCAGGTAAATTAAGCAACCGCAGAGCCACAGGCAAGTGACAACACAGACACATCTCTCTTGAAGGGAGATGTAGCTTCTGCCTATCCCTCCCCTGCAGTCATTCTTCATCGATCTTCAGCCCCAGCTTTCCACTGATTTGGAGCAGCTACTCCTGTTGCTATTGTCACTACCACATGCTTAATGCAGTCAGCCTCAGGAGTCTGAAAAGACAGAGCAGCTACTTGCCCACATGAGATTGTAGCTCTCCCAAATAAATCATTTTTCAGGTAATTAAAGATTTGAGGTCACCTAAATATTTTAGGTTAATCAGGAGCACTGACTACATGCACTTCAAAACATACACAGCATACTTGGAAAGGAAGCACAGGAGCTTACTTACATTTGGGGAATTTGCTGACAGTATCACAGAAGCACAGGAGCAGGTCAGCCCACCAGCACAGATGAACTGGGAGTGAGAGGCAGCCCCAGCAATGTCACCCTGTCACCAAGAGGGCACTGTCCCAGGGAGTTTGAGCTGAGCAGGATGGATGACAGCAGATCCCAACAGCAGTCCAGTGATGACCAGGCACAGGAAGCCAGGTCTGAGACCAACCCCAGGAGACAAACCAACAGCTCAGGAGCAAAATGGGCACAGGCATGGCTTCCTCCATGTCCAGCGGGGCCAGTCCCTGGCAGCTCCAAAGATGGGTGTGATGGGCCGATTAGAAGTGGTGGTAAAGCCTCTGTGACAACAGATTTAAGAAGAAAGAAAACAAGAAGTTGTTGCACAGTTGTAATTGCAGCAGGAGAAGAGTGGAATGAGAACGTGTGAGAGGAACAACTCTGCAGCCAGCAAGGTCAGGGGAGAAGGAGGGGCAGGAGATGCTCCAGGCACCAGAGCTGGGATTCCCCTGCAGTTCATGGTGAAGACAATGGAGAAGCAGCTGTGCCCCTGCAGCCCATGGAGATCCACCCACAGCCCATGGAGCAGCCCTCACTGGAGTGGGTGGATGCCTGGAGGAGGCTGTGATCCTTTAGGAGACCCATGGAGAGAGGGGCCCTGCTCCCAACTGGAGCAGCCTGTCCTTGAAGGACTGTAGCTCATGGAAGAGTGACCCCTGCAGCAGCAGCCTGGGGAGAGCTGCTGCCCATGGGATGGAATCACGTTGGAGAAGTTCATGGAGAACTGTCTGCCTGGGAGTGGGAGCAGGGGAAGGACTCCTCTCCCTGAGCAGCAGCAGAAACCTGTGATGGACTGACCATAACCCCCATTTCTCCCTGTGCTGTTTTTGGGAGGAGGCAGAGGGAGGGCTTGGGGGAAAATGTTTTTAAGGGTCTTACTTTACTTTTCATTATCCTGCTCCTATTTAGATAGTAATACATTCAATCCCTATCTCCAAGCTGAGCCTGTTTTCTCCACGACTGTATTTGGTGAGTGAACTGTCCTGGCCCTTATCTCAACCCATGAACCATTTGTTAAATTTTCTCTCCCCTGTCCAGCTGCAGAGGGGAGTGAAAGAGAAGCTATGGTGCGCGCCTGGCCTGGGTCAACCCACTGCACACCTGTTAGTGCACCTGGGACTGAGGCACAATTCTTAAAGTATCTACAGACAAATAAGGGACTAAGCACAGCACTGGGCTCTAGGGAAAGAGGGAGGCCCCACCCTTCGGACTCAGTCCCAGCAACTCATCTTGCAATAGAGCGTAAGGACCAAAAGATGCATCCCTTCTCCTTTTATGACTCCAGCTTTGTGCATAGTGGACCCCCTTTATTTCCATTGGTATTAATCTTGGCTTTTCTTCTTTCTCTCCCACATATTATATTGACAACAAAATTTTGTAAAAAACCCCAAAAAAACAGTGAAAATAAAAAAAAAAATCCTTCAATATGTTAACCTAAAATTCCTTTTCACGTTTGACTTTTATTTTACAAAATAAGCACAGATTTCAGGCTAGGAAAGACTGTTGAAGAAATTAATTCACCTAAACCACCTGGGATTGGTCAGGGTAATCAGTCCTTAAAGCTTTTCTCCTTCTTGCTGAATTTTCAAGCCATTATTTTAAAACTGTTCATCCTGTGGGAAAAGCCAAGGCATTGGAGTGCACCTGGCACTTTCTCAGGTGTGGAAAGGGGGCCACCAAGCTCTAGGGACTTCCTGGTTAAGGTTTTCACATTTGTCCCAGCAACCTTGGAGCTATCTTTCCAGGTATAGGGATGGGGCACCCCCTTTTGTTCTGTGTTGCTTCTCCCTGCTCAGGCTGGTCCTTGCCAGCTGCCAGAGGAGCAAAGACATCCCACGGTATTTAAATTCCAGTGAAGAGGAGCAGCAAGGTCAAGCTGGGCTTTGCTCAAACCCCAGCGGCCCCAGGGAGGGAGCAGGAAGCAGGTAGAGCAGGACTGTCTGAGTGTTGCTGTAGCCTCACATCTAGCGCATGTGGCTGACCCAGGCAGGATAAGGCACAGCACTCCCAAAAATAAGCATGCTACCCCTCTTCTCTCAGCTTCTGTCCTTGTAGTCAAAAGCCTCAGTGCTTCCAAAGTGGGAGAGAGATGGGGATGCTTCAAGGTAAGACAGCAAATAAACAAAAGGTCTCACTAAGAAACACAGTTTTAAGGACTCTCCCATTTTATTGTAGGCTAGCCTTCCACCTGTGGTCTTTACTGACCTTTCCATTTATTCCAGTCCTGCAGATGGTGATTAAGTGTTTACTAGGAGCTTTATCAGAATGCTACACATGTAGACAGTGGTGGCTTCATGCATACAAAAGCTCGTGAAGTGGTTTTGTATCAGGAACTGCACTGCATGGCATATTGGTGCTCTGCTGCAATTTAGCTGCTTCCCATTATATTAAACACACAATATGGTAAAACCTCACCCCACACTTCCAACCAAAAATATATGCTTTTCACACCTCATCTGTGGACTGTTTTTGCTTGGTCCCACACTTGCCCCTCTCCCATTCCTTCTGTCTCTTTAAAATGTTTGTAGCTCTCCATGGCTGTGGAGGTAGGGTGACAAAACACAGGCTGAATTTTATGCAAGTTTTCTGAAAGCTTTCAGGTCACAAGCTATGAATGTTTTTTAAGCAGTTAGTCTACCCACTGTGATATGAGCTATCAGATGCCAACAGTAGGACAGTTTGCAGAACTAATTATGTATGATAGCACCTGTAAGGAGTGCTGTAAGGAGATTTTTAAGAGCAAGGAAGTTTGAAGCATTTCTTGCTAACTCCTTTTGACAGCTGGTATCTGTAGTGTGCTGTTTTTCTAATGCATGGGTTTCAGAATTTCTCTAATTCAATCAAGGTAGGAAATTATCTCTGTTCAAAGGTTACATTTTGTTAGGTAGGTACAGTTTATCTAGTTATTTGCAGTAATTACACAGATTTTCATAAGGATTAATTTGAAAACAATTTTTCAACTATACCTTATTTCTTTCTTCTTGCAATTAAATTACTGTTTTTTTACTGTGAACACTCCTTGAGATTTTGAGTTTATCTAGGCTGTCAAGAAAAGCAGATTATACAAGCAAAATCAAATCCTTACTATCTTAGCAAAATTAAACCTATAAGGGGTCTGTAAGCAAAGTTCTTTGAAAACGAAACAGCCAGCTGAACCAGGTTCAGTGGTACAGCCCCTGTGCTGGAGGGAAACAATCCCACCCTGAGACCTTGACAAGCCCAAGAGCTGGGCCATGGAAACCTCAGTGGGTTCAGCAGGGTCACATGCAAGGTCCTGCACTGGGTCAGGCCAACCCCAGACATGAGAACAGGCTGGCTGGGAACTCAGCATCCCCCTGCAGTGTGCACTGGCAGCACAGACAGCCAGCCACATCCTGGGCTGCACCAAATCAGCATGGCCAGCAGGGCAAGGGAGGGGATTGCGCCCCTCTGCTCTGCTCTAGTAAGACCCCACCACCAACGTTGTGGTCTCCAGCACAAGAAAGACATGGATCTATTGGAATGAGTCCAGAGGAGCACCATGAAGATGATGAGGGGACTGGAACATCTCTCCTATGAGGAAAGGCTGAGAGAGTTGGGGCTGTTGCATCTGGCAAAGACGAGGCTCTGAGGAGATGTTACAGCACCTTCCAGTACCTAAAGGAACCTGCCAGAGAGATGGGAAGGGACTTTTCACAGACAGGTAGTAACAAGGGAGAATGGCCTTATAAGATTCACAGAATTCACAGAATTACTGGGTTGGAAGAGACCTTCAAGGTCATAGAGTCCAACCCATGCCCTAACACCTCAACTAGACCATGGCACCAAGTGCCACATCCAGTCTTTTTTAAATACATCCAGGGATGATGACTCCACCATCTCCCTGGGCAGACCATTCTAGTAGTTTATCACTCTTTCCATGAAAAACTTTCTCCTAATATCCAACCTAATTTTCCCTTGATGCAACTTGAGACTGTGTCCTCTCATTCTGTCAGTGGCTGCCTGGAGAAAGAGCCCAACCCCACCTGACCACAGCCACCTTTCAGGGAGTTGTAGAGTGATGAGGTCACCCCTGAGTCTCCTTTTCTCCAGGCTGAACAAGCCCAGCTCCCTCAGCCGTTCCTCACCATGTTTGTGTTCCAAGCCCCTCACCAGCCTCGTTGCCTCTTCCCACCCTCAAGCATCTCAACACCTCTTGATAAAGGAGGGTAGGTACAGATTAGGCTTAGGTTAAGACATTAGGAAGAAATTCTTTTGTGAGGGTGGGAAGACACTGGAACAGATTACCTAGAGAGGTTGTGGCCTCCTCTTACATGGAGGTGTTTCAGGCCAGGCTGGATGGGGCTCTGAAATAGCTGACTCAGCAAGTCAGCATCCCTGCCCACAGCAGGGCATTGTAGCTGCATGATCTGTGAGGTCCCTTCCAACCCAAACCATTCTATGATTCTCTGATTCCATGAGATAGAAAATGAATAATTTCTTCAGTGCAGTGGGAACATGTCATGGAAGGGTAGATGGTTCAAAATAACTTCAATACCTTGCAGTCTAAAACTTTAATCTAAACGCACAAATTGTTAATTCAATAAGCAGTTTGTCCTGTCCCTTTTAATTTATACATGCATATTATTTGACACATGTTGATCTGCAGTAGATTAGTAAAGAGACATAACTGAGCTCAGCATTCTCCTTCCCTTGAATTAGAAATTGGTACATTAGAATAAGCAAAAAATAATAGAATAGCCTGCTCATCATATTCCAGAATTGAGTAGCCCTGAGATGTTGAGAAATGTGTGACATCTATGTCAAATTAAAAAAATGCAGAAGTGATGTAATATTACTGGCAAATTTGCAATTCATATAGTTTTGCTTGAACAAGGTCAGGAGTAAATCCAGTTTTTCACCCAGTGAAAGCACAATATATTACTTGCAAATTAGAGAGGTTTTATGTACATTTTCAAATACAGCAGATCTATCAGGTCTACCAGTAGCACCCATCAGAGAAGTCCAAGATGCTGATTTTAATAACCTCCACTTAAGCTGGTCTGTCAGCACTTCAGCCGAGGTCACTCACTCAGTGCCTCACTGTTGGTTGTTAAGTATTTGTCTGCTTTGGAAGTTTATAACGCCTGGGTTTATAAAAGATTTTTTTTTTTTTTGTCAGGAAATATTCCACTACACTTTGGCTGCAATACATTTATTCTAATCATATTGTTTGCATAATTGGGATAGTGTTTGCAGTTGATCTTCATCAGACTAAAATACCCAAAAGTAGGCTAAAGTCTTAACAATTCTAAAACTGAACAATTTAGTGAGGTGAAAGCATGTAACTGTTGAATAACTAGACTTTTCTGCAGCAAAAGCCATTGCTGCAGGTTTTCAGGATAGCCCCCTTAACTTCCTTTTAGTCATTTAATGTATTAATTTTGATGTATGTTTCTACAAGATAGTTGTTAAAGAATTTTGCACTATGGCAAAAGAAAGGGATAAATGCTTGTCTTATACTCAGTAAGCTGAGATATTACAAATGGAAATTACTGCCACACACAGAATTGTTAAAGATCAGCTTGCATGTACCTTCTTACTGACAAACAACTTTGAAATGTCATCACCAGATTAAGTTTGTTCTCCTTTCATAGTTATCATAGCTATTTCTTTCTTATGAGAAAAGGAAAAGTCACGAGAATTTAAACCAAGATAATTTCCTTTCCTGTCCTAGCCTCTTTTTTGTGGTTGTTACTATCACAAAAGAATAGAAACTCACCTATTTTTACCAATTGCACACCCACATCTTCTTACCTATGCAGAGGATTTGCATGTTCCAAAGCCATCTCACTAACACTGAGCATTGATGTGTCTGGCCAGTCCTGCCCCAAAGGCTCCAGTAATACTTTCCCTGCAAGTGAGAGTCAACATCCTTCACAAAGTAAATGGACATCCTGCTTTTCCAAAGCTGACCAGAGGTATGAGAGGGAGGACTTGGCAGCAAAAGCTGAATTGGCTTGGGAAGTACAGTAAGACTCCCACTCCCAGTTTGGGATATATTTTATTTCACTGGGGCTGTGGCAACTTGCTCTCTCCTCCTTCCTTTTAATAGGCAGCAATATTCAAAATTAGCTCCTTTTCTTAATTTTCTTCCCCAGCTAGATCAGTTTGCTGATCCTAGTACAGGGAGTCACAGCAGCATCAGCCAACCCAACCTCATGTATACAAAGGAAAATATCACAGAGCCCTTCACCTCCTAAGGCCCAGTCCATGCCTAAAGGTGCTAAACTGGCCAAATGAAGGAGAAACATGAGCTAGGAAATGCTCTTGAGTACGTAGCATCCTCACAGCCCATTCCAGAAAGGAGTACCAGAGGGCTGCAAGGAGGGCTGGTTTGCAGACACCACTGCTAAAAACTCTCCTGCAGCAGGGAAGGGGAAGCCTGTGCTGCCATTGCTCACAGCATAAGGGCTGTAATGTCTTTTACTTCTCCCAAATCCAGTTTTACCTAGGAATATACCAGCTTTAGATAAGTCTACCCACAAGGAGAAACTGAGCCAACTTTTTTATTTCGATCACAGACCAGCTGTAACTGAATCATAGCTCAAAAGCTACAGAAAAAGTAACTGAAGAACAAGTGCTTTTGTAGGTTGTCTTAAGTGGAGCTCTACAATTACTCCAGTCTTCAAAGTAACTGAGCTTTGATTTGAATTTCTTTACATCAAGAGAAGCTTTCTATAGCACTAATAACTGAGATTTAAAAAGTTACTCAATGCAGCTTCTCAGTTCCTCATTTAAATGCATTAAGAATGAGTTTTGCTTCCCATTAATATTTTTTGGTGCCAGATTTCTGTTCCCATTCTTACAGAACAAGGTGGCAGTCAAACCCCTTTCAATAATCACACAGGAAAAACAGGATTCAGGGCTGCCAATAGCATTTTTCTTCAGCTTGACAGAATATAGACAATCCAGGTAGTACTAAGCAAACACATATGACAGCACTGTCAATCCCATTTTCTTCCCTTTAAAAAAAAATGTTGTTAAAGTTCTAAATCTGTTAGCTATAGGTGTGACTATTACCAGCTACAAGTATAGTAGTGTGAAAGGAAATATTAACTGCGTAATTTTAATGATTTATATTTTATAGACACAGCACTGCATTAAAAATTACTAGAGATTGTGATAGTATCAGTGTATTGCATAGGAAGGGAGTAAGAAGAAGTTGATACCAGTGGAAATGTTTCCTAGATGAATCTTGAAATACTTAGTCTTTAAAAAAAGTCCTGGATTCCAGTGCCTTTAAAATGAAAAATTAACTTGGTTACTATTTTATTAGACAACAGAAACATTATTTTAAAATTTTATAAGTCCTTTAATACTTTGTGTTCCCATTTTGGTAAATACTATCTGATTGCCTGTCAAAAACTGAGCTACTGATAATCTGAATGTTTTGGAGAATTTAGACCCTTTGAGGCCAGTATCATAGCTAGGCAAGCTCAAAAGTGTGGGTGCCTGAATATCTTCAATTTCTTGCTTGAAAATAGTAAATCTTATGTAAATAGTGCCAGTAGTGCCAAATATTTCCCCCCTAAGTTCTGTTCCAGTTGACACCAGGACTGAGAGGAATCCTGTTGACACATTAATCTCTTTTCCAAGAGCCAGGGTGAGGCAGAGACAACAAGCACTGAAGAGGCATTCACCAGCTAGCAAAGGGACAGGCTGTGTGTAATGCTTACAGAGAGAAAAGCAAGCAGAAGCTCCTATTCAGGGCTTGGTGATGAGGTACATGCTTTAATCAATACATCTGAATGAGCATTTTCTTGTGCACAATGAAATAAACATCTTGTCTGCTTTCCCCTATCAGCTCAGTCTCTCCCTTTCCAGGTTTCAAATTCAAGGTGCTTTCTTCCCTTGTCAAAGCTTAATTACATCCCCTCAGTTGTTTATCACAGTTGGTGAGGAGTGATCAGAAAGAGCAGCAGATATGAATAAGAAATCCCTGGAATACAAGGTAAACTGTGGAGTCTGTTAAATTTTAGTAGAAAACAAATTTGAAACGAGCCCACTTAGGGTTAACACTGGCAGCTTGCACCTTCTTTGCCCACTCTCAGCTGTATATTCTTTTAAATAGGCCATCTACTGAAATAGCTCAAGACTGAAGTTCCCATTGAAACCATGAGGGACTGAGGGAAGATGGATTCTGCACGTATTACAGAACATTATCTGAGATGGTTGCAATTTGTTCCACCCTTCAGACACAACTTTTCCTGAGGAACTAGAGAACAAATGCAGAAAAACAGATTACCACTACTTGTTTCCCAGCCTTGAACAACAAGCAGATGAGCAGATCTATTGAAAATCTATTGAAAACACACTGTGCTAGTCTATTATCCTTTCCAAGTCACAACCACTGTTTCAAGCAGCTGATTTTTAACCTCAAAACAAAAGTGCAGAAAATGTGCAAAACCACAGACCTCAATGATGCACTCCTTGACTTACACAAAGGAAAGAGGTTTTTTTTCCTCTTGCCACCACATCCATGGTAAAAGGGTTTGATTTAAACCAGGGGAATCATCTTCAGTGCAAATAATGTAAGCACAGTCAAGCAGATGTCTTCTTTTTATGTATTAAGGGAATGGTGAAGACATCATCTTAATAAAAGTGTTCAAGAAAATTACTTGATTTTTCGCCTCATAATGATACTTACAGAAAATTTTCCTGAGACCAGCTGTATTAAAACTATGCATCAGAACAATGTGAGCATAGGGGCATTTGTCTCTTCACATTCACCAGAAATCCCCAGTTATCTATTCAATTATTAGTTCATCTAAACAGTTTAATCTTCAATGCAACAAACTGTAAATATTTTTTCTAATATATAGCTAATCCCAGGAACATAACTTAAAGTAAATACTGATTGCATTTTCTGATTAACAGGGTGGGGAAAGGCAATGCATAATGACAATATGAACAAATCACTTGTAAGAGTATTTTCACAGTTTAGAAAGAAAGGTTGCTTGAGTGAGTGAAGAAAAGAGATTCAGCTATATTATTTAATTTTTATCAAATAAAATATCTCATTCATTACTGATTTTCCTAAAACAAATCATATTTCTTTTCTAACTATAACTTAAACTTTAGGATTTCAAATTTCATTTTTATGTACTAGTCTAGAATTCCATAAATGAAGAATGGTCAAAATAAATTGATTATGAGTCAGTAAAATTACTGTCAGTTTCACAAAATTTTCACAAAATTTTCTCACCTCTTGTTGACTTCTTCAAAGGTAGTTTTGCTTCTCTTGTTCATTATCTGTTGTTTAAATGTCTACTTTGATATTGCAATGCTTTTATGCTTGCAAGCAATTCTTACCAGCTACAAAGGCAGTTAGTTTTTAAAGTACCAGAGAAATAAACATGTCAGAGAAAAATGTAGACTCACAGAAATGTAGACACTTCAAGGAACACAAATAATGGCCTGTGTTACTGAGCCCTCATCTCTTTCCTAAAGGCTGCTAGCACCCTTCCAATTTTTACTGCATTACTTCCTAAGTACTGCTGGTTGAATCTAATTTTGCTTTTCATTTTCATTCCTCAATCCTACCATGGCACATCAAGCAGAAAAATTACTTCCTATGTGTCTTTTCTCTCAGACCTGACAGCTCAATACGCAGGGCTAGCCTTAAGGTAATGTTACAATACAGGGGAGTTGCTCCTGCTGCCACCACCCTGCCCAGCTCCAAACCCATTTAACACACCCCACCTGCACTCTCATTACTGCATTCTTTCCCTTCTGTGCCCTGGGTTTGGCAATGCCAGAAGAGATTTTTGTACTTGTAACAGTGCAGTCCTTTGCCACACAACATGCTCACAGCTGAAATCACCCACAGCTCGGACAGGACCTGGAGTGAAAACACAAAATCTGCAGATGGAGCCACAGCAGTCACCTCCTTTTCTCTCTGGCTTGAAACTTATCTTCTGCTTCCTCAAGTTTGTAGATGGACATTGGATTCAAAAAACTGTCTTCCTGATATTATTAGTTTTAAAACTTTTCAACTTCCTCTCAACTGAAATAAAATTAAATTTGTGTCCCCCTTTTTCCTTCGTATCAGTTAGGTTAACCAGTTCCCCTCTCTGTTTTGAAGTGCAAGTGTTCCTTGGGTCTCGGTTCCATTGTTCAAATGTCCTTTGGCACAGTTATGTGTAAATATATTTGAACTAAGGTAGAATAAAAGTTCATTAGGAAATTCCAGGTGTCTGCTTCAGTTCTATCTCTCAAACTCTAAGTCAACATTTAAAAGAAGGTGAGGTTTATTTCATTATTTTTATTATTGTTACAGAAATAATGAATCCATAGTTCAACTATTAAACTAATTATAATTTGAACTAAAGGTGGTTAATCACCAGAAGTGGTAGCATTAACTTTCAACAGCAAAATGGTTGTGTGGCAAGAAAATCTGAGTGCACTGTCTTCTATCTACCATGAGCCTTTATAACCATAATTTTCTTTAAGCAGTATGCAAGAAATGTGTCGAATTTGCCATCCTTAGAGTCTGGTCTGTGCTGCAGACCAAACCCTGGACAAAACTTTGCAATTTTATTGGAAACTCCCAGGGTGAGGGTGTAACTTGGTTAATTCAGTGTTCCTTCCATATAATCTTTAGCTGCAACATTCAGTATCACAAAGTTCAAAATCTAGAGCTAGAGGCTCATGCTCTGATTGACAAAGGATCAATCAGTGCTGCCTACTTTTTGAGCTGGAGATCCCCTCCAGACCCCTGTGAACTTACAAGCACCTCTCCAAATTGGCACCCCCAACTTCTGGAGCCTTCCAAGGCTGAGCTACACTTCCTATGAAACATCCTATATCTTATGTCTGCATTGGCTTCACAAAACTTTAGTTCCCACCTGTGTTTTCATCATCAATATTCAAGAGCCACCCAGTGAACAAAGGATGTCTCACTCTCAGTTCTCCTGCTGATGAGGATGACAATGAATTCAGCTGGTTGGAGTTAGGGAGGACTGCCACGTGCAGACATGTATATAGGGCATTCTCATATGGCAAGTGTAATATCCAGCATTTAAATTTAAGCTTTCAGTTTGATTTCAGGCTATGTCAAGTTTGGGACAGAACCACAAAAAGAGTGACTGAGTGCTATCCATGTTGTTTTGAAATGGAAATATAATCACAATTGAAAGTGTCAAGCAATATTTGTCTACAGCCACTGATACCTCAGCCACAGCTAAGTAGGTCTTGCCAGGGTCCTTGAAAATAGGCCACATTGGCTCTAACAATCTGAAAGGGAAATCCAGATTAATATAAACCTTTTTATCACTCTGTCTCTGTTCACAGTCAGTATAAATTCACAGTTTTTCAGCTTTTGTATTTATAGCACATAGGACTTTACCCACAAGAAGCAACTTCCATTTCTGCAAAGGTGTCTGAACTGTGATGATTCTGTTATCTGAGCAAGAGTTCCCAACTTTGATAGCTTTTGTATCGTGAAATACCTTTAATATACTGGTCCATCGATTCAAGTATAAGTTATCAGTCAGACATTATAAAGAAATGAAACTGATAGAGAGCTGAGAATTTGGCCTAGAAATTCAGTTTGAATGTCATTTTAATGTTTTTGATGGTATTCACAGGTGCTCTTCTTTTTCACCTAAGGATATGAAGGACTTTGAGTCCTGAAACACACACTATGACAATAGCATAGCTAATTATCCCTCAGAATGCCCAGCTAAGGTGAGATACTGGAGGATGGTCAAGGGTGTAATTTTCCAGTGTCCAATTCTCCTGTAAGTTTTGAGATCACCAGCCACAGATTCTGGGTTCTTTCCCATGACATAACACAAAACAGTTTTCACCAGCTCTGTGACACAAATCTTTAACCCGTGGGTATGAGTTGAGTGTGTTTTTGGTGGACCCACAGCTCATCCTGAAATGAACTAGCATATTTTTATTGATTAGAAGTCTGCTTTTCCTCCAGCACAATTAGCACACATGCTACCTTCTCATGGGTTTGTAGCAGTGTGCCCACCACTTTTCCCCATGTTTTTGGGTACCAGATTTTGATACATTTCTGACAACCAGCATGAGTATAGATAACAGGACATAACACCATCTGTTCAGAACCAATATTTTCTCTGCAAAATCAGTTTATGTTGTGTATCTGATTCTTGTCATCTGTTATCTCAAAGCTTCTAATATTCCACTTCAGCTTTAGCTATGAACACACTTATGAGATGCAGATTTGTGGCTGAAGGAGCAGAACAACAGTTAATGGCTGGCTGCAGTTCTACATTCAAGAAAAGACAAGTTACTTCCACCCAGCTCTGCCAGGAGCTCTCTGAAGCTTTTGTGTGTTAAGGCTATTGCCATTCCTATCAACCCTGATAGAAAAATATCATCTAGAATGTTCTGCATTGCTGTGTTGCATTGCCCCAAAACACAAGCTCAGAAAATCATCATTTTCACTCTTCATTAGAAATCACTTGTCAAATATTTAACTACCAACAGATACACTTCCTAACCCTTATTAAATAGGTTAAATAATTTAAGAGTTGATGGCACATATTTATTTTGCACTTCTCCTTTTCCTTCTGATTTTTAAACATTTTGGGTCTCCAAGGACTCTAAACCGAGAACTGTGACTCAGTTTTGGTTTGAAGCCTTTGGGGAGAGTAAACTCAATAAAGATTGAGTTTAAAGCAGTATGAGCAATGCATTGGTGCAAGAAAGAACAGTACTTAATCTGACTATGTTCATTACTCAGGTAGGATAATCTAATTCTTTACCCATCTATGGAGTATCTCACCTGGCAAATATCTATGTCTTAGAGTAAGGCTGGAAAAATATATTTTATAGCAAGAATAAATGGTTAAATTTGGATAATCATGCTTAAAACAGAGTGCTTGTCACGACAAGATGGATGCCTTCAGCAGACCTTGGAGAATGAAATCCATATTTCCATAAACAACAGGGATTATTCATCCCAAATTCTTGTTATTTAGACTTTTGACTGAGATTTCTGCTGCTTTTTTTCTTATAACATCAATCTTAGCTGGGTGGCAGAAGTGCTGCTGCTCTACAGGTCAGATTTCAGGGAAATTATAAAAGCAAGCAAACTGTGTCCCTCAACAATGAAGATTTTTCCTTTTTAGCTGGTTCCCACTACAGTCCTTAGACTGTCCCACAGGCTGTGTGCCACGAGCCTGCCTCCTTGCCTCTCCCTAGATTTAGACAACAGCACTGCAACAACTGGTTTCACTGTCATCATGCCTGGCTGGCAGTGTCAAGGCAGCTGGAGAATTTATTTCATACATCTCTGGTTTAGGCCATACTGTCAAGACAGAAGAGACAGATACCTACAACTTCATCAGTGCTGCTGCTGCTGCTGGGTTGGCATTTACCCATCAAAAGAAACATTGCCTGAAGAATTTCCTCTGTCCAAAGATAAAAGGAATACAACACTTTCATGGTAAATTTGTCTGAGCGCCTTCAGTTACTACTCTTTGGGCATGAAATAAGAAGCTGTTTGTAGAGATCATATTCCCAAACAAAGCACCCTGTGGGAAGAGCCAGATGCTCAAAGGTAGTTAAGTAACGCGTCTTTATCGTAGCTGTCACAATATTCCCAAGCAGAATATATTTTCACAGCTCCCTCCACGCTGAACCAGCTTCTGCAGCTATTTATCACAGACTGGTCAAACACGTGCCCTCTGCTATGGTGTGACTATAAAAGCCATACAAATATACAAAAGTAGCATTTGCTGCCTGTGCAGTTTGCTGCTCGTGCAGTGGGTCAACAAGAGACCCCCTCAAGTATTGAAGCTGCAGCTGTTGCAGGGATTAGGAAATCTTGAGCAAAGTTTCAACTTCTGGATGCAGTATGAGTTCTTCTGTTACTGTATTCCAAAGGCTTTCGAAAGCCTTGGGGCTAGTATGAGTCATATCAATGGCTTTTATACCAAACTTCCTTTTTAAACAAAGAAAATTTGCTTTCTGTTAAGCACTTAAGAAGTTTCATCATGACTGAGGACTATCTTTTGCTATTCTAGCACCAGGTCTCTGCTGGGCCCTCCTAGCAGTCCCTCTGAAAATCCCATCAGTGAGAAACTCAAGGCTCAGCAGGGATTTGGGGAAACGAGCACCTGTCCCTCTGCCTCACTGCTGTGACTCAGGGCTTGGCTCCTCCAGTATTTTCACACAAAATGTAAACTCACTGGGGTCAAAGCCTTTGAACCTCAGCAATGAGCCCAAATGCTTGGGTCATTTAAAACCTGGTGGGGGAAGGAGAAAAGCAGCCACCCCCTGCCAGGTGGAGCCTTACTTAATTCACTTACACTTTGTTTCAGCACGCTACATTTTCAGGTAAGCCACATAGAGCAGAGGTGACATTAACTATGCCATAATTTGTTTTCCTTCTTTTAGATCCCTTTGGCCTGACCCCTTCCGACCTTTTGGTCCCCCGGTTAAATACCTCAAGAACTCATCAATGGTCACAAGTACCCATCTTCCAGCCCTCTGTTTTACTAAGAGACCTTGTGTGCTTGTTGGCTCTGGTATATCTGTGCCTGTGAAGCAGAGAAATGGCTTCTCATAGCAAGTAAGACCAAGAGTAAAACCAGAAAGGGTGGCTTAACTGTTGATGTGACTGCCATGCCTAATGCCATAGCAACCTGACACACATTTTAAAGCTTCCATGGAGGCCTAAAGAGGAGCTCTCAACCTTTGAACATTTCATTTAGGTACATTTAAACAATTTCCTTATAGCTGATCCCTTGAAATATCTGATCTTATGTTCTCGCTTGAGCTTTTTCAAGAGATCCAGGAGCAACCTGCATTAGCACAGCAAGTGAGACACAGAGAAGTTGGTTTTATAACCAGCCTTTCCTAATTGCCCTGTTTTCAACCTTTTCTAAGTTTTACTCATGTATTTTTCCTTTCATCTCCCTCTCTTTAGCTGGGAGATAGATGAAACACAAGGACTAACAATAGTCCAAAACCCAAGGTTGTAGTTGACCAATAGCAAAAATGAGGCCTCTTGGGATCCAGCTGAGTTCCAGCTTTCCCCAGATACAGATACACTCCCTAATCCTTCTCATCTGCCTCAGCTGTGCTGGCAGAAAAATGCTTATAAATATTTTGCAGGGTTGCAATTGTCCTTACACATATGACACATATCTTACTAAAGCTTCCTCACTGTCTTTGGGAAAATGGGAAAAATGAAAACCTTTGTCATAATTAGAAAGTTCATCAGAGCTACTATTTAAAGTCTCCTGATCACAAAAACACATGGTGGATCTTACCAAACCCTTACCTTCCCAGTGTTCTGACCTCAAAATTAGAAAAACTTTCTTAGATTTAGAAAGCCAAAACTTAGCCCTTCTGTGTGCCTACAGAAGGCAAGTTGCATTGCATCAGGGGAACTTAATCCACCCCAGTTGGGCCAAGCTTATTCAAATGGTTTCAGTTGACATACATTTATCTCCTTTATCTTATTCTATCCTAATAATACAACACTGTTAAAAAAATCCTGAGAGTATAATTTCTAAAATGTGGCTCCTGAAGGCAGATGACCTTTTGGTTAAGGAAAAAAAAGTTATTAGTCCAAGCAAATGTAAATAACATTTGGGTTAAACTAGGCAAAACGTTTAGACCTGCAAGCACTAGAATTCCACAGCTGAAACATCATATTTAAATTTTGTACTGCAACACACAGTTTCTGTTTCAGTATTTCCATGACCTTTTCTCCAATCTCTAGCAATTCCCCAGATTGCAGGTGCTTGCCCTAAACTAGCTTTTCCCATTAATTCTGCTCTATGCTTGCCACAATTAATTTATTATAACTTTGATATTTACTCCTCCCTCCACTTTCCCACATGATTCATTACCACCCTTGAGCTCAACCTTACAGATTTGCCAGAGCAGATATGACCAAAAGGAGTGGGCCCAATGCTTCCCACATCACACTTGCTGCACGTGAAGAGCACAAAAAACGTGTGCACAAGCTGTAAATCTCCATAATCTACTGCTGAATATGTTGCTGACAGCAGATCCTGTTGTAGCCAGCTCTGTTTCAGGTGACCTCGGCATCTAGACTGGAGAAAATCTGTGTGTTCTATGGCATGGACATGTTACCTAACTGTGGTTTTGTTTCAGGCTATTTTTTTCCCAGTTATTTGGTGTAAATTATTGTGTTCTTTCACATAGCAGACAGAAGTCAAGAAATTAACCTTTAAAATTAACCTTTAAAATTAACCTTTACTATTACCCTTTACTTCATTCTTTGTGCATGCTCCTCCAGGTCTTGTAGATATTTGAGTACAGCATTTTTTCAAAGTGTCCTCTTGAAAGGACTTTTTTTTCTATTTATGTTATACCATTCTTCTGAATATTAAATATTTTAAATTGATAGCACTCATATTTTATGGGGAAAAAAAGACCTAAAATGTAAGGGTAATAATCTGTAAGTCTCTAGTTGGTTGCAATTATTGTATCTTCTTTCTTTATTAATAACTCAGGGTAAATTTGTCCTGGCTCTCAGTATGGGTGACAGCAATGGAAACTGCAGTGTCCTGGCTAACGGGACTCCCAAGGGAGGTTCACAGGTTTTGTGGACTAGACCTGCATTTTGTCAACTACAGAAGCACAAAAATTACTTCCATCCAGCACTGATTAGCAATAGTATTCATAATCAGTTTCATTACTCTTACTTGTTCTTTGTTAAAGAGGAAACTGTGTCATTTCAATTTCTCTTGCAGAATCAGTCTCTAACTAGAAATTACTACAGCTGACAAAAAAATATCTGGGTTAAAGCTGACTGCCCTCCCTCTTCACTCTTTAGCATTTTGTAATTAGCAGTTTACAAAAATGCAGTTGTGGAAGTAGGGTACTAATTTTTCTTCTTTTCACAATTTTTCCTAATTACTGTGATGCTGTAGTTCCCAACCATACTAGAGTTTTCTCTCTCAACACTCAGGAGCTTTTCCCCACTGGGGCAGATTAATACAGCTTACCTTTTGGAGTTTTCCTACAATTCTTTTTGCATGTCTCTTTGTGATCAAAGTGAAACCTGTCCAATTCAGAACTCAGAATGACTTAATTTTTTAATTAAGACATTACAGGAGAGAGAGCTTTCCTTGGAAACTTGGTTCAGTTTGTTACTAGCCCCACAGGGTGCCTGAGATCAAGTGAAGTCCTAATTATATAGCCCAGTGACAAAACACCACTGCCTTCAGGGCAAGGCAGGGGGATGAAAAGGTCATCCTAACCTTTTCAACCCTCTGCTTTGCCCTGAATGGACCTTCCCTGTAGAAGTCTTAGATAACATACAAAAACGGAGAGTTGAAGTCTGTATTGCTTCCAAGAGGGACCAAACTGGAGGAAAAGCAACATTCTTAAATGACCTTTTGTTGAGGAGAAAGGTTATCAAACCAAAAGGTGAGAGTTTATTTGTTTCTAGGCTTGAAGCAAAACACATGTAACTGATTCAAGTGATATTAGGCATCACACTGTCCCAACAGTTTATTTAAGGCATTTTTAATCAGCATTTAACTGATCAAAGTATTAACTCAAGAATTTATCTGTACATTTTCAACATAAGTTATTTATCTTTGCATTTACAACATAAGGTATCTAATTAATTGAAGAGTTTCTTGCTGGATGCAGCAAATATTTCTTTACAAGTCAAATCATTTTGTTATCTAGGGACAGTGTTTCATATAGGGAGTAGTTTTCATAACATATTTAATTAACACTAAATTACTGCATGCCTTAAGCTTTGGCTGGGGATAAGGTGCAATACAGGAGCCTGCCCATTGCTAAGAGGGAAGAGGCAGAAAATTAAAGTACAGCTTGGTAAAGAAATAAAATACAGGTTTTTAAATTCTTTTTCATTCCTTTGATATGCAATAGAAGTATTTCTTCCTTGTGTCATCTGTTCTAGAGAATAAAGTTGCATTGACAGAAATCAGTCCAGAAAGACAATGATTAGGGAGGTGTGCAAAGGCAGACAAAGAACTTAATTTTTATTTTAGACCTTTCAGTGTGGTAAGTTGTGTGACAGCAAGTGACTTCATGCACTATTTAATTTGTGGAATTCTTCAAAGAAAATAATTAATCCAAATGCACATTTCTGTAGCTTGTCTTTTGCCTTTCTTTTGGTTCATGTACTATTCCAATAGGTTCATTTCCATATCTGTTATAATTCCGACACCAGTACATCATTAATTAATGGCAACATGGTTTGCAAATTGCAGACTGAGGACAGTTATTCAGAATATGTACAAGACATCCTCCTTCACTGAAACGATGCCTCAGGTATGATATTCAAGAAAGCAAAGGCTGCTCGCTAATTCAAACTTAAGATAACTGTTCATTAATTGCTGTCTGTGTGAGATAGAGCAGAAGCTTTATTGGTTTTCTTGTAGCTTAAATTTTCTAAAGAGTGTAATTAGGGAATATTTTTTACTAAGTTCTTCATTTATTAAATATACCTGTTCCTTAGAAATGCCAGAGAAGCTGGTTACATGGATAATAGTCTTAAAGTAATTAAAGTTGATAGGAACCTATCAGAATTCATTTTCTAGTCAGATAGTATTTACTCTGGTCCTAAGGGCTTACTAGTTCATTTCTGTGTAAGATTTTTTGATCTGTGTTCTTATCATTTGGGAACGTGTCTGAGCAGTCAGCTAAGAACACCTCCCATCGAAAGACTCACCTCATTTGGAAGCAGAACTGGTTATTTTTTTGCTGCTCATTCTATTGCTCAGAAGAAAATATGATGCATGATGTGAAAGATCCACCTCTTCAAGCTTCAACAAAGGATCTATGGCATGAGAATAATTCATGTCTTAAATTTCCAGCTATTGGTTTCCACCTCTGTTTCTTGATTTTGTTTCAGGAACTTGCAAGTTAAGATTTTGCAGGAGAAAGATCTGTCTCTGTCTAGATATTTCCTGATAGACCCTGCCAGTGGACAGACTTCATACGGCAAATATTTCTGGAGATAAATAATTTAAACCTAGGGCCTGTACATTATACACAGAAAGGAGGAGAAAAGGAGAAAAATGAGCTGTGTAACTAAATGGATATCTGCAGGCACAAGCTGAGAACATCAGGCCTGTGGCAGCAGCTCGTGGTGGGACTGACTGCAAGCTACCAGCACCAGAGGTGCAAAACAGCCTTCCATAAAATTGCTGCCCCCTTCCCATGGGGCTGGTGCATTAGCAAGCTGCCCTGGGACACCCCTCCACCAGGGCCAGCCAAGAGGGGTCAGCAGCCTTGTGCTCACAGCTGGGTGCTGGCCAGGGATCTGTAACCCTGAGAAAACCCATCTCCCCAAAAACATGCCCTGGCAGCTGCTCAAGGAATATGTTCTTTGACATGCCTCAGGTTAAATTGTGCTCTGAGCAGCTTGAGGACTGGGCAACAGGATCAGCTGTGCCCAGGTCAGCTTTGGGAGCTCCAGCAGACCTGCTGAAGCAATGCCTTTTTGATAAATGCTCCTGAGATTCCATTCCAGAGCAAATCTGTTGCACTTGTGGGCAATGGAGAGGGGCTTTCTCCGTGGCAGGAGCTCAGTGCGTGCTCACAGGCTGGCAGAGCTGCACATCTGTGCCCCTGCTGCTCCAAAAAAAGGCTTTCCACTGCCAAACAAGATGGGAAGTGATGTCTGCAGTACATAACTGAGCAGGGCTGGGGCCAAGAATTCCGTCTTCATGTCTTCACTTCTGAGGCCCTGAGAGAGCTCCAATCCTTGCTTGTCTCCAGCATTACCAAGAACCTCCATCATGAGAGATTTCAATTAATTTTAGATAGAGCTGCCACTGATTTTCTGGTTACCTGACAGAATAGAAACTTCACTGGCCTTCCAGCTTCCCTGTAGCCTCCTACACCTCAAATCTACTTTTGAAGCGCCCTAGGTTTTGCATGCATTTCTTCCATCACTAATTTCTTGCTGTGAGCTCTTCATTCAGTTTACCTCTAGGGTTACCTCCTGCAAGCTTCTCCAAGATAAAATTAAATCATGGTTCCCATTAGTTTGCATACTGACAGTATCTCATAGCTATCTACTTGCCTACTAATCCAGAAATTCTTCCACTTAAAGCACCTCCAGCTTGTACAGCAGTCATTATAGTAAAAACAAAAACAAAAAACAAAACAAAAAAAAACACAAAAACCCCACCAAAAAAAAATCCACAAATCTGGAGCCATAATTACAACGGGCTTACAAGTTTCACATACATCTGAATCACTGAAGAGGTCATGATAGTTGGGAAGTGCCTGAGGAAGGTAGGTCATGTGCCACAGGAAATTTATTCTGGCTTCCGTGTCTCCCAAACAAACAAAGTCTCTTCAACACAGTTATTTCTCCTGACAGGAACCAACAAATTACTGAAATACAAATCTAAACAACGCTACTTCAGGGCACAATTTAGAATAACAGCAGATTTGGGAATGCCTACACAGACTTTATACACCTACTTCAGTACAAAACATTGAATGCATCACCTTTAACTCTTTCAGTGACTTACGTGAAACACACAGTTTCCATGAGCCTAACCATGGATTTAAAGTCTGCACCCAGTGTTGTACAAACTCTACTAGACTTGAGTCAACACAGATAACTCGAGAGACATAAGACCACAGTCATGATGAGAGTAATTCAGAGAAAGGGCCTGCTCAGCATCCAGATCATATGTGGATACCAAATCAATAAAAACACAAAACAAGGACAAGAAAAGGGTGAAAAACAAGGAACTTAACTATTTCATATTTAATTTGCTTTGCTTATCAGTGAACAACTGGTGGAAGGAAGCCACTTCAGCAGTTCTTTGCTGGGAATGTTCCTGTAACTTTTGCAAAATCCCAAGCTCCTAAAGCTGCTGTGTGTGCTATCTATTTTATACATTTCACTTGTTTCACTGGGACATCATGGGACATGAGGTCTCTGAGATGTGTGTTTGTGCGGCAAGAGGTGAATATTTGGCTTCCACATGGTGCAAAGTTCTCATTAAACTGAATTGCTTTCCTCACTTTATGTGTTCAGAAGTATACAATTAATGAGACATCATTTATTCATTTATTCATTTTGTGAAGTAGCATCTACTACGTGGTACTAATTGTAGAAGTGAGCAGCCTTTGTATAAGTCACTTTGTTTAGTTTTCACTCTTTAGCTTGAATGCAAATTTTAATTTTATCTAAATGGGGCAATTTTTTCTTATTCAACTAGCACATACCAAGCTTAGTAATTCTTACACTTCATAATTTTCACCAAAATATTTTTCGGGTTAGATTCATCCTCCATTGATATTATTCCTTTTCTGAGTGTTTGTGATGAAAGTCGATTTTGAAAAATTATCCTTTGAAGAAAAGGTTTGACATGTTCCCCTAATTTTGTTTTCCTCTGTGCGCTTGCAAAGGAAAGTAAATTAAAAATAGGGACAGCTGATTGAAGCACAGTTCATTTAAAAATTAGGCATTGTACATGTTTGATCTTAAACTTTTATGCTGATACTTGTTCATGGCATTGTGTTTTTATGGTTTTTAGTTTTTTCTAAAAGTAATCGTATATATATATGTATATATGTATATAAATATTTTAAATTTACCATTTTTTTCAGTTTTAATGTCTTTGGAAATTGAAGACATTAATTGTAATAATTTCAAGACCTCTTTAGCAAAATCGTGCATTACATACATACATTTATAGTCATAATTTTAAAATATCTATATGTTAGGCTGAGTTTTGAAGCTGCACTCACCCAGGGCTGTGGAGAGGAAAAAGAATAGTTGCTGTATTATAAGAGTGTGTGATTACAGGTTGCTAAGGCTGTCTTAAAAGCAACCAGGCCAAAATGTCAGAAATAGTGGTGAACATGCATGAATTATTCCCCAGGCAGTCCAACCTTTACCTCTTTTCTGTTAGTCTGAATTATTTCCTATTTCTTTAATCTAAAAATTGTCCATTCCTGCAGTTGTTAGACTGGGGTCTTTTGCCAATAAAAAGAACTTTGTATTTGTCAGTTAGAAAAGAGTATGCTTGTTTAACCAAGTAACATTTTAAAATCAGAATTTGCTGTCAGCCAGCATCTCATTAACACATACACAAAAAGCACAGTAGTATAATAGGACAAAAATATGAAGAATTTAATTGGTATTCTTCTGTCATTAGCAACTTTTTTGGGACCTACTTTCCTGTAAAACAGTATTGTATTCTCATCAAGGGGTATGATACATTAAACTCGATGTTGCTGTTAAAATTGTTAGACTAAATCAAGACAAAGATCTATCATACAACAAGTAATGCTCAGCTGTAGCAAAATAGAAGAATAATTACTAACCCAGTTACGAGATATACAGACAACTGTTCAACCCAGCTTATTAACTGCCATAGGGAATTGTTTAAAATGCTTCACATGGATAGCTTATTTCAGAAATACAGACAGCACCAGAACTTGCACAGCTTCTTCATTTTCATTGTTGGAGAGTACTGTACTTTAATGTCAATTGCTGATAGTGTGTTTTTCCACTTAACTACATCAAGAAATGAGTTAATTAAACCATTGTTTTTTACTCATGGACTGCTGATACTTGAAATCCCATGATGTTTTTGAGTTCTCACAGGATAAGCTGATGTTTCATTTCCTCCTGGAGATCTTTTGACTACTTGCCTTCATCAGATGGCACAGGGAAGTGTTCACCTGGAAAAATATTGCTCCAGACCCTGGCATTCAATGCACCCACTCAAAAAGGTGGGTGAGAAAACTCCTCTGCCATTTATTGTCTGAGACAGCAAGCAGTCAAAATATTTTCCTTCAAAACTCCTATTTCTCCAGAAAAAGTGAATGCCAACGAGATGGACTCTGCTGACTACATTATCCCAGGTAATAGGATGCCAAGTGAGCTTAAGACTGTTTATTCTTGGACACAAGGGACCAAGCTCTTGATCACAACTTGGAAACATTACAAAAGTACTTTTTTGCTTAGGGGTAACCTAAATATACAGACAGCTATTATTTCCATTTGAGACATCCCTTAGCCATGGAAATAAATGACCAACTGAACTGCAGTATGTCTTCAGAGGGCTACTTTTAGCATGGTACCCCAGCTCCAGTTTTATAGCTCCCATTTGTCTGGGGTCATAGGTTTTCATTGCTATGGAAGCAAACAGATTTTCAAATGCTGCTTGGCATGTGCTCATATGCCAAGGAAATACTCTTAAAAGATTGTCAGAGACTGATTCCTCTTTCACAGAGAGAGGGATGCTTGACATTCTGCAACAACTTCCCACATTTACCTTCTTTTAGGAAGACAGCTGACACTACTGCATGGTGACACTACAACATTGCTGTTATAATTAACAATTTGCAAGTTGCATGGTGTATTTCTTATCTTACAGGAGATTTAGTTCCTTTGTCTACTAATTTTCACAGGAGCCAAACGTACCAGTACAATGAGGAATAACTAACACTTCATTTTAAAGATTTTTGTACCATAGGCCTCATCTCATTTTCTTTTTTAGCCTTGGCTCCTCTCTATTTCTCTTAAAATTTCACTTTGAAACTGTGTGTTCCCATGGTCTGGGTAATTTTTCTCATTTTCTTCTAAGTTACAGTTGTCTGACACCTAATGGCTTATTATCTCTCTGAAACCTTGCCCCCTTAATATATTTCTCATCCACCTGAGAGAAAGACTCAGAGCTTAGGGAAGTGCAGTTCAATTAGTCTATGCCTGAGATAACAGGGGTCAAAGGTAGTGTGCTTAACTTGCTTTGCAACGGCTTCCTAGATGTCCACAGCTTAAGCTGACCTACCTTGAACTCTTGGTCAGCTGAAATCTGGTTATAAATCAGTGTAATCACATCTAAGAGGTTTTGATTGAAAAAATCCTTTTTTGATGGCCAACTGCATTATGTTAAACCTCCCCGAGTTCTGTTTAAATCTTTTAACTAGTAAAGATGAGTCAATTTTTTGCAATGAAATTGAAGCCATGTTTTATTAATGGCATACTTGGGATTACTTCATGGTTCTTTCAGTTGATTGTATCTATGGTAGCTCTCTTTCTAGATACTCTATTTTAGGTGATTTGGATAGATTCATAAATGGCAATTAATATCTTGGCATTTTTGTAATATTTAGCAACAGGTACATCAGTTACATTTTTTAAGTTTTATTTATTTTGTTTGAATGAAAAATGTCAGCTTTTAGGACACAGTACATAAATAGTGAAACCATTTTTAAGACATTTGAATTACAAAAAAAAGTAAGTAATTTCGCTATTATAAGCCGCACCTGATTATAAACCGCACATCCGGGTGTCAGCAACATTTAGGTCTTCGTCCTTATATAAGCCGCACCTGATTATAAGCCACATTTTCGTTCGCAGCGAGGATCCTTGCACAACTTTCACAAAGTTGCCGATTAGTAACAGAATCACGGGATCACGTCATTTACTGGCTTGACTTGGGGCCGTGTGGGATCAGATCGGCCCCGTTTTTCCCCTGCCAGGGCCAAGCGGGCTCCGGCTTGGCTCAGGGCTGCTGTGGGTTGGCAAATTTCTGAACCTCATCAATATATTGGTTGCACCTGATTATAAGCCTCATTTCCGGGTTCGGACCAAAATTTTAGTCAAAATGGTGTGGCTTATAATCGTGAAATTACTGTAATTTTCATTATTAGTTAATATTATTAAAGATTTTGGACTAAAATAGAAGCTGGGCCTAGTTTATAAATGGCATTAACTTGCATGTGGTTTTTACTGTCTAAAACTTGACATGGTCCCCAGAAAGAGTTTCTCCTCCTTTCTGGTCATGCTGCTCACTGCAGTAGGAAACAGCAGGGTTTGGGTATGTTTTTCCCATTCTAGCTTATAGCACCTCCTTGCTGTTAAAGCACCATTATAATCTTTCATTATAGGCTGAAGTTAACATAACACTACAAGGCTTTTCTGAAAGTTTACTGGCTTTCTAAAGGGTCACCTTCTTAAAGTCATTCTGTGACTCTCTCAAGCGTGAGAAGTACAGAACATAAGGCTATAATCTGCAGGTAATACTGAAGAGGGAAAAGTACAGAATGGTCTTTCAAAGTAGGATGGTTAGACTAGAATCAGTGAACTAAAGGAAGCTTTTATTCAGAAAAGGGTGATATGAAGATTCTTAACTAAAATTTTCCTATATTCTTGCTCTGAGAGAAATTTCCTGTTGGTTATTCTGTAGGAGTTTGAATATCAGTATTTCATTAGATAGCTTTTGTAAGCGGGCACTGCCTTCAGATGTTAGCATAATTAAGCTAGTTCAGGGGGAAGCACAAATATGAAATTCAAATGGACTTTACAGTCCTCACCTATTAAACCTTCCTAAATGATGTGCTTTACCTCCTAAATGAGGCAATGCATTTACCTCAATGTGAAGAAGATAAGATACATTTAGAAAGAGCTACCTATTTGCATTGAAATCAACATACCTATAATTTCTACTTTCCTGTAAAAAGGCATGACTATGGGGAACACAATGAAAATTAATGCAATAAGAATCTGGTAATGCATTCAGAAGGAAAGATAAAAGAAGAATAATCCAGTGAAATTCTAGGTCTCTGGAGATGTGAGTTGTTTCTTCAAAGTGGGAGTAATACGGCAGCAAACCCAAAATGGTTTTTTCTTCAGATTGCAAAGGAATCACATATCTACTGTTAGATGGTGGCAATAAAGTAAGTATTTATAGGTGCATAGCACCGAGAATTCAAGTTGGAAAAGACAAATTAATAGAGTAAAGATTTGGCAAGTTGAAACAACCTGAAGGGATATCCACTTGAGTAAAGCTGGGTAAACAGTTTTCACTCTGAAATTGAGCCAAAACTTGTAGGGAAGTGGGGAAAAAAGTAGAATAAGATAGCTATGTTTTCAAGGCTGGGTTAGCAGCTGGCAAACATTTGCTTATTGAAGAGCAAAGGAGAGCTGACACAGCCATGAGACCAACAGACTTGGTCAGTGAGTTCACCCAGGGGTTCTTCAGAAAGAAATCAGAAAAGCAACACAAGATTCTGGATAGGCACCCAGGCTGTCCGATTTTATCAGTCTCATGTTTCAATTTTTAAAGAAGATTAATGCACTGGGCAACCTCAAGGTGGAATGCTAATGGAAAAGTTCAGGAAAAAAATTAATAAAGATAAGTGTTAATTCTTTATGAAGCACTTGTAAGCCCCAAGCTGCAGCTTCAAAAATTCAGCCCTGGTAGTCTTGTGACAATTTATGTGCATTGGTTAGGATCTTGACTGGTGATTGCAATTAAAGGAGAGTCAGAGCCCCAGAAATGTGATTTTTCCTTTCAGCTTTTTTCAAATGTCCTTTTTGCTGCAATCTTAAATTGATTCCAGTGCCTGCATTTGGCATCTGTCTTCCAGACCAGAACATGCAGGAGTCAGGATTCAACATGGTCCTTTTGAACAGGATAAGTAGGTTTGCATGATGTCCCCAAATGACTCAGAATTGCAATGGAAAAGTAGTGGCCCCCAGTTCCTTCTGTGTATTGCTGAGCGATGTAACTCTGGCTCTGTGAAAAATGCAGGCATGCAGCTTGTTCAGAACAAGTAGGAAAGAATTTGATTTCTTAGCAGATGCAGGGAAGGCAAAGAAATGCTTAGTCGAATCTATTAAATTTTCCTAACTGGGACAAGGTATTCTTGTTTCCAGTGTCTAAGCAACAGAATATGATAAAAGTGTCTGAAAAGCGCGATGGAAAGAAGTCTTAATTTAATTCAAGTGACTGTGCTTATTTATTAAAGGAAAAGACAAGCTAAAGTAGCAGCTAAACTGGAATATCAAGCTCCTGATTTGCAAACTATTAAAATTATAAGGACTTTTTGTTCTTGCATCTTGGAAATCTTAATCAAACCTGTTCGGTTCTGCCATCACAAACCTTGAAGAGACCATTGCTTAAAATCATGCAATTTTAAATTGTTGTTGAATGGAAAATGTGGATTAATTTTGCCTGTAAGAAAAAAAATGTTATAAAAGTTGAGAGAAAAATATAGGGAAAATCTAATGTACAAATGAAGTTAATGCAGTGATTTTGACAGAAGCATGGAATATTTTTCATATTTGAATAGTTTTTTTTGTCCTGTACGATTTTTTTCATGTGGGAAGAAAAGCCTAGAAATGTAGTGCATTAGGTCTGTCAAATTCGTCACCACAATGAAATCATGCAAATCTTTCCTCAATGGTGATACAGATGGACTACTGCAGGGGATGTACTAGTATGGATTTAAGAAAAACCAAAATCCGCTAGGAATTCTAGGATAAAATTTCTCTGATGTGATATCCCAATTTGAGACTTCCTTTCTTATGGAAAAATACTCCTTGTAACTGGGCATGGAGGAACGTTTCAGCCTTTCCCTAGCAAGGGTCTGATTGTCAGGTTGAAGTTAGGTATATTGCCTTAGAAAGCAAAGTATGCTCTATCTCCTCACTCCTTTATCCTTACACATGCTTTCAGCTGTGGGAAGGGCTCAGGAAAACTGGCCAGATTGGATGTTTATTTAATGGAGCTTACACTCTTCTAATTTGGGCAGCAGAGCTGAGTCATGGCTCACATAACTGCTTAGCCCTATTTCTCTCTTTGTTATTTACAACTCAGGGAATAGAAGCCCACATGACGTTGTTTCAAACGATGCTGATATTGAAGATCAGACACCTGATCAGTGGGGCCCCAGCAGTGGAAATATCTTTAGCTGGAAAATTAAACTAAGAGATTATACCTGTCACTAACACAGGCTCATAAAAGTATTGTAGTTAAATCTCTCCACAGGACTAGGGAACTAATAAATTAGCAGGCTCCTTCAATAAAACTAAGTATCAAAGCCAGGAATGAATCTCACCACTGAATTCTGAATTGTTTCTACCACTTCAACTAAAAGCAAAGAGCCTGAATATTTGCTTATCTGTCTATTCCTAATTGACTGTCAATTACAGAATGAAATTTGAGTGTGAAAATGTTATTCAAAGTCTTGCTCAGCCTTAGGCAGGTTACTTGATGTGCCACTGCTCCTGCAGCCTCTGTGTGTTAAAGGCAGGGTGAGGTATGTGGAGCTGGAGGAATGCAATATGCTGGGTGATGCCCAGAAATACCTCCCAGTGTTTTGTTTCAGAATAATAATTCAGTGAAATCTCAGTAAGCCAGGGTAAACCAGCTTGTTGCAGAGTTTATGTAGCAAATGTGTTCTAGATTTGCAGACCTGTACAAAAGCTCCTGAGGTTATGAGACTGCTCAAATAGTTGAAAGGAAAAAGTTTTAACTTATTACATCCCTTTTCTTTCAAATTCTTCCCTGAATTCAAGGGAAAAAAAAAAAAAAAAAAAAAAGAAAAGCAGAAACAACATAATGTGAAAGAGTTCTGAACATGATCGGTTCCTTTGAGGAAAGTAATGGGACAGTTGAGGAGGGACTGCTTCTCTGGCAGGATAGACTCCTGAGCTGCTGCATGTATGGGAAAAAACCACACTGGGTAGTGGGTAATGTCAAGATACCTGCTTTTAAAATCTTTCATGGTTCTCACTGCTGATGTCATTTTTGGTCTGGTATTGTGTCAGAAGAAGAAAAGAGAAGAGTTCTCATGCGGCTCAGGATGAGCTGGAAATGAGCAGTACTGCAGATACAGCTATTGTGGCTTAGGGCTGGTGGTAGAGTGGTGGGTACATGGTGCAGGAGGCAGCAGATGGGAAGGGACTCGTGGTTGTAAGCAGCTCCTGACACTATGCAGCCATAGCAAGGCTACTGGAGCTGCACTGCACTGCAGCACAGAGCTGGCTTCTCTCCTGGCTTCGGGGACTGAAGCGCTGCGGGAACTCCTCAGTGCAGCAACTGCATATGCAGAACAAGCTCTGTAGGAAAGAGCAAACATCCCCTTGTGCTGCTGCTCGCTGTTTTCCAACTTATGCTAGCATTTACAGAGCTCTAGCACTTTATAGCACTGCCTGGTATTCAGAGCGTTACTAAAAGTCCTGCTGCAATCTTTGGAATGTTAGGAGTAAAAGGAGAGGAAAAGTTTAAAAGTGAGACTAACATGAGAATCTCCTGCTGACTCGAGTGAGGGACTATGCTTCATTTTCTCCATAGAAGTGTGCAGATCACATCTCAGAGAGCCCTGATGCATAACTGGCTGTCATGCTCTCAGTTCAGAGGTTGCCAGCCCGTGAGCACCTGCACCCAGTGGATATTATTATTATTATTATTATTATTATTATTATTATTATTATTATTATTATTATCTCCTACCACTGAACCCAGGCATGTGAGCAAAATGATCCAATACAGGGCAGCTATAGCTGTGCCCAAATTATCAGTGCAGGTATGCTGCAGAGCTCTGGGGACCATTACACAAGCATGGCCAGGAATGTGTAAGAGGATAGGCAATATCAAATTAGCTGACTGCTCCTCTGAAGACCACTGCACACAGTGGAATGGAGTGCTAAATAAAACACTGAGATACTGACTTGTCATGCACGCAAAGCATGTGGCCACAGAGACCAAAAGTCAGTCAGGTGTGCCTAAATCCCAGGACTCAGCTCAGAAATCCTGGATGCTCTTCTGACACAGGGATTAGCAAACAAAAGGCATCAAAGAAGTCAAAAGTTCAAGTGTGTTTCCACACAGCTCTATATTGTGCTTGTCTGCGCTTTTAATTGGTTTTGTTCATTACTGCATCTTTTTCACAAAGAAATTATAAATTAGTAGTGAAGGGCATAGAAACTATTTTGATCCAAGATATCCTTTGATTCACTTGTATCCTACAGTGATTACTAGCTCCTTTGTTCTCCTTATTGCTTATTCTAATATGGATGAGAACACACATATTTTGTTTTTATTCTGACTGACCAGATTATCACAGCATTGTTAAAGAGAAAAATATTTAAACAGCATGTAGATTTTAGTTTCATCACCACTATAGCAAAATAAATGGCAGTAATATATCTCATATTTAAAACAATTCATCATTAAAAGGCATATATAGCAAATGGCCTTTCCTGAATACATGATTTTGCACATAGATTTCAGCTATTTCCTTTGAAGACCTGGTAGTATTTTATGGGTGTGATGTCTTGAAACTTCACTGTTTAGACATTTAAAATTTTTGAATTAAGAACTGTGGGACAATTCCCTGATTTTTCTTTTCCAAGTTACTCTGTCTCCTTTGTTCTTTAGCCAACTGCAAATGCTGCAGATTGAGAAGACCTCGAGAAAGGGACTGAAGTTAACAAAAATTATAACTAGCATAGACATTGACAAGCATAAACAGAAAATTATATTAAGGATATTTTCATTAAAAATTTGAGTCAAGCCTGCTTTTATCCTGTAAAAAGATATGCAGAGCTGTTGTCAACCCTTCCTTAGTTTCAATTCTGTGCCTGCTTGCTTGAACTGGAGTTTTTTATGCTGCATTTCACAAACCAAAGATTTATTTTCAAATTTTCACATGTACATTATTTTCTTGCTTCCAGTACTTTAACACTTTAATTAGCACATTTAATAATTACAGATTTTTAAATGAAACATATTAAAATGTCTATTATAAGCATTCTCATTTTATCCAATAAGTGTGGTATAAGTGCAGTTCATATTTCCACAGGCTGCAGTGCATTAATCCTAAATCATCAGGATTAATAGGAAATTCTGTGTTGGTTTCTCCTGCTCTTCTTCTATATGAACACATTTTACTGCAGAAGGTTTCTGGCAGCTGGTGCTGTCTGTACTACCAGCAGAAGTGAACTTGATCTTGCCCTTGGCTTTCTTATATGAAGGCTATTCAGGCTTTTCTAAATCCAATCTTGTTGGCTTTGTTTGTATAACAAGATGGACTTCAAGCTTCATTATTTAAGAAAAAGTTACCTATTTATCTTTATTCAACAATATGGACATAAAGTGAAAGCAGATGGGGTTTATTTCAGACACATCCAGTATCCAGATTGTCAAAGGGAGTTTTATGAAAGCCCAGAGAGGCTCTGAACTATAGTGAAAGGATGCCTAGACTAAAGGTACAAGTGGCCAAGCATCCATGGCTGCAGTGCAGTCACAGCTTCCCAAGTCTCACTTCTGTTACCTATCCCCACTTTAACAAGTGCTTCATTTTGTATGACCTACAGCACTTTCTACGAAAAGTACAGATTATAGGCCTAGTTTAAGCTTTTAAGCTTTTAATTGCCAATAAACAGCTCTTGGTTCATTTGACTTATTGCCACATTAGCAGACTTTGCTTTACTTCCAAGTTTCACTTGAGATTACCACTGATTCACAACTGCTGTCAACAGGACTGACCGTGGTGCAGTGGCTCCAGAGAAATAACCTAGGACATTTACAAGCAAGATTTCTGAAGAGCTGGATCAGGATAATTATCCAAAAGGTTATAGTGTTACTGAGATCTGAAGAGCTGGTTGGGTTGAGGAGGGGACTTGTGTCCACAGGCAGCAGGTCCTTTAAAGATTTATTGCAGGAGGTCACTAGAGAACCTGGTGACATCACTGAAATTCAGTGCAGGCAAAAGTTTTGTGCAAATTTTATATTAGAGAAAAATAACCATGGAAAAAAACCAGTATCCATCAGGCCAGTGATGAGGGAAAAGGTCAGAAAATGATTCATTTGCTCACCAGACCCAAGGGTGAGCCTCAGGTGACGATTTTACTAACAATAACAGAAGGGCAACATTTTCTAATCTGTGTAATCAAGAATCTAATCCTTTCTCTTTGCTAGTAAAAAGTATGAGGTTTTTCCACTGTAAGCTTGTGTAAATGTATGAAACAGAATAAAATCAAATTGACAGGCAGTAAGCATCCTCTGTTTTTCCAACACTACAAAATGCAAACCCTGAAGGACTGACCACTCCAAACAAATTAGAGGCTCTCAAGATTTGGTCTGTCTCTGCAGAAAGGGACAAGAATCATTTTGAAATAAAAGCTCATTAATAACTCTGATCTTCAACTACTCACTTGTCACTTGGGTGAAATCTCGAAAGGTAAGCTTTACTGTTTCTTCATAAGAAACATAACCTGGTATTTTATTAACTTTTGCTGTTTAAAATATAAAATTTTAAGTTTTGCACTACCTAAAGTACTGCCTCTTAGTACTAACCATGACCATGCCTGTTGTGTGGTTAGAAGCATGGCCAAAAGCACTTGGGTTTCTCCTCCCCTTAGGTATCAAGACCATATTTGTGCATCTCATCTGATGTAGCTAAATGCTTTAAACTCATTCAGGAAGGCTGTATTTTAGGATTCAGTTTCCACCTCTCAGATCCTTCTGGACAGTTGTGTGATCTTTGGTTGATTCTTCATTAAAATCTTGGGATTCCTGCTGAATAGGGAGGACAGAAAGGGTTACTGGTGTCTGCAAGCATAGTTTCAGGCAGAATTTTCTCCCAAAACCTGGAAGCAGAGGAGCATGTGTGTTGAGGAGGAATGTGTTCTTATGAATTCACTGTTCTCACCGATGACTGGCTTGGGTGGCTCCACCTTGTAGTGCCAGGAGCTATTTCTGGTGGCACACCTCCCTTCAGCTCCATGCTAATAATCCCTCCTAGTTCAAGCATGGTTTAGCTAAGCTTAGTGTAGGAGCTCAAGTAACTTCCACCAGCTCAACAGAAGCTTGAAACTACTGAGAAACTACTGAGGAAGGACTTTCCAGCTATTAGCTTATGGGACATATATTTATTTCTTCTGCAGAGTCCAACCTAAAATATACCTTCATCACCTTACACTGTGTTGGAGTGAATGAAGATGAAGAAGGACATCATTCAGAGCCAGGGTTTTGTTGTTTTGGTTTTTCTTTAACTGAAAAAAATCTGATCTCAAGGAAAGAAAAACACTAGTCAGCACTGACTACTTTTTATCATTTTAGGGAGTTAAGGTGTTAATTATGCTGCTGTCACTACCTGTAAATTTGCCTTGTATTCATATACCTATCCTTCTTACATCAAATTATGAGACCAGCTGTCCTCTTCCCAAAATCCAGTTTGCCTCATTATATGAGTAGCTTGTCTCTGTCTCTCCATCATCCCCTGTGGCTTTGCAGCATAGAGGGATCCCTGGAAAGCCATGGGGAGCAGCTCACCAGATCCCTGAAACACCTCCTTGTTTTTATCACCAAACTGAAAAATCTGGTCACGAAACTGAACACTTATGCCAGGAAACCTTCAGGCAGCCTCTGCTGTGACAAAATCCAAAGATATCCCTCCTCCTCCCCGCTCTGAATAGGCAGAACACAAATAAAGAGTGGTGGGCTGCTCCTAACAGATCTGTCCCTGCCCCTCACCCTCCTGCTTCATCAGAACCATGAAGTCAATCCTCAGAGTGGTTTCATACAGTAGGGTCGGGGAGAAACAAAGATGTATTCCTAACCTGCAGGCAGTAAGTAACACCACTTTTGCCAGCTTCACCAGTTTGTATGATATATTTATGGTGAAAGTCCTGAAGAATACATGAGAAGCTACCTGTCTTTCTGGCAACTTGTATCTCATCAATAAGCCGAGATGTCTCCTCCTCTCAAAATGTTCTTGGGGAGTAGAACCATGCCTGAGGTAATTGATAAATAAAGCATACTGCAGTCTTAAGTGTTTGCAGTAGCAGACTTTGAATTCAAGATCATAGTAATTCTCATGCCTTTAAAAAGAGCTGTAATTTCTGTATTAAGTCAGGATCATTTCACCATAGAAATCCCAAGTTTGGTTAGTCTTTATCTGAATTTCCTGCTAATTTTCACAGTATTGGTCGAGCCCTCATGTTTCAAGCCAAGTATTGTTCTGAGGGTTAAGAAATACCTGCCCTAAGAAGGCTGGAGTTGGAAGCCTGCTCTACTGATGAGAAACAGAAGTGTTGTGGTATTACTTAAGATACTTTTATTTTCCTTATACATTTCAGTAACAGAAAGAAATTACCAAGAGCAATTATTTTTTTTTCCTGTGGCAAGTGCTAGGCAGTGGCATCAGTGTACTCTTTAAGCCAGTGAGTCAGATGGGTGCACCCTTGGAGATCCCCACAGAATCTTCTTACTGTTTCATTTCAAGTAGTTTTTTGGGGTTTTTTAATAGTTACTTTTTAATGAGAAACAGTGTGTAGCATTGTTAAGCTTGATTAGGCAAATTTAATTGGCTGCAGTTAATGTATTTGTGCAAAAGAAGTACTTAGCTTAAGCATGGTCCTTAATCTTTCAGTAATTTAGAATAATTTAAATAACCACAAAGTCTTTAACTTGAAATGGAATGTATTTCAAGTAACTTCTTCTATTGTCCCTTCAGCTGTCTCAAACATTGCATACTTCCATTTCTGGCGTTGGTGCTCCTCAGTTTCCATGTCTCTGATAGACACAGCCCCTTTCTGTGCCCTGAAGACTTGGGCTCCTCTCCTGTATGCTCTGCCATCAAGAACACGTTTTATGACTATTTGGCATTCTCTACTTGAGAGTTTTACCATTCTGGATTACAGACATCAGATGTAATTAGTTTCTCAGCACACCAGCAGTTCTTGCTCTGATATTTATCTCCTTCATCTTCCTGTTCATTAAGCTGCTGCATTCCCAGAGCTCCTTCCACCATAGGAGTCTGCAAGAACAAGGAAATCAGATCAATTGAACCTTATGCCAGAGAGCTACATCAGTATAACAGATTTGCTTGAGGAGTATTACTAATCATCACTTTCCCTCCAGGAACTTATCCTCCTTTTTCCTAAATTCACCCTGCTTCGTTTTCAGTTTGGCAATGCTCAGCAGAGAGGTGGCAATACAGCAGCACTCAGCATTTAAATAGTCAGCTACAAGCATCTGCAAAAGAGCAATCCTCCTTAAAAGCAATTGTTTGCTTGATTGTTATTTCATACTTCCATCCGAGCTGTCATGACACATCTCAATCAATATCTGCTCCAGCCACTCAATTCTAGTTTATTATTTCCTCTCAACAAATAACACTCCTGTTCATGGTTCTCCTATTTTTATCTTATAGGCTTGTGTTAATTGTCACTTAATGGGTAAAGGTAAGTGCCTTCTGATGCCTGTGATTTATTTTTCTACTGTACTTTATCAAATGAACACTTCAGTCAGTAAACTTAAACTTCGTCTTATTTGAAGCATGAGGTGTGGATGCTAAAGAACAAAGAGCTGAATCAGAAATGTATCTCTGCTTCAACATATTCTGCATAGTTCATCCCTGATCATAGCCTAATTGAAACCAAAGTGAAACAAAATCTGAGCAGAATTTTGCTTCACTGCTGTTTGAATGTTCTGCTCAAGCCTATTGTTTTTCAGAGTACATCTCTAGCACTTGTAACTAAACGAGCCAAAGTTGGCTGCTGCAAGGGGCTGAAGGTTTCTGTTTGCTAGATGTGTCCCCCCGCCTTCAAAACAGAGCACAAGCATGACATTGCCAAAGGGCAAATGTCCTCTAAATTTCCCCTGTTACAAATAACACAGTTTTAATACCAACCATGTTTGGTAATTTTTTTCTTTCTTTTACAAATAAATAAGGATTAAGCAGTACCAAAGCACCTTTAATGATCAAAGTTTCACCCAGGTTATTGCACAATCTACCATTACTGGTATGTCTTCTGTGATCCCATTATTTTCAACCTGTTTCCTGCAGATGATGGGAAAAAATACGTTCTAATCCATGTTCATGATAAAAAACCCCTCCAGGCATCAAATTCAGCATATGCTATCATAGACACAGTGTAGAAAACATCCAATTCTCCCTTTTTGTTTATATTCTCGTCAGTATTATATTTTTAAATGTACCTGTACATTAGAGTCATCTAATCCTATTATTTCTGCAAGGTTTCATTAGTATATGAAATAAAACTCCCAGGTAATATGCTGGTCATCCCTATCCTTGTGTAAATGAACCACATTTTGAAGCAACAGTGCATAAGTTTCTCTAAATTAGGTTGAAGAAATCTCCTAACTGCAATAGACAGTGTCATTATTGCTTCATTCTCTACCAAGAGCACCTTTGGCAAATTCCAGAATTGTCTATAATAACCTTTGTTAGAGCCAAGCTTTTCCCTCTTTATGCCATAATAGACTGAGCCTACCAGCTTACATTATCCCCTATCACACAGGTACAAGACCTTGCCTTTTGTGCTGGGAATTTTTTTTCTATTTTCACTATATCAATTTGTTGCAAAATATTCCACTTCTGGTTTCTCTTAAATATGCCCCCAAGCTTTGTCTTAGTGCATTTTATTACCATGCTCTTAGTACTTTTTCTTATCTTATTCAATATATATATTTACTAAAGGTCCCATGACAGATCTTTGCTAAACATAATTAGTTAACTCCCTCTGGAATTTCTAACATTCTCTATTTTTTCTCATTAGTAAGGATTGCTTATTTAATACTTCTTCTACCCATTTATCTTTGTCTGCTCTCCATCATTTTGATTTCTTTGATTTGTCTTCTTGCTCTCTGGCAACTGCCCTGTCCTTACAATAACTATATTCACTGCTTTGCTACTGCAGCACAAAAGTGGCCTGAAAAAATTTCCTTTCAAACATTCAGCTTCACCACCTATCTTCTTACCCAGCTTGGAAAGACAGTGGATTATTTGGTAAGATTTGGAGGAGTTTTATCTTTACTCTTTCTTTAGAAAGAATTTAAGAGTTCTTTTTATTTTTTTTTTTTAATAACAATACTCAAATTTATGGTAGAAGTTCTCCCTAAAATAATATGTGTATTTTATATTCCTTTCATACAAGACTTCACAAAATGAATGCTTCATAAAGGGTCTTTGGTGCCTGTGAAGAAAAACCTCCATGCAACTCAGGAAACATCAAGGTGCTATAAAAAAAAAACAAATCCTCCAAGTAAGGATTACATATTTCCCAAAAGGAATAAAGAACATCCAATGATTCATTTTCAAACAGGCCAATAAACTGTTTTGTGTCCTGTTTAGAGAGTCAATAGGAACACAATAAATCAACTTAAAACTTCTGATGTGGATCATTGTTTCAGTCTTTTAAGAAAAGTATTCAGAAAAACATCTTTATATATTCCTGTTGGGGTCACTGCATGGCCTCTTGCCTGAAACTTTAATGCTTTCCATAGTCTAAGGCTGTGTGAAGGTTACTGCCAGGCTGTTCTTCCATTCACCTTCTTCTTTTTATCTTTAGTTATGCACTACCTTACAAACCAGTATAAATCATGAAGCTGCTTTTAAAGAACTATTTATTCTGTCAACCCATTAAATTTCACACCTTGTCAAAGCAAGTGATGCTCAGTCAATCAAATTATGTAAGTGCATATGCTAGTGTACAGTTTTGAATTCTTCATTTTATTAAAAGTCTAATACAAGATGTTTCTCTGGTATCAAATATTTGGTTATTGTCAAGCATTTTTCCCTTAAGTTTCCTGTTTAATCCCAACCTGCAGCATGAGTTACCTTGCCTGTTTCCACTAACTGTAGTGAGGTTTTGTGTACAACTGGTTCTCATTATAAGATCAATTCTAGATATGCCTCAGACAAACAGACCTCACCCACAAGATGTAGACACTTGTTAAGCAAAACAGTTTTCTGAACAAGTTAGCTACCAAAGTGTGGCACACAAATCAAATGAGTCCCACTGAAGATCTGTCACAAGTTTATCAGGATTCCACAAATGCAGGTGCCATTTTAGAATGCCATGTTGTGATTTGTAACTTCCTTTTCAAAGCTGCCCTACCTGTGTCTCTGTAGTCTCTGATTAATGGAAATAGCCTGCCTTTGAGCAACAAGTTCCTTGTTCTTGACAGGAAACATACTGTGTGTGTGTCTGAACTGTTCAATAGAGTGGGTTTTCCATAAATCTATCACAATTATATATTCAGCCTTTCATGTGAAGGATGAACATGGAACCATGTGCATCCAACAGAAAGCATGAAACAAAAAAAATAGAAATCTTATGCTTGTTGGTAGACCCATTTCAATTTTTACTGAATTTCCAAACACTATACAGCAGAAATTACCCTCATCTGGCCATGCTGACACCTGTCCTGTAACTCCTTCATCTGAGGGTCACAGCAGGCTGAGGTTTCTGCAAGATCTACAAACTCTTGCACACAACCAGAGCTGAGACTGTGATGCCTGCTCTCTGTGCCATGGATGGGCACACAGCAGAAAAGGGTGGCTCTCACCCTTCCTGGCAAAGGTTGGAGGTGGAAATTCCTTCTAACCCTGGCTCATCTTGTCTTCCTCGCTTGTAATCCTGGGCACCACTCTAGGAAAACATTACCCATGCTCTCTCCCTGCCTGGCATGCTGTGAACGTCTGTGCACTTCATGCACAAATATTTTAGTTTCTGGGTTGAATATCTTACTACAAATCATTCAGTGTCTGTGTGTGATAAACACTGGAGGTTTTCATTTTCAGTTCTTTTGTCCTTCCCACTCCCAGGACAGCTCCTCTATTTATTGTTGCTTTTCTTGGTTTACAATGTGCCCCAGAAAACCTGTTCAGCTAGTTTTTCAGTTTCTTTGATTGATTAACTTTTCTGTTACTAAGCCAGGATCAAGTCTGCTTTTGGCAGTACTATTCTATCTTCTTGTGCTAAACTTTGCAATAGAATCAATCATACTTGAATGAACCAGAGAACAATTCTGGAATATGCATTGTTGGGTGGTCTGACACCTGATCACTACTTCCTTGTTTCATCAAGCTCCTTAGAATCACGAAAGTTTTCCTAGAACAATGAATTTAGTATTCAATTTGAAATAAATGGCTATATCTCTTTGCAGAACACAGATCTTTAGTTTTTAGTGGTGACCTTAACATATCACCTTAGAACTTGTCTCATTTTCTCTTTTGCTGTAGCCCACAGCTTTCATGCTGACTTTGAATGACAATAATTGGCAGATTCTAAAAACCTGAATGATACTAGATCATTCCATAGGCATCCTGACTCCTTATCTTATGGGGTTTTTGTCTAACCAGATTTCTTGCCAGGCCGAGCTGCTCTCCAAGCCAGAGGGGAGAGGCTGGGAGGGGCTTGGATCCATGCCATAGCACAGGGATTCTGCCCTAGCAGCTCACTAGTGACATGGAGCTAAAGTTAGGGTACCAGAGCTGCCCCACTGAAGGTGCTCCCACTGTGCTCAAAGTATGAAGACAAGCAGTGTGGAGAGCTCTCTCTCAGAGCTCCTTTGCCTCTGCATCCTGGCAGTCCTGGGCTAGTGCTTACAGGGGAGGATCCACAATCTGAATTCCATCATCTCTTCCATTTCAGTGCCTCTGGACACTGATGTTCCCAAAGATGTTAGCTACCACTCCCATTAGTAGTGTGCCTTCATTAATTTCCTTTATAGATTTCTCACCACCCTCTGAGCCATGTTAAAGAAGTTGTTATTCATATGCAGCAATGTTTATACTGAAGAATTTTGGTTTAGTTTTGCAAATGGTATAAAATCCAGGATGACGTTTTCCCCCCTGTACAGCTTTTAGGCTGTTAGCAGCTTTCAAGGGCTCCAGGTATGTCATTTTCAAGAGTTGAAATTGGGCAATTTAACTTTGACAAAAATTCCTCTTTTGTATCCTGAAGTTTAAAATGTTTGCCCTCTCCTCAATCCTGCTCTTTAGTGCATGGTCAATTTGTTTCACTTTTGTGTTACTTACATGCACAAAGCTCTACTCTTAACCTTTCCCAGAATTTGCCTACACAAACAGTCACATTTAAATTTCATAGCTCCATGGAATGGGAGGGCAATGAATGTTAAACTTCCAGTTTAACTTCTTTTACAGCATTATGTCATTTTTTTTGTGATATTTTTTTGGACATTAAAGTATACAATTTTCTCCTCTCACTGCAGCAGCAGCAGTGATTTTTTTCCCTCTTATTAAGTAGCAGAAAAGCCAAACCATATGGGCCTTCTATTACTTTTAGAGATGCAGGAATAAAGGAAAAAGAATCTGGTTTTTCATGCCCTTCAGGGAAGGGAAATACTACTTTTTTCTAATTTTTTTTTGTGTGTCTATGTGGTGAAACTATGGCATATTGGAATATTCTCTCAAAGTATACTGGAAATATTAAGTTCCAAAAGTCTTCAAGTCAAAAAAAACCATAATGAATATGGTAAATCCAAGTTTCAGTTAGTTCAGGTGTTACCAAAATAGATTTTGAATACTGCTTATTCATTACAGCACAGTACCAGAATTTTCAACAACATTTAAATATTTGCTGATAGTTTTAGTTAATCTTTAATACAGTGCTGTGCAAACTAGACCACAATATGCCTAACATGTCTTGATCATTTCATAGGCTTAATCTCTGAAAAGAATTTTTTTTGTCATGTGCATGCCCATTCTGCTGATACTTTCATACCATTTCTAAGTCCTACAATAATGACATCTCTTTGTCTAATGGCCGAAAGTATCAATACCTCCTCCTCCACCCCCCAGCATTGTTTCTCCACTTCTTTAGAGATCAAAATCACCCCAAACCAGCAAACCATACATTAAGTATCTTGGCATTCAGTATTGCTCCATCTTTGGTTGCCACATAATGACACACTGCATTTGTCATTAAGACAATGCAAGCTTGGGGTGTTTATTTCTGAAATCTGCTTTTTGCATGTGAAGTATAGCTAATTAGCCCCAGTATTTAGGGAGTTTTAAGTCGTTATTGCACAAGTTTTCCCCAAGATCTTCCTCCCTGTTCCAGCAAAATTCTTTCAGTGCTTCAGGACTTCTGGGAACCTTCTGGAGTTCAGGCAATGGCTCCACCCTGGTCCATCTAAGTCACTACGACAGGAACACCAAAGCTTTCTTACCTACAGGCTTGCCACTTACCATGTTTACACAGTATTACTTGCATGAGCTTTCTGCAAAATTTTAGGTCAGAATAACTAAGAGGGTATTTCCACATTTTAGCTTCGCTAGAGGCAGGTCAGGTTCAATGGCTCCAATGATAAAGTCATTTTGTTGCCTTTTTTGCTCCTGTGCTGGGAATTCAGAAATTAATTTCCATGCCTTGCCACTATCCCCATCCTTAAGCTGCTTTGCTTCTCTGTAGAGATTTTTCACATAATATTTGAAGGTAGCAGACCTCTAATTTTTGACTTTTTGCTTGTGCCCCAAGATTCCTTCCTAGACATCTAGGATACTGGGTCCAAACTTTTCTAATGCATGTTTTTCAAGCTTACAGTGCAAAGTGAATGCAGAACTTGGCATCCTCCTTGGCTCTAAGGGTGGAACCAAACCCTCACAGGAAACAGACATCACATTCTGTGTGAATGCAATGACTTCACAAAGTAACCAGCAAGATACCATGCCCCAAAACTGGGACAACCCCCTATGGGATTAACAGCCAAATGTAGGATTAAGTGCCCAAGAAGAATACATCACACAGTGCTGACAAGTAGAAAACATCAAGGGAAAGAGCACAATAAAAAGCAGGTTTTAGACAACTATCCTGGTAGCCTTAGTGTGCAAACTAGGTTTTGACACATATTGGAGGGGGAAATATCCTCAAAAGGAAGAGCATGTTATGATCTATTTTTTAATAAAAAATAATAGTTACACTGGAAAAAATAAGCAAACAAAAACCTCCAAATGATCAAATTTTATGTTTGGATTTCCCAGAGAATAAAAGTTGTAACAAATATCTCTAAGCTTATTTATGAAGATGAAGGAATGGGCTCATTAACATTGACTTTTCCTCACAGAGGTAATATTTGTTTGCAGTTGGATATTATTCCTTTGTGAAAGTTGCTGGTATGACAGTTATCAAAATTTAAAGATTTACTTGTCTCTTGAAGCCACCCATTCTGGTTTTCACTGGCTTAGGTACTTCCCCACACAATGCATTCCTTGTTTTTAGCTGGCTTTACTACCAGATGATAGTGCACTATTTCTGAGTTTTCAGCTCTCAAGGACAAGCTGGTGTTTGAGGGCTGGTGACTCCTTTTTACGCTGCTCTGTGCCAGCCCTAGAAAGGCCTGTGAGCAAAGGAAAGCCAAGCTGCTCCCTAACCAACAATCCTTTAGCAAAAGTGACTTTCATCACATGCAGGAAGAGAGTTGTAACTTGTCAAAATTTAGAAGAGTTTGCATTTTAATCTGCATGCATGAAAATAATTTGAATCTCTGTTCTATGTTGAGATGCAGTGCTACATATGGTTCTCTACACTTGTTTTATTGTGTGGATTTGAACAGATCTTAGGCAGCCACTATCCCTGTCCCCTTTGTGCCTCAGGGCTTTATTAATTGTGAACAATAGGTCACTGTCTCTGAGAATGAAGAGAGGCTAATGCTTCCTAAGTACATTATTGCCTATTCATTTGCCCTTAAAATCGTTTGGCTGAATTTCATCTGTTCTTCCATCTGTGAAATCATCATTTAGCTGAATGGTGATTATGCAGAGTTGCTTTTCAGTTCTTCATTACTGTTTAATAGCTGTGCTGTCTTTAAAAGATTGTCTTCTTTTTACTACAGCTCAAATGCTTCAAAAAAACTGTTCCTTCACATATGATGAACCCTCTCCTTTCCCCAGCACTCAGCCCACTGGTGGGAAGGCTAGGGCAGCCTAAGAACACTAGGAAGCACTGGGGATTTTTTTGTTCCCTCTATTCAAAGTGGAAGTTTAAGGTTGTCTCTCTACCCTGAAGCCACCACTGTGGACATTGAACTATAGGTGAATGAGCAGGGTTGTAAGTAACAACAATTTAACATAATTTTAATGTAATTTACCCATCATTCTATTTCTTCTTTAATCACAGTGACCTAGAAAACCTTAGATTAGAGGAAATTAACTCCTATCTAGTATTACATTTTAATGCTTGCAGGGAGCACCAAAACCACGCTGTGAAATTTATTTTTTCACTGCCTGTTTGCAAACCCCATCTGTACAGAATATTTTATTGTGTCCATATTTGCAATGTAGCATCATATTACCAAGCTTTTTTCATGTATTGAAGCTGGTTGAAATTTGTTCTATCTTTTAGTGAAGAATTACATTCCTCTATTAATACAACCAATCTATCTCACAGGTGATTTCCTAGGAAGAGGAGAAGGTAAAGAGCAAGTGAAGGCTGCATTGCCCTGCTTGTCCTACAGCAGGCAGCCTCAGGTTACTGAGCTGTTAGCCACGAGCAGCCTTTGACAGGAACAGTGCACTCCAAAGGCACAGCTCAACCTGAGCCAGCAATCCCTCCCCCCATATCTCACCATCACTTGTCTCGTGGCTCAGCTCCATCAGCAGCTTCAGGGCACCTTTTCTCCGCAGACAAACACAAATACTGTCTCCTAAAGCTCTCTTGCCACTGGCAAGCAGATCTCTATTTTCTGGGTATATGGTATTAATAATTAACAAAAAGTCAGAAAGTTTTACTTCGAGTTGCATAGATTCTACATTCTACCTTACCACAACTTACCCTCATATTTGAGAAGCATGATAAGAAGCCAAGTGCTTTCAAAGTCTTTCAAACAAATGAGCCACAGTCCTCAAACCAAGAAAAAAAAATCTCCATTTGGGGAGGAAGAAAGAGTCACTTTGTTCCCTGCCACAGGCTTTCCTACCCAAATGGAATTTAGGTCTACACAGCAAAATCAAAGAGAATGTGATTGCAGGAAAATAAGGCACATCTTATGCAGCACCAGCCAATGTCTCATGTCAGGATTAAAAAGCACTGAGGATCCTGGGAACTTGCTCTGGGAGTGGGCTCTGGTACCTGCATTTCACAGTGAAATTACACAGAGCAGGCAAAGCCAATTATCAACAACCACAGTCCCTCTTTCCACTCTTTAGGGGGATCATTTGGGGTTCTTCAAGCAGGTATAAATACAGGCATTAACTTTACTGGGGTTTTGCTCAGTGTGTATAATCTTAGAATACATGTACATGTGCATAAATTATTCTAAACTTCACAATTTGAAGATCATTAAGCTTTTGGTAGGGAATAATGAGATCTAATTCAGGTCTCTGATAAACTATCTCCAAATATTTTGTTACATTAATGTAGATATTCATAAACCAACTGAGTTAAGCTATATATTGAAATTTGTCTTGAATTTCAGTCACACCAATGGTCAACTACATTCAAAACCATATGCATATATCTCATATGACAAACTAGAAAAGAGAAATACTTTTTCTCTATTTTTCATAGTCTATGGTGAGCCTGTGCAAATTTTTTTGTTTTTTAATGTAAACACCCGTTTTGGTGGGACTGAGCCCTGACTACTGATATACAAGATAATTAATTGTAGGGAGATTTTTGTGGCATACTACAAGCTTACAAATGGAAATTAATTTGTATTGCTTGCTGGTCACACCCCTAGAATGCATAGAGATAAATGCAATGTGCCCTGTACTTATAGCAGGATGAGCTTATGTTTTCATATGCACAGATATTCCCAGGCTGGCCCCCATTTGGCTCTGACCAAATCAGGTCTCTGAGCAATCTGCCTTGAGAACTCAACAGCAAGAAGCTAAGCAGGTTAAGTATCCATTTTCTTTATTGATTGCTAGGAAAATTACAGTAAATTCACGAATACAAGCCGCACTGAGTATAAGCTGCATCTCTGGGTGTTGGCAAATATTTTGTTTTTTGTCCATAAATAAGCCGCACCTGAATATAAGCCACTCTGTCGTTCGCAGCGAGGACCTGCGTGCAACAAAGTTGCCAAATAGTAACAGAACCGCGGCAGGGAGGGGTTTACTGGCTCTACTAAGGCTGTGCAGGCTCGGCCCGCTAGGGGCTGCTGACGGGGCCAGGTGGCCCAGCTCGGTGGTGCCGCTTGGGGCTGGCCACCGCCTCTGGGTTCGCTTGCCCCGGCCCCGCTCCTGCCGCGGTGCCGGCCGGGCACGGAGCACCCCCTGCTCCCGCCGTGGCGGCAGAGGGCGGGGGCAGAGGCCCCCCCCTCCTCCCCGAGCCGCGGCAATGGCGGCGCAGGGCCCCCCCCTCTCCTCCCCTGGGCTGCGGCAGAGGAGGGAAGAGAGCTCTCCCGCCTCTCTCCCCACCCCCCGTGCTGCCTGCAGGGAGCCAGGACAACACAGTAGCACTGTAACAATCGCAGAATGCCGGCTTTTACTGGCAGGTGCTTGGCTCGGCGCCCTGGCTGGCACGTCTGGGGTTGTAAATGTCAGAAAATTATTCACATATTAGCCGCCCCTGAGTATTAGCCGCACTTCCAGGCTTCCACCAAAATTTTTGTTAAATTGCTGCGGCTTGTATTTGTGAAATTACTGTAACTTCAAGTTTTACTTTATGGGATCAAAACTTCTGCCTGTAAAGAGGGCAAGGAAAAACTGAAAGTGGCAAAGGTACACATCTATTAACGAGTCAAAGTCAGCTAACACCGGTGAGATTACAGGAGTCCTCTTCATATTTCCAGTGCTTAATGGGTGTAATCAGAGTGCAATCCCAACTGGTTTGCTGTTAACACATCGTTCCCTTTCTCTTCCTCCCATAAATGTAATGATAAGGCTCCTCTTGATGATATAACTTTGTTTGTCTTTACAGAGGCAAACTTACACGTTGAAGTTCAAGTTTCCTTAAAACAGTAGACAAAGGCCACTATCTTTTATTAAGGCTTGTTCTTTTGATTAAAAAATGCCACTGTGAACAATTCCACAGGCTCAATATTGTTTTATCATTCATTTTGTCTTCATCCTCATAATTCTTAATAAACATTGTACTGTTTCTGCTAACCACACTTTATTCAAACTTAGCTATCAACATTATGTATGCTCCAGATGAACAATGTGAACTGAAATGATCATTAAAAACATCCATGTCAATGTAATTATTCTTGCATCGAACATCACTGATAGTTATGCTTACAGCATGTCTGCAGTCTTGTGAGAAAAATGTAGATATTGATAGTGCAGCTCTCACCACTGACAAGCTTCTCACCCTCCTTCAGAAGAAGAAATGGGGTCTTCAACAGGAATGGGTGTTTATTAACAGTGAAATTTCTTTTGTAGTGGGCTAAAAGATTGTTATAAAGTGTATCAATTATCCCATTTGTGTCAGAGTACAGCTCAGCAGAAATTGGTTGGTAAGCTAATGTTTAGCAAGCTCTTTCTTCCAGCCACCAACAATCAGCCTCTCTTCATCCATTCAAACAAGTTTATCAGGGCTCCTTGTCCTTTTTAAATGGACATGAATTGTTGTTTCGCCCTTGGAATATCTTGCCTAAGACTAAAGCAGGCTGGGAAGCATCTTTTTCCAGAAAGGGTTTGGCAGGCTTTAGCTAAGCCCTCTCTGCAGGTGTTTTTTTTATCAGAGTTTGTAAAAGTCTGCCTGCAATATGTGACACTGAGGAGCATTGTGGAACAGAGACTTTTGAAGATCTGGTGTTAGAAAAAATCATAGAAGGGTATTTATGACTAAGAACTTATTTTCTCTAGGATTTTTTAACCTGGTCATTTGAAGAAGTCTGCTCATTGCCCACACTTCTCATCAATAACCAAGTAACAGTATCTCCTATTTAATATTTATATATTATCATAAATCTCTAGTATGTTTTACTTATAGGAGGCACTTGGAACTTGAGGACATTTCAAGCAAAAATCTGTAATTAAAATCTTCAGTTAAAAGTCAGCCATTACACCAAGTAAGATAGTCAACTTCCAAATAAAAGTAGTATTTTATCAAGAACACTGTCTCAATATTTATTTCCAGTCATTTCATGAAAAGTCTTGACATTTGAGGTATTATGTCAGCACTTTTAAAACAACTATCAATGGCAATAAATAATTCCCTGTCAAAGACAGAAAAACCCCATACACTCAGAATATGAAGACTTTAGGGAGCTGAAAGGACTGAAGCAATGTTCCTTCTGCTATCCCAGCGGAGTTCCAAGGAGCACCAAATAAATTTACACATGAAACATCAAGCACCTAATCTCTCACCCCAAAAGAACTACTGCATGGGTTTATATTTTATTAGCATTTGCTCACATGAAGCAATAAAAATTAAGAGATAACTATTTCTTCTTTTTCTAATAGAAATATTTCACTTTGTTCTTTATGTTACAATGTTGGTATAAGAATCTTTGGCTTGAACATCACCCCAGAAAAATAGAAAATGAAAGAAAAACATTTGGCAGGAAAGGAAAAGAAACTGCCATCTTTTCAAGGCCAGTCACCATGCAAACCCTCCCAGAAATAAGGTAATCCCATCACAAACCTGTTCACTGGAGCTTTAATTTTAACATGAGGCTTTGAAAATTCTAGCAATGGGAAATGAAGAAATTGATTATTTTTAAGGAAAAGAACAAGAAGTCATCAGTGTTTTTCTCCCTGCTATATCCAAACATGATTTTTGCACCTGTTCTCAATGAAAAAGAGTTGTTCTGTTTGTGTCTGATTTTCAGTGATACAAACACAGTTTTGCAGAGGGCATGCTGGGATAAGCTTTTTAATTCTAATGTCTGCTGACTTCTAAAGAGAATTAGACAATATTTTCAGAATGAAGTATGCACATATGTTTTTCCTTTCTAGCTCCAGAGGAAAAAAATGCTTTTTTCTTTTTTTAAAATAAAGAATTTATGTTTGAGCAAGCAGCTATCTCCCTAGAAGCTTTGTTGTTTTTATAGTAAAATTTACAGTGCGCAAGAAAACATTTTAAGCATATTAGAAGGAAATTAATTATAATGTCCTTCTGACAGCCTTTGAAACATACACACACACACACATGCCCAAACACATGCTAAAGTTGGGACTAAAATCAACACATGTTTCTGATTTTGGTAACATTTCTGTCTTTTTGAAGGATGCGTTTCCCAAACTAGAGCATACCTTCCAAACAAACTCAGACTGAGAGCATAGATTCTCATCACAAAATTTTGAAATGTTTACATCTGGGAACCCAGATTATGTAGCCAACTAATTCACCTCCAGTTTATATTACACAACTGTATAACTACTAAGTCAGAAAACTGGGTTGCATTACTGATTAATGCAGAATTAGAAATCATTTTGCATAGCTGAATTCTCTCACAGTCATTTATACTCTAGTTGATCTGGTTTTCTAGGGAAAACAGTGATTTCATGCTGTCTCCATCAGCCACCTCAGATGGGTCACTCATTTGTGAGTGTTTGCCATCCACCACAGTCCCAAGTTCCAGGGGTGTCAATGGTACAAGAAAGTACTCCACTATTTTGTTAGCCTAATTTTATTTTTTTTTTTGCTTATAAATGCTGACTTACATAGTAACTGAAATAAATTATAAAGGCATTTCTATTACAGAAAATAGAAATTTATCTAAGATTGTTATAGGCCAATATTTTAGCAACGTAGTTTGGTTTGGTTTATTTTTTCATTCAAATGCCTCAAACTGATTCCCAGGAGAAAACAGAGATTCTTTATCCACAGTTATATCCATAGCATATGTATGTACATATATATATTTAAGTGGGAAAACTGTGTAACAAACCAACATTTTGGTTCTTTTTTCCACACAGTAAGCCAGTAGCACTATACCAGCATTTTCAAGTGTGGAAGAAAGGTTCGTACACAGTTGCCTCTCAAAAGCCAGTGTATCAAATATCTATCCATAAGTAAAATACTTTACCAGTCAAAGGTTCTATCTCTCTAATTTTACTGGAGTTTAACATGTGCAACTGGAGGAGAATGTCACCTGAGCACAAGCATAATAAGCAGCACATCCTTTCCTGGCAGAGAAATTCCTTCAACCGGTGCACACTATCTTCATTGACAGGACTGAGGGAAAAAATGAAGAAATTGAAAGAAGACTTTTCCATCACAAAGTAATTCAGAATGGCAGGGGAATACCTCATTCAAATCAACAACTAGAACACTCTTGGAGAATTTTTAAGCAAGTTTTCTGACTCCCTTTGTAATAATGGGAGTTATTACAATGTTGTATTTTGCTTGTAGGAAGGACTTTGCCCAGATCTCATGCAAAGAACATGTAAGTTTGTTTTCCCATGCAGTAAGATGTGGAAAGTCCATATTTCACTACTGAACCCAGTCATATGGTTTTAATGTCTTGGATTAACAATATGAAAACCCAATGTTATACAAATGTCCTTCCCAAAGTAGCAGGAGTAGAGCTCCCCAAAGGTACAAGACTTACACAGACCAAGTAACTCAAATCAGAAAAGAAGTTTTAATGTAATTTAGGCTGTCAGCAATGTTCAGGTCCATTTTAAAAAGATTTTGACATAATAAATGGGTCTGTCAGAATGCACTGACAAGTGAAAATCTCACATAATTGAATATCTCCATTTGGACTTGAGCTGTTTGCTCTTATCAGGACTGATTTATCAGTTCACATCAGAGAAGTCTCCAGGATCCTGGAATAATGTGTTGTCTTGTATTATCTGCATGAGCACATATGGTATCTCACAAAACACAAGTTGATAAAAGTATTTTGCTACTGTACATCACCAGTAATCCATCTGTTTTCAGCGTGGCTGCAGCGTGAGACTGCTACTCAAAGCCCCCAACTCTTCTAAGAAGACTTCATTTGAAAAGTTGTTTATTGTAAACCATAACCAAGCAGCTGATAGACCAGGAAAATGCCTAATACAGTGGTCAGTACCATCACCTGCCACTCAGTGATGAAGTTTATGACAGAGCATGATACTTTTCACTAAAAGGGATAAAATAAGAACTGCTTGTGGGATTACTCACAAGATGTAAGAAGAGAGTTTTGTTCTGGAAGAACGTGGAAAGAAAATGTTAGTGGCTGGGAGAACCTCCATTATTCTTTGCTTTCTTCCTTAGGTCTCCCCAGAGCCAGAGGGAATCTTTGTGATCTTTCAGCCTTTTTCTGTCTCCCCACTTTTGACTATTTAGTCATTTTTTTACTGATGACTATGAGAATTTTAGAAAACTTAGCATCACCAGCCTGAGAACCCTTTGGGTAGGCACAGGTTGAAACATCCAATCCATGAGTAAAACTCACAGGACTATAGACTGACTTGGCAGCACAGTGCTGCTATACATGCACAGATTTTAACTTCATTTGTTAACACAGTGAAAAAAACATGCCTTGTTTTTATGCAGTCCTGTAATTCATCTTCAGCAGAACTACAGCTTCATTTTTGCACATGAACGAGTGCCAGGCGCTGGCATTTTAACATAATCATTTCTATCTAGCTGTGATTCTAGCAAGGCTGGTAAATGTGTACACATTTTATACATAAGCAAAGAAACACTGTCGAGAGCTTATGAACACAGTGATGAATTTGTAATCTAAAGCCAAGCCACGGTGTGCTAGTGTAACAAGAGTTCATAATTCTTTATGCAGGCTAAGGAATGTCAATAGGCTGCTTCATAAAATAATGAATGTTTGTAGTAATAATTTCGTGGGTTGACTGCAATTTAATAGCCTTTATTTCAATATAAGCTCATGAAGGATATAACTGGTAAACAGGTTCTTATGAAATACATTCAGTCAGAATTACCATTAAGGTCTTGTTGGTGTGTTTGGCGCAGTTTTTACGTGTTGTCACTGTTTATGGGATGATTCTGTTTCATAAAATTTTATGTACCAATTAAAAGCTGGACATTTGCAATGGCCTCACTGAATATTCTTATTGATCAGCTAGGAGCTGGTGTGACTCTGTGTTGTATCAGTTTTATTCTTGACCAATACAAATTACTCCTGAGTGGCTTTTGATTTACACAGCATGAATCCAGAGACACTTTGCATCCTTTCCCAGCATCTGCCTGAATTTGTGGTGTCAGAGGGTGCCACGTTCACTCCCCAAGGGATTAATTTTCTCATTATTCAACAGGGACAAAGCAAGCAGCAGAGCTGCCAATGTGCTCAGCCTTGACCCATCTCTAGGGCAGAGTGGGTAATGTGCTCCCTCTGCTCTTGCCTCTTTAATTAGAGACCCAAGAGCAACAATCAGTGCTATTAGCACTCCTCTGCAAAGAAATGGACCTCAGATCTTTTACTTGTGATTTGAACTAGTGACCTGAAGATAAAGACTTTGCATGTTTTTCATTGAACCTTTGCAATGTCTGGGTTACGCATTTAAAACACGTACTTGCTTTATATCCGGTATGTCCAGGACACAACTAATTCAGTGAAATATTCATGTATTTTTTATGGCTAGCAAAGCTGGAGAGGGCAGCTCTCACTGCCCATTGCCACTCCCTCCCTACATACCACTCTGTCTGTTGTGAATCAGCAACTGTTTGTGCAGTGAATCAGATTTAAAAATGGAGCACCATGAAAAAGTTATACAAGAGAACAAAGTGAGAGCTACGTAAGCCAGTGCTGATGCCAAAACAAAAACATGTGCTACCAAGTTTCCTGTTCATCCTTTACTAGTTCTGATAAAGCTGTCCCCAATTATTTGTAAATTACAAATAAATTACAAATGGATAGTACAGAAATTATTTATACATTCCAAAGCTTGCAGAACAAATCTATATAATGAAATAGCAAATCATTCTACAACTGCTGCAAACTTATCCTCTGTATGCAAACAGCAAAGAAACCCAAACAATACATTATTAAATTGGTAGTGAAGAGAATGTAGCAACATCTGACAATGACAGCAAGAGACTGACCAGCTATGACTCAACTCTGTGCAAGTAATTTACAAGTGTTTCATTTTTTCCTTTAAAATGTAAGTAAAGAAAAAAATTACCTTTCACTGTTAAGAAGCTCTGAGCTCTGGAGGGCATGAAAAGAGTTATATAAGCACAAATTGCTGTGCTTACTCATTTATATTAAGAAAACATCAGTTTTTCATTAAATGCTTTTCTTTGTGCAGAAGTCTGTATCTTGATCTAACAAACCTCACTGAGCCCACTCAAACGACCAGAATCTGTGATTCACTCACTGTGTGCAGTAAGACCAGAGCTTTGCAGCAGCTTTGTCTGTGCCCCATGGTGAGGTGGGCTATGATGTCAAAGTCTGGCAGCCCAGGGCATGATGTGAGCTTGGATGGGAGATCTTCAAGAATCCACATTATACACTTCAACATTTACTGCATCCTTCAACAAGTGTCATGTTTCCTTGAGTCCATGCTGAATTAAGACCTCACTTTGCAGTGTGCCTTTGGAGGTGCTCTTTACTCAATTATAAAGCAATGGCCAGGCAGGGTTCATTTTCTGTGGTGCTGTAATAGCAGGGATACTAGTAGGGATCAGAGCCCTTATTAGCTGAAAAAAAACCTATCATATTGTTCTCTCTTAAAGAAATACCCAATATTAGGAGGTCTTATCTTAATTGCCTTATCTTATCTTAATCCCTATGTGAAAAACAGGGTTTCTACACCTCCAGGCTAATTCTTACACAGTGTGCACACCCAGCCTGTTGCTCAGCAGTTCAGAGGTTGATATCCATTCTTTTCTCATCTAGTCCATCTTTATTACTGTTTCTGATCTCAGTTCTATCAGCAACCTTGGATTTGTTCCTCCTTAATCCATTTTGATGCCAGACCAGCCACTAACAGACTCACCAGTTAGCAACCACTGTCAGATAAGGACCTGTGTTCAGGGCAGCTGTTTCCAGCTCTCTGTAGTAGGATTATCTGTAGTGCTAGTCCAGAACCATTTGTGAACTGTGCCTTCCAAGTATTCGCATGTTACCTACACATGTATGTTTTATTTCTTTTTATTCACATTTTATTTTGGCTACTACATGTCTTAATAATCAGCATCCTCTAATTTAATGTATAGTAACATTGCCAACAGTAAAAATGAGCTGTGGTTACTAGAATGGGCTCAAAAGGTTGAAATACTGAGCTGAGAACTCCTCCAAAGCAGTTACAAAGTGCTACAGACAGAACAGTAGCTTGCTTCAAGTGAGTTTGAACCTACCTGTGACCTGCCCCATCAGAGGCTGATCCCAACCCTTGTGCATCAGAATAGCCTCAGAGATGCCAAAATAAGCTGTTCATAGCTGAGCAGAGTGAATCTACCCTAAATGGAGATATCCTGCTGTTTTATGAGTGTCCACTGGGCTGGCAACAGAAAAACAGCCTAGAAGGAGGATGGTAGCTCTGGATAACCTGGGAATTCAGCAGTGGAGGGAGAGGTTCTGAGGGGACAGATACACCACACAGGGTAGTCAGGAGCAGAACGATGTAAAGCAGTCTGTGTTTCACTTGCAAATATCTAATACAACACATATGTCAGAAAAAAAGTTGTATAAATGCAATGTATTGTTAGGTTTCATCTAGTGTTACTTAATTTCTCATTTTTCTCATGTTTATGTTGTACAAGGTAGTAGATATGCTCAGTGTGCTAAGCCTACTTAGCATTTCCAGAGACTTGCTGTTGGTATCCAAAAGCATGTCCTGTTCCATGAGTTCTAGCAAGTGTATGGAGTACTAAAGACTTCCATATCACATATATTATTATTATTATTATTATATATTGCATATAGAAAGCTTGCTTATCCAAGCAAGTAACACTTCACTGCTTAACACTTGCTGTGTAGGCTGTTGAGCTTGCTAGTTCCTTCATCAGGCTCAAGAGAGACCTAAAATCCTACCTAGCAAAGGTCAAACAACTGCAAAATGATCAGTGATTCTTAAACCAGCGATCCTGATGCAGCTTCCTGTGGATCTGCTGGTGAGACCTCTGCAAAGACATCAGAAAGATGGCACTCCTCACTTTTCCTTCCTTAGGACTGCCAGGTATGTACAGTAATTTCACGAATACAAGTCGCAGCAATTTGACAAAAATTTTGGTGGAAACCCGGAAGTGCGGCTAATAGTCGGGTGCGGCTAATATATTAATAATTTTCTGACATTTACAACCCCAGACGTGCCAGCCAGAGTGCCGAGCCAAGCACCGGCCAGTAAAAGCCGGCATTTCGCAATTGTTACAGTGTTACCGTGTTGCCCTGGCTCCCTGCAGGCAGCACGGGGGGCGGGGAGAGAGTCGGGAGAGCTCTCTTTCCTCCTCTGCTGCAGCCCAGGGGAGGAGGGGGGGGGGCGCCGCCATTGCCGCGGCTCGGGGAGGAGGCGGGGTGCTTTGTCCGCGCCCGCCGCCGGCGCCACGGGCGCGGGAAAGCTCTGTCCCCACCCGCCGCCGCTGCCGTAGGAGCGGGGGAAGCTCCGTCCCTGCCTGCCACCGCGGGGCAGCGCCGACCCGGGGTGACCGAGCCCAGGGGCAGCGGCGGCCGGCCCCGAGCGGCAGCACCGGGCTGGGCCACCTGGCCCCGTCAGCGGCCCCTAGCGGGCCGAGCCCGCACAGCCTTAGCTCAGCCAGTAAACCCCGCCCTCCCGCGGTTCTGTTACTAATTGCACGCGGCTCCTCGCTGCGAACGACAGAGCGGCTTATATTCGTGTGCGGCTTATCTATGGACAAAAACAGAAATGTTTGCCAACACCCAGAGATGTGGTTTATACTCAGTGCGGCTTGTATTCGTGAATTTACTGTACATGCTTACAGCTGATGGCTTCCTTGAGATGCTTAGACAAAAATTAACAAAACCATCCACGACAGGATTTTCCACATTTTGTGTACTCCCATATGTAAGATGTGTCTCACTTCTGAAGGTGAAGGGGGGTTTACTCTTGAGCTTTGAACCCAAGTATGGGAATTATGTTTGGGTGTGTCAGTGAGGATGTTTGTCATCACAAAGGATTTTGAACATGGGTTAAATCAGTCACAAATGCAAACAAATCTTTCAAAATGGTAAACGGAGATCAATATACAAAAAAATATTTCCGTGAACCTTAGATGAATAGAAATCCAAGTCTAGAATTTTACAGTTCTGTATCAGTTGCAATCTGAAGTAGACTTTGAACTGAATCCAAATCTGAAATTTTCATCCTTCCCTTCCCCACATCTGCTTTTGTATCTGAAATTCTGTGAAGTCAAAAAGTTGACAATAGCATTGTTGAACCCAAGACTATTTCCTGGGAAGGTTTCAGAGCTGGTCTCCTTACCCCTGAACATGAGATGTATAAATGCTGGCTCTGTCTGCAGAAACACCACCAGGGATGGGAATAAATGGCATTATTTCTATGGGCTCATTTAAACTGATCATGACATTAGAGAGTTTTCCCAAGTTTAGTCTTAGAAGCTGTAAAGTGAAATAATCATATTCCATGAATCAGCTAACTGGTTTGGTAATGATTTAAAAGCTGAGCTTTGGGCCTAGCAATACGTTTTTTGTTAATAAGTTAACAAGTTTCGGTTCAGCAGAGCAGAACAGGTATGAGTGAAAACACATAAATTAGACCCTTAAACAGCCCTGTGATGGGGCAGGACCTGAAAGTCTTCACAGGCCAAGCTGATGCCTTGAGAGGCTACCTAGAACAGAGGCTGGACACTGTTAAAGGAAAAAAGTAGGGATTTATTAAAAGGCCTCAAAGAATACACCTTGAGCAGTACAAGAGCCTGGCCTTGGCTACACCCCAGATGGACAACCTGAGTTTTCACATTTTTATAAGTTTTGGTCCATGAACATATTGGGGTTGTCCAATTACAGCTCCAGGTTATGCAGTCCCATCCTCCCAGATTGCTCTCCTTGCTGTTGTGTACACCTTTTGGGCCCAAGGCTCCAACAGTGTCCTTGGTTCTCAGGCTGGAAAAGAATTGTTTTGTCTAACTAAACTGTGAGAACTTGCTAACACTTCATGTGAAGTTCAGAGCTATACACTAATGCAGTGTAGTGCATCTGGAAAATATGAAAGCTAAAACTTAAGGCATCAAAGTGACCCAACAAACAAGGAATCTGAGAATCTCCTATCTATACCTGAAATTACGGAAGATGTTGCCAGTTGTTGAGTTGCAAGTTGTGACGCTGAGCTGATCCCCTCTGCCAAAAATTTTGGGCACAAATTTTGGAACTAAAAATAACAATCATCCTTACAAGAGTAGCTTGAGGCCATCTGAAGTAGTTAAATAATGATTTGTAAGCATATGCACATGCCACTTTGCTGACTTCTCCTTCACTCTTACTGCTGGCAGGAACTTGTCAAATCAATGTGATCCAAATGTACCAGGCCATACACTTGTGGTGTTTATATTTTTATTAGGAATACACATGTGTGCTCTTTTGTCCTCTCCTTCATTCCTTTTTTCCACAGCAGGAGATCTCAGCATATTTGGCATGCAGGCACATCAGCACAGTACCACCTCCAGTGAGCACCAAGAGCTTTCCAACTTGAAGATGATGAATCCACAAGACTGGAAAAGAAATGTGAGAGGAAAAGCTTAGGTGTTTCATCCCACTGCTCACTCGGGAGATCATTCCCAGGCTGCTCTGTCCCTGTGTCCCTGACTCTGGAGCTCCTGTGCCAAACTGGCTCTGCAGCTCCCACTGCCCTGTCAGGGCATCTCAGGGGCTGTGACAGCAGGCAGGGGCAGGCACTGGGACAGGGATTATTACTCATTAGCAGGAAGGGAAATGCCCACAGACAGGACACTTTCAGCAGTTCACTGCCTTGTGGATGTCCTGCAGCCGTCACTGCACTGGAGCCCTAATTCATTGCAGCCCTTGGGATAAGAATTTCTGCTTTATTATTAAAGTATTTCTGCCCTTTCTAGTGGTGTTTGCTCTCCTCAGGTCCCAAGAGAAAACACAGAAGACAGGCACTGGCTTCATCTTTTTAGTTCCTTCATGTGTCACCATGTTCAATATTTCTGTGCTGAAAGAGTCCTTGGGCACTTCTGAACATTTCCATCAGCCACTTCCCCATGCTTTGCTGGGTGTTTCTGTTTGCACTCAGGTATTGCTGCCTCATTCTTTGTATTGTTTTCTGCAGTGAGTGGAAAAGGCACATTACCCTGCAAGCTAAAGGTGGTGCAGACTGTTCTCAACAACATCACTAACATAAACCTGTACGGGTAGAGGTTTTGGTGTTTTGTTTTGATCTGCACAGAACTTCCCCTGTTTTGCTGCTGCTGTTACAAAGTGTGCAGTTCTCTGAAATGGCTGTCTGCCTGCTAAAGGCTTGCTTTCAGGAGGCAGGAATTAGCATTTATCATTCTTTCCAGCGCAAGGCTGTAAAGGAAAAGGTGCTTTTTGACTCATTTGGAACATGTAGCTTTTGATTTGTTCTTCCAGACTGAAGCAAAGGTTAAAATTAGACAACTGCAAGACAAACATGCCACTTCACTTTCACAAATGCTGTACTTAAAACCAGGTATTTTTCTGCTAACCACGTCACATTAAGACCTACTACAAAATAAATGACTGGCTTTTTTATGAAATGTTTGTCTTTATTTTTTTTTTCTTTTTGCTCATGGTATTCTCTTATTAGGGAAATGAAGATATAAAGAGGGAAATAAAATCAAGTCAAAAAATGATGAATGACTCCTAAATGAGTTGCATGGGAATGTTAGAAAGTTCCAAAAATAAGGGCACTGAATTAGGATCATATGTGTTAAGAAGAAAATGTAATAGAATTACAGCAAGATGTAGATTAGAAGTTCACATTTCTGGGGTATAACACAAAGGAGATGATAAGTGAAACAAAGATTTGAGGAGGCAGCAATGAATGTTAAAGTTAATATGGTTTGAAGAGAGAGAAAATTAACAGCTAGGATGAAGTTTTTTTGATGGGGTAAAGAAAGAAAGGAAGAAAGTGGTTTCTGATTGCTGTATGCCTTCTACAGGAACGAGAAAATTGAAGATCTGGAAAAGCTGCTACACTGATGACAAGGCAGGAGGATTAAAAAGAAAATTGGTATATTCTATTTGCTTGTCTTTGCCACTCAGTGCATAAGCTCTGGCTGATTCCTTGATGGCACAGCTTCAATGTGGTTGTGAAAGGGGCAGGAGGAGAACAAGCCTGGGGTCTGAAAACACATGAACTGCTCAGGGGGCACATGCCAAACAAGGAATCAGATCTCTTTTAATCAGATCTTAAGAGAAAAAGCAAGTTTGGAAATGAATGGCTTGCATTTATTTTATTTATGGTAGACAGTTCTAGTTAATTCATGATCAATGCAAAATATTAAAGCAATATTTTCAATTTTAGGTGGTTAAATGAAGGTTTTTATGTTCATTTTCAGCACAGAAATGAAGGAAGCCTGGTTTTCAAAAGCCATGACTTCAGTGGGGCTTATTGGTGCTCTGTCAGTTTCCAGCTAGCTGCCAAAATATGGATTTAGAAGCCTGGCCATAGACAGCCAACACAAAAAGTCTGGTCACAAAATATACTGCTGGGCTCTCTGTGAGAGCCTTAGCAGCTCAGAGTAAAGTTTTGGAGAAAAACACCATACATTACACAACTTTTGTTTCTTGTTCAGCTATCTGGGCTGATTTAGATGATTATTTTATGTGTGACACTGCTGCATCAGTCTGTGGATATTGTCCCTTCGAACAGGTGGATTTTCTGTCACCCCCACTAAGTCACATTAAAACTTTGGCTTGAAATCCCCAGGGAGCATCTATGGCAAGAGAAATGAGTCATTGCCACAGCCTGGCCCATCAGCTGGACTCAGGCAGGGGGACCAGCGTGGGTTCCTGAGCTGTGCTGGGTGGAGATGTTGGATGTTGAGCCTTGGACCATGGTTCCCTAGTGCAGGGCTCCATCCCCAGCCCAGCCTGCTTCTCACACAGCTCTCATTCCCTCTCCTCACATGAAGCTTGTTGAGTTGTGCCAGCAGCACACAGAGAGGATGTTCAGTGTCTCCTCCCCAGAGAGAGGGTCACAATGAGTCCCTCACTGCCCTTGCACAAACAGACCAAGGTAGGGATGGGGATTGGACAGAAGGGAAAGGGGAGAAGCAAAGCAATAGGTAAAGTTGTTACCTGTTTGAATTCTGTGCTCCTGGGAGCACAGTACATGACAAATCCTAGAATTGCCTATCTCGCCTTTTTCCCTAATGAATTCCCTTAAATAGTCTTATGTTTTTCTGTGCACAAACAGCTCAAGAAAGAAATTAAATGGTTATTTCTTTACCTGAATTTCATTTGTGTTCTGTGGAGAATGAAAGTTCCTGTATGCTTCTCTTCTAATCAAAAGGCAAAAGTCTTTTACAATATGGAATGATTAACAAATTAAGTGAAAATATTTAAAACCCCACACAACCAAACAAGATAGAAGTGGCATCATTTAGTTTACCTGAAACAACTGTAATTTATTATTCTACCTCATTAAATTTCGGGTTGTTAAAAACCTAGGATAAGCTATTTGTGAGAAAGATTAGACTATCACTCCTTGCTAACTCATGACTTTTTCCCATCATTAGAACAAGCCCTCAGTTAAAAAAAAAAAAAAAAAAGAAGCTTTTTTTTGAAGGAATTTCTAAAGTTTATCCAAAAGCAGTGACCAGCTCAACACTTTTTAATATTGATCTATCTGAAAATCACTGAGGAACACTCAGCTATCTGAAGTCAACAACAGGTAAACTGAGGGATCAAAAAAAAAAAATTGATCCATACTAGACAAGGAGCCTTGAACACTGAGTCACTCTGGTGTCAAATCAGGAGAAGATCTGTGACTTAACAGGCTCCTGGCAATGCTGCAAAGGAGCTCAGGGAAGTTATGAAGCTGCAGGGGTGCCTCGTTGAGCAAGATGCACTTGATCAAAGAAAAGCTGGCAGCCTTCACACTGCAGGTTGCACTGGTGGTTCTGCATATGGGCACATCTTCTGCCAACCTCTACAGATCCAGGTTAACATGTTCCTTTTGCACATCAGCATTTGAACATCTCTTTGTGAAGGAGCTGGAGAAAATGAAGGGCACCAGAAGAGAACAAAGCAGTCTCAAGTGCAGAAGTAACAGTCCTGCAAATAGCTGATAGAGGTTTTTGATAGAGACATTATCTGCACAAGTGCATTAAAAGCCACACTGAAAATCCTTCAGTGTAACTGAATGCAAGATGAATTTAAGAGCCAATTGAATAGACAGTCAGTCAGGACATGATATCCATGTTCAAATTCCTGGATTAGTCCCACAGTTTACATAACGCAGTCCCTGAGGTCCACTTTGTAACTGTTTCTCATCATCCAAGGATTTCCTTTGGATTAATGAAAAGATTAATGTCTGGAAATCCTTTGAATTTCCTTTCAGCTGCATGAGGAAGAAGTGAAGTTATTTACCCAATTAAACATCTCTGTTTGACTTCCCACCCTTACTTTAAAAGTGGTGATTTGGCAACATAGATAAATGAATACTAATGACAGTTGTCTACCCTTCCTTGGTTTATCTGTGCTTCATCCTCAGCTGTTGCTAAAATGATTTGCAATTTTATTTATATTTAAATGCATGTAAATAGAAGTGCAAATAGGAGTTGTAGTTCCTGACACAAGGCCTATATAAACCTCATTCCAGAGATGCTTCTTTTTAAATGCACAAATGTGAACAACTTTCTTTTCACAAAGTCCTCCCTAGACAGTGAACTGCTGCTCTCCCTCACAGATTTCTATCAGAGGATCTTTCAAACAGCTGACCACTTTCAAATCCTGCTATTGTCCCTACCTGCTACAAATAGCTTAGCCAACTTTGAGCCAAAACCAGTCTTTTCACTGGATTATGCATTGCAAAAGGCTTTGGATTATTTTGTGTGACTGGACCCCTTATTTATTACAAGAAGATTATGGTTTTAAACAATAAAGAATTTTTGGACTCAGGAGGATTCAGATCTTTTAATTAATTTGCTCAACACTTCAGGATAGAAGGCTCTTGGTAATCTTCTAGTGCAATTGATACCATAGCAATTCCTACATTTATGAACACTTAAAAAAATACTTTGTGCAGCCCCTCTGATACCCTAGGGGGCAAAACAAGTCCCATTCACTTATGCTGTGTAGATACTGACTGCAGCACTCAGGCTTGTTAACTTGGCTACTAGTATTTAAAAAAACAACGCTTGAGAGCTCATAAATTCCAGCATTAGTTATTACTCTGTTGTCATAACACTTGGCTGTCTTGCAATCTTTCCAGTTATTCATGGCTATTTACCCATGGGATGTGTAAACCAGAAACTCATGGTGGTAGAAGAAGATCCCCAGCAAAAAGTCCATTGCACAGGAGGCTCCACAAGCACCAGACTGATGAGGCTTCATTTTCTGTGAAGTGCTGTGGCATGGTTACTGTCCTTGGCTTTTTCATTCTGAGACCAAAGTGAAATTTCTGCCATGGACAGACATTAATTACACACTTTATGCGTGCATTTTCATGTCCATATTAAGATTGGATCTTAAATGGTAGCATTTACCATTAAAAAAAGTGCATAAAGGGTCTTGTTCACCCCTGTGACCCCTTATTTTCATTACATTTGTTGGAATTGAACTACCTTTTAAGCCTGTATCTCTATTCAAGATTATTGAAATTGTCCAGCCTAATTCCAGTGGTAGGAAAGAATTTTTCTCTTTCAGGTGGAATAAGATCAAATGCCCACCAAGAATGCCAACTACATTATTTACAGCACCATTGAAATCAGCTCATGACCCACTGCCCTGCAGGAGTTTTGGTCCAGCCTTTGCTGTAATGAATGCAGCCCCACAGGGCAGTAACCTGGAGAAATGTCTTGTTGCTGCACCATGCAAACTGCACTGCCTCACAATCTCTTCCCTTACTATAATAGTCAGCAACCTTGGAATGATTTGAACTGTAAATAACTTCTGGGGCTTATCAGAAAAGGAACAGTGTGGAGAATGATAAAACTGTTACTGTAAATAATAGTCTGAGAACTCCAGGTCAGCCTCACCTCCAGTGAGGCAGCTACCTGCCTTCTCATGAAAAACAACAGCAGCTCCCTTCCCTGAGACAAGGATCCATGCTTTGAGAACAGATGGTGCTACTTTCTAGTGCCAAGCATTCTGCACTTCACTGTTTATTAAATTGGCCAGAGAAGGCTGTAAGATCAGCTCTCAAACAACACACCATGTCTGCACCGTGCACACTGAACCAGTGCACTCTGAGGACCTTTCACACTGCAAAGACATGGAATATGCACAAGTGGAAATCAGGCCCTCTGGGACTCTTCCTTCAGATGATTTTTTTTAAACTCTATTTCTATTTTATTCATAGAATTTTTTTTTTTTAAATTTAAATAATTTCTGGAAGATCATGGCAACTGCTTTATAATGCCTCCACATCTTTCTGGCTCCCTTTTGAATCTCTCCTGACTTAGGTACAGAGTTCTTCATGACTGCTCTACTTCTTCATAAAATAAGTGCCAAAATTCCCAAGTCTTCAACATTAGCATGCCCATAATTTCCAGCAGAGGAGAAAGCAAACCTCCTAGCTTTCCCTCTGCTCATCTCAGCAGTGACCCAGGGTGCTGAAGCCTGGGACACTCACACAGGTTACAGATATTTGCTGTTGTAGAGGTGTAATTGAGACATTTACATAACTGGTATTTCTCAGGATTCAGCTTGGTTAGCATATTCATCTTTTCAATTTCAAATGTCTTTACAGCTCTGAAGTATACCGCAGTTTCATGACCTAAAAAACAAATTAAAAAAGAGACACCAAACAGTTAATTTCTGTGTAGCTGCAGTTTCTGGAAAGAACAATTACTGTAAGTGATTTTGACTATTTGGTATTTTTGTGATTTTAGAGATTCTCTGAAAAGAAAGTACAACCCTGAAATAGAAGTTTATAGTGCTTCACCACAGCCTCAAGTAATTGACAAATGCAGTTACACATAACCTGTAATCATCATCTACAGGGGCATCTACTCTGCCCTCAGCTGTGAAAAATTACACACTGTTCCTTTAGGAATGCCTGGCAGTGGTAAAGCTCCTGGGAGAGGCTCTGGACTTTCAGCTTGTGTGTGTTGACTGCTGAAAGATGAAAGTTGTTTAACAGGGCCTATGCCCTCTGACCGCTTCTGCATTCACTGCTTTGGCTTCCCTTCCTTTTCCTTTTTTTTAATTTAAATTTTTTTTTAAAATCTGCCCTGTGATGCATTAAATACCACGTTTGCATTTTCAGTTTGAGGGCTGAAAATGGACCTCATTACAAATAGAGATACATTTTTAGACAACCTATCTCTTCAAGTAAAGATTTTCCAAGTCTATGGAGATCAAAGTGGCTAGGAAAATAATGTCGGGGAAGTTGTTTAGTGGTCAAAGTTTAAGATTTACAAGCCAATGGATCCTACATATTCAAATCAGGCATCCTACAGTTGGTTCCAAAGTCACACCAGCAGGCAAGTGGGAGAATCTACAGGATGGGTTTATGGAAACCCAGAAGCCTCTGGAAACAGCAAGCAGCAGTGAGAGGGGAGGGAGAAGGGAGCCAGCTGAGTCAGCAAGGAAGCAGCAGAGGAACTCTGACCTAAGATTGCTCACTTTGTTCCATGTGGCTGGAAGCCATTCTTACTTCTGGTTCATTATTCTTCATCGGCCAGAGGACTTCAGGAAATCAGCTTTTTTCTTCTTTAGTCAGTTCCTGGCTAATGCACAAGCAGAGCTTTGCTTGCTAAAAAGAAAAAATTATTTACTGGGATTCTGGCATAGGACTGGGCTTGCACGGGCAATCAAATCTACCAAGCAGGACTGGCCAGCAGCAGTGGGGGTGCCTGTTGCAAGGGTCCTTGCAGTGTCATCTTCCCCTGGATCAGGACAGAACACAAACCACACAATTTTGCTCAGTTTCTATAATCCAGCAGTCCAGGGTCCTACCTGACCAGCACTGCACATACATGAGTTGTTGCTACTTTGACATCCTACACAGAAAACATTTCTTCAATATCATAGCTACAGACATAAGATGTTCCACAGTGGCCATTTCTGGAGGAATGGTTTCTATTGTCTGTTTACAAATGTTTTATCTATGTACAATCCAATCACTTCAGCAACGGGGATATGTTGGTACACTCCAGCCAGGATGTCAATAATCACATTTAGGCACAGAAATTAGTTTAATCAGGGGCAATTTCTAGATCAGTTCAGATCACAATTCCCACTGGGTGGGCTCTGACAACAATCAGTCAACTGCTGCATTACGGAGGCCCAGTTAATCACTTAGTTTCAGCTTGGTCCATTGTCTCAAGCTTGTCCAGTATCTCCGTGAGGAGACAGCTGGGATATTCCTGAACCCCTCAAAAAACTCATAATTTGGTGTGGCACATAGGTGCCCTGTTAGCAAGCTGCACCACAATTGTAGCTAAAGAACAAGCTTTCCTTCCCTGTTTATAACTCACAAATTAAGTCCCATAGCTCCTGTCACACCTAGCAGTCCTGGATGGAAGGGAAAAGACATGGAATAGTTTTCCTGCTCTTGATGATAAACAATTGTCTGTATTAGAATGTCTCACATGCAAAGAATTTTAGCAGCCAAAGTGAGGGTGATCCCTCAGATGTTTGCCTGCCCTCCTTCAGGGTAGCTGTGGGGAACTGAACTTTGAGCTGTAAATTGGAATGTCTGACTTCTGTAGTTCGAAGGGAAGACAGCAGTTCTAGCACACCTGTTTTTTTCTCTGCTCTGAGAAAAGAAAGAATTGAGAGCATGATCTGGACTTTGATTAGGCTGTTTTAATTAAAATATACTGAATTTTTCAGCTCTCAGCCAGGCTGAAAGAAAACTCAGATTCAGTGTTCATTCTTCAATTGGAGATATAATTTATTAGTATGAAGTTAGCTTCTTCATATTTGAGAATTACAATATCCTATAAAGTCTATTACTCTCAATACTCATATTTCATAATGAATACATTTCTAAAAAGTCATCCAGAAAATAGTCTGATGAGATGAGAGGGAGAGGAAAAGGGAGGGCAAGGAAAGGAAGGGAAGGGAAAAGGAACAGAAGGTTAAAGAAGAGGAACTAGGGATGGCGGGAGAAGGGATGGCAGATGAGAGGAAGGGAGGGTAGAAGGTATTTTCCATATATTTTAATGCAGAATCATTTATTCTAGAAACACTGCCATGCTTTATATTAAATGAGAATCTAAATTGAGGTGACTAAATTGGTATATAAGTCTGACTCAACTAAAAACAAAACAAAAAAAAAACCAAACTGAGCACCTACTGATCCTGGCACTTTCCCTTTTGATATGCATTTATGTAAAACAATCATTAAAGGTTTTTATGGCAATGCATTTACTTCTTTCTCTCCAAATAATGACATTCCCATGGTAATCTTTCTTATCTTCAAAGCTTTTATCCTAGCTTTACAGGATTTTTACTTACAACAGCAATGTTCACTGAAAGCTATCAGCAATGATATAATTCATCAGTAGATATTCCAGTAAATGTTCTTTGGAACAGTCATCTTCTAACATGAGAGGAAAAATGTAGTGAAAGGGAAAATAATATGAACCTCTCTCCTTAGATCCACATTCTGCAATTACTTGAACATTCTCAATATTAACTGATTGACACATGAATGTGCAACACTCAGCTCCTCAGTGGAAAGGATCTGCAGCTCACAGAATCAGATATCTTGTTTTAATGTTAAAGCAGCTCACATAAATCACACGTAGCCAAACAACATTCCCTATTCAAAATTGTATGATTGATTTGTATCAAAACAACAAAGTCTTATCCATAGGTATTCAGGCTGCTGTGTCTTTTTACATGTATGTGAATGTTCATTTGAACATCCAATAGCTTCCCTGGAAGATTAGTGATATTTTACTCTGGGGTTGTCAAATAAAAATAAAAAAAGCCCAGCAAGAACAATTGTCACAGGAACTGAGTTTAAATATTCTTGATACAATTATTGGGGAATAGCTCCATTCCTTCCTCCTGCAACAATCACCTCCTGAATAGTACATTAGTCTGTGTACAATGTTTGTGTGATTTCACAGAGCCTGACATCAGTGTCTTGTGTCTACTAATTGCTAGCCCCATATGATGGGATGCATTCACTTAAAATACACATCTATTCAAGTGGTTCTTAGCTCAACCTATCAACAACATAGTCACAGAAGTCACTTGAGTTGTCAGTATTTTGCTTTCTATATGTCTGCATTTGTCCAGCTATAAAGAAATTATATTCATCATTTATTAAATCATCTCAAGTAACCAGATGAATTTTGCTGGAATTAACAATATGATATCAGGAAAGCACTTTAATGTGTAACTGAAAATATGCTTTTATTATTTTAGTGTTTGTATTCTATGAACAAAAGTATTTTCTCATTATGTGTTATATATTCACAATTGCTATTAGTCAAGGTGATCAGTCCTAGCTTGCTAGTTGTTTTAACTAAAATTCTTTCACTAAGCTTTTGGTTTCTGCTTTTCTGTCCTCGTTACAACAAAGGTCTTCAGATTTGAAGTAATAAAATGCCGTGCATTCCCATGGATAAAATCAGAGCTTAAAAAAAGCTCAGAAAAGATTTTGCACAGTTCACATGTCAGCCAAACTTGTACAGGCTCACGTTGCAGCAGAAGACAAAGATCAGAAATTCCTAGCAGTCTGTACGTATGCATTCACTGAAGTTGTCTGTAATTTTCGAGTGATATTGGCACAAGGTTGCACAGGCACAAAAGAAACCACAAGCAGTTTACAAAAATCTCCTTTACTAGGAGTCTGAGAAGACAAAAGCAAGCAAAGACAATGAGAAGCCTGCATGCAGATTCCAAAGCTGTTTCAGTCATGGGAATGCAAACATGGGTCAGTCGTGTTTTTCAGTAAGATGTAATGAAGTGACTCAGAGACCAGTACAAATTTGCATGATATTACAATGGCATGGATACTGAAAATCCTGAAAATGTGAGAATTACATACAAATATTACTAGGTGAAAGACAAGTCGCCATTTGCACAAATAAATGTATGTACACCATACGCAGACTCCCTCTCCCTGACTTCCAGTACAGAAAAACTTGAAGAGAAGTTTTTTCTTATCCTCTTATACTTTTTCTTATGTTGGGCACTTTGTCCTCCCTTCAATCCCATTTCCCACAGAAAGGCGGTACAGGTGGTTCCATTAGGAAAATCCAGTCACAGTACACAGAATGCTGAATGTAGGGGACTTTCATCTAGCAGACAATTTACCTGAGAGGTTTACTTCCTTTAGGAACCAGTTTTGCAACAAACATCCTTCAAATGATAATCATAAGGGATGGGGGGCACTGTCTTTTCTATGGCTATATAAAGCTGCAGGACTGCTTCAAAAACATGGTCTGTTACAGGGCTCACAACCCACATTTTGATGCTTTGATTGGCTAGCAAATTTATGTCTCCTAGGAGAATTTCAAAGGATGGCCCATGCTTTCATGATGCGGGAAATATTGCCAATATTATCACTGCTGCACACTGTATAAGCTGCATTGTACATCTCTGGGGTCTCAGTGAATGGCAAGATAATAGAATGTTTTTATACAGTGCTCAAGCATGCATTTATATTTCCTACACTTGTTCTGAAGTCCAGGACACACCTGTGGTATAATTGATAGTGATGACAATGTAAATTACAGTCTGGATAGAATATAATATAGCCAAGGTAGAGATCATGTTTACTACTGATGTGGCTTCAGAGTTATGTCAATATGGTTTCAGAGGTCTGATAAATATCGAGAGTATCTCAGTAACACTGAAAGTCTAATGGCTACAATGGTTTTTTTGCACAAGAATTGCAAAAAGAAACATAAATTGTATACTTGAAGTGCACTTCTTTCTCTAATACATATGAGCATTAAGCTCATTAAGCAGGACTAGACACTGAATTGCATTTCTCAAACTGGTCATTTTGTAATTTTGCCACACATTTCTTCATCATGAGAAACACAAGTTAGACTCATAGTTTTTACAGAGGTATTCACTGCAATATTTATGACTAGAGCACTTTCCTATTTTCACTTAGCATCCCTGTGTGGGAGATTGCAGTTCTGTACCATCATTACCCTGAACAGTAATAAAAAATGGTTTTATTTAAAGTGAATATCACTTAGACTATACAGAGTTTTACCTGCTATACATGAGAAGTAATGACCCAAGTGAAAATAATGAAAATAAGCATCTGGTGTGATGAACATAACATTTTAATGCACCTTGTCAAGATACTGATTTAGCTTGAACTCTGGAATGACTATGGCATCTTTTTATATATCAGTATTCTCTATTTTTTTTAATTGGCCTATCTTTTAGGTTTATAAGAATAAATAGTAACAGGATAAAATATGCTAGAGCCTATTTAAGTAAGGATAAGATGTTCAACCAAGACAGTCTGAGACAGTATTGAATTAATTCTATCATGGCAACAGGAGATCATCTCTGCTTAACTTGCCATGTTTTCCAGACAAGTTTATCCAAAAGACTCAAGCTTCTGGTCGTTAATGATCATAAAAGTGCCCAATGAATTAGTCACACTCATAAATTTCAATATTCTGGTCATTTCAAAATTCTGCTATTTTAGAAAGATATGTTTCCATTAAGTCCTCTCAAATTTTCCATTGGGGGTTTAATTTTCACTCCTTTAAAATATCTCAACCAAGGTAGCCCTTCCAAACACCCTTGCCTTCACTTGGTTAAGTTGATGTCATTAACTGGAAGAAGTCTTGTGAGCACCTGTGAAACACTACCATGTTTGATTGTAGTTTGATGAGATTTCTTAATTATTATTTTGCTTACTGTTACTGTTTTTTGTAGGTAGTTTATTTTCTTCAACAGAAAGTGTCTGCACTATATCAAAATATCAAGACATATCCTTGGCTGTCTCAATGTTAATCTTATTTGTGCTAAAATGATGAAAATGTTCCCCCTGGAAAGTGCAGAAGAGATGTTACAACAGCCAGCAGAGTGAGTTGATACTGAATCTATTGTTTGAGATGGGCAAGAAATTTTCATAATAACCTGACAAGTGTTACATGGCTCAGGTTCAGAAGTTAGCTCAGTGTCATGACTGAAGTTTTAGTGTATGGCACTAAGCTGGAGAAGTAGGAGGTCAGTAAAAAATTACTTTGTTTGTATGTCAGTGTGCATAGGTCTCCAAAATGTTAAGCTCTCCCAACCTATATCCTCCAGTGGAACTAAAGACTTTGTCATGTGGATTAAAAATATAGGGGTATGTTCTGCAAATTACTTCCCTTGTGGGGTGCCAGAAAACACAAAACACCATCCAGATTTCACATTTGAGATGGATGCCTCTGAAGGGAGAAGTCTTAGAGTGGAAAATGGGTTTGTAGCACCATTTTTTATAATTAGTCAAGGGTAAATCTCAGAAAAGAGTGCTTTAGGATATGAACTCACGTGCACATGTGCACTTATGCCCTCATACACGTGGAGAGAAGAGTAGCAGCACACAAGATTATACCAACATCCAAAGGAGCCTCTGTGTCCCTTAGAGCCTGTATGTGTGCCACATTAAAAGGTGCACATACAAGAGCTGCATATGCATAGCTATGCTTGGGATTCAGACAAAAAAGCTCAGTATGGAAAGAAGACTGATGATATTAGAGCCTCCAAGGTTTCAAAAGATGCTGTTCCTTACTTCTTGTGTATCCCATGAAATTGTTGCACTCAATAGCTTCTCTGTGTGCTAATAGTGTTTATGCTCTCACGGGACAGTAAAATTTTTTTAAAAAAGAAACAAAACTGACAGGAATATAAGAAATTCATATAAGCAGAAATAAGTAAGGAAATCCAGAACTTCCAGAAGGTAGAGCTACTGTGTTGCTTGTGCATGTGAGAAAACAGGAGTCACTTCTGGCAATTAGCGTAGTTGGTACTCTAGTACAGAGCTGCTCAAAGATTCAGCACTGGGACACAGATGGCAAGAAATCCTGCACCTTCCCTTCTGCAGCTGTTCTGAGTCTGGGCTGGTTACAGCGTGGTGCCAACAGCTGGCATTGCAGCTCAGTGCACATCACACACAGCCAGCAGTGACCAGAGAGGGCTGTAAGAGCATGAATCAGAACCGATTCAGAAGGGGTGCAGCATCTCTCCCCTTTGCCGTGTAAACTCTAGCCATTTCCACTTAAATGATGCCCACACACTTCTCAATTTCCTTCTCACAACTGTGCACAGGACACAGAGGTTGTCTCCAGCCACATAAAATCTGCAAATTTCAAACATGAATGATTTGCAAAAATTGTGATGAATCTCATCCCCAAACATATTCCTAAGACTTCCCTTTCCCTAATTTGCATGTCTACAATGCCAATGTCTGCGCTTAAGCTCATTAGTTCAGCTTTTCTAATTGCCCAATGTTAGAAGCAGGCACTTCCTCAGGTATGTTCATCTGCTTTATTGTGATTGTCCACTCAGGATGAGATGCACTGCACCACAAGAATGCCTTTCTCATTGCACTGTCTTTGAAAAAAACCAGAATGGAATAATAAATATATTTTTCATCAGATTAATCTCTCTATGTTTTTCAAGTCAAAGAACATCTTGTAAAAGACACTTCCTCTAGGTGTCTGTAGGTTCACCTTGAGCCTCAGTCTTTGTGTAGAATCCATGTGACAGTTTAATGACCTTTCCTGAGTTTTTCCTATCCTGCTGTGAAATTTTTATTCTGGAGGGCTATGATGGGGGAGGGAAGGCACTCCTTGTTAAATTACTAAACTTTTTAAGAAGCTATCAACTGTTACATGACTTCCACAAAACCATGTAATATTATCTTCAAGGGAGGTTGCCATAACCACCTGAACAGGCAATTAGCCATAAACTGTGGCTGCACCTTTACAAGGTTTCCTAGTGGCAGCAGAATGTGCTGTAGAGATGCAGTCCATGGCTGGGAAAGTGCAGTTTCCCTAGCTCTGTGCTGTGCTTCTCCCCAGGAAGAAGAATCCGTCTCAGTCATTCAGAGGCTGAAACTGGATCTGTTGAGTTGCTGGGGCTCCATCCATTAATTACCCTGAGGATTAAGTTTAAGGCCTTCAGCTGACTTTGGAAATGCTCTGGAGCCAAAAGGAGAGTGGCATGAACCTCTCTTTTGCAAATATCTGAAGCTAGTCAGCTGAAGGTGCTACCCCTTACAACATATGAATTAGTCATCTTCGCCTACACCTGCAAGTTCTGTGAGGGAAACAATGTAGGAAACATTGTTCTATTTTTTTTAATTAGTCCCATGAATTTTTACTCATAGAAAATATCAGAAAGTTACACATTTGAACCTACATGGGTATTTTGATATCATTAGTTGTATACTTTGAATGCATGTAACTGTCAGCTGAATTTTACATAGAGAGCAACAAAGTCCTTTTTGTTAGCAGGAGATCTGGTTTTGAATACTCACATTCCTGTTTGGAGTGATCTATGTGCAGTCTGGAATCCTATAACAGGGAAGATTTTGTAGAAAATAGCTGGCAGCCTGATGGAGTCAAAAAGTAGCTGCAGCAGCAGTAAATCTCTGCCATAGTTTAGCATAAAGGCATATCTAAACAGGGAAACAGAGCCTTGCACTTCAGAAGCATGCATGAGAAATGAAAGTGTCACAGGTGACAAAAAATGGCTATTTCACCTGGGAAGGGGTATATATAAAATCAAAACATGCCATGAAATTGGACTCTATAATACATTTCAAAATGAGGGGAGAACCAGCAGATTAATGTTATTTGTACATTTTCAACAGTCCTGCAGTCACCTTGTACTTAACATTAGCCATGAAACAATGGCAGAATCAAACTCAGTAAATGTTTATTTAGCTCTAAGGTATTAAGACTAATCCCTTCAGTTTTCCCCTCTGTTTTTCTTTCACACACATGTGAAAAAGTTGGCACATGCAAACTTTAATTCACTAGTGGCAAGCTAAGGGGATATAGAGCCATTTTAATTTACTTGTATAAGCAGTTACAAAATCATCATGGTCTTGGTGTAATGCAGGAGAAAAGGTGTAAACCTTGTAGTGTGGGGGCTCTTAACAGACTGGTGGATCAGAGGTTTTCTGTACAAAGGCCTGAACCCCAACATTTCATGAGGAGAATTTTGTACTGAGGATTTCTGTGCCGCAACCAGCAGCTGACAGATGCTTGGTGGGGTTTTACTGGATCAGCTTTACATCAGCTCAGAAAAAAATAAGTGAAAGAACATGGTCCAAATCCTTTTTGTCTTTTGCATCAGCAGAGCTCTTTTAATAGTTAACACTTGTACACCCTGGAATTGTGCCATGTATCCAAACTCTTCTCTGCCCATTTTATGAGCCCTGCATATTCCACTTCCATGCCAAAGCTCTGAAGCTGGGGTCTGGTGTGTTCCAAACACATCTTCTAGATATTCACTTCTGAGTGCCACGAGCTTTCTGCTCCTGGAGCTGTCCCATTCTGCTTCTTCAGCAGATCTCCACAAATCCAGGAAATAAAGCAAGCTCACGCCTTCCCTTCTATCTGTTTATGCAGGATGGCCTTAAGCCAGTTTTTCAATGAACTCTGTGGGCCCTTGATGAGCTTCTTACCATGGCAGGGTTTTTCTGCTAAGCTGCCTGGTCATATCCTGTGCATCTTTCAAAGGACAGTTTGAATTAAGCCAGGCCTATGGGCAGTCTTGACCTCATTCCTTGCTCTGACATACTTCAGTTCTGAGGACCTGGTTAGACTGGCCATGCATTCACACACAGTCTAGATACCTTTAATCCATTGTGTTACCTGTGAACATCGAAAAAAAACAAATTAATTGCATTGTCACACATTTATGAGGTCGTTTTGTTCTTCCAAAATGTAATTGGGTCTAAACTGATATCCATACACTGGGTTATTGACACCTACAATTATTACTAATACAGCAGAGCAAATTATGATTCTATTTAGTTCAATAATTGCAATAAAAACATGGAAAAAATCTTCTACAGTGAAATAGAAATGGATTTATTCTGTGTATTTTTCATTGTAATGCTGCATTTTGTTCTCAGACTCTGTGCCTCTAATTATGTTGTCTTTAAAAAATATAGACCACTTGCCAATAAAAAAGTGTTCTTTGAAAGAAGAAACCCAAAATGATTCATTAAAATATGTCAAAATAAGCAGTTGGTGATTTTAAAATGAAACATTTCAGAGCTTTTTACACTGCTTCCCTATTTTTTCAGCTGTAATTATTTGCTAAATTACATTCATTGGTGTGAACAATTTTGGTCACTTTAAAACTGTACTTTCAGTAACTTTCACAGTAATTGAAAAAAAATACCACCTCTCCCTGCTGTTATAACAATAAAGGATGTAAAAATATTCTCTGCAAAATGGAGCAGAAACAATAGACACAGTCATAACAGCTGAATAAGAAACAATATTTCTGTTTCATGAAAGTAATCCAGTAGGCATTTTCCAACCTGTCTGCATTTAACAGTTGTGAGTGGTCTACATCTATATTTAAAAGCTTTCTAGCACCTCACATAAAACACTTTTTCATCTTCTTGGCCAAGGTTCCTCTCTCACTGAGTCTGCATTTGAGTCTCACATACGTATCCCTGCATCAGTACTTCAGTGACTTCTCTCTACCAGGGCCCATGCTGTCTTCTCCGTCTACTGAAGATGTTTAATGTAATAAACATGATTTGGTAAATAGGGGTTTACATGTTTCACTTGACTTTTAGTCTTGGAGATTCTCACTCTCACCAGAAATTCCAGCCTTTTTGAAAATGGTGCATACTTCCTTGTGAGAAAACCTGACTTGAATTCACCTACATTTTCTGATTATAACAAGAGATTTTGGTGTAATTTCCCAACTCACTGTAATCAAGTCAGATCAACACTTCTGTACTGTTAAGATTAACACATAGGCTGATTTCTCCATGTGCCAGAGACATTGTTTTGGTCATACCGGGCGTAAGTGCATAAGTCTTTGCAGGATCAGGTTACTCATAAAAAAAGTTGCATTTAACACATATTTATTTAAATAAATATATTCATACACAGGTAGAAAGATGCAACATATGTGAATGATGACTGGGTTGCAACTATAGCTCTATTTTGCATAGAACACAAGAAATGTTCCTCTGATAACATATAACTAGAACACCATAAATTACTGTCTGTCTTCTACTTCTGTGACCTTAACTTTTAAAAGACATACTTATGTATTACTGGTCAGGGACATATTTTAACGGCATAGAGCTCTGCTCATAATACACCAAAATTAAGGACTATAGCATTTTCCTCCTGGAAAGGAGTTGTGCAGTACATAATTTATCCTATTTTCTACAAATACAGTGGAGGGTACAATGTCTTCTGTTTATTGACTGAACAAAACACCAAAATCACCTTTTTGGCCAGAGTTCTAACACCCCAGTTCTCTTTCATGGTTCACATCCTTACAAGTGAAGTTATTTATTAGCACCTCACTTATGTTTTTTCTTCTCTCCTGGATTCCTTATGGGTACAAGTTACTCCTGAGCACATTCTGATTAGACATAATATGAAAATTTTTCACAGAGAGAATAAACAGCTACTGGAATCCTGCCAGAGACTCCCCAGCACTGGGCACTTTTAAGATTCAGCTGGGCCATCTTTTCCACACAATGCTTTTGCCAGAAGATATTGGACCATAGGATCTTTGATGCCCTTTCCAAGTCAGAATCCTACGATTCTATGAATCTCATTTCTGAGATTATTAATAAGAATATCATCAATCATAATACAAGTCAGTCTGACTTTGGAGAAGCTTTTTTATTCATTTGCCTTTCTGAGAACTTACAACCTTGATGCATGAAGATGCCTCATGGGAAATTGAATACAACCAACAAACAATACAGCTAAAAATGGCTGTCAGGGTTTAGACTGAGTATTTTAGATCAGAGTCAGCCAAGAATCCTTGGAAATTTGATGACAATTGACTGCACATTTTTTGCTATCAAAATGTGAAACTCTTCTGTCCTGGAGAAAATGTGCTTGGTTTCTCGTTGACTACATGTTTTTGGGGGCTGCTGGCATTTATGCTTGAACACCTCCTCTCCCCAACAAGATCTGTTAGAATCACTCTGTTAGTGATATAACCACAACTGTTTATGCAGTTTATTTAAACCCCATGCTAATAAAAGCATTGCACCATTATACAGTTCATGACAAATCATCCATTTTTCTGATATGTTCAGAAGAGTCAGATTTGGGGTGTCAGGCATTCAGGATGACCAGGACTGGTCTTCTGCAACTTCTCTGTATTTCTCATTTTACTTACTGTGAGTTTCATTCAATTGATTGCCAGCAGAGAAGAACATAACTGATTTAAAATAAAGAACCGCTAGAAATAACATAAAATAATAACTGCAGTTTGAACTGGGTGAGTTAAATATCCAGCCCACTCAAGGCTAGTGGCAGTAGTCTATAGTGGAACATGTAATCTTCTCTGGAAATGCAGTTCATGAACCAGATGCTGCCCTTTCTGGACCACATGAAATCATTTACACAACAGAATTGCAAATATTTACAAGGTTTTTTTGTGATCATATTATCATAAACAGGTAAGAAATAAAGAAACTATGAGGAAAGTTCCATGCCCTGCACAGCCATGAGGTAATGCCTTTTCTCAAATTCATCATTCTAGGTGTCTCTGCCAATGGCAGGGGGATTGGAACTAGATAATCTCTAAGATTTTTTTACAACCCAAACCTTTTTACGATTCTATGATTCCATGATTCTGTGATTCCATGATTCCATGATAAGAAGGCTGAGAGCTCCCATTTTCCCAAAAGTGAATATGGTCACCATCGTGGTGTTTCATGATGGAGAAACTTCAGGAGAAAAATCTGAAAAACAGCATTTGTCAGGTTGGCATCATTTTTCATGCTCATCAAAGTGTTTAGAGAGCTTAGCTGAAGTAAATGTGAAACAGCATAGTACCTGATGCAAAAAGATCCTTAAACATTTGATAGACGATGTACGTGAGAGAAAGCATTGCTCTGGCTGAGAAAGGGAGAACTGCAAAGCAACAAAGACCCCAATTTATTTCTGCCATTCTGCCCATTATACCTAGAATTACAGCAGAAAACAAAGAAATAATGGCTTTGTTCCTTTCAAGTGCAAAGCGTGACTGACTGCATTCCATTCTGCTTCATCCCTTCCACAGATTAAAGCCCAAGAGTGACTACTATGCTTTCACACCAAAATATAGATACATAAATAAATCACTAAATAAAACTGATCATCTGCTGCAGGACAGATGTTAACAAAACACTTGTGGTACAGAAATGAAATTGATATTAAAAACATTTGCAAACAACTTAGTGACTGGCAAGCACCAGAAACCAAGAGAATCATATTTAATGTTGGTACTTTTCTCTAATTCAGATGTATTAAAAAAAGAGACACCATATGCTCAGGGGTGGGAACAGGGTGGATGCACTAAAGTGACATTATATAGAAACTATAATAAAATCACTGTTGAAGAATTGATCCCATATGACATGCTGTTGAATGTCTTGGATGAAAAGGAACTGACAAAACATAAATAATTAAATATATAATTAGGCCTTAAAACTTGCTGTTGAAGGACAGTATTGAGGATGCAACTAATTTTATGAGGCATTAGCAGGTGTGAGTTTGTGGGCAGGAGAAATATGTTTTACAGCCTGTATTTCTCAAGGTATTTACGTCTACATGTCACTTAGAGTGAGTTTTCTTTTAAGCAGGTTCCTCTTATTCCTAAAGTCACATAGGAGTGTTCTTGACTAGTTCTACTAATCAAGCCTCTTTTCCTCCTGGAGTGTCTGATAAAGGATGAAGAAAGGTGTTTCAGTTTCTGTACACCTCAAGTAGAGTATTCCTTTAATCTGATATATTTCATGTAAGTTGAAAAGAGGACTTTGTATTTCTGTTACAGGATGGGCTGAATTGGATTTCTTAATCCTTTCTGAGTGGATTGCTATAAACTAAGAGAGAAAAACCTCAGGCCTTGTGAACACTCAAATAAGGTGTAGGTGTACCCTTATTCCACCCTCCACCCCCACAAGCTAAAATATTACAAATCCAAACCTCATCTTTGCAGAATCTGAAAACATTTGTGAATTTGGGACAGCTTCCAGAAACTTGCAGAATGTCTCATTCTGGAGGACTGCAACAAGGAAACAGTAAATATTTCTAAAATGAAATACTGATACTTCACATTTAAATTATGCTTTTGTTTAAAAACTGACCTAATTTGAAGGGGTCAGAAATGCGTATAAAAGCCAAAAAATTGAGCAATTTTTTTTTGGCACAACTGAAATTACATTTTTTCCTGGATGACCAAATATAAAAATCCACTATTCTGTGCTCTTAATCTACTCAGACTGTGTGCTTGTTACATAACGATTTTGATCAGGAGGTGATTTCTACATAAAACAGTTACATAATTGCAATTTAGGTGTAGCTATTATCAATAAAGGTACTTTTTTTTTTCTTACAGGTATAAGATTTTTTGCTTCTTCATAAATTCAGCTTTCACTTGTATATGGGAATAATTAGAGAGGTGCAAGATATCTACATAGATGAAAACTCCAGCCTCAGTGATCTCTTCATGTGCACCAGTGTTGCTTCTCTTGGTGTAAAGACACACCTTGGAACAGATCTCAGGTTAAAACAGAGTTTTTAAGGCATTTGGTCTGCATATAACAGTGTATATTAAAAAGATGTGTAGAAATTAAGCACTCTTTGTGTACAGAGACTTGTTTATAAAGTTTAATAAGGTTCCTTCAGGGTTTTAGGTTTTTTCTCAAAGGATCAAAAAGTGTGTAGGAGTATTCTGGGCTACCCTTTTCAGGCTGAAAGTAGAAGGGGAAATTCAGAATTCAATTACATACGTTAATGTGTAAAAGTAAAGTGTAAAAGCTGTCTAAAATTAATATGCATTCCTCTTAGCCACTCAAACTTTTAAAATACTTGAAATGTGCTCAAAAATCATGCAGAGATTAAAGTCTTCACTTAGTTTCAGACCAACATCCATTTTTGCAGATACACAAAAAAGACAGAACAGAAAATGCAATGTACACAGGTTTCATACAGTAGAAACCTACAGGTATAACAATGTGACCTTTTATCACTGAACCATGCTATGTTTCAATCTTATGCTGGTTTTTGAATTCACAGAAGTTAAGATGGTTTCAAGTATCAAACATGGATGTAAGCAGCAGGAGTGCAGCACGTTACTGCAGTTACCTTGTGACTTTACCTTGATGCATCTTTCATACACTACATCTCCAAGCTGTATCCCTAAGGCACAGGCAGGCATAACCTTTGGGTTCATGCACTCTGCTCATCACACTGTGGAAAACCTGCTGCATTTAACTATCAATCCACAGAGGAAAAGATGAGGGGGGAAAAGAAAAACAAAGCTTACACCATTTTTAGTAGTTAAATTCTTGCCAAGATGTGCTCATTTATAAGGGTAAGAATAAGCACTCTCAAGGAAAATGAAAAGACTAAGGGAGGAGCAGTTGAGAAGATGAAGAGAGCAAGTCTTTTTCTTTCTAAAAAGAAAAAAGAGCAAGCTCCTCCAGGGAATTCTAAACCTGCTTCTACTCCCATAATTAAGTGAAACTAGTGTAACAGTGCAGATACTAAAAATGAATAAATGTTCGCATTAAAATGAATGTTAAAACTCTCTTTTCCTTTTCCTTGAATCAGGAACTAACCTCCTGCTGGGGCTGAGATCATGTCAGTGAATTGGCATAATGAAAATATCATTGCAAAATGTAGGTATGCACTATAAAATTGTGACCTCATTGTGATATATATTTCTTTTTTGGAACTCATCTTTCTTCTTTTTGACACTGGAGAAAAGAAGACTGATTTTGGTTATCTGTAGTTGTGAGAGAACCCTCTGTGAAGACAGCAATAATCCTCCTACAGAGCTGGACCAGGACCATCTTGTATAATCATCCCTCCTCCAGCACTGTGCCGCAGGGTCTGGATGAAGCAGGAGGTCAGCCTCTCTCCCTGGTGCAAGGGGGTCAGCCAGACTGTGGAGGTGTGCCTGGAGGCATGTTTGGCCACTGGAGAGACCAGTGCCAAGGGCAGGGAACTGCAGTATAGGGATGTCCAGCTGGCAGCGACAGACTGGCACCACCCTCAGCTTCTGGCTGTTTTAGCCAGGGAGCAGCCCCAGGGTGAGTGACACCACTTAGCATCCTCCCTCTGCTGCACCAGCTACTCCCCAGATACAGACCAGGGCATTCTCCTTTGGCTTTCTTCCTATTTCTGACTTCTAACCACACGCCTGCTTTTTTCGTCATAGTACCCTAACAACCCCTCACTCACTTGTTCTCCCCTTTTCCTGTCTTCTCCACCCATCCTCTTCACTTTTCTCCTTCTTGCCTTCCTGTGCTCTTTCTGCTCATCTTGGTATGTAATGCTTGTGCCTAGAAAGGTTTTAGTTTAAGAAAAAAGTATGCAAATTGTGCATGTCCAAACAGAAGTATGAATCAAGGATTTTTTTAATAATTAGTACACAATATCACACTTTGATAAAAATACAAATAAATAGTTAGAGAAGAAGAAAGAAAGGCAAGAAAACAAGCACACAGAAGGAGAGCAAGAGACTACAGTAAAGGGAGGCAGAGCAAAAAGAAAACAGGGAAGCATTGTCTTGCAAATATGCTTCTGAGAGGAACCCTGAAGTTTGCTGTTCTCCTTGTCAATGAGGTAAGTGGAGACAGATCTAACTGGAAAGTCTACCATTTCCTCACCTATTATTTTTTGTCTGCCAGAAATGTATGAGGAATTTACTTAGTTGGCTGTGAGTTTTAAATCTCTTGGCTGAGACAACAGGAATCACAGTTGCACCGCAGATTGGATGTTATGTACTCCTGATCATGGGCACGAAACACAATGCTGGAGAGTGATTATTGTCAGTAACTGCATTACTCTGTTGTGACAAAAAGCCTGAGGTCTGGAACTTTTCTGAGACACATCGAGAGGTTGACCACTCTGTGAGCAAGAGAACCAATTTTCTAGTTGTACTTCGCAATGCAGGAGGAGTCAGATACACGTATTTCTGCTTAAAGGGGTAGTCTTTGATTGAAAAAAGATTTAAGTATGTAATCTTTAACAGGATTGGCAAATAGATTTTAAATATATCATATACCATGCAACTGTATGTATGTTATTCTTGGCCAAGGTTGTTTATGATTTAAATCAAAATATTATGATAGATATTTTATGAGGTGACAACACATTGTTTTTCATTATACTGCATGCAAAGAGTGGGAAACATGAGAATAATCCAGCTTTATAATATATTCCCAATTTTAATCTTTTCTGTGTAACAGCCATGGTTATAGAGCATCCTTCCCCCAAAATTTCCACAGTGTATCCAACAGTATTAAAAACACATTCTACCAGTGGCAAGCCAAACTGTGTGCAGTGGGGCGTTGTCTGAGCCCTTCCCAAACACATCCATGGATGATCAGAGCAAGGAGTCCACCACTGGGTCAGGAAATGCATGCACATAAATATGCAGACCATGTCCTTTGGTCTTGCTGGCACTGCTGTCAGTCATGCCTGCTGCACAGCCTACAGAGATGCTTTTCCATCGCTCTCTAGACAAGGAATTGGACAGGCACCTTTCTCCATACAGCACAGAAAGCAGTCCCTCAGGCAGCAGTTCTGCTGAGGCACACCCAGAGACAATTACTCTGACTGCAGCCAGAGGGACGATGCAGAAGCGCAACCACCTGTTAGCAAATCACTAAACTCCGTGCAATAACAGCCTAAATATCTCACCCAGCTGGAAGCACATTAAAAAAAAAAAAAAAAAAAAAAAAAAAAAAAAAAAAAAAGAGGCAGGTTTTGTTTGGGATGGGTTTGGTGTGGTTTTATTTTAAAGGGTCATAACGGGTTGTGGTGCACAAGCATCGACAGGGAGGCCCTGTCCCATCCGTTGGAATGGAGGAGAAAGTGTTGAGAAAAGCACATTGTTCTGCCACAAATCTATTTGCCCATTCCCACTGGAATGAATAGCCCTTCATTCCAGTGGGAATTTGTGCCGTCACTTCAAATGTTATGCATATAAGTTAATTTCACACTGCTTCAGGACTTTGTTTTCAAACTACCAAAAGGGTTAAGAACTGAGAAGGAAACACTTGCCAAACTCCCCTGTCTAAACTAAGGGTAAGGGATTATTTTTTTTTTTGCATGGGGGAAGGGCAGGTGGGTGGACAATGGCCAGAAAGAGAGGGAAATAGGGGCTGGAAATAAAGTACAGTCTTTTGTATTTCTACAGCTCAAAGATGCTTTTGAACAGGATTGCTGCCAACTGTGGAAAACCATCTTTTTATGGAAAAAATATGCCAGTGACAACAGATTTACAAGAACTGAGCCAGTGTGTCCTATACGCATTTATTCCATATTATGCAAGATTAATTGTTTGGAGCATCATGCCTTCAGGAGTGTTCTAAGCATCGGGGAGCCAAATTTAGACTTGATATCATGAAGTCAAATTTCCTTTTGTACCACAAAGTCCCCAGGATGCCTGATTACAACAGTGCTGAATCTGGCACTGGAAGATGTTACCTACAGACTGGGCACAGTTCTGCTTAAATATGACAAATTGCATTTGCTTCCTTAGCCTGCATGAATTGATGTACATAATTTGGTGCTAGACCTTCAAAACATTTTATTTTAAAAAGACTTAATGCTTTTTGTTGTCTTGGAATGAGAAGGAATAAAAATATAGCAGATGGCAATTTGAATATACTTGTCACAAACAGGATTTTAAGGTTGCACTCTCAATTACACTATGGCCCCATTATATTTCCTACCCATCCTAAGAATGCCTTAAACTCAGTGTAAATGTAATTATGAAATGTAATTTGTTTCGACTGCTAACTATAAAAAGGGATTTATCTATATAGGACTCGTCTATACAGGGAAATGGAATAATTACACCCAATTAAAACATCTACCTGGGATGTTACATCAGCAAAGGCATAGCAGTATAAATTATTCTGCTACAATTATACTTGTTAGTTTTCCTGAGTAAAAAGGCTCTTATCATAAATAAAAATGGGTCTCTAATGATTAATTCTGTATTATATTTATCCAGGTTTATTGGCATAGGGGAATACATTGGTTACCATGGAATCAAAAGGCAGAGTCTAACAGCAGAGTAAAGGACCAGGCATCAAAAGTATCAGCGGAGTGAGAAACTCTTTTAAACAAAAAGCTTTGCCATATGAACATGTCTGTGAACCTTTGGACAGCATCCTGTGTACCACACGAGTGACCCCACATTCCTACTGCAAATTATAACAAGAACATTTTTGCACTAGCTGAGGATTAGACTGGCAAAATTACATTGATTTCATAAAACTTTGAGTCCTTTCAGTTATGTTGGTTTTCACAGCAGAATGTTGAGGAATGTCCAACATCCATCATAGCCAGCAATTTGCTTGTAGTAACTCTTCGCCTGAATTCTGTTTTGTTTCACAGTTACAAATTAATGGGGCCAGTTAATTGGCAAACAGTGTGGCTGAAGACCAAATGAACATGCTATTGTGAGCATCTGATAAACAGCCATACATATCTTTGAGAGAAACTGCTCTTCATGTCCACTTTCGAAAGAAATCATCAAATATTACATAATTTTGGGGAATATGTGAAGCACGTTTGCCACAGATGTTTCAGCAGCAAGTATGGTATTTATAGCTATTAAGTATTTTCCTGGAGGTTTTGCAAGGATAGTGAAGTGAATCCGAAAGGGAAAAGCACACCTAGACTGTAGAGGCAAGACTCTCAAGCCACTTCTTTTAAGGTTCTGTATTTTGCTGTTGAAAATCTCATCTGTCCATTGACACTACACCCACAAAACTGACGATCAGCACCGAGACGCAACAAAGAAACTGCATTTCTTAGAAAAGTCACCTTTAGTTTTGTGACCTGGTTACAGACTGCTCTAATTCTGAGACAGCCCTTGGCTGGACTCCTGGGAGCTCGGGCAAAGGCACGAATTCCCTCTTCACCTCGAGCGGCCACTCCGCCCTGACAATACTCGGAGCATCGCTCTCCGCCCGTCACCGCTCCCCGAGGGGCAGCTCTGCCCTCGCCGGTGGCAGCGCTTCCCAGCGCAGAGCTATGTGCTGTGCCACAGCCAAGAATCCCTGCGGGGGATTAGCGTGACAGAAAGGCTGCCTGCTGCCCCCGGACCCCTGCCGGGCTGCTCAGGGCCGTATTTGGTATTCCTCGGTGAGCTCGGCACAGGGCTCGCTCTGCTCCCAGATGGTTCCAGACCTCCGGATCCTGCCTTCTCCCGCGGGCTCGGCACCGCCCCGAGCGGCACCAGCCCCGTCGGGAGGTGCTGAGGCAGCGGTGCCCCCGCCCGGCCCTCGCTGCCCGGCACACGCTGCGAGCCCGCGCGGGGCTCTGACAAGGGCAGCGAAAGCGATGCGAGAACAACGCCGGAAAGTTTATTGTTGGCAAAACCGCGGGGCACGGGCTGCACGCCAGCGGCCCCAGAGCGGGGCTCCAGCCCTGCGGCCAGCCGGCCCCGCTGAGGAGGAACCGTCCCGGGAGCGGCCCTGGCCGGACCTCCCGGCTCCTGGGAATACCCGCGCCCGGCAGAGAGGGCTGCGGCCGGTCCCCCGCCGGTCCCAGCGCTGCTGGCTGCTCGCCAGCCGCGGGGCAGTGGCCGCCCGGGCCGACGGCGGCGAGCGGGGGCGGCGGGAGCCTGAGGGGCGGTGGCGGGAGCGGAGCGCCGGTGCCCAGTCCGGCCGGGCGCCCCCGACCGCGCCCGGGTGCGGGCGGGAGGGGCGGGGCGGGACGTACCAACAGCCCCCCGGGGGAGGGCGCCGTGACGCCCCCTCCCACCAGCCTCCCGCGGCGCCCTCGATACCAGCGGGAACCCCCCGATGCGCAGGGCGCGTCGCGAGTCCCACAGAGCGGGGCGGGCAAGGCAGGGGCGAGGCGACTCGCCCCGGGGCGGGGGGGAGGCGGTGGGGGTCGCGGTGGAGGCGCCTGGCACACGCGTCCCGCCTTCCCCCGGCCCCCCCTCCCTGCGGCGGGTGGTGCGGCCCGCTCGGAGAGGGCGGGAGCGGCGCGCCCCGCCCCGCTCAGTGACACAGGCACCGTGTGGGGAGGCGCCGGCGGCGCGGGCAGCGGGACCGGGCGGGACTGACCGGGCGTCGTAGCGGCGGCGACTGCGAGCCGAGCCCGGAGCATGGCAGGGGCTGGAGCCGCTGCGGAGGCTGCTGCTGGTTTCCCTCCTTCGCCGCCTCCTCCCGCCCGCCGGGAACTTTTCCTAGCGGCTGGTGGCGGTGCCTCCCCCCGGTGGTGGCAGCGGCGGCGGCGGCTGCTGCGTTCGGCCGTGCCTCCCGGGCCGGGGCTGGGGCTGCTGGGGCTGGTTTTCTCTCGTTTCTGCTGCAGTAAGTGGAACTTTTCCCCTTGGCGGACGGGCGAGGGGGCGGGTGGAGGAAGAGGAGGAGAGAAACTCGAGCCCCGGCAGCGCCGGGGGACGCGGCCGAGTTGAGGGAAACTTTGTGTGGCGCCCGGCGGCGGGGAGGGGTGGCGGGGGCTGCCGCCGCCTGCGCGGGGGAACCGGGCGGGACGCGGCCGGGATGGTGGCGGAGGGAGCGATGCGAGGCGGGGTCCGGACCGCAGCCCGCACCGCGGAGACCCACGGACCCTTTCCCCCGGGAACATCCGCTGCGGCCGCCGCCGGGAGAGCGGGCATCCCGGGAGGCCAAGTTTCTCTGGCGGCCGGGCTGGGGTGGCCGCGGCCCGGGTGGGGCGGCAGGGGAAGTTTATTCTCCACAGCCGGGGCTTCCCCCGGCGGACCGCAGGTTATCCGCTGGAATTCCCGTCCTGAGCGACGCGATTTCGCTTGTTTGCGGGAAATCACGGCTGCTTCCCCCCGTTCTCCTTTCCTATCTTGGGAAGGACAGAAGGATTTTGGTGCTGCCTGGGGGCAGGAATAGCAGGCGCTTTGCCTCCGGCGAGGTGGGCTCGTGGCGTTGTTCCCCCTCGCTGAGGGTGAAACCCGCGCTGGTTTCGGTCACTCGCCGTGCTGAGGCGGGACCGTGTGCTCGCCGCGCATCGCCCGCATCCTGAGCAGCTGCTGCCGGGCACTGCACCGCCGGGCTTGGCGTGACCACCCGCAGGAAAATGCCATCACCGACCTCTTCCCGTTCATCTTCCTGCGGGGAACAAACAGGCGGCGTAGCAGGAATTTAGTTATTTAGTTATGTTGTACTGCATGCGGCGTAGTGTGCGTAGTGTCTTTTTTTTTTTTACAGCAGTGGAAGATGAGAGGGGATAAAAGTAGACTTGGACAAGAGCAAATCGAAAACCCTCATCCTGCCGTTGTATTCCCAGTGCAGCAATGAATAGTTGGCAAGGATGTTTTATTGTAGGAGACGCTGTGTCCCTTCCCTCTTTAATGAAGGAGGAACAAGTTAGAGGAGGTAGTCTCTGGAGGTTCATGTGATAAAAATACCCAGGAACGAGCAAGCCATGCCGCCGTAAAACACTTGTGTAGTATCTGAGAAATGCTTTCTCAGGGAGGGAGTTGAGGCGCTGTAGGATTGTGCCTCGTGCATGTAATAGTCTCCCCCCTCTGGCAATGATGTAGCTTTCAAAAAAGATGATTGTTACTAAGTTTGTAAATACTGAGAAGGCATCACGTTTCAAACTTCAAGGCTTGAAGGCTTAGTATGCTTGGCAAACTTTTTGCACTGGCACTTTTCTCCCTTTGTTCAGGGTTATTTCTGCTCTTCTGCAATTACAAAAAGTGAAGTTGCAGACTTGACATAACCTTGAGAAGCTATTTTTACATCTAAATGTGAAGTTAATAGTAACAATGAAGCTAAGAGCATCCGTGCCTAGTGTCATACAGCGACTCAACCATTTTAGTCTTGATGAGTGTAATTCAGATGTCAGTCTTCCCAGATTCTTTTTTTTTGGATAAGTGAACTTGACTGATAACACTTGAGAACATCCACCAGAAGCGGCAATGTTGTGTTGAAATAATTTTGTTCTTCGAGCACAAAGTTTATAATCCCTGGATAAAAGAGAAAACTTAAACTGCTACAGACTTTTGGACTTGGAGAAAATCAACAGGGGAAGAGTTTTTTTGTCAATATGTTAGGTTTTAGTTTTCACCTTGAAATTTCCCACAGTTGTCTTCATTATTCCTGTAACTGTAACATGTGACTGTGAAGGAAAAAATATTATTACTGTGGTTCTTAGGAATGCTCTTAAATATATTTTGAGCATGTTTACATGTTGATGGAGCCCAAAACTGCCTGTTACTTTTAGCTGCCTTTTGTCCTGCTACTCAGCCAATTCTGATAATGCTGGCAAAAGAAAATTTGAAAATGGTGCCACAAAATATCCCAGCCCTAGTAGAATAAAGTCACTACAAAACAAAATCAATTTTTATCCAGTCATTTTGATTGATCATTAGAAACAATGATTTATTTCAGCTGTAACTCCTTAGAGAAATACTGCCAAAAACCTCTCAACACTCACACCAAAAAACTGAAGGGGGAAAGAGAAAATATATCAGGAATCTGGAATAACAGCAACTTTTCTATTTTTGAGTAAAAATAGACCTGCTTTTCTAAATGCTACTTCTTTTATGAAAGCAAGACTACCGGCTTCAGGTTATATGTCCAAGTACTGCTTCCACTTCTCAGTCAGACAGTGCATGGGGTAACAAAGTGAGTACTGAATATGCAGGATCAAACTGGTGTAACCTTGCATGGTCATAGCCTTTAATCTATAAAGCGACTTATTTTGCATTGTAGTGAATATTTGTCAGCTATGCTGTAAGTGAGGACCTGTGTGTTACTAAATAAGGAATTCCTCCTAATTCCAGTGTCTCGTTAGTTTGCACACAGTGAAAAGTTTTTTTGCAAATTTTTTTGAGTGTAAGCATGAATTAAAAATAAGCAGAACTGTAAAGTGAGGTGAATAGAAAGACATATAAAGTGCATTTTCCAGGTATTTTGTTGAAGAAATAATTATTTTTCTATTTAAATTGCTGATTATGTTAAGCATCTCAGACAAAGTATACATATGTCTTCTAAGATTCCAATGAATTTTTTTTTCTTAGAGGAACCTGGAATACAGAACTCCAGACTGGTAATAGAGCTGGAAGGATTGGGTTATAAAGGTGTAGGTTATGTAAGTGTGCATTGTACCATATTAAAAAAATAATTTAAAAAAAGAAAATTCCCAAGTAATTCTTGACAAGAACAATCTGATGATAAACGTTTTTACTAATTTTTCAGATTAAGTTATGGGAAATCACAATGTCCAGCAAAGCAGATTACTAACTTGGAAATGAGAAGGTGTGGTAAACTGATCAGAAAGACAACAAAATGTGTATTTTCCTCACTGTATGTTAAATGTTATGTTAATAATTCAGAAATCTGTGTCTAAATATACATTTATTTTTTGAAAATGGTATGGAAATAAATGCCCATTGGAACAGGTGTTTGGTGAAGCAATATGATGGCAGTGAAAGAAGGAATAAGAATGATACAGAAGGTATTTGAAAAGTTGGAATGAAGTAGTGATGAGCCATGTAGTAGGTTGGGCAGTGTATGAAACTCTGTGTGAAGAAACAGAGCAGCTGCACTGGTAAGAGCAACTGATAGAGTCTAAATCTGGATTGTTTGATAATTAACAAAAAACTTTTAAAAAGTTGCCAGGAGTTTGTCCAGCCTGTTCTTGAGGATAACTCCTTGGAATATGAGGTGTGATCTTTCTAAAACACTTCTTAGATGTTTCATTGTGGTAAGTCTGCCATTTTCAATGTTACTGTTACACTGTGATGCTTTTGGTGTGCAGGAACTCCCGTATATATGGAAATGAAGTACAATGTTATTTGAGTTAGGAGCCGAAACTTGGAGTATCATAAAAGAATTGTGATGGTTGTTTAGCCACTTGTGCTACATAGAAGTTGAAGTTACTCGATTTAAACAGTGTTTCCCTCATGCCTTCTTAAACAACTTATGTCATGGAATACGAATACTGTTTGACAGTGAACAAAAGTAGCTCTAGCAGGATTTACTTTTTGTGAGATTAGAGTGTCAAGTATCCTGTTTGGAAATATGGTCAAATCTAGGCTGTTTTCTTTCTTATCCCTTTTATGTGTATTGCTGACAGGGTGATATTGAGAAACAAAGGACTGTTCTGTAGCAGGAGAAGCAAAAATATGTAACCTTTGTAGAGCACCTGTACCAGCTGATTACCCTTCAGGTGCTGGTAGTAGAGCTTTTAAGGTAGGCACATTCTGATGTAAATTGCATCTGCTGTGAGAAGGGAGAAGGAGTTGGGAGTGTGTTGCTTCAGAAAGCAGTGTGTGGGAGTAGTGAGTGGAGCATTTGTGGAGCTCAAAGGAAAAATAAGTTGGAAACTCTAGAATCAAAAGTCGGAATTTTAATTTGTAGAAACAAAGTCCAGAGTAAAAGAAATTAAGGTAAGAGAAAAATAAAACCTGGTACACAGAAGATAATCTTGCTAAGGGCCAGCTACCTGCAGTGCTGTTGGTAAGAGTTGTCCTATTTTAGTGTTGATTTGGTTATCTGTTGAAGAGCAACAGGCTTTGCACCTGGTGTTACACCAGCCTGTTGCTGTGGAGGTGGCCTGCCCTGCTGTTGTGTGGCCGAGTTCAGCTTTGTCCAAACTGCTCTTTATCAGAAGGTATGGCTGCAGGCTGCTTGGATTTTTGTGTAAAGAAGTGAGAGTGCTGAGATTGTGTTGTCTGCTTCCTCTGGAGCCCTCGTGCACTGCCTCTTAGAGGTGGCTCTGTGATGACAGACTGCTTTGCTCTAGCACTGTTTGTGTTTGTGCTCCTTGTTTCCAGCTTTGGATGAATGTGTTGTATTGAATGAGGATTATTGGAACTTCAATTGCTTGGTTGGTTTTTTTTCCCTGATGACTTCTGTTTTGATTGGTGTGTGGATTGTTATGCAGAAGTTACTGGCAGGATTTTTTTAAGTGACCAAATTTGCTTAGTGAAAAATAGGTATAGGTGCAATTATTTAATTACTATTACTTTATTTATTTAATTACTGTTACTTTGTTATGCCTCGTGTTCTTGGGTTTTATGGCCATTAGAGATGGAGATATCTATGGTCTTTGAAGGTACTTCTAATCAAAACTCTTCTGTGTTTCTATGGTTTCTTTTTGGTATGGTTAGCCTGTCTAAAGCAAGATCTTTGAGCAGTACTTATTTGATGGCCAGTTGTATTCAGTGCCTCAGAGTTCATGGGTATCTGAAATGCAGTAATGTATTTTTATTGAGAGGATGGAGATGATGGCTTTTTGATTAGGCATGAAATAGGTTGATCAAGCTTTCTTGTTAAAGGGGTTATTAGTATTATTCTTTATTCCTGGTTAGAAAGCAGAAGGATTGCCTGGAAAAGAGTATCATCTGAGTATGGGAAGAAACCACAAGAGCTAAGAAGGTAAAGGTGGGAATAACTGAATTTGGAAAAATGCAAGGAAATACATGAGATGCAACTAAAGAGTGACATGTGCAGTAAAATTGGTGTCAGGGGAAATAATTTTTGTATTTTTGTCTGTTGTGGGGAGAGATGATGACGCTGTTGGGTGAAAGCTTGTCTTAATCCGCTGGATGTCCTGTATGGTGGAGGTGTAAAACAGTGCCTTAAAAGGAGATGGAGATGTGTATGAGTGACGCTCCTCAGGGGGCTCATGGGCAATATTTACATTGATTCTAGAAAAACTGGCCCATGGTTGCTTATTCCACAGCTCATGATGAAGAGCTTCAAGCTGTAGCACAACTACCAAGTCACGGTTAAAACACCAAACCAACTTGGTGTTATCCAGTACATGAATGCTTCAGGAGTTACTTTTCAGGTAATTAACTTTCAGACTTTGGGCTGTTTCAAATGTGGACCCAAAAATTGCTCTTTCTGTCCATAAGTTAGCAATAAAAGAAAATCAGCAGCAGGAATGAAATAACTTTTATGTCTTAAAGCTTCTGTTGATGTTCTGTGTCCTTTTACCTTGGTTTTTCCAAGTGTTTGGGAAGGTAAAGTTTAGCCTATTATCAAGAAGGTCACTTTTAGTTCAGGTAATGAAAAGCATTAACAAACTTCCAGACAATCTCTTTTATCATAGCTGCATTCTTTTGTTTAGTGTTTTTGCTTCTTTTCAGTTGTTTTCTGAGTAGTGTACAGGAGCAAAAGCAATTTTAATTTTTCAGTAGTGTAAAATTGCATCCATCTTACTCTCAGTGAAGGCTTAGTTGAGTGTAGCCCTTGAGTTGACAGAGATACTAAGATTATCAGCAGCAGTAGACAGCTCTTGCCTGTTTCCCTTCCCACATCAGATTTTCATTATATGGCATTTAAGATAATGTTATATGTCTACAGGGATTCATTGTTTTCTCCTTTTCCATTAGCCAGAGTTTGTATAACACAATAGCTCTTAAACTAGTCCTGGGATTCGTTTGTACAGAGCAGAATGTTTTCCAAAAGTGACTGTTGTTTTGAATGCTTGGCAGGTGCTAGTGCTATCAGCGTAATGCAGTGGCATGTGCAAAATTTGAGGGCATTCAAACGGCAGTCTCTTGCTAAAGGTGAATAAAGACTAGTCAAGCAGGTCTCCATAGCTGAGATGTGTACAGATTAGTAGAAAAAAAATCTGAGCTAGCTTGATGAATTTATTGGTTGCTTTGGATTTGTTATTTTTGTTACCACCTCAGTTAGAAGATTACAGATTAGTGTTGGATTTAACTTTCTCTTACTCCTGTGTTGTGTGGGCTTTCTTTGCCCACTTCTGTTGCTTTTTTTTTACTTGAAATACCACCCATGCTGCACGTGGTGTATTGGTATAAGCTGAAAACTAATTATTGCTGGGACAAGCATAACTAAAACCAGCCTATTGGATGAAGAGGTGCTGGAGAGTGACTATGAAGAAATTGACATCTTGTTCAAGATAGACAACTTAATTTCTTTTCAGTGTATATAATTTGGTAGGAAAATAGTAACTTTAATCAAGTCTGAGTTAAATTTTGTCAAATAATAAGTAACTTCTTCATAACAACAGATTAATTTAGGGAGCAAGACTTCTAACTCATATATGACTTGGGAGTAATTTCTTTCCCCAAATTTAATTTCTCCAGCATCATCTGTTGGCCCTTGCCACAACAAATAACTAAGTCTGCTAAGGTTGATTGCTAACAATTGGAGAAGGGAAGGCAAACCATGTTGAGATTAACATAATTTTTTAATATATTTGTAAAGATTGATAATAGCATTGTAGAAACCCTAGCTCTTCACCAGTGCTGCTGTTCCTGTGTTTTAAACACTTCAACACATTTCTGATTGCAACAGATAAACTTTGTTGAAACAGAAAGTCATATTGCTATTATGGCTTCATTAAAGCACTCTTTTATTTAAGAAGATACTGTAGTTCTAAAGTAATCAGCTGTGAGAAATTGATGGCTGTAACCATACAATTAATCACTTTTTGGGAAATTTAAATGTATCCTGTTGAAAGTTTTACTGGTAGCTGAGGTAGCATAAAATAATCTACCTCTGGTAACCAGCAAGTGTAGTATAGCCATTTATCCAGGCTAGGGTCTATAGGAAGAAGCATACTAAGTCCTCTGTAGCTGTTTGAGGTATCAGAGGTAATTCAGGCTTCTGCATGAGGCTTCTACGGTCTAGTTCCATCCTTTGAGGTCCATTCCAACCCAAACTGTTGTATGATTCTATATGTATAACACGACTGTTAATGTTAGTAAGCTTTTTTACTATAACTACGCTATCACAATTGATGTATCAGCGTTTCTACCTGAATATTTAATAGCTTATGCTGCCTCCTGATAAATCAGAATTTAATCTTTTGTGGAGAAACAGATTTGTGTAAGCTTCATGGAAAATCTTTAAATGATTCTGCAGAGGGTGTTCTACCTTTACAGAAAGAGGTGAGGGCTGTGTGACTCTACAGAACTGTTAGTGAAAGTTTTTTGTGATGAATTTCCAGAGCTACTCTTCAGCTGTGTGTTCTGAGTCTTAAGAGACATGGCTTAGGTGTAATAAATTGATGAGGCTACAAATAGGTGAAAACTGAAGTGAAGAAGAGCAGCTATGGTGGTGTCTCCACAATCTGAGACTGCTGTGAAAAGAGGTCCTGAATTGATTGCTGTAAGTACATGGGACAAGACACTGGCCCAGGGAAGAACAGGGAGTGTTATTAACCTTAAGGGGCTCTTAATAGAATTTCCTAATATTTTCTTGTAGCCAAACTGGTGAATATGTTTTGGGAAGTGGATTGTTAGATGGGTGAAAATTTGTGTGTCCTGCTGAGCTCAGGCAGTTCTGATCAGGGGTATGGAATCCACCTGGAGACTTGTCACTGGGGGCAGTTCATCTGCATTCTGATGTCTATTCCAGGTTGTAAGGAACTTAAAGCAAGTTTGTGGGTACTGTGGATGACTGTGCTGGTCAATTCATTTGCTGGAGACTGGGGCTAATTGAGTGGGATGTCCACAGGTCAGAAATAACTGTTGGAAACCTTGTGAAATTCAAAAGCAAGTGCCAAGCCAAGTCTCTCTTGTGGGGGGATGACCCCATGCAGCAGCAGAGACGTGGTACAGACTGGTGACAAGTACCTTTACAGGAAAGAACATAAGGGTCATTGTGGGACAGTGTGTGTCTTTGTGGTGCAAAAGATGAAGAAGAGCACGTTGGGCATGGTCAGCTAGTTGAAAGAAGCAATTTGGACCTCTACTCTTTGGGGCTTATGAGACTGCATCAAAAGTACTGTGCACAGTTTTGTGCTCCCACATATGAGGCAGGTGCTGAGGTGCCTGTGAAAGGCCACAAAGGCAGGGAGTCACCACATGGTCTATGAAGAGGGCTGGAGAAGTGAGTTTGTTCAGCTTTGAGAAATGTCTGAAGTGGGACATCCTAATTGCTGCTGGCACTGTGTAATAGGCAGTGAGAGGGAAAATGAAGATGGACTCTTCTTAGCTGTGCACAGGGAAAGGATAAGAGGCAGCAGATGCAACTTACAACAGTGGAGATCACTATGATGTGTTAGCAGTATGTTTTCCCACACAGAGAATGAAGCACTGAAACAGGTTGTGGAATCTCTGTCCCTGAAAATATTCAGAACCTGACTATGGCATGACCCCTGAGCAATTTGATCTGACTTCAAAGTTGGCCCTGCTTTCAGTTGGGGATGGGATTGGATAACCTCCAGAAGTCCCTTTCAGTCTAAATGAGCCTCACAGTGTGCATGGGCAGGCAGCAGCAAGTATACTATAGTGTTGCTAGCCCTGGAAGAAAAGTAGTAGTTAGAAGTCTTCTATTTAGATTAAAATGTCAAAGTAAAGTCTGACACAAGTTTTTCCAATAAATCAATTAGACTGATAAAAACTTACTTCAAAATTGGATCCCATTGTTACTTCCTAGTGTAAGTTATATCTGTTAGCGAATTTGTTAAATAAAGATGTGGGTATATCTTTTCTGTTACTTCATTAAGTAGCCAGCAAGACTAATCCCATACAGCATAGAACTGGATGGCAGTGTGAGACTTACTGAAAGTATAGCTCAGCAGTAAATTCAGCAGCTATTAAACAGCATTCCCTAGGCTTACTGTCCTGATGCAGTTCCTGGACAAAAAAGGGTTAACTTTCTGGAATGGCCTGCAGCGAGCTGGCCTTAAGAGCTAAAAAAAAGCCAGCAGTGTCAGCAATGCAGGGGGCAGCAGGCATCCCATAACTGTAATGTAACTAGTAACTCATCAGATTTTTTTTATGGACAGCTGAGATTTGCTGCTCCTGACAAAATAAGTTTGTTTTATATTTCATTGTAGGACCACAGTTGTTCAGTATTGGCAGATAACACACAAACTTTACAGGTAATTGAAAATGTGAAGTTAATGTTTAGCTGTCCTTCTGAAGTTGTTTGAGACTTTGCAACATAGTGCAAAGTACAGCCTCCCTTCTCTTCCTGCAGTTCTGCCCAGAGGAGGTGGTGTGTGGAAAGACAGCAAAGTGAAGGAGTCAGGGCTTTCTTAGGAATTGAAGGGCTTGTTCCTTCCTCTAGAAGAACGTCACGCACCCATCAGTGCTCCTGAACAGTTTTTAATGGCTTTCTGGTTGCAGTGTAGAAGTGCAGTTCAAGGGGCAGGGAATGCTGCATGTTTACAACTGTTACTGAATGCTTAGAATTTCAGGTACCACTTACTGATTTCACAGAAAAGCCAAAAGAGAAACAACCCAGAACCCAAAATCCTGGTAACACAGTGTTTATTTAAAGCAACTCAGAAACTTTGCTTGTACGGAAGTTTTTGGTAGTCATGTGGACCATGCACACTCATACCACTAAATGCAGTCTGTCTGATTCGTCTGTGTCCCTTTCTCCATTTAAAGCTGAAGTGATGTTCAGTTGTGTGATTTGAACTTTTGCTTTCTTGTTCCTGTGTAAATGTACTATTCTACTAAAGACAAAGCTGTTAATACAACAGTATTTTTTCATTTGCCTTTTTCTCCCCAAAATGGCTGAAATGCCAGATAGTTGGTTTGTGGTGTGAGTTTTTTGTTTGCTCTAAGCAATCCCAAGTCGGGAGGTTTGTGCTTAAAACTTCTTGGTTAGGTTAGGAGTTTCATAAACCTTGCTTTTCAGTATGGCACACCTTTAATGGTCAGTAGTTTTGGCTTATCAAAACCAACCAGCATTTCTGGTGGTACCTGTCAGAGTTAATTGGGGTTTTTTGTTGATTTTTTTAAACTGCATTGTTTATACTGGATGAACTAAGACAAAGAAAAGCAACCTGTGTACTCTAACTTCATTGGCTTCCTTCATCTGAACTGAACAGTTCAGAAATCCTCCTTTCCACCCCTACCTTTGAGTAGGTAAAATATGGCGTAGTTCTAGGACATGTGCCTTGAATGTGATCATGCTGATGTCTAATAAACTTGAACAGTAATTGTGAAATTCAGAAATTGACAGTTAATTGGCTCTGAGTTAAGTTTGCCTGGATAATGAATGGAGAGGTGGTGTCTGAGAAGTGCAGTGTAGTATTGGAAGAACAAAGTATATACATATGGAAAATTGCATTACTGAGTAACAAAATAATTAAGTACTGATATAGCACTGCACAAGTCTGTAAATACAGGCACAGAAATATGCTAATTCTTGATTTATATCTTCATTGCTTCTCCAAGCCAGCTGGGTTGACTGTCATTTCAGCATGTGTTCTGTGCAGTCTTTTAATTAATACATAGATTCTGGCTGACCATTGCCGCTTTCCTGTGCTGCCTGGTGTAAATACTGTGAAATGCATGAAAGATCAGGTATTAATTAATTAGACTTCTCTAGTCACTGAACTTCCCCTGAGGAGCAAGGACTACTGAACCAAAGGCAGAGTCTGTCTGAAGTAGTAAGGTGGAGGGTTCTTTTCCAAAAGCATTGCTAGCTTGTGCGAAGGTTTTTAAACTGTGCAGGTTGAGATGGCCTCTGATTTTTCTCTAATCTGAAAAGGAGCAATCAACAAGTGTCCAAGGGGAGGACAATTGCAGACGTAGGATTTTCTTGGGATTTCAGCAATGTTTCGGAATAACTTGTATGATTGGAGTCATGCAATAAACTGGATTTGTACCTTTCAGGAAAGGCAGGCTGGCAAGGTGAGGAAGAGTGTCTAGAATGCTTGGAGCTAGACTGGTGTGGCTAAACAGAGAGCTGGAATTCAGGAAAATGAGAGTTCATGAGCTTTGGAAGAAGGGGAAGGCAACTCAGGAGGACTACAAGGATGTGATGTTTGCAGGTGGAAAATTAAAAGAGCCAAAGCCCAGCTGGAACTTAACCTGGCTACTACTGTAAAAAAAAAAATATGAATACATGAACAACAAAAGTAGGGCTAAGGAAAATCTTCTTTTACTGAATGTGGAGTGAGACAGTGACAAAGGGTGAGGTACACAATTAATTTTTTACCTCAATATTTAGTATTAAGACTACTTGTTCTCTGGGTACACAGACCTCTGAGCTTGGAAGATGGGGATGGGGAGCAGGATAAAGCCCCCATAATCCAAGGATAAATAAATGGTCAGTGACCTGCTGTGCCACTTGGACACACAGAGATCTATGGGGCCAGATGGCATCCACCCAAGACTACTGAGAAAGCTGTCAGAAGTGCTCACCAAGCCACTTTGAACCACTTGCCAGCAGTCCTGGTTCTGGTTCACTGGAAGTTAGCAAATGGGATGTCCAGCTACAGGAAGGGCTGGAAGGAGGATCGAATGGACTACAAGCCTATCAGCCTGAGCTCAGTGCCAGGGAAGGTTATGGAGCAGATCCTACCAAGTGCCATCACTCAGCATGTGTAGATGTGGCACTTAGGGACTTAGTTTAGTGGTGGACTTGCCAGTCTTAGCTTAATGGTTGGACTCCGTGATCTTGAAGGTCTTTTCCAGCCTAAACAATTGTGTGATTTTTTTAAATCCCACATCTGGACTCCATTCAACAGCATAGGCCATGGTCCAAGCAGCTGGAAGGCAGCTTGGCAGGCACAGGTATGGAGTCCTGGTGAACAACAAATTGCGCAGCATCAGCAGTTGGTCCTCACAGCAAAGAAAGGAGACCTCATCCTGGGGTCTGCTAAGCATGACAGCAGATTGCAGGGAGGGATCCTTTACCTCTCTTTATCATTGGAGCTCTATTCTGGTTTGTGGCTCAGGGTACCAGAGGGACACTGAGCTACCAGAGCAAGCCCAGAAGTGGGTCACAGTGTTGACTGGAGCACAGGGTGTGGAAGCAGAGGCCACAAGAGCTGGGCCTGATCAGCCTGGAGAAGGGAAAGCTGTGGGAAAGGAGCCCTTATCTGCTGCCTGATGAGAAAATGTCAAGATCATAGATCAGTGCTTTCCTCAGAGATGCCTCTCACAAGCTGAAATATAGGAAATCCTGAGCCTGTAAAGAAGCAAAACTTCTCTGTGAGGGAGAGGGTGCCCAAAATATTTGAGGAATCAGTATCCTGTGGTGATATTCCAAACTTGACTGGATGAATCTTCAAGCAGTCTGATATAACTGGACCTACTTTGAGCAGCTCTGAGTGGCCTCTTGAGGTCCCTTGCCTCTTTACCTACATGGAATCATTATTCTCTACATCACTATTAGATCTTGTTTGACTTTGCAATGATAAATGCATTATGAAGAAACCGGTGCCTAGGAGTTCACTTGTGTTTGGTAATTGCTAGGTGACCTGGTTGGAAATAATCACTATAGCTTACACCTCTTATGACACTTTGGAGATAACACAGAATTTCCATGGGAGTTTTGGTTGTGTTTTTCCCTCCTCTCTACAGGCTGGTGCTGATGAATAGTGATTCCTGTGACTTGAGTACGAATGCTTCAGTCTGACAAATCAAGTCATAGTGATTAAATCAAGAATATCTTAATGCTCATAATTTAGACTCTGGAATAGACATGAGCTTTTGGGGTAATCTAGCAAGATGTACATTATAGTTACCCTCATGGTTAGGATGGCATCTTATGTAAATACCACTCTGTAGCAGAAAAGTGACTTGCTACTTTATAATGAAAGAGAACAAGCAGCAGTGACAAGAATCCTATGCTGAACACAATATTGTATTTTTGGATTCTGATTGAGTTGCCTTCTTTTTTTTTGTTAGTTTGTGAAATGGCAAGTTTATTATATGGTAGCATTGAAACAACAACCATTTAACTTGGAAGGAAAGCTGGTTTTTGGACTGAGTTGGCATCAGGAGCACCAACCCATGTTTTTGCAAGTTTGTGGCTTGGTGGAACAGAATATGCTGCTATGTCATTGGTAACTTACGGAGTTTGAAATGAAGGAGAAGTGATAGGTAGTAACTCATCAGACTTCTGTGATATCTAGTGCTCAACCCCTCACCCCCAATTTCTCTTCCCCTCAAAAAATTAAAAAAAAAAAAAAGGTGGATATTGTAATAGCATTAAATTGCTTTTCTAAATAAGGAAAGGAGAGGTCTTGAGTCTGGAAGGAAGTGGGGCAGGGTATTGGTCTGACCAGACCATTTAGCAGTCACCATGAAAAATTCTGGAAAAATTCATGTGGTGGAAGCTATAGCTGTAGGTGGTGCTGGAGGATAGTAGGATCTTGACTAGTCCATTTCCTGGAGTATGAGGTGCCCTAATTATATATAGCTACTAGTTTCTGAGAGCAAATTGGAACAAAGATGAGTTACAAAGTTTTGAAGTACCTTAACAAACTGAGGGATTGAATAGTTAAGCAAGCTGAAGTGTAGATGGTTGTTCAGTGATGTCCATGAGGCATCCTTTGTGGAGGAGAGTATTAAACTTTATGTGCACTAATTATTATAAATATATATTTCTATAATTGCAAAGAAGGCCTTGAATATGTGACGGTCAGTTCTGTGAGCTTTGCCAGAGGTCTGGTTTGAAGGAGCTCTGTGTACAAGGTCTGAACTAGGCAGTGTACTGTTGGGAAGCATGTCCTCTGTCATTATGTTGTATTGGAATCCTCTTTGAACTTGAAGTGTAGTAATGCCAGCATTGAAATTTCTTAGCTTTGAAGAGTTTGCTAGAATTGAAACCTTTTAAGAATAAACTGATGTCCAGAAAGTGTCACTTTTCGTGTAATGTGCGATGTTATCTGTATCATGAGAGGCAGTTTATATATAGAAGTCAGAAAAACTGAAGCACTAACTGACTGAAACTGCATGATTAGGTGTTCCTGTATATCTCCTGAATGGAATTTCTCTCATCACTTTGAACTCACAGCCCTGAAAATAAATGGAGATTGAGCTTTTAAAATAAATTTTAAGCGAGCAAGATTAGAGTTGTGTCTAAGTGCAAGGTTATAATTCAACTTACCGTTGAACATGCTCAGAATGAGTTACTTTTCTCAAAGCTGAAGGCTGTCATTTCTCCTAAATCTTACTTGTTGCTGAGAACAAGACTTGTTTGTAAGGAGTGATTTGAGGATGCCACAGTGACTCAGCTGAGGACAAACTGAGGCTAACCGAAATTTCATGGAGAGTTAAATATACAACTTCGAAGAGTTAAAAGCTTTTGACAAAACATGTGACAAAGGATCAGTATCTGCTTGTGGATCAGAATGAAAAAAAGTCCTAGATAGACTGGTCACCTGCTTGGAGCTGGCTGTCTCTCTGATCAAGAGAAGAACGTTTACTGAAAAAAGTTAGTAAAGGATACAAATAGAAGGAAATGAGAAATACATTCAATAAGAAAGTAGCTATTTATTTTAACAAGTTGCTATATTCAAGTTAAACCAAGGGCAAGCTGACCTGAGCTTGAAAAAAGTATCTGAAAGTGCTCTAAGTAAGTATGTGTTAGCTGAAAGCATGGTGCTCTGTTTCATAATGTATTTCAAGTTCTACTTAGCACTAAAAATGAAATGGATTTCCATTCTAGCTACCATCAGTATTAATTTCTATTTTGTGTTTTCCTTGTTTCCTTCATGTGTAAGTGGGTTGGTTTCTTGATTTGCAAAGCAAGTGGAGGATAGTCTTAAACACTCTTGAAGAAACAGCAGGTTTCTAGGAAGAGGACTGGAAATGAGACTTGGAAAAGCAGTGTATTCTGAAGTCTTCTCACAGTAGTGAGGTCTGGGTGAACCCAATGGTCGTGCTAGAGCAAGTGGTATAAGTGTATTGGATGGAATATTGCAAGTAAGTTCCTGAAATGAGAACTTGTCATTAAGTCCTTCAGCATGTGTTAGTCATATTGACCAACAAGAATTTTAAGGAAGATTGGATTATTACTTTACTAAAAATGTCTGTTAATCCTACAATAACAAAGCCAATAAAATCCTTGATCATGTGCAGGATCAGCTTAGGTTCATTTGGGAGTTTTTTAAAATTCCTAAATGTCATGCCTTTCTAAAGGGTGTGGAGGTTTGTCATTTTGGCCAGGGTGTTCACTTGAGGCATTCACGTTCTATAGCATCAAAGGTTTTCTTTATTTCAGTGGGCTTAATTGTGTGGGTTTTGTGCTTCTGTTATTGTTTGTTGGGGTTTGTTTTGTTTTGTTTTTTTACTGCTTTACTGGTTTATCTCCTTCCTAATCTTTGCAGGCTTTCTCTTTTTGCGATGTAAGTACTTTCAGACCTTTATCAGGTTACCTTCTATGAGAATACTTATGAGGTCTTCCAGTCCTTTCTTGTAGGTCATGTTTTCTAGGCCTGTGAGCACACTTCACTTTCAGACTCTCTAGATGGCTAATATATGATGTGTGCTGTTCAAGCTGAACAATTCCAGATGGAGCTTCACTGATGTTGGCTAGAGTATACACTTCTATATTAGCATATTCTATAGTGTCACTTTCAATTCTTGAAATGTGATCACCATACACTTACTGTGGCTTTCAGAACGCTCTTTGCTCTCTAACCAGTTTTTTAACATCCTCAGTGTAACTCAGACCTGCTCCTGCTGGCTGCTAGTCTAATTTGGACCCACTGCAGCTTGAAGGTATTTTTCTGCCTGACTGGGAAAGGTCTGTTAAGTGTAACTTCACTTGTTTCTCTGTGTGTGATGCATTAGTCATCAGCCCCACCAAGATTCAGATGTCCAACTCTCCATTTGACCTCCAGTTTTCTGTTAAATATTTTGGTTATGTGTTTAAACTGGATGCCACACAGGAGGACTTCAACCTTTCCCACCAGATCAGTTTGTCAGAACTATTGACTCATCTTTTGTGTTTCAAAAGATTTCTTAGATCATCTGGAACTCTTTTAACAAACTTTCCAGTCAGAGGTTTGAGTTACATTATGGACTGCTTGTTTCAATCTCTTTGGCATATTTATACTTGTTGCTCTGATAGTCAAGGGTTTGAATTTATTTAAATGGGAGTGGGAAGCATTTGTGGTGGTTAGGCAGTAGTGGTGTGTATATGGATAACTTTTGAACTTGTTTACTCTTACCACTAATTTTTAAATATCTTTTAATGAGATTCTCCTCCATTCCTGCTTTTGAGCCTGGCACATTTATTGGAAAAAGAGCACCTCATTGTCCTGCTTATTTCCTTTTAAAGGAGGTGGGATTGGAAGATTTGGTGGAACAGAGTTGGAAATGTTCATTACAGAAGAACTTCCACCTGCCTTATGGCATGCCTTACTTATTAGTTCAACCTATTTTGTAAACATCTGAAAGTTTAGTGTCAGGATAAACATGTATGTCTTAATTTGCTATGTGTTAATATGTGTGAAAGATTATAATGTAAGAAGGTATAAAATGGACATTGATGTTAATATGATCTAAGTCAAAATTCCACAGGAAGTTTTAAAGTTCATGAGACTTTGTAAACCTTCTTAGTGAGTAGTTTGATTTGAAGTTTCAACTTTATAAAATTGGCTTTCTAAGAGTGTCCTTCCCAATTCCATTTGAATCATGTGCCTAACATTCTTTTTTAACTTTTTTTAACTTTCTATAGTGCCTTAGATTGTCCTGCTGCTTGATACTAAAAGTCTGTGCAGCATGGTGGGAAGCAGAGTATGCAGGGGCACAGGTGCTGTCTTACATGGAGTTAAACTAGAACAGAAGCACCAGTTTACATGTGCAAATGGCATTCTGAAATGAGAATGGTGGGTAACAGCCATGTCGGGCTTCAAGGGCAGAGCTTTTCTGAAGCTTCAACTCCTGACTTTATGAGCTGGGCTCAAGCTAACTCTGAGTTGTCACTACTTTTTCTTTGACTTTGTGTTGCATTGGAGTAAAGTGTCTCTTTGAAATCAGTTTAGTTGCTTTCTGTAATGTCAGTCTTGTAGATAATTGTTCATTGTGGAGCTGAAGAGGTTTGCATGCTTTGTCATCTTTGACTCCATGTAGCTAGGATGACTGCTCTTTGTCCAGTGTTGCATTACCTGGCCTTTTAACAGGCAGTGTGAGTCCTCTCTCTGTGCTCTGGATGCTCTCTTATGAATGGTAGCTGTAGCCTTCCAAACAATTACCTCTATTCTTTGCTCCCTCTGTGTAGATTCACATGTTGATTCAGCAACTAGAGGGAGACAACTGGCAGTCTCTTCCATCAGCTGTGGGGAATGAAGGAGCAGAGTAAGACAAGCCTCCTGGCTGAATGGTATGATATCTTGTCAGCTGTACCCTTAGGAGCAGCCAGATGGAGGTTCAGAGTGTTTCAGAATTCAGCAGAACATCCTGTGATAGCACTTAACTGAGAATCCGTCTGTCTGGAGCTTGATGTTAGTAAAACCCTTCAGCAACAGCTAACTTTTGAGGCAGCACTCAAATTGAGACTGACCTCTTCATGCATTCCTCATTGCTAGTCTCTTTGATTTTTAGGTTGCTTGGAAAAGATACAACTTTGGGCAACTTCAGTTTATAATTTTCAACTGGGAATTATGTTCCCCTTTCTGTGGTTTTTGTAAGAAGTCAGACTGTTTGTTGTCACCTAGAGGAGATAAACCAAGTCAAGACTGGAACCTCGTTTTGGGCCATCTGCAGGTGTAGCAGGTTAACATTCAGAAGTTAATAGTACCATTTCCAAGTGGTGGATTTGCATGAGTTACATCATAATGTTTTTAGTTTCCTGTTGGTATTGGGTAAAGTTGACCTCCGATTTACAAGATGGAATCCCTTGAACTTCAGTAAAATGAAAAAGCAACCTGAGAGAGCCTGAGAATTTCGGTAGTCTTGGCTTCAGACTAAGGAATTGCTATGCCTCATTTCACTGAAACCTTTTACATTCTGGTAGGCTTTTGTGTGCTTGTTATATTGTGTGTTAAACACTGAACAAGGTTTTAAGTTTTACTCACTGAGATGGAAGTAATACATCTGTTTTCTTTAAAAAAATAAGGCAATACTGTACAAAAAAAAGGACTTGAGCTGAGTCCTGTAAATGCAATTCTTATAGAAGCTAGTCTCGTGCTGTTCCTGATCCCAGCTCACTTGCCCCTAAAGAACTGATTGACACACCACTTCAAGGATTGTGACAAAGCAGATCTTTAGGTGAGGGTAACACTAGGTTACAACACTCTCTCTTTGATGTAAGTACAGTTTTTTCCTAATTACTTGCTTAGCACTTCTAATTGGAAGTGTGTTGAGGCATTTTGTACTACTTAATCTTGACTCTCTTCCATTCCTTGGTTCTGATCTTTTTTTGACACAGTAATTTGATCGTGCCCTGGTGCTCAAGAGACACGCTGACTTCTTCCCAGTCATTTAAGCATGTATTTTTATAAAGCCTCAAGTTGAGGTTTCAGCTTGTTTTCAGCAGTATCTTAAAGTGATTTGCTTTTCCAGCTAAACAAATCTGAAAATGCCACTAGATTTGTGGAACTGTGCTTGTTGCCTGTCTTGCATTGCCACTTGTGGTTGAGCTAATTCAGAAGGATAAATCAGGAAGAAAACAAGTGAGTTTTTGTAGGTGGGCATCTTTTATTACCAGATGAGTGCTGGTACAGGAGGAGGAGGACTGCAAGAATAAGCTGTCTAATGTCATCTGAAATTAAACTGACCAAACAATAACGACCTTAAGAGTGTTCCATAGGAAGTTCTGCTGACATAGCAGCTTGCTGTCAGTGAAATGGCATGTTCCTGTTGTTTTCCTCCTTTCTTGATTGGGACTCTTCTCAGCTCCTTGCCACTGGTGTGTGTGCTAAGGCCACTTATACCCATGAGCTGAATAACTTGCTGATCGAGGGGAAAAAATTCAGTTTTATACTCTTCTGAAGTTTGGCTTTGTCTTGTGGAAATAGTTGTCAGGTTGAGGAAATCAGTGACCAGAAAGTGTCAGTATGGTCACCCTGTCTTGCTGGAAGTGTGCTGTTAAGTGGGTAACAAAATGCATTGCTTTTATAATTAGACTTGTGCATGGCTGCTTCATAGAGAAAATCTAAATCTACTGTTTATTGCAGCAAATAACGAGTCTGTAAATGTGGAAAGTATCCTGTCATTCCATAGCATGAATACTTTGTTGTGTTAAGAAGATTGTCATATTATAATCCCTCAGTATCTTTTTTTTCAGTTAGTGGTAGAAACAATTCAGAGTTGATGTTGAGCAGATTGTTATTATGGTCAGTATTTGATAGCACCTAGTTCTCTGGCATTTAATGCTGCAAATGAGCCTTAGAAATCTTTTTGTTTGCTCTTTAAACTTTCTGTCAAGTTACATGAGTGGAGTCAGTGCCTTGCTGTTTCAGGTAAGATTCTTGACTTTATTGCCAAGCATGGCATTGGATCACTGCCATCAAAAATCAGTTAGTGCATAGGGACTTAGCTGAAATTGAGTCATGTTAAAGTGCTTGAGATGGCAATCTCATCAGACTGCATGTGAAACAGCAATCTTACATATGCCAAGGGAGCCAAAAGGAAAGGGAAGGCAGACCTGTAAAAATTTGGACAAATATGAAGAAAAAAGCAAGAAAACCTCATGATGCTGTGTTTATCTTGAGAAGCTGCAAAACATCTTGCTTCCTAAGTACAAAGCCTGTCCATAAGGTTTGTTGAGCATCACAGGCTTCAGTATTGTCAATGTGAGGCAGAGAAGGTCATATTTCAAGAGGAGGAGGGCTAGGCCTCATTAAAACAGTGAGTGTATGTCCTATGTGCCAGTGCTTTGGATCAGTTAAGGACCTGACTAGTGAACTCTTGTAGTGTCTTGTTCTTCAGATCCTTGTGCGTTGTGAGCCTCTAAATGTGTTATTTTGGGGGAGACATGTAGCTCCTTATGTGACTGCAGTCTGTGAGCAGAGCACTGACTCTTGGGTGGAAGTCTTTGTCAAAGAAAATACCATAAGAGCCCTGAATATCTGCATGGTAATCAGCCTGCTAGTTTGAACTATTAGCTTGATTGATCTGCAACTACAGCTAGTTAAATAATAACTGGATGGAGATTAAAGCAAGAGATACTGTTCCAAATTAAATACATAACACTGACCCTTCAGATTTAAACTATTTCTAGTACTTTAAACACTTTGGAGTGTATGTACTGTTGTATGAGCTGTATGTAAGTTAAATGATGCAAATAGGTAAGGTTTTCTTTTTTTTCCCTTTGGAGTCTGAACATGTATCAGAAGATGAGATAAATGTAAAAATGTTAAATTTGTAGTAGTGATCTGTTAGCTCTGTCTCCCTTGCTGGAGAAGGTGAAGGAAAAAGATCTAACTGATCAACGTTCTATATCTGCAAGTGTGTTTATGTCTGTAAACGCATATGGGTCCTGCTCTGTTCAGTCTGTAAATCTTGAAAATAGCATCAATGAAAAAGTTTGACTTCTGAAAACATTCATGTAATTCATGTGAGAACCCAACATTCTCATGGCACAAATGAGCTGTTGGAAGTATTCCTCGGTGGGAAAATGGTTGAGTATTGACTTTTTAAATGTACGATGGTCATCTTTATGTAGCTAAAGCCTTTAATTACTGGGAACAGAGTTGTCAAAAAATAAATAAAGAAAAGGAAGCAAAAAAGTTCATGTGTTCAGTTAACTGGGATGTTTTTCTAGTTGTTTGTTACCTTCCTCAGAAGTCTGAGCAGTTTTTGTAAGTTCACTTGTGGGGCTTTTCTGTACTACATTGCTTGGGGTTATATACAGCTCATCATTTTGTTAAAGTTTAATGTAGGTTAAATTCAGCAGATTAAACTGTTGCAAAAAGCTGATTCCTGGATGAAAGCATGTTTTTCTTTGCTTAAATTATATTACAGAAATGTATATCCTGTACATTCTGAAATGCATTTCACAAATGTAACCTGTGAGCTTATTTAGAAGGTAGAAAGCAATGGTCAAATGCCTTTTAAGGAACATTGCACCTTATGTGTAAATGTATCAATGGCAAGTCTCAAAGGAGATGAAGTTTGGGCAGAACTCTTCATGCTGGTTTGCAAATAGTTGTCTCTGTCACAGTATTGTGTTAAGAGGCATGAGGAGAATAGACAGAATGTTCTTGCATGCTTCTCATGGCAGATATTCTGTATATGAATGTTTGGGTTTTTTTACTTTTCTTGCTGTTTTTTGTCCCCTCACCAGCCCTGCTTAGTGACCGATGTATCAACAATATTGGCCTACATTTCTGGCTTGGTTTGACTCATTTGTGTAGCTTCGGGTGTTCATACTATTGATGTTAGTTGGTAGTTTTATACTGAAGATATCTATAGCTAAATCACTTTTTGGGTGACTTCATTGACTCAGAAGTGGTTTGAACAATGAAAAATCAATTGATGGGAAGCAGAAGCTTTTAACAATGGACTCATAGATAAAGGCATATAAAGAATTCTTTCCTGAACACACTGCTTGCCTTTTGTGTGAACTTGGTGAGTGATAAGGCAGCTCATGTCTCAGGTTGGATGACTTCTTCATGCTTATGAGAATGGGGCTAATAAAATTTATACTTTTGCTTCATTGGTGAGCTTCCTCAGTAACAGCTTGAGTGCTGATTTGGTAGCTGAAGAGAGAATCAGAGCATTTGAAATAGCTCTGTTAAAATCTAGCACAGGAAGAAGAAATACATTGTGGACTAAGACTTTGGTTCTTTTTCATCAGGTTAGTTTGCTCTGAGAGGATTAATGAGTGAAGTTGCTGGAACATCTCTTTGGCGAAAGAAATTGTGAACCTGTGGTATATTGAACTGTTTTGTCCTAGTAGATTTCCTTTTTTGAAAGGAGGGTTGTGTAAAATGCTGAGCTCAGAATGTAATTCTACAGTGGAAGGAAATTTAGGTATTTAACAGACATACATTGAATCCTAAGCAAGCACTAGACTATGCCTGCTCTTGAATATTTACTGTCTGAGAGAAAATCTTGTTTGAAGACACCCCACTGCACTGAAGCAGAAAGATTGCATACATATGAGGGTAGATGTCTTCATTAGGAAATAGGGTAGGAAAGTTCAAGATGAGATCTTTGAGTGACTGTCACTGTAAGCGTGGAGTGGTTTGTGGGATTTTGGTTGGGGGTTTTTTTTTAATTGTTGCTTTGCTTTTTAAGTATTTACTGGTATGGTAAGGACTAGAAGTTTCACTTACTCCTACTTATAAAATATGCAACAATAAAAATTATTTAAGGAGAAATATGTAAGTGCAGTAATTTAAGTTTTCGCTTGATGCTCTCTGTCCGTAATCAGACTGCTCAAAAGTACCATGACTTGGGGTTTTTTTGGTAAATCCAAATTCACTAAATGTTCATATCTAGTTAAATTCCCAGAAGGCTGTTACACCAGTTACACAATTGCCAGGTCATTTTTATATGAAATTGTGTATTAGTGGTGGTCTTATCTGAAAAATAATTGATCTGTGCCTGGATTTGATGTTTTTGCTTGAGATGCATTTCTGTAGTATTTCCACACTATTGTGAATGAGTTATTCAGAAAAAGCAGCAATTTTTGTCTAAGAAGGCTTACTTTGAAAACCATACAATGCAATTTTCTTGTGTAGCAACTAACAATTGCTTTGTTTTTAGGTGCCTTAGCTGGACCAGTTGTTGATCCACATGTGACAGCAGTTTGGGGGAAGAAGGTTGCACTGAAATGCATAATTGATGTAAACGAAACCATAACACAAGTTTCTTGGGAGAAGATATATGGTAAAAGTTCACAGACTATTGCTGTTCATCACCCTGAATATGGAATATCTGTTCAAGGAGATTACCAAGGAAGAGTGGCATTTAAAAACTACTCACTTACTGATGCAACAATCATCTTAAAAAATGTAAGCTTTTCTGATGCAGGAGAATATGTTTGCAAGGCAGTTACATTCCCACTTGGAAATACACAAGCATCAACAACTGTAACAGTGTTAGGTAAGTCAACTTCTTTTTGAAAGGAAAATTCTGGAAACTTACTAGTAAGTTATATTTTGCCATTTAACCCTAAGAAAATGCAAAATGTGTTTGCTGGTCTTTTGTTACAGGTGTGTTACTTTTACTAGTGTCATAGAGGAGACTTCTTTTGGGTCTTGCTTCTTTAGAACTTGTTATTTGACTGCTATTATTAAAAATAAATAACCAGTTCCTATTTAGGCATTATGCTGAAACAAATATTTTGTACTAGCACAGAGTTTTAGAGCTTTGACAGGCAATGCTGATACCAGGGACTTGTCTGTATGTGCTGGGAAGCAGCTGAGCTTGGCTTTAGCTACTGCCTTGGCTAAATTCCCTCAGTGCTGAGGTGTCACTGGTCTTCCGAAAGAGCAGGTATTTCTAAACCCTGCTGGTAACTGGTTGTCTCAGTGAATCATGGGTGATGAGATGAGAGTTCCCAGTGAGGGTCAATGCCCCATGCCTGGGAACAGTCAGATGGGACTGAGCAACCTGGTGTAGTTGAAGACCTCCCTGCTTATTGCAAGGGCACTGGACAGAATGACCTTCAAAAAGTCCCTTCTAAAGAAATTCTATGATTTTATAAATGTGATGCTAACATGACAATTTAATATCACTGCTTGGGTCTGGTGATGCAAACTGTTCTTTGCACAGTGTCAATGTAAAGCAAAGCTATCTACATGACTGCTGGGAGTTGTGGGAAGTAAGAGTCAATTTCAGTTCTTGGCTGTTTGTGGATAGTCATAATGTGAAGCTTTTGTGGACCTGGGGGTTTGTTTACACTAATTTTGTCCCTCTTGTTGAGGGCTGTGTATTGCTGTCATAAGGAACTAGTGCTGAAGTGCAAGTAACTCAGGGGTTACTACAGAGTAAAGTAAAATGATTACCCTGGAACTTGAAAGCCTGTTATTAACTTGGCCTCTCCTTACAGTAGTATTCCTCTTGTACTACTGTACTTCTGTGTCTCTTGCCAGGAGTCAAATGATATTTTCTGTAGCTGAGGTGGTTGTCAGTGACAATTTCTGTAAGCAGATGTGCTTTTTAGGATCATCTCTTGGTCTTCAGTAGCAGCTTTTCATAGTAGTAGAATATCAGTGGGATTAATCAGGTGGCTGTAGCACAGCATGTAAACTAGTTTTCACCACAAGGGGGGGCAAAATAAATGCATCAGAGCATATGGCTTAGTCCAATTTGAAACCAGTAATTTGACCAAATTCTGTGTGATGCACAAAGCATGTGATCTTATGGCTGTCTTTTTCACCTGACTTCCATCTGTACTGCAGGTGGCTGTGTCTGTGGTTATTGTAGTGGTCTTTTGACTTCAGGTTTCAGTTATTGTGCTTTACCAATAAGCAGTAGGAAGTTCTTGCTACCTCCCCTCACCTTTTCTAGTCAGTTCCTCTTTCTAAGATTTTTTTTTTTTAGGTAACGTTAGTAATTGTGTCCATTTTGCACTCATAATATCAGGAGGAACTCGGGAATGTATGTCCCATGTGCTTATTATTTTACATTTGAAAGAGTAGAAGGACCACAACTTGTTTCATTAGATAAAAGTTAAAAAAAATTGCACTTGATATAGGCAAAGAAGTATCAGTCAGGCATGCAGTGGTTCTGATCATTGCTTTTTTCATCGTTGATGCAGATGATTGCCAATTGCTGTAAGTCTCTCAGGACTTTGTATCAACCTCTAAATGGCAAAACCCAGCTGTTATTAGCAAAGATGCTTTTCAATCCTACCTACCAGCAACTTCACTTGCATGCACCACTAGGTAGCCAGCCCTCTGTTGGGCTTCAGTTCTTTGGCTTTACCAGTGTATTTTCTGTCCTTCTAGAAACTTTTTGCTACACTGATTTGTGGACTTAAAATGCTGGGGAAGTGGTGGTTTTCAGAATATGTTTCTACATTAATAACTTGTGAACTTTGCTGGCCAGCAATTCCAAGCTCATCAGAATCTTATACAATAGCTGTAATTTAAATCTTGGTGTAACTTAAAATCATCTTCAGTGATGTATTGACTGCCTTTTCCCGCTGGTCTAAAAAATTCTCCCTTAAATAAGGAAAAAAGTTTGTGTGCTAAGGCTGTTTCCAGTTGAAGCAAGATTGCCTTTTTTCCTAGTCCCTGTCTGTTCTTACTTAGCAAAGAATTAGTTTCCTTCCTTATGTGTAGTGGACATACTTAATCATGTAGTAGATGCTTTTACACTGTAAAGTGGAGACACTGAAGACAAAAGGAAGTAAAATAACTACAAGATAAAGTGCCCCGTGTTTTGCCACAGTGCACAGATCACTTAAGACCGTATCTAAAACCTCTTATGGGCCCCAAGTTTAACAAACTTGCTGTGTTTGGTGACTTTGCCCACTGCCAGTTGGCTTTGTTTAGTGCTTCATGTTGTCTTAAGGAAATGCACTGTAAAAGGAGAGGTTAAGAGTGTGGAAATATGAAAAGGCTTTTAGGGTCAAACAGATATTTTGAACTTTTCTAAAATTTAGGTTTGTCAAACTTACCTTGTTAAACTTGTGCAAAAAATGGCAAATTATTTTTGTGTCAAGCTGTTGGTTTCCCCAAGATGCTGACCAAATGAGGCAAACTGGTGTCTCAGGGCAGAAGAAGTGTCCCCAGGGTAGCTTGCATAGCTGACATAATTTTTGTTACTACCTTGAGTACTGTCCATGACTACTTTAAATACTTGGTTTGGGTTTGACTCTGTCTTGCTAAGTTGGAGTTCTCATCATGGGTATTGATAAGTAGGTCTTGTTCCTCTGCAGCCTAGCTCTCAGCAATGCTGCAAGTGAGGAATGAGGTGTACAGAGGAGTGTCAAAGGTACAAGTGTGTCACCATGAATTCATCCCAGACACTCTAATGCAGAAAATGTTCCAATTAGGAATTAAACGATGATGGATGTCAGGCAGTATGGATACTGGATGCTCTCAGATAATTCTGATTAAGTAACAGTAGTTGAGAAGTGCTGCTTGATGAGATGTACATGTTCTTCTTAAGTACTACAGAATACTGTGGGCCAATAACATGTATCAAGTAGATGGCAAATTAGTGAGCTGACTGGCCTTAAGACAAACAAGCAAACCCCTCCAAAAGCTACTAAAACAAGAAAACCTTAATAAGTTAATAGTTAAGCAATATTTAGCCAACAGGATAAAGATGAAGCTTCTGGTTTTGAGGTGAAAGAAAATAAACTTTAAATACTGTTTTGGAAAGAAGTTAGTCAAGTGCATGTCAGTTGTGATGAAGGGGGTCACAATTCCCAGTGTCATGCTATTGCCAAAGAATGAGTGAATTTATTGTCAGGAGGAAATAATCCTGTTTGTGTTGTAATCATGCCAACTTCATCCAGACCTTCTGTGCCCAGTGTGCACAGAAAAATAGTTTTAAGACTAACAGAAGCAATTGAAAAAGGCTTATGAAGCACATGAAAACCAAGAAGTTGCTTTTTGGCCTCAAATCTTAATGCAGTAGGATTTAAGGCTCTTGTCTGGATGCTGTATTATGTTCTTTTTCTGTAAAGAGGTGTAAGGACTTGAGCAGTGAGATTTCTGATATGTCAATGTTGAATGTAAGGTGAAGGTAGAAAAAGCTGGGTTAAATTAGGTGGTGGTGATGAGTCAGTAAAAGGAATTTGCCACAGATTGGCAAATTAGTTGAGACATTTTGAACTGCACATCTAGCTTCCATGCTTCAGCCATCCTGTCTTTAATATTCAAGTATAATTCATGCCATAATATTGCTTTAGATGGAACTCTTGCTCTGTGGAAGTAGGTCCTGCTTTTGGATCTTGGGGGATTGGTGTCTTCCACGCCAAGCATTGTCCTCATCATCTTTTTCATTTCGCCTGAATAGAGCACAGTGTTCCTACTGAGTGGGTGTAGCAGCTTCTCTCATGCTCTCCCAGCTGCCTCTTGGGTCTTCCACCACTGCTGTGAGCAGAGGAAGTGAAAATCACATTCATGTGATGCACTGAATGGTACTGGGATAAGAGATCTGCATATAGAAATCATACTTTCAAAAAACAAAAAATTGCCACCAAAAATTCCAAAGGCCATACTTTGAGTAATCTCTTTTCCAAATTGAAAATGGTAAAAATGTTTCACACTGAGGCATGGGATGCCATGGCCCCTTGTAATTACGGTCTCATTCACCACATACTACTTAATCCATAACTGAAATAGCTAGAAAGGCTGTAGAATAAGTAGCTGGGCATCTGCTGATTTTGTTTTAGTTGCTGGGACAAACTAGTGCAGAATGATACACTCTAGAAATAAGTATCCTAATAGCAGTTGCTTTCTATTTTTCAGTAAGTGGCTATTTAGTTATCTTGCAGTTGATGTGTAGTACAAGAATCACAATTTATGGGAAGATATGACAGTAAAAGCCTAAATATTTGTGATGTATTAAACTAAAGCTTGGAAAGGCATAGAACTGGGAATAAGTATATTTTATGATGCTGAGTAGTTTTGAATAGTTCACCTTTTTGTCTAGTTGACAGTGTAAAACAAAGTGTTGCACAATGAACTCAAACTGACAAATGTCTGGTATCACTTGAGAAAGTAGGTTTCTAAAATTAGTCTATTGTGCTTTCTGGCTACTTCAAGACTTCTTTTTCTAAAAGTACAGTACTGAGTAGTCTGCTTTGGGTCTGGACATCTCTACAACTTAGTTAAGAGTTCTTGTTTACTGAAGTGTCCCTTCACAAAGAGGTGGAGGAAAAATTGTGCAGATACTTTTTTTAAAGAGAAAAATCAAAGGAATGGAACATACCAAGCTTTTATTTCCAGCTGTAATTATTGGAATCTACAGTTTTGTCATGAAATGCTAATGATAGCTGCTAATTTAATTGATTTTACTGTTACAGAGATCTTGGGAAGGGAGGACTGCAGCAAAAATTAGAATTTTAATGCATGCAAAATCCTAAATATAAATTTGGGTGTTTACTTCTGCATTTTAGTAATGCTACAGAAGCTGTTGAACTCTCTACCAGCGGTTTGGGGAGAACAAGGCAGTATGTTCATCAGAAAAACCAGATAGTGGGTCAAGTAACAAAGCTCTGTAATGTCAAGTTCCCCGTGCTAGGTTTTGAAGGCTTTTTTTGCAGATGAGACTGTGCTTATGCATATGTTCAGATATCCAGGCTTACTGCAGAAAGTCGTAACTGTTGCTGGAGAACAAGGAATCAGATTTTGAAAGAAGTTGTATTAGAAATCTTGCAGATCTAGAAGACTGAGTGTGCAACTTGGCAGAAAAAAGCTGCTATCGGTTTATTTTCAGTAGGGTTACTAACAAATCTCAGAGGGTAGGCATTCAGAGAAACAAAGTAGAAAATAATTTGCTCTCAGTATCTGCCCAAACAATCTTCAGTTTCATAACAACTTATATTCTTCAAGAGCTTCTAAGCATAGAACAGAAAACACGCATTTTTATAAGGTTATGCATTTAATAGTTGCCTTTTCCTTTAGTGTAATTGAGCAAATAATAAAGCAACTTGTTCAGACATGAACAGTGTTAGACTGAGCAGAAAACAGTCAAAAACTGATCCTGGCACAGAATGGGCTGAAGCTGAAAATATTTGTTACCCAGTATCTTTGGAAGGTATGGGCAGTTGGAGAACTTGCCAGGTACAGTGAACTTTGCTCTATTCTGTTACAAGAGGTGTCTGTGGGTCAGCTTCATTTTATTGGAAAGAAATTCCATGAACTAACTTTTCACCTGATACTGAAAGGCACAGAATTTGCAAGACTTGTCTCTGCTTTGTGATTAGTGAGGGCTGATCCACTGAGGTGGATTCTGAAGCATGGTGAGTAGCAATGACATTCCTTCAGAGGACTCCAGTAGGCAGATTAGAGCAAAAGACCAGGACTGTGGAATGGGTTGGTACACTACTGCAAACCTGTCCCTAAGAGAGCTGGTGACACAACTGGGCCATTCTAAAACAGCCCAGCCACAGTTTGTATCTGAAGCACCAGATAGTGTTTCTGACTTGGGCTGCAGCTGGCGGGTGACTTGTGCAGGGCCGGAAGAGATTTGCTAAAGCAGAAGGAAATTTTTTGGAAGTTTTTCAGTCTGTGACACTCAGCAATAAACTTGTGCATGAGGAACACAACTTCCTTGTAGAAAGAAGTGTGTTCCCCAAGTTTTTAAAATTTTGGGGTGAGCAGTGGCTTTACAAAGAGGTCACATCCTTCCATGTGCAGATTTCTTTAGTCTTAATATTGAGTTTGATTTGTTTTTTTAACTTTTGTGGGGATTCATACACAAGTGTGTATATCTGTAGGCAAAATTTTATTTATATATAAAGCAATAAATTTTATTTTGTTTTGTAATTGAAATTTTATTTATATGTAGATTACTTTGTATATAAAACTCATGAATTTTATATACAATTGCATAATTGTGTGTACATGTTAGACCCTTTATACAATGTTTGGTGTGTGTGCATATCTTACAAAGACGCAGCATGGAAGTTATTTGTATCATAGTGATCAAGAAGAGCTTAAACTCTTGATGTTGGGGTGTTCAAACACTGAAGTAGCTTTCAAGTGACACAAGCTGACAGTATAGATTAATTATTGAAAATGCAACAGAATCTAAGCTTTTTGAAAAAAGACTGCAGTGTAGTTTCAACCTAATGCCTTAAGCTCTGTTGTCAGACACTGCAACTGGAGCACTGCAGTGGTTGCTTTGGACCTAACCACTCTGGAATTCCCTGTCAGTGCATTAAAAGTAGTGAATGAACAGCACTGAACTTGAATGAGTGGGCAAAGGGAGATACTGGACAAAGCCTTGTAGAGCTATCATCTCTTGAGATATGCATGGTCTTATATCTGGGATATCTGATTAACATGAGCGTTTGCAAATGTCTAGCTTGTAACAAGTTACACTTCCAAAGAAGTGGAGTTCTTGTTTAAATCTCCTTTTTTTTTTTTCCCCCTCCGTAGTTGAACCTGTTGTGAGCTTAACAAAAGGACCAAACCCTCTAATAGATGGTGCAAATAGGACAATAGCAGCCACTTGTACAGCAGCCACTGGAAAACCTGCTGCACAGATTGACTGGGAAGGAGGTCTTGGTGAAATGGAATCCACTTCTACTTTGTTTCCAAATGAAACAGTGACAGTTGTGAGCCACTATGTGATTGTCCCTACACGATTTGCAAGAGGAAGACACATAACCTGCGTGGTGAGGCACCCTGCCTTTGAAAAGGAGATACGATACCCTTACGTGTTGGACATACAGTGTAAGTATTCTGTGAGGCAATTACTCCTGGTATGTATCTTGCAACCTCCCCCTTAATCAGAGTATACTTCCACGGGAGGGAAATGAGCACTTTCTGCTTCAGGGAAAATACAGGGGACGGAAACTGTATAAAAAAGCTGTGATCAGAGGCAGGTCAGGCAGGAGTAAAAGCCTATGGTCTCTGTAGTGAAAATAAAGTCATGAAGTTAGAATGCTGTTGCATTTCTACTGTTTTGGATATTGGGTGAACATGAGGGTTGATCCATAATCTGTTTATAGTGTCTTAAAATTTCAGCAGTATTAAAAAAAGAATGTTAATGAAGATTCATGTTTGAGATGCTAAGTTGAAAATAGGTCTTCTGGTAGTCAATAAGTTATTTTCAGATTATTCACCAAGCTTTGTCCACTCTAGCTAGCATAAGGAAACAAGAACATAATACATACATGCCTAGCATTTGTTATTCAGCTTCTGATTGCTCGTATAATTCAAAGCTATACTGGGCTTCTTTAAAACATGTATGGCTTTTAAAAGATGTGAATGCAAAGCAAGGAGGTTTACAATGTTGCTTAGTTAAAACCAGTTAACAAATAAGCTTTAGGCATGTGGTCCCTTTTTGTCAAACAGTGCATATGTGAACAAAACCAGCTATTTTTGTGTGGTTCCTGTCTTTGCTGTGTGCTGCTTTAAAGTTCCTAAATCACAGAAGTCTGTCAGTTCAAGCAGAACAAATGTAGGAGCTGAAAAAAGTAGACTTGGCTGTTTTGATTTAACTAGAATTTGGTTTTGGTTTTGTTCTGTTTGGTAAAGAATCACTTATTTTGGCGTAAAATAGTGATTAGCATTGCTTTTTTTATTGATCTTGAATTGAAGTTCTAGATTGGATGGCCATTGATACAGCAATAAAAATAAATAGGATTTGTATTGTCTCAAACAGTGAATAGAAGAATTGCTTCCTATTGAAAATTCAGTGAGGATGCAAGTTAGTCGTAGTATTTTCATCTGAGATTAGTGTTAATGCATATTTCAGAATTTCTAATGAAGTTTAGTAAGGCACACAGCAGCAAGTGAGAAGCACTGTGTGCTCTGCAGTCTTCCCTGACACTTACTAGCTTTTGCAACTGTTTGTCTCATCTCCAGAGCTTATCCCAAATCATACTGGTTCCTTGGCTTTTGAATATTTTTCCAAGGCCTCTCTAAAATCACCTCCTGGCTTTTTAGAGCCATAACATAATTCCACATTTTGATGCCAATAGATAATTTAATCTTTATAGTTGGCATCTGTGAGCATTTTGGTGACTTCCTAATTACCTGTTTTCTCCCAAGGTTGTTTCTGATCCTTTGCTGTATCTTTTTAGTGAGAAGTAGTCCTAAGTTACCATTCCTCACTTCCCACAGACATGAAACTGATACTTTCTTTTTTGAGGTCCTCTCACTTCCTCACGGTGCTATGTGGCTACTGAAAACATACTGGGAAAGTTGCACCAATTAAAACAATTTGTTCACTGGTTCATATTAATGTTGTAGCTTGGAACTGTATCATGTCTGTATATTTTGGTGGTGGCTTTTAAATTAATAGCAAAAAGGCCACCAACAACTAAAGCACACATTCCCCTCAAAAAAGAAAAAAGTACTCTTCTGTTCTATAGATCTTACACACAATTTACACTTTTAATTGTGATTGTTCATAGATTAAATTTTTTTTGTCAGATGCCCCAGAAGTTTCAGTCACTGGCTATGATGGAAACTGGTTCATTGGAAGAGGAAATGTTCAGCTCAAATGTAATGCTGATGCAAATCCATTACCTATGGAATTTATGTGGACCAGGTAAATATTTATGAAAAGGGGCTTGCCACATGATTCAATCATGTGGCTTGGTATAATCAATTTGCTTACAGTAAATGCATGTTTTGAAAACAAAGACTATATGACTTGTATTGGTTGTAATGGTTTTATCCAGCTTTTTAAAAGGAGAATACAAGATGTGTGTTTGTGGATACAGGTGAGTGGATATCTTGTAAATTTGTGCCTAAACAGTTTGTCATTACTCTCAGGGTAAAGTCTCTTTAGTTGCTCAAGGCAGACTAAGCTCTGTGTGTTGCAGCATGTAGAGCAAAGACCAATAAATCTAGTAAGGATCCAGCTGTTATTTACATATGCCTCTAATGAAAAAATTAAAAGCTTACATAGCATCCAAATTTCATGAATCTGCAGACTGCCATCCCCATCTCAGGCTTAGCTCAAAATCACTGTGATGAGAAATTTCAGCACATAAGAATTCCTATGTTTAAAAAAAGCCCCTAACTGCAGTACCATTTGCTTCTTCAGATGCACTGGGTTCTCACTTCTCTCATTTGAATTTGAAACATATGTAAGAACTAATCAATACTACCACTTTTCACAATTCTAGAAGAAATAAACCTATTTTTATACCTTTAAAGCCACTCAGACTTGAGATCACAGGTAGATTTCCTAAACTTAAAATGGAACCAACTTTTACAGGAAATCCAAATTTTCCGCAATAAACCTGGTGTGCCTTTCTGAGCAACAACATAACCCATCTAAAAAGCTGTAGTACTGGTGAATGAGGAGCTTCATGTGTAGGGAGGTGGAAATCCATGTAAAAGAAGAGTAGCTTGAGCTTGGAGAAATAAGAAGTACAGTGTTGAACTGTGTGCTGTTTGTCTGGTATCAGAGTACAATAGATTGTAGAACTACCTTGCCAACCAGTTGTATCTCTTGGAATCCAAGATGACATTGTATTTACTTGGGATATAGTGGTATTTTCATGGTTAGTAATATTTTAAGTGTTGCCTGTATGAGAATTTTATTAGAATAGAGCTTTCAAACCAGTTGACCAGTTTTACAATGTTTCTTTAAATTAAGATTTCTGGTACCATGAATTATGAAATATGTACCTGATGACTTTTATCAGCTTTATGTGGCTGAAGCAAGCAATCTTCAGAAAATGTGCTTCATTTAGTGCTAACTGTGAAGTGTTTGTTTATTTTGAATACCTGTTTTAAAGTGATGGGTGTCTTTTTGTTCAATATTAGTTTAAAATCATGCTTGCTAAATGCTTTCAAGATATTGTCATCTAGTGATCTATTGAATATTGATTTAGGCCTGCTTAGCTGTTAATAGATACTTACATAAATCAAAATGGAATTCAATGGCATGAAATTCCACAGGTGTTTAACAGGCAGTTGGCAGCCCTGTTAGAGTGGCTCCATGGTCTTTGCCCTTTCCCCTTTTTTCTCCTGTGTTTACACAATTGTCTGCAATCTCAGGCAGAACTGTACAGGGAAGTGGTAGACTCAGAAAAGTCGGTTGACAATTTTTTTTTTAAACTATTGTTTCCCCAAATGTATCACTGAGTACCACATTCCATTTCAGTGCTGTAATTTAGACAGAAAAGTGATGGGAGATGAGAAAAGGCAGCTCAGGAGAGGAGAAACTGCTTGAAGGCTTGTTCAGAAGTTCTAGTTAAAATGTCCTCTAAATTAAGCATGTATGGACAGAAATACTTACTGGATGCAAATGAACAGGCAGCTTCTTAAACTGTTTGTTAGTTTTCAGAGCTTCAGTTGTCTTGTTTCCCCTCCAAGTTCTTTTGGTATACTGTTTTCTTAGCTGTAGTAGTGATGATTTTAGAAAACTTGCTAGTTCTAGCAGATCTGACATTTAAAGGATTTGGACCAGAAATGAAATACTAAATAAACCTTCAGGTGTATACTGAGAATATTGAAGGAAAGCCCACTGGAAGTGTCAGAGCACAGTGAAAGATTCATTCTCTAGATTATTGGCAGTATTATTTTAAAGTACTTCTGTTTAAACTAGTTGTAAATGTACACATTTGAAATAAAACTGTTCTTTTAGGTTGGATGGCCAATGGCCTGAAGGATTGTTGGCTGTTAACAATACTCTGCAGTTCAGCAGCCCTTTGACTTACAACTACACCGGGACTTACATCTGTAAGGTGACTAATGCCCTTGGTCAGAGAAGTGATCAGAAGACTATCTACATACTAGGTAAGTCTCACTTCTTAGCAAAGACAGTGTTAACTTGCAAGTTTTTTTAGTCAGTGATTGAATTAGCAAACTGAAGAGCAAGTTGTTGCATGAAATATATAATTTTCTGTGTGAAAAGCTGTTGAAAGTGTGGATTTAAAAGCTGAAGCACAATTTGGGATTAAACTAACTCTTGAATAGCAACATATAGTGGAAATTCTTACGGTTGAGGTGCTTCTGAGGTGATTATTTTCTCTCAGTAGTTAAACTAACATTTTTTTTGCGGTGTTATCCTGTGTTTGACAAGACATATTGACTGCAATAACCAGTACCTTGTCTGTAATAAATTAAAAAAACCGATGATGGTGGGAGGGAGCAACTACATTTAGAAAAGCTAAAGATGCTCTGTTCTAAGGAAGTTAGGGTTATGTTCTGAATGTGCATTTTACACCAGTTACTTGTGTCACTTTCTTGGAGTGCAGATACCCAGTAATCATCAAGTTAAATACCTCATGCAGAACTCTTGCTGATCTTAGTACCATATAGGGAATTTGTGTATCTGTGTAGCACTACTGCTGTTGGAACACTCATCCTCATATCATTAACACAATGTAATTAATGTTTTACTCTGGCACCTTTTCTGTGAAAGAGCAGCATGACTTACAGAAAGTGTGAATACTTCTGTACAAGTGTGGATAAACTGTTCAGATTTCCATAAAGGATTAAGTAAATTAGGTTAAACTCTATCTTGATGAATAAATGCTAGTATTATAGGGTTTTTTAAGGAAGGTAGTAGACACGAAAATTAAAACTTAATTCTGTTGTATTGTGTTGCTGCTTTTTGTCAGTTCTTGACTTTAGTCATTTCATTAAGCCAATTGTCAGAGCACATGTTGGCCTGTTAGAGGATGCAGAGATGATGGATATAAACATAGATGACTTTGTTAAAACTCCCTATGAACACTTAAGAGTTAAAATGAGAACAAGAATTTAAGACTAAAACTTTAAGTACAAGATGTTTGAAACCACATCAGTCAGAATTCTCTTTTGACAGTTGTCTGCATCTTTAGAATGAATGATAATGTTGCAGTCAGTGATATAACTACACTGTAGGTCACTCTGAAAAGTCAATAAGTTCTAATTAACTCTCTAGTCAATGAGCTAGTTAATTGGAAACTTATAAATAATTTGAGACAGTTGAATTACTTGTAAACTACTTAATAGCTAAAATTTTATATCATTTAAGACTTCAAGTGTTGCCAGTTGTTATGAAAGTTATTTCTGAGAGAGTTACTTTTGAATGTTTTACATGGTTCTAATGCTGCTTCTATGGAGAAGACTTCATGGTCACATAGCAGTCTCAAAACAATTACAAAAACTGGCATGTTGTAAGAAGTATAAATTCAAAAAATTTGAATTATCATTAAATAGGGTGAAATATTTGACTAGAATGTAACTTCCAAATACATTAGCTCAAAAAAAAAGAAAAAAAAGGCAGTTTATAGCTGTGTTCTCAGTCCCATTCTGAGTGAAGTTTTTGTAAGTCCGCTATTATTCAAGTTGTCAGTTCTGTGAATATCATGTGCTGTAAATAGACCTCATGCTTCTTACAATGACTGTCATGCATGAAAATTCAAGACTTTCTTTCAAATTCCATTTTCAACTAACAGACTAAAACAGACCAACCAGGAAATCATAGATATTTCCTAAAATGAATCAAGCTTTTGAAAAGCAGTATGGGCATACAGGCTGGCTGGGCAGTGGTGATGGTTTACATTCTAGCCTAATGCAAATGTTACAGAGTTTAAAGCAGCTCAGTGCAGAGATAGTTAAGCTGCTGCAGTTGGCCCTTGCTGTGTACTGATGGACACTGATTATATGTGCTGCTTTTGGGCTGTGCTCAGCAACTTTGTTGTACTGTAGCAATTTCACTGCAATTAGCAAACCTTAGCTGTTTTCTGGGAGCCACAAAACTGAGCCTCACAGAGCAGGATCATACGGGGTCATGGTTCTGCCTGTTAGGTGCACCAGTAATAATAAAGGTTTTAGGTGACAGTAAATTTCAGTCTTTTAAAGTGTTATGTTGCTCATGCTGACAACATGATTAAGAGCACTGTGTATAAACTTTTTGTATGTAGGAGACTTGATAAAGATGGGAGAGGTGAAGCAATTATTAGTGTAACACCTTTACTGTTTTCAGAAACCAATAGTAAGCACATTTTATTGTAACTCTTAATAACTTCAGAGTGATTGGTTCTTTAAATAACTGAAATGCCCTTAAATGATGCAGGATGGGCAAATGATTCATAATCAATCCACTTACCACTTTAATATGACTTCACTCACCAAGTATCTATTAATGATAAACATGGCAGTGATGTACTGTGGAGCAATAAGCTAAAATAATCAATTAGCTCTTTTTTCTCTATTTTCTTAGTCACTGTATAAAACTTGGCATAAAATGTGAAGTTAAGCTTGGAAGCTAACAGACAAAACTGTATAATCATACCATCTTTCAAATTTTAATTATGAAACTGTCAAAAAGGATTTATGAAGTTAATGTTTCTGAACAGTCACCATGCTTGTAGTTGTTAAGCTTTTTAACTGCAAAAAAAAACCCCACCTATTAAGTTGAAATGTGTTGTAAGTTTGGAAAGTGAGCTGAACAAAAAATTGGTTTTGGTCCTGATACTCATTGTTTAAAAAGTCAAAGCTATATTTTAATAAGTCCTGTTGTGCTCTTAAACTTGGTTAATATTCTTAAAGTGAAATAAATGAAATGAAAGAAGTAGTTGACAGCAGCTAAATGGTGAATTCAGCTTTCAGTTTCAGAAGATTCTACATTTTTATAGGACTAGAGAAATACTCAAATCGTGTTTGAAGCCTGATTCTCCTTTTTACATTGCTTTTAAGGGACAGCTACCTTTGCTATGTTTATTAATTCAATGGTGTAAAGTTAAACGTTTTCTATAGCTGTCCAGCAAAAGCAAGTCATGCTCCTCGTGGAGTTCAAGTATTGAAGCAACAGTTTTCCAAAACAAGCTGTCAGCTTGATATATAAAGCACTTCCTCATACAATATTGATTTACTCACTTTTCTTACACAAGGAATTGAACTTTGTTTTCTTGGCTTGGTGTTCCTTCACCTTCATGCTGTTTACTGAGACTTTCCCTTTCTCCCCTTGCAAGGGAGAAGTGACCTGTGAAACTTGCATTAAGGTAGGAACATACTTCCTCTGACCTGACAGCCTTTGGAAGAGGTGACTTTTGTAAAAGGTAAAGCCAGCCTTTGCTGGGCAGCAATCCTAGGAAGGTGGTGTTTGTAAGTACGGGGTCACCTTCTTGTAGAGTGGACATTGTGAGGATTAACATAGCCAAGACTGATCATTTGGTTTTAGTTTTTGCTGCTTCATATACAAACCTCTGTTCTGAGAGTGCCTTGTGAATACAGGCACTCTTTTATTTTCTAAATTACACATTGGAAGGGATGTTGACAAACTACTCTTGAGCCAAGGGCTTTTGTTCCCTGGTCTAGCAGGCTTTGGATTTTCAGTGGTTTTTCTGAATATTCTTCCATGCCAGTGGTTACGTAAATAGTAAGTTTCTCTTGTGTCCCCCCCAAAAAAATCAAAATCTTTCATTTGATGCATGAAAATCCCAGCTAGAAACCACAAAAGCCCAGTGAACTTTGAAAGTGAATGATTGATGAGAGAAATTGTTGGTACCAATCTTAGTATTATGCTGCCAAAATAGAGGTGGGGGAGCACACACTGAAAATAATCCTCAGGAAAATGTATAGCTCCAGTGTGGAACCTTTGTAGGCAAGACACTGTGGGGAGACTAATGCAGTGTCTTCATCAATTACTTGACATGAGAGTAGTGATGGTTGGACACAGAAAGAATGATAAATTTCCAAATCATTTACTTTCAGACAGTCAGAGTCTTCTTCCTGAAGCTGACTTTCCCTGCTGTCATAAAGGAGTTGCTGCATAAGCTTTTCAGCAGTTGAAAGAGCCAGTTTTTAAGACCTAACTGCACAGAATAATTTAATTTTTAAGTACTTAACATCTGAGGATAATTTAACAAGAACAGCAACAGTAGTATGAATGTATCTCTGCAAAAGTAATACATACACAGGCAGCTATTTGCCACTCAATAAAATGACATGTGCAAAGAGCAATCTTGCAATTTGTGCAAAGCCAGCTCACTTTTGGATTAGAAGCAATTGATAGCTGGTTCTTGTCTTGTCAGAGGCTAAAAAGGGGATATTTGCATCTTGAATGATGTGGGATTGATTTTTTTAAATAGGTAGAACTATTTTTGACCACTCTGTTGTGGCTTTTGGAACCAGAAAGACTTTGATTGTCTATGTTAACACATAACTCTCCAAGGAACATTTCCTTCTAGAACTTTGTTTCTGTAATGCTTAGCAAATTTTAGCCCAAGGAAATTGTGCCAGTATTGAATTAGCTTACCTGCTGTAGGTCACTTTACCTCTCAAATACTTCATAGTGGACTAAATCCAAAATTGTTTAAGGATATTGTGTTCTCTTGATTTTTTTTATTTTTTTTTTACCATGATAAGGTGATAATACCAAGATAGGACTAAGACTTTGAAGTTAGTGGTCTGGTTTTTAGGAATGATTCATCCATCTCTTTCTACTTCCATCTCTCTGACACTTGGCTTATTGTTGTCTTTTGAATTGGCACCAGAAGCAGAGGTGAGTCCCAGACATTTGAAGGATGTGGTACTGCAGCAGGATTGAAGTGGGGAGATGTGTTTGGGACGTGAAGCATGTCATGTTAGTTGGATCCCTGTACTTAATGGTAGAAATTCTGCTGCCCAAGATAAGCTGTTGGTATTGTGAGAGCTGAGAAAAATATATCAAGAATAGTCATTTAAGGGACAAATAAAAATATCAAGCTGACACTGTTGGAAGTTGGGACTGATTTTGATGGGAAGCATCTGGAAAATAATTAAGAGTGTGAAAACTAAGCAGTGCACAGGGACCATGGTACTTTAATTTGAGGTGGTATCAGGACTTCATTTGAAGTCAAGAGCAAGTCTTACTTTTATTGGCAGAAAACTGTGTCAAAGGCTTTGAAACCAACTAGGAAAACTTGGCTTCTTTGTGCATGGAAGGAGCCAATTGACTTGCTATATTCATGGCAGAAAATTGGGTTTTGCTTTCTTCAGTTATGTCTCTTATTTTAATGAAGGTGGTAGCTATGTAAAAGTAGAAATTTTTGTTGAGGACTTGGCTTGTCCTCATCATTATTGCAGGGTACATGTAATAAGGATTTGAACAGGACCCAGAACCTAGTAAGAGACAAAAACTGAAATCAAGATGTATTTAAATTAAACCCAAATATTTTCAGAATTCCTACTACTTTCAGCTCCCTGAGCCACATGGATATTTCAATATGTTGTGCTTTGTGCAACAACACAGTGAGAGACAAGAGCTGGTAAACATTGGGTCCCAAGTAAAATGTTAAAGGAAGTCATCAGTAGGAAATTTGTTGCTTTTGAATAAAGTGCCATATAAAACAAAACTTAAATTAATGCCCTTAATGTTTTGTGAAAAGCATTAAGAACTCAAACATGTATCAGTGACTAT